>NW_024429182.1:60668015-61268015 GCF_017639785.1 Mesocricetus auratus | reverse complement strand
TGTCTGAATTCTAGCTCCTACTCTTACATAAGTTGGTGCCAGGACTCTGATCATGGTCACTATTGTGACCCCTTCCTATAGATCTATTTTATTGGGTGAGGATGCACAGGAATCTGGGTGCTTTGGCATGGCTTTTTGAAGCCCTTCATTGTCTGTTAAAAAGGGGACAGTACCTGGTCTAGGACACAACTGGGCTCCACAGATACCCTTGTCATCTGAATCCTGGTCTTTTTCTTCTCCCATCCCAGAGACGCATCAGGTAACATGTAGCAGTTACATCTGTGCACTGTGTCTGGGGAGCCCCATGCAAGATAATCCCCATGCTGGGGAAGGACTAAGCTTCCAGGGGTTTGGTGGCAGCAGCTGAGGTGGCAACAGTGAAGGTAAGCCCTTATCTTCCCAATACCTTCTGCTTGGTTTTCAGGTCCAAGGCCCAGGCTCTCCCAGCAGGGCCTGCCATTGAGGTAAATGATGAGAAATGCTCACTAAGAAGTGTCCAGCCAATTACCATCTGCTGATCTGAGGAGGCACTGGCATGTTTAATTTGTGCCACAAATGTTGAGGTATTTGAATGAGATTTACTCAGGAACAGGATTTGGGAGAAGGGGCAGAGGACCCAGGAAGGGGAGGACACACAGGTGAATGTCAACTCTCAGTGACAGAAATCATCGGGGTGGTGGCTGGTTGAGGGGTGCATGTAGCAGCCTCAGCTAATCCCAGCCCCCCACAGGGTTCTAGCAGGCTCTCCTAATGTGGAACAGATGGAGTTCTGCAGGTGGTCAGCAGGAAACCTCTAGCTGTCCAGAAGGCTGATGGGGACACACTGCCTTCTGGAAAGGCTCTGATCAGAGAAGCGGCTTGGGCATAAGAGGAGTGAGAGGCTGAAATCAGATGGATGAAGACAATCCTCTGCCTCTGGGTTGAGATGAGGAGGAATCCTGGCCCAGAGTGCTGGAGTTTATTCACAACAGGCTGCCAGCTGTGAACCCTGGACTGCCACATAGAGATTTCCCATCAACTGGAAACCTGGCTAACAGCAAAGCAATCAATTTGGAAAAGGTGGGCTCCTGGACTTGGACAAGTAGCTTCCACGCTGGGTGTAGACAGGTGCATCTATGCAGGTGGATCTAGGCAGATGGTCCAGGAAGTTATGTCGTCGAGGGTTAGGAGTCTCTACTACTGAAGGCTCCCTAGACCTTAGGCTGAACAGCAGATAGGAGCACAGGGTCTCCAGTGGATCGAGCAAAGGGCAGGGCTGTGCAGGTTAGAGTGGCTTCCAGAAGGGGCCACTTGAGTCTTGCCATGACCAAAGCAATGGGAGGGAGCTGGGCTCATTGCCTTTTGCAACTGCGCTCCTTTCCCTGGAGTCATAGATGCAAGGACACTTGAGAACAAAGAGTCTCAAAGTCTTCCTGCTGGGAGGCCCAGGTCAGCAACACTGGGTTCTCAGTGTCTCCTCTCTATCTCCCAAGCTCTCCTATCCACTAAGGAAACAGATGTCACACCTCAAGATTTACATGTATTTGGCCAAACTGCCTCAGGCCCGTTTTCACAAAGATGAATCTTTGCTGCTTCTGACTTCTGTGGGAGGCAGTGGTGAGACTCAAGTGAAAAGCCACACCGGTGCACCCCACCCCAAGAAGGGCTGGCTCTCTGTGATGCCTCAAGGGGGAGGGAGCATCGCCTGCCTCCAGCCTTGCCACCACCAAACTTCCAAAGCCAGGGAGGAATAGAGCTAATTAGAGACTTAATGGAGCATTAGTGTCTAGGGGGAGGAGTGACAATTAACACAGTACACATTTATATCCAGGCTGCAAAGCACCAGTTCCTGTGCCCGGGGGAAGCATGCAGAATTGAACTGCAGGACCAGTGACAGGTAAATAGATGTGGCTCCCAGGAGGAAATCTGCCCAGCCACTTGTTCCAGTTGGTTTCAACTAGACGGAGCTGACTATGACATGCAAAATTAATTTTATGTTTCATTTTATGCCCATTTTAAGTACATGGATAGCTTCCCTTCTCTAATCATACCACATAATTCCTGGATGGCAGCCATATCCCTCTTTTCAAAAAATGTTCCTAGATCCCGGAGGATGCAATTAGTGAACTGGAGTTATTTAAGTCTGATACAGGATCCCCACACTGAGAAGCCCCTTGTGTAGAGATCTGGTGGTGGTGTTTTGTTCTGGAAAAGGATTTTTAGTAATAAAGTCTCCCTTTGAACAGCAAGTTCTGAGGTGTGGGAGAATCACCACTGTCCAGCCCACCAAAGTGGGAAGTCAAGTCTGGCCTGCTGCCTCCATGAACCCTGGACAAACACACGTGTGGCTTCTTGCTTTATGGACTCTGCCCGCCATGCTCTGCCCATGACTTCTGGATGAAGCTTGGAACTCACTGGCTCTGGTTTGCCATCAAAAGACAAGCAGCTCCCCTGTCCCCTTTGCTGTTTTTCTCTGGGGCTTCGTCTCTACAGGGCACTGACCTGGACAGGGCCTCTGTGGCCCAGCTGCAGAAAAGGACCATGAGGTTCATGGAGGCTGATCAAGGAGGTGAGAAGGACATGCTTTGCAACCCAGACACTCTGGTTCTGCCTCCCCCCCCCCATTTACTTCAGAGTGAGTTCACAGGGACCAGAGGCATTGTATCTGACTCCCAGGACAGGGATAAAGGGCAGCTGACACATGACCGTCAGCAGCACTGTGCTTGAGAATGTATATAGCTATGTAACATGACTGTCATATCCCACACACTAAGGAGGGTGTAACATGGAATTGAGGCCCAGCTCCTGAAGGCAAAGCCTCAGCACCTTTCATGTATTTCTTCTCTGCACCTTACTTTCTGAGGTGAGAGTGGACAGGGTGAGGAGGCAGGGGTGAGGAGAGAGGGCTACGGAAGAGTTGACAAAGCCCTGCCTACCTGCTGCTCACATGCCTTCTTACTGTGGTGCCCAGAGAGGCCACAGGAATGGTTCCTCAAGGTGTGCTAACCTGCATACACAGGGCTTCGCCCTTTTGACTTCTTTGTCCTTGGCATGTTGCAGCTATCTTTAGCTGTTTCCTTTACTTAGCTTTCCTCATTCTAGGAGTGACCAATCAGCAGTAGCAGACCAGTGGTTAGTTTGGGGCCTTTCAGAGTGTGGGTACGGACCCTCATCTCTACACATGACCCAGGCTATCTCCAAGGAACCATGTAGGCCAACCTGGCAGGGGTCCAGAGCTGCCTAAAGGATCTTTCTTGTGAGGGCATAAAACCACCCTCCTTTGCTTTTCTCTACCAGGGTCGAAGCTTTTCCCAAGCTACAGGTGCTTATTATTATTTTTTCAACAGCTACTCTGACCTTTGACCTCCCTACTCAATCAAAATCACAGACGAAGTGCTACATTGGATCCTACAGGCCTAGCACTGTTCCTGAACTCTAGTATTCCTTCATGGAGATTGATGAAGCACCTGGAGCTGGGAGCTGCACATCCTCCCCTCCACCCACCCAGGAGGCCACCTCCAGAGGCCACTTAAGCCTGGGTCTAAGTGGTGGCTTCCTCCTGCCTCCTCCTCCATCTGCTATAACTAAGCACTTTGACATTTAATTCAGCATTCAGCTCCCCTCCCCAGCAGTAACACCTTACCTGTCCCTTCTCTGACATAATAAAAGGCTCAATTATGCAAAGGGGACAAAGTGACATTTGGTTTCCCTTCAGCAGTATGTACTCAAAGAAGAGTGATGCTTGCTCTCAGCTGAGCGAGCGTGATCACATGTCACATGAAAAATTGTCACTGCACTGATCTGACCCAGCCCGCTTCTCCCTTAATAACTGTGATTCCTAATCACCTCCTCCTCTCTAGTCAGACATCTGTATGTGTCTCGCCTGGGGAACCGCTCCCTTCTCTCTGAAGCCGTTCTGCCAACATCATCCAAGAACATGTTTCCACGCAGACCCCTTTAAAGTCAAACAAATGCAACATTTACACACACACCCAGTTATTCTACTTTTTAAAAAAGGTTATGTGCAATTAATTGATAGTTGTGATATTCTTAGACTATCAAAGGAGATCAGAATGAAAGCCATGCCATTAACATGAAACCAGGGATGAAGAATGTGCCTAGGATGGCTAACTCCGCTCTAAGAGCCACACCTGTAGTGGTTCTACCTAAACACATCTCCAACCCAATGTGGACTGCCCACCATTGGCTGTTCAGCAGGACACCTGGCACCAGACTGGCGCCACGCCATGCTCACTGGCCTAGTACTCAGCACTTTAACTGCCTGTGCTTCTCAGGACAAGAACCAGGAATGAGGGAATCGGCCTTGGCAGGAGGTGGTGCCTGTGACAGTACCATGTCCCTTGCCACCATGGCAGCACCATGTCCCTTGCCACCATGGCAGCACACTCCTTTCCCTTCCCTCATCACTTCACGAGGAACTTTGTGGATAAGTTGCTGATATAACTTGAAAAACGTCAACCTGGACTTTCTTATAAAAATGAAATGATGTGAAATGTTCTTGGTACACATGGTTTAAATTTCATGAAAATAGCTAATTATTTATAAATCCATAATCTCTAAAATGACTCTCAGACTCTAATTAATCATTGATGTTGACATTTATTGCCCTTTGAGCTAAAGCCTCATGGATTTTACACTTTGTTTAGCCATTACCTTTGAAATGTCCCAGTGTCATCAATAATTGCAAGAAAAGTATTTCCGTGTTAAACAGAAGATTCAGTTTCCTCAACAACACCAGGGGTACACGCTCAGCCTCCTCATGGGTGAGTCCTCACTTCCTCCTCAGCATCTTAAAAAATCTGTGTCTAGATTCTGGGTTCATTCAAAACACCCAACAGCACTGAGCTGTCTGCCCTTCTGAAATGGAGATTTGGAGGCAGGAAACATCTTCAGTGGTTAAGCGGGCACCCACCTTAGAGGAGAATGGGCAGAACTCTGGATTCACTCTTATTCAGGGATTGACTTTGTGTTTCTAGAGTTACACCAGTGGGTCTGGGGAGACCATTTGTCTGGCCATCTCTTGGTAAGTAGACTACAGAGAGTTATCCTACAGAGTTATGAAGGCCTTGGGGTGTTCTGGCTCACTTTTGGATTACTTAGTTTTTGGCATAGAGTGACCCTGTGGGAAGGGCCCTCTCACACTTTTAAAGCCATTTCTTCAACATGACCTGTCCCTTGGGTGTTTTGCACAGGGTGGATGCAAACAAGAAACAGTGCAAGGTTTAACCTGCAGTCTTTGCTCAAAAGTCCTCCATGCCTGTGCATGATACTTGATATCTTGCTTTCTGGAAGTCCTATCAAACATTGTTTTTCAGCTCAGTTTGCTAAAGTGTGAAGACAGAATGGAACAGCAACAGGTTGTCTAGTATTTTTCAACACCCTGCTCGCTCTGGTTCCAGCCTCCCAGGCAGCTCTGGGGTCCAAGGTGTGTCCATGCCAGCTCTGCCTCTACGGAAACCTCCCAGCCATGGATCCTCAGGGGCTTTTGTTCTGAGATCTGTTTTTCTGGAAATGTGTCTCCTTCCTGGACCAGAGTCATGCTGACTGCCAATATCTTCCCACTGATCCTTCTGGTCAAGTCCTGTACCCAAGTGGCCATCAACCTACCAGGCAGGAGATGCTCCATCATGGGACCAAAATGAACAAGATTCACCTGGACACGGGAAGAGCACTTAGGTGACTGGTTAGAAATAGAGACTTGCTCTGGGAGCCTCTGGAGTTTCTTCTGTCACTCTTCTGTGTGTCATGTCAGCTGACACCCTAGCTGATGCATTGTTACATGCAGTGACTGAAGAACTCTGGGGTTCTGTAATGTGATTCCCAGAGACTTGGCTGCCCACTCACATATGCAACTTCTACAGAGAATGATGTGCACTGACCCCAGATGCAGGACCTTGTCCTTTGACCTGCTTTACTACCTGCCACAGAAATGTCTGTGTCTCAGGGTAACAAATGGACAGTGCCCCCCAGGGGGTGCTAACAGAAAACTGTGGCCTGCACACAGCCAATGAGTGTATCTCCAGGAGATGCCATAGGGGTGACTGTGACCTCAGCCTCCCACTGCTGAGACAGAGATCCCAGAGTTCCCTGGGTTTGGGCAGTGATTGCATCCACATCCATAGAAGCTGGTGATGAGGGTATCACCACCTCCCATGCGGCACTTGTCCTGACCCTGCCTACATCCACCAAAGAGCTTTGGTGATTTGAATGGAGTTAGTTCAAGGTGGGTGCCCCTTTCTGAGGTGAGGGTGCCGTTATACCACTATTGCAAGTGGTACATGTGAACAGAAATAGCTAAAGGAGATGGTCCTGCATCTCTGGGGATTCCCAGAGTACCTGACTGACCAGGGACAAGCTGACATTGGTGAACCCAACAGTGTGGTGGCAGCAATGACTTGAGATAACAGAGATGATTGTCAAGGCTCTCCATGAAGAGGAGCACCATCCCTGGGGCACATGCACACAGCTATACATGCGGAGGAACTCTACTTCTGGGGAAGACAATCATGGCTTCCCACGTGGAGAAGCACCTTTCCTGAGTGGACTGCCATCAGGAAGAATCTGGCCCCTAAGACACCGTACATGTGATGCCAGGATTAACGAGGCTGTCCTCCGGGTACCCACAAAGTCCCTCTCAGTCACACTAATGGTAGAAGTGAGAACTAGAAGCTGCTATTCTCAAAGGCATATCCAGGTTCCTTTATTCTCAGAGCAAGGAAGAATCATGCCTCCAGTCTGGTATGATCTCCCAACACACACACCTGCTTAGCTAAAGGGCCATGATATAAGGCAAGGTACACTAGATTAAGCAGAACTGAATGAAGTTAGGAGTACACAGAGCAAAGGGAGGGAGCACCACCCTCTTCACCCTCTGTAACACTGCACAGATCCCAGTGAGGATGCCTAATTCTGATTGGTCCATGGAATGGAGCCCCGCCACCCATGTATACAAGTTTAGTACTTCTATGGTATCCTGTGCATGGCCCATATGGGCTCTGCTACAGTCCCACTACTATCAGCTTGTCAATCAGAGAGGAGAGGGCCAGGAGCTGCCTTCCACCAGCCCAAGGCAGCACGACTGCAAAGATTTGTATATCCAGTGGGGCCTCTGGCTCTGTCCCTCCTTTTAGGCCTGAACCCTCTCCAGCTGCTCACAACCATGCTCCTACTCAACCCAGCTAGCCAGATGAAGGACCTCCTCCCCACTCACACCACACCCTTGTTCATCCCATCTTCTAGAAGAATCCTGACTCGTGGGCTCCACTCTCAGAAGCCTACAATAGTCTCGTGTGATCCTTTTCCTGGGATAGAATGTTTTATTCCAATGGATTCAACCATGGTCTACTCTGTGATTCCCAAACACGTATGCAGCAAGGATGGGGTTCATTTATACAATGGTCATGTGGTAGTCAAGGGATTCCTGCTTCCCAAGGCAAGAAGGCTCACATTCTGACTTAACAACTCAGAGCCCAAGAATCCTCACTCGGGGAGTGGGAAAGCTACAACCCATGAGCCTTGCTGAATATCAGCCTGGCCCATTTCCCATTCTTCACTGTGTCACTGTATCAAAGGAAGGCAAACCTCAGGGTTCAGTTAGTAGGTTCTAGTGTCCAAGGTCACATACATTAGAGTCTCCCAATGGCAGCTCCATGGATACCATGGCACCAGGTGTGATCAAAGGATGTTTCTGCACATAGTTTTTCCCCTGGGTCCTGGCACAGAACTGCTGAGATTCCTGATATCTAATGAGTGATAGGAGCATGAGGTGCCCCTCTGACCACACCTGAGTTCTTGTTAATGTGTTCAGGATGGGGGCTTGTCTCCATAGATCATGATAACCCACTGTGAGAACTTGCAGCTCTACCATAACCTCCCATAGAAGTAAGACTGACTTCAGTCACTTGGCCAAAGACCTATCCAAATATGTCTTTATAGGGACACTGCCATTGGAATAGAGAAGCAAGTTGGGCATCTTCCAGGTATGAAAATATGTCCAGTTGCCAGGTGCCTAAAAAAGGAACAGAAGCATTAAGCCCTGCCCCACCCCCAGGGCCTTGTGCTTCCCTTCCGTCCCATAGCTCCTGAGTCACATCCTTTATAATAAAACTGCAATCACAGCTAATCACAGTTAAGCACTTTCCTGAATCCTGTGAGTCACTCTGAAGAATTGTCACCAAAATTGAGGGGAGGCAGTGGGAAGCCCTGGATTTGTAGTCAGCTAGACTGAGTGTGAGTAGCCTGCTGAGGCTGCCTGCTGACTAGCATCTAGATGAAACAGTCTCTCGGGACTGAGCCTTTAAGCCCAGAGGTCTGATGTCAACTTGCAATCTAGCATCTTGAGTTAGAATTGAACAATAGACTCTTGAGAGCACTGGGGGCGTGGGCTTGGGGAAGCAGCACCCAATCGCTCCCAGAGACAAAGCAGAAAGCAGGGAACAGGAGGTCACTAATGCTGCAATACAGACACTACCTTGCAAAGAGAGAAAGGATACTCTTTCTCTAAGTAGGGTAGATAGCCAGCTCATGGCTACAAAATTCAATAAACCCTGCACAATGAGCAAGTCACTCTTCCTGACACATGTCATTGCTGTTCTTAGGGATCAGCTATCTCTGGGTGGCTCTACTGCAGCCCCCAGGGGGCACATTACCCTGGAACCCCACTGCAGGCCTCAGAGGGCACATTGCCCCAAAATGCCCCCATTGCTGTTCCTGGAGGGCACATTGCTCTAATGCCATCATTGCTATTTCTCTTAGTTGGATTTAGCATTTCCTCCCAGATGCATATTGCACACCAATTGTCAGGTTTTAAAACTAATTTTTACTATAATAACCTTTTTATCCCAGTTCCAAATTACTCCATTAGAAAAGGGCACTTTTAAAAACCAAAGACTGTGGCTCCCTCGTGGAAGGTGCTTTGGAGGAAGGCATATTCAGAGATCAGGAATCCTCTCAGGGCAGCTGGAGAGAGCTAGGCAGGGCTTTAATTAACAGTTACTTCCCGATGCTCCTCCTTCAGCAGAGGGTAGAGAATCCTTAGCAGCTCTTGGCACGCTACATTTACCTCAAGCCGCTGACTCTCGCTGATCTATATGCAGCAGCATCGCTATTTTAATTCATACAAACACATCAGGACAGAGAAACTCATCACTTAAGCGCCATTTTCCTTCCTGTAGATGTGACAACAGTGGAGAATTATTCCTGCCCTGGGGTGGAAGTTTTGTTTTATTAAGCGTGATACACCTAAGGAACATGCACTTTCTCTCTGGTGACGTTAAGCAGCCTCTGGGATGAGGCGGTGTTTTACAGCTCTTGGCTTTAGAGGTGTCTTACCAGGGGGATCCGGGCACATGCGTGGAGGCCACGGGTCTGTTGCCTTTTGCTGAAGGCTCCTCCCCTCTTCCCAGCACGGGTGGAGGCTCCTTTGAGTAAAAGAGAAGGAGAGAGATGAGTGTTTTAATTCTGAACACTCTCGCAGTTCCAGTAACAAAGTGGAAAGTAACCAAGTCCCCAGACAGACAGGTGAGTCTGCTTCCAGCAATGACTACTGAGTAAAACATCACAGAGAGGAGGCTCGTCGTTTGGGTAGTCACAGACGGTTTGAATAATTGACAATGGACTTCACTGCATATATATGTAGAGCAACCCACAAGAGGCAGTTTCTAGAGTCCCCATTTGTCTGCTCTCAGATCCAGAGACAAAAGGGAATCATGAGAGCACTGCACATCAGTGGGGCAGGGGTAAAAAAATATCATTGAGATAATATTCAGGACTCACAGGCAAAGAGTCACTGTGCCATGAAATCCCTATGTACAGTGACAGAGACCTACCATGCTGCAAGGTATCCTAGACACAGCCAGGGCTGACATTTGGGCCCATTATGGCAGAGGAAGTGACAAGCCTAATCTATCCTAGGCTGGCCTGGAACTCATTATATAGCCTAGGATGGACTCAAACTTGCAGTGATCCTCTTGTCTCAACCTCTTAAGTACTAGCTTTCCAATGTCAGCCATCACACCTATCTCAAGCTGCCACCCTTAAGTGAAAAGAGGCCTAACAGGTTCGGCAGCTCTGGGGTTGGGTGTACCCCCACCTTTCAGGGTCAGTTTGCTTAGACAGCTCCCAAGGGGTCATTTTTCAAGGTACATGTGATTCTGATGCTCAGCTGGGTTTGGAAAGTGTGACTTTCTTTGTCCTCTTCTAGAAAACAAATGCTGTGTCTACCTCGTGGAAGAAAATGAAGATTTATTCTCTCCAGTCCAGAACAGCAGCAAATGGGCCCTTCTATATGTTCATTTTAATGGAACTAGGGCAGGGCAGGCCAATCTTGTTTGAAATTAAAAACTCTGGACCAATAGGGACCCAAAGCCAAGATTTGGGCTGTCATACTTAGCTGTCCTCAAGACAGTCATGAATTCTTAATTCAACAATGGGCTAAAGCCTAATTCCCACCATGGAAGAGCAACATCAAGAGAGGAGGTTTTTCTAAAGTAAACAAGCATTAGTACAATGATGCCATGCTTCTAGGAAAGAAAGGAATGCTGAAAGTATAAATTCTAGGGATAAGGGCTTTTCTAGATGGCACTCCACCCCACCCCACCCCCAGCAGTTTGCATGGCTTCAATATTAAACTCAGACCACAACAAAGATTATGACCTCTCTTTCTATCTGGCTATTCAGGTGAGATAAAAGGCAGGTGTTGTTTCCAATGACAACATGTTCTCAGTTTAGGGTTACAAAACTGAGTGCCACCTTGACATTTTAGAACCTGATTTTACTAGCAATGTACAGGAAAATATGACTGACCACTTGCCCAGCCCAATCTAAATGAAGTCAGTAGTTATCCCAGTGGCAGAAACACCCAATATGAGGTCAGTGTGAGAGAGGCAGAGGCAGCAGAGACCAAAGCCCAGGACAGTGCTGCAGCCACAGCTGGATTTCCTTGTCGCTCTTCTGTGTAGGGAGAAAGGAATGCACTGAGCTATGGACACCCTAGATATAATGTTCTAATGAGTGAGAAAGAACCCTGAGTTACTATAACAGCCAAGAGAAGTGGTGCTCAACCTTCCTGATGCTGCAACCCTTTAACACAGGTCCTCATCTTGTGGTGGCAATAAAATTTACTTTGTTGCTACTTCATAACTGTAATTTTGCTGCAGTTATGAATTATAATGTAAATATCTGATATGAAAATTTCTGATATGTGACCCCCCCCAGGGTCATGACCTACAAGTTGAGGGTTATACCTGGAGCTGGAGCAATGGCCCAGAGGTTTAGATTACACATTTTTCTTGCAAAAGACCTGAATTTGGTTCCCAGTGCTCACTTTGGGCAGCTGACCACTGCCTGTAACCCCAGCCTCAGGGAATCCAACGCCCTCTTCTAGCCTCCTTAGGCAGCCACAGTCCCATGCACATGTCCATACACAGATGCATCATTTAAATTTTTAAAAAATCCTTTTATAAAAAGAAGGAGAAATCCCCAAGAGGTAACTCTGCCAAACGTAGCTCTTTGGTAAAATCTTAATAATACAAAGCTGCTTCATGTTGACAGTGTTATAAAGTGACCAGCCAGTTCCTCCCAGCCAGGAAGAACAACAGACCTGAATGGGGACAGATGACCACAAAAGCACCTGCCCTGTTCTGGTGTGGAGATAAATCTGAGAAGGGGATTGAAGTTCGTACCCATGGTGCATCTGTGTGGGTGTGCATCCTGTGTCTTTCTGGGATCTCTCATAGCCTCACTCTTTGTGGCTGATGCCAGCATTTAATAAATGGTTTTTAATTTATGCAGCTATCTCTTACATTCTTAAGTATAAGAACAAAGCTTTTGTGGAATTTTCTAAAGAACTTTCTGGAAGTAGAACATATCTTTTTTTTTCCTGCGAGAAAATAAGGTCAGGATAAATAATTAGCTTAACAGGGAGTATTAAGAAACACTTGTCTTAACAAATATATATGTGTATATATATTAATACCAGGGTTTATATTGCTAATCCAATTAGGAAAACTGGAGGGGATTTTCATTTGGAAGTTAATTGAACAATAGAACTCAACATGGAAGTTCTGAGTACCAAATTATTCAAGTAAATATGGTAGAGTGTAATTTGTGATGGGACCAACTTCTAAAATTGGCAATGCTAGGATCCTCTCCTGCTAATTACCAAGATCTTCTTCATGAGGCACATGCTGGTTATGATTTCCTGTTGGTGATAAAAATGGCTAATCACGGTGTAAAACTCCTGCTTGACAAGGAAGTAATAAAAGTGAATCAGACTGGCAGAATCCAGTGATAAAGCCAATATTTATGGATGGTACCAGAGAGGCAGGCTGCGTAGCTAATATGTAACTCTGGTAGAGATGTGCTAATTTCTTCTGGAAAACTTACGCACCAGAACATGTTTTAATCTGCACCACACGTGCTTGTGATTAGTGTTCACCACTCAACACTGATGTTAGAGGTGGCTAAGAAGAAGTGGGTGAGCTTCAGGGTGGTTATGTCCAGGGGTAAGGCTAACTGGGGAGCATGGGTCAGGGAGAACAGGGGGCATGAGATAGGGACACTTGAGAAAAGAAAAGAGGAAGACACTTTCTGTTCTGCAACACAGAGGCTCCAGGACAGCCTGATGAGGTCAGGTGCCCTACAATTCGTTATTCTCAAGTGTAGTGACATAGAGAAATACCAGTTTATCCAAAAGCAGGACTGTGTAGCCATTTGACAAATGTGTGAAGAGAATGACCTAAAATGTCAACATTTAAAGAAAAATAGCCCTGACTTGGGATTTCTTTAACAGTAGAACCTAACTTCGAACTGCATGTCAGCAGAAGCCTGCCCCTCACATGTCTTCTCTTCAACCTGAAAACAGATGCAGTGTGAACATCACTGGAGGCCAAGCTCCTTCCCACAGGATCCCATCCATGAACTCTACTTGGGGTTTGCTCTGCCTCTTGGTATGAAGTTGCCAGCCTGGATTCAGCTGTGGTGTAGGGCAGACTGGCCAAGCCATTTCATAAATGCCTCTGAGAAACATGTGAGGGATTCTCAGCCCCAGATCATCCACCTGTAGATTGTGCCTCTATAAAACTCCAAAGGTTGACACTTACCTTATCCTCTTTGTCTCCTGCCAGGCTTTTCCTCTCTGGGGCACGTAGCATCAGAGCAGGAGGACGGGTTGTACGGCTGAGCTCTTTGCTTCTCTCTGTGGGACCAAAACAATGGTCATTAGTACTCCATTTGTCGTGTCAGCATGATTTGAAAAACTGAGCAAAGATAAAATGTGGCTTTGAAAAGCCAAACTGATTACCAGTCTACAGGAAGACTCTGGCATCTGGCCTTCCAGCTGTTGTTTAATGACAATGTTACCCTGACACTGAGCCTCAGAGACATGGGTCTCTCACCTGGTCCCCTTCCTGACCCAATCAAGGACTACCCATAACATCTGTTTCTGTGACTTCCTGAAGCCCTCCTTTTGGCCTTTCCCTGAAGATGCTGGCTAGTCCTACTCTCTCCCCTAGAACCCTTTAGATGAAGAATCCCAGGAAGAATCTCATGAAGTGTGCCCCCAATAAAAAACCACCCAGGATTGGAACAGTCCTGCTGGTGAGTCAGCACATGGTGGGAGAGTCTAAGAACACTACTAGCAAATGGTTAGCTACTGCCATGACTCAGTCCAGATGGCCCATTTGCAAATCTGGATGCTATTGCTTTCCCTTTGCATCCCATGCCTGGGCAGTCAGGAGCTTCCTTGGTGCCATCAAACTTCATGTGGACCTGAATTCAGCATAGTCTGTAGAATGTGTGGCCAGTCTACTTGTGTTAGAAATGTACAGGACCCAGGCCTTGCCCAGAAAGGACAAGGAGCAACGTGTGACATAGAACTAACCTCAATAAATCTTTGACAGCTAATGCCCATCATGGACACCATGGAGCATCCCTGATGGGTATGTAAAGGCCTCCAAGCTTGCCATACCTCTAGCTATCCCTTGTTCATCATCTAATGGGTAAGAGGTTTTCCATGGCCTGGCGTGTATGATATTTTGAACAATAATTGCATGAGCAAAGCAATAGAGAAGAATATTCTCTCTATAATCTGGCAAGCCCTGAATGAAAACCAAGTTAAAGTTTAACGTTTCTTTTTCCAGACTATAGCTTTCCAATGGCTCAAAACCCAGAGAAAATGCTTCCAGTAAAATACAGTGCACCGATGGCTGTTTTAACACCAAGAATAGAAAGAGATGCCAAACTATCCAACCACACACCAGCCCAACAGAAGAGAACCCACCAGAGAAGCAGGAACAGACTTCTCCTGGTTTGAGAGACATGAGTCTGGGAAACTTCTGCTTCTCAAGATATATCTAGAGCATCTGACATCAACCTCTGCTGGGGAAGTCACAGAGGGAAAGGTAGGAGATGGAAGAAATAGCTTCCCATGTGGGTATGCATGCCACATACATAAGCACACATGTGTACATGCCTGCAAACACACACATGCAAAACTGGTGACCATTGGTGCCCTCTGCTAAAACATCTGAGCCTGGAGGATGGGGCAGGTGGGGCAAAGCAGGGAACCATCTTGTCATTTTTACCTGCAATCTTTTTAATCTACCACGACAAATATCTTGTACACTGCCAACACCATGCATACTGACAACACTGCACCCTCTGTAGGTTAGTGGATTGGGCCATGCAGATGAGTAAAGAAAGAGTGAGCACGTGGATGAGAGAAATGACCATTGGCTTTGTAACTCCCAAGGGCAAAAATCGCATTTAAAATGTACAGTAATAGATGAACCTTGATGTCAGCCCTGAGTCTGCCTGTCTACACTCTCCATCCTGTTACCTGTTCTCTCCTGCCCACAGTAGATATTGAATGGTCTTAAGAGTCAAGCTGACAGAACTTTGCTGCTCTGAGGCATAAATAAAGCAGGTACGAGGCTATTCAGTTGTTAGTAGCTGGAATCCTCGCTTTTTCACACCTTCCAGATTCATTGTCATTGACATTGCCCCTTGGATAGAACAAGGCCTGATGCTTCTATGCCTTCTCTGGGCACCTGACAACTGAGTATGTTTTCAATCCAGCAAACTCCCCACTTGCTGTTGAAAAGTGTAGGTCTCACTGTGAGGATGCAGTTGATATTGAACTCAGTCCACCTACCTAAGAGGTCAAGATGGGGCTGCAAACTCCCACAGTGGGATATCATGATCTCTGAAGAGTAGTCACCATCCTAAATATCACTAGCAAGACTCAGGTGTGGTCAGACGGGCAAAGCACATCCCTGTCATTGCTGCACCTTATAAGAGACAGCTATGGGGCCAATCTAGGCATCTGGAGCATAGGAGAGCAAAGCACAGTTTGTTCAGAGACTTATAGACAGGTATGGAAATCTTAGTTTGCTTCACCTGCACCCAAAGAAAGGGTATGAACAAAGATTTGAGCTAAGGTCCTTGCGGGTGTGACTAGACATAGCAGGAGGTCTAGGCTGGTCAGAGAAATACATGGACCTGTGTCCAGAGCACCGTGACAACAAAACTGCAGAGACGTGCAGAGATGGAGCAGCAACAGGTAGCTCTTGTGAGAAAGACACAGTGTCCCAAGAATTCCCCCACCAGAGCTGGCCAGGCAGGGCCTTGGGACGCCTGCTTTTTTACCTTGTCTGCAGCCCTCATATTCAGGGTGAGGAAGAGTGAGGCAAGGACAAGTGGGACTGACTCCTGCCCAGTGACCCAGCCGAAAGCAGACTCAGATATGGGGAGAGAAAAGCCAAACTTCAAGGGAAGTTGGATGCTCTGATTACTGCTATGGACTTCACATATTTAATTACTGAGCTGAGACCTATTTTGTGACTGAAAGTGAGTGGATGAGATTTTACTACCCAAGAATGAGCCACAAGCCATTTGGTTTGGACTTTATCCAACATGTCATAAAGAGCAAGCTGTACAGAACAAGACAGGACAGACTTTGCAAAAAAGGAGCAAGGCTGGGTTTGCCTCTACACTGCATGCTCAATGGTTACAACACAGTGGTCATGGAGAAAGACATCCATGCATCTTCTGAGGATATGCAAATTAATATTCTTGGCCAAATAAGTCAGTGGAATTGGCAGCAAGGCCAGGTGTCTGTAATGTTATTCTTGAACAAAGAAAGCATGGTTTGCATTTATCCCCCCATTATCTTAGGAAGGCATGCTGAAGTCTTTATTTTACGGGAAACAGTTGATCTTTGGAAAGATCAGATTTTAAAGGCTAGCCTTTGAGATTCATGGGTTTATATTGGTCCTCTTGAGTGCTTCTTGGAGAAAATATTTTTGATGATCATTTTAAAGCCCTTCATGGCAGACACATATCCCCTGAATACCGGTGACAAATGTCTTGCCTTTCCCTACATAGTTTTCTTAATTGCCAACTCTTTTTAACAGCCATTGATTTTGCAGACCCTGTGGAGGCTCATGGAGGAAGCTCCTTGGGCCCCCAGACATAATTGGGTCTGCGCTGCAGCCATTCCACTGTGGAAGTGCTTACTCTACAGCTCTCTGTAGGCCACTTGCAGGGTCCACTCTGACATGCTTAAGTACTCTTTGCTTTGGGCCTCTCCACAGACTCCGATGATGCCATCATAAAGGACTCCCTGAAGTGGCAGAAAGAGCTACTTTATGGAGGAAAATCAACAAGTTGTAAGACTTCAGGCCCCCATGTACCTGGGAGAGTGCAGGATACATCTCCACCTAGGAGCAAGGCATGATGGTAATGCCTTCTCTGAAATCTGTCTATTGATCAAGCCCGACACTGATTTGAAGGCTCCCCAGTGGCTTCCAGTTTGATTTTTCTTCTTGGCAGTGTTGAGGGCCAAGAGAAATAGGATGGTGACAAGGTAGCCTGGAGGACAGGAGCCAGAGCTGTGGAAGTCACAGGAGCTGGCACATGTTGGCTTACTGTTTACAGGACTCTGCACAGTGCCCCTTGTTGGTGAAGAGAGGGGTGGGAAGTGATGCTATCAGTTGTCATGGGAGCTTTAACAGCTGGCCGGTGAACAGAAACCTTGGAGGTGCAGCCAAAAATCAAATCTGGAATTTAGGAGCCAGTCGCATGGAGGCAGGGGACAGAACTGTCCTGACGCACACCTCTAAGAACAGGACAAGGAGCTCAGCACCTGACTGGGGAGCCCATCCCAGGATGCACAGGTCAAGCACAAGCTCTGCCAGGAAAGGAAGGCTTGGGTCACAAGGATAGCCACACTAGCACTGTCCTCAGAGACCTCCTCCCAGGAAGGAAATGACAGGATAGCAGCCACCACTCTATGAAGTCACTGCCAAGCTCTGCTCAAGCCCTATAGCCAACTAGAGGACACTCCTGGGCTCCTGGAATCCATTTGTGAGCTGATCCTATAGCTTCTTTATCTCCCGACACTTCAGCTTGACTTCAGGGACCTCACAAAGTTCTACAAAACTGAAGATCATTTTCGTGGCAACACAAATCACTTCTGAGTCCTCCTAAATTTTCACAGGTTGTGATTTCAGAGTTGACAAGTGACAGAGAGAATTGATTTTCCACCCATTTTTATTTTCTTAGAATTTCTTATGCCAATGAGGTGGTAAAACACTCAGACAGGAGGGCAGGGCTGAGCTTCCTCAGGGTGTGGGGATCCAGGACTGTAAGGCCATCCCAACCCTGAAGGGTGACCCAACCTATGACAGACACCAGTTTGTCCATTCCTCCATTGTTCCACTTGCCTTTGGGGGTCTCCTATGTCACAGCTGGACAGACTAGCCTACAAGGTAATGGGTCAGTCTCCCTAGAGCATTCCATAACCTGAAACAGTCTTGCTGTCTGATGCAGGTAAACCACATGAAGTTATGGATGCAGGAATATTACCTACCACCATGCCAGCTATATGAAGGAGACTGTAACTGTGGGACAGCAGGAAGAGAGGAGACCTTGAGACACACTTAGGCTCTTTGATGATACTGTATCCACGTGTCAGTATCCATGAGAGTACTGGATGATGCTACAATTACCCAAAAAGCGGTTCCCAGGCCACCAGGGCACTGTAGCCACCCACCCCAGATGCAGTCTGTGAGCTGCTATGCCCTGAGGCAGTGGACAGTATGTGCATTCTGGATACAGACAGTGACTGCAGAGTCAGATGCAGTCTGTGAGCTGCAGAAGTGGACAGCATGTGCATTCTGGATACAGACACTGACTGCAGAGTCAGCTTCCAGCCTACTTCTCTAGCCTGCACAAGCTTGCGTTCAGAGGTAAATTAATGGACAGTGATTGACCCTGCACAATTCCAAGAGTAACAAAGTTCCAATCTCCCCCATACAGCTGAGATTTTTAAAGGCAGAAACATTAAATTAGACCATTCCTGTAAGAAAGCACACATCTTGTGAGTGCTCTGGGGTCAGCACATGGCAGCATTGAGACCTGGCCACAGTAGGAAAGAGGATGGACAAATGGGTTGAGGATGGAGAAGAGGCAGGCCTAGAGAAGAGACAGAAGCACAGCTTTGGATAGGAAGGGGCAGGAAGAGGGAGATCCATGTGACCCTGAAAAATATAGCAGTTTTCCCAAAAAAGCTTAAGTCCATTACAGTCACAAGCTGGGTTATGCAAGCAATGCCCACCATTCAAGACAGTGCTGCCTCACAGCTGGTGGGAGAAGGAAATCAGAGATGCACTCTGAGTCTGAAGAGGCTGTGCTCCACTCCAGGAAGCTGGTGTTCTGGGAAGCTCAGGATCCTCAAAGCTGTCCCTTAGTACTTGGTCCAGAGAGTGGGAGAAATTCTCCAACTCTCTAAGATGCAGATGCTGTACACAGGTGATGGGCACACATAAATAGATACATACGCATACACACACACCCACAGACATACAGACACAAGCACAGAGACACATGTGTGCACACAAGTTTACACAGAGACAAGGGTCCAGACACAAAGACATATGTGTCTACACACAGGTTCATATGCAGAAACATATATACACACAGAAACAAATATAGATACACAGGTACACAGACACATGTGCACACAGATGTATACACATACAGATGCATGTACATATACACAGACCCATGTGCACACACAGATATACACACATACAGATGCATGTATATATATATACAGATGGACACATACACTCTTATGGACACAATTAATTAGGTTTCAGCTTCATAGGTGAGAGTGTTATACCTTTTCCTTTTAGGATCCACACCAGGATAACAGAGTCCTCCAGCCCCCTGCTCTGATTTAAGGTCAGTTCCTACTTATTTTTCATCTGTAGATGTATCCCCAGAATGGTGACCATTTTTAATTTTGAACTTTCAGCCTCTACATTCTTAGACTGCAGAGGTGAACCCACAATAGTGTCCATACCCCAGAGGCGTGGACGGGTATGTGGGACAGGTGGGATATAAAAGGAAAAGTAAAAGCTCTCTCTCTTGGAAGCTAGCCACGTTCCCAGAGCTCCTATCTCCCTGTAAGTAACTTCTATATTCAATAAGTATCTTGGAACTTTTTCAGATAGCATTATTTCTCATCAGCTGGTGTCAGAAGTGGGATAGCAGTATTTCCTCACCACTAGACAATTGTGAAGTCTCTCCCTTCCTTTTGCTTCCAGGGTGTTTGCAAACTTCCTGTTTGTTCTCCCAGGACCTGTAACACCAGCTGTTTCACAGATCACTAGAGGGTGTTAGCTTAGGTGCCTGAAGGGTGAGTCCCCCACAGCTCATACTCAGCCCACCACACAGCACCACACAGCGCCACACTGCCAGCTCCACAGAACACTGCCAACCTTTCTCCCAGCGCGCTGTTGCCTTCCTCTCTCCTAAGCAGACCACGATGCACTCTCTGCAGACCAGCACATCAACTCCTGTTCCCATAGCACTCTCTCGTCCTCTCCCCTGAGCACACCCAAGTCTGCTGATCTTCCAGCTGTCTGAAAACCACTCAGAGCCAGGCGTGAGATGCCTGCGATCCTACTTATCAAAGCCCAGCTAGGGGGAACGAGAGGCTTTCAAGTAAGAATTTATGCCACCTTTATCTAAACCCATCTCAAGGGCCCCTGGGATCTCCAGGCCCCATCAGAGGTATCCATCACATTACAAATGCTCTGGGGGTGCAGATCCTCACTTGCTATTTCTCTCCTTCATTAAGTCAAATCAGAGTCAACAGATGGGACAATGGCACTATACTCCAGAGAGCCACAGTTAATCGTGTAACTAGAAAACAGAGCAATGCCAGTAGCTCTGTGGTACCCACTTCACAGACATAAGTGTGTGCCACCTCCTACACACTCTCAAGAAGACTGCACCTGGGTGCTACTGTCCCCAAGATTTCCACTCATACGGCTTTAGCTCTGTCTTTCAGTCTGTGCCCTGTCACTGTCATGTCTTACTGCAAATACCTATCCCTGCCTATCTCTATCACAAGTAAAGCAGACGGCCGTATGAGGGCCGTGAGAGGTGGAACTATGAGTCAGGTACTTCCAGAGCATAAGACACAGTGTACTGTATATTACACAGCACATTGCAAATATAATAAAATATAAATAAGCTTTATGGTCATAATGAAGACTTTTTAAAATTTTTTGAGATTATAAAATAATATATAATTTTCCTTTCCCTTTCATCCCCCCAAACATGGCCTCTTTTCATTAATATGTTCACACAGAGAGAGAGAGAGAGAGAGAGAGAGAGAGAGAGAGAGAGAAAGAGAGAGAGAGAGAGAGAGACTCCTAAAGGTACCTAAGAATTGCTGAGAGGGGGAGTAATAATCTCCAAGAAAGAACACATCAACTGGGTGTCTGACACCAAATTGCCAGCCCCTGAAAACACTGAAGACTTTTTAAGTCCCTTGTCTACTGCCCACTACGAGTCTACAGAAGAGATGAGACCTTGCTAGTCTCAAGGAGCATTTTGACAAAGTTAAAACTAAGTGTGGCTGTCCTAACACTCAAATACTGGCATTTGTCACTTCATATTTTAAAACTTCCTCAAAGTATCTTTTTATATAACCTTCAGCTAAATATAGGAGAGAAAGGCATGATTAAATATATTCATTTTCTAAATTGTGTCATTACATTTTATCAAATAGGAACATTTTGCAAAAATAGGATTCAATATTAAAGCAATCGTAACACACGAGAGAGATTTGTTACAGCTGCATCCCTAGAATGAGGTAATTATAACCACAGAGTGGATCCCAGTTTAAGCTATGCGGATACCTCCCAGGATGACAGTGTTGCTGAGTATCTGAGGCGTGTGCTATCTTCACAAAGATACTTCCTGTGATTTGAGACCTCAGATTGGGAAAGGTGTATTCTCCAGCACTGGACCTCAGCCCATAACTCTGAGGCCTTGGCATCTTCAGCTTTCTGGTCACCAAGGGAGAGAATCCTACAGTATTTTTGCCAGGACCTGAAGGAAGAGGGGTGCGAAGACAAGGAGAAAGAAGGAGAGAGCTGCAGCTGGATCAGATAAAAGATGCTGGTCGCCATCTGCCTGATTTGAGAAGTCAGCCGGCAGGCTGGGACAGTAGCTACCATTTCCGGAGAGAGATCTGGGCTCCACTGGAGGCTTCAAGTTGAAGTCAGATGGGCAAAGTGTCAAAGCCCAACTCAGCCACTTGGCAGCCAGGAAGGGTAATTGCTTTTCTCCTTTGAGTTTCCATTTCTCCTACTACAAAACAGGACAATGGCTCTGGGGCAAGAGGCTAAGTCCACAGTGCCATATGACACACAACACAGTTGGTGTCCTTGATACAGGGCTCTAGTGCCTATTGGACCAAAAAATCCATTCAAGCTAGTCTTATGTACCCCAAGGCCAGTATCTTCACGGCCTGGCTTCTCCTGGGGGCCTCATACTGAAAGAACTTCAATGAGCTGATAAAGTAGGAGCAAACATCTAAACACAACTCAGACATAAATCAGGATTTATGATTAATTCATCCTAGGGCACTGCATTTGCATGATTTAAATGAACAGATATTTTGGCGGTCTGAGCCCAGTGCACGAGAGTACTTACTGTGCTGGCAGCCCCACGTGATGGACCCAACGGTGCTTTCAGGAGAACACTGGGTTCTCTGTGCAGGTTCAGTGAGTAGCTTTTGATTTACAGGCCTGCTGCTTGAGCTTGTGCCTGCCACTCTCCTCCAGAGAGCTCAGATTGAGTCGGTGCTGACTTCTGTAGGACTAATCTACATGGAAATGCAATCCTCACCTAACTGATTTATTCTAGCATTTAGATGTAATAAAATTAATAGCGCAGTTCCCGGCTCAGTTGACGAAATTAACTCAGACTTTCTTAACCAACTTCTTCAGTTATTTTCTCCATTTTCAAAAGGCAAGCTATCCCAGTCATTCAATACAAATGGTTTTAATTAGCTTAAGGCAAACATAACCTTTAAAGAATGCAGACTTGGGATCGTGGGTCCTGCACTGAAGGATGGGAATGGTTCTATGCACACAGATTTCATTTGTCACATCAGGCCACGCCATCTGATTTGGGCTGGCACTGAAGCAGACCAACTACCCATCATTTGGAAGAACAATCTTCTGCCAAAGCATCAAGAAGCCACCCTGTCATGAAAGCCAAGAAAAATGCATTTGTATGTCAAGGATGGTACTTTTTGGAGGATGTGGAGAAAGAGGCCCAAAGTGGTTGTGTCCTAACACTATGAACCACAGCAGAGACTTGATCACCTTAGAGGCTATAGAAATTTTTCAGGAAACTTGCAACTTTAATGCTCATTTCATTTAGTGATACTAAAAATTTAAAGTGATCGATTCTAACATACTATGAAGTCTCTGGTAAACAAGACCCTCTGTTTGGAAAACACAGCACTTCTCCAGGATCCATCTTTCCACTATTGCATTGCACTGTGCCCCAGGGATTCCTCACTCCCTGACAAACTAAAATTGAGATTTCTGGCCCACAAACTAACACTTGTGTTTGCAAACCTGACATTGGGCTTCCCCTGCCCTTCTCTGGCTCTCCCTGACCTCTGCAGGTTAGAAGCCAATTCCATTCTGTCCTCACCAGACCTTATTCTCAGGAATTCATCCCTGCCCACAGCCCTCCCTCCTCCATGAGGGTTCAAGATCATGGTTCTCTAGAGTGACACTGCCCCCATCTCTGCCATTATAGCTCCCTGCTCCGCTCCTCAATACGAGCTGGAGACCTGAGCTCCCTAGACCTCTGGACCACATAGAGGACCGTGTGTTGACTACAGAGCAGATTAAAATCATTGGCTACTGTGTTCTTCATTTTTGGGAGACAGAAGTCTTGATCTTAGCATTTCTTTCCACAATTTCATTTTACAGGTGAGGCCCAGTCACCCTTCTTGAGCAGGTTATGCCCCCCATCACTTCTACATCAAGTGGAAGGAAGAGCGAATTGTCCCTGTGATCCACCACACTGCTCCTTTGTGCCTCCATGGCTCAGATTCTGGGGACTTAATTCCCTTTCTGCCTGGCAAAGGCCTCCTCTTCTCAACAGAGGGTCCCATTCTCGCATCCCCTCAAAACCTGACGTCCAAGCTGCCTCACTGACTACAGTCAGTCCTTCCTGCCCGTGCGATTTTAAATACGGTTTGCACATTCTTGTGCATCTCACATAAAGGACCCATCTCATGTCTGTGAGCTCTGGAAGCAGAAGCCATGTCTCTTAATCTTAAATCAATTATAAATCAACTGTGTGATTGACATACATTAATTGCCCAATAAATACTGCGTAGCTGATTAGATGGATACAACAGTGAATGACCTGCTATCCACAGGAAGAGACAAATGGGCTTGTCATCTGCCCTTCCTGCTTCTCATGTGGAGAGCAATCAAATGAAAGAGAAACAAGCTAGAAATTAAACAAGCAGAGGGACACGGTGTCCAGCAAGAGCCAGGACAGCTGGCATGGGAATTCTGCTACTAGAACAAAGCCACAGTCACATAAGGCTCTCAGCAGTGAATGGCAGGCAGAGGGGTTGGGGGAGCACCACCTTCAAATGAGAACTGGCTGCCACAGCCCTCGTTCTGAGAGCACAGCAGGGGAAGGTTGTCACCCATTCTGAGGTGTGAATGGGCAGCCACACCAGCAGCAGAAATAAGGAGAGCTGTAGGAGCCAGATCAACAGGGTCACTGGAGCTCATATAAGAGAGAAGAAATCAGGCTTATTCAGAGCCTGCATATTATCCTCTAAGAGATAATGCTTAGAGAGGATGTTCTTCCCACCAAGTTAGAGTGAATATTAGCATCGAACAACACTGAGGACCGTGGGTTCTCAGATATACATTGTAAAATATATATATTTTACAATAGTCACAATGCCTGTATATCTATATCCCAAGGTTCCATCTAATCTAGAGTCAAGAGGTCTGTCCTACCTCAAGTCTTCCCTTTCTGTTCTATTATCCTGAACCTCAAGATGCATGTCCCTGGACCAGCAGGGAATATTCTGCCTGGTGGTCCTCTCTTGACACCCGCAAGCTGGCCTCACTTAAAACTGAGTCCCTGCCCTGAGCTCAGAGGGGCATTAGCAAAGCCATCCCTGCCGGTCTGTACCACTCTTCATCCTTCCTGACTCCATCATGGGAAATGAAGGCTTAGGACATTGTTGCATCTGAATTAAGGGTCTCCCTGGGGTCTTGAGTTTGCAAAACCTTAATGCCTCCTCCACTATCCTTTAGGCACAGCCTGTCCTAAGTGGAGGGTCAGACCTTTGCATTCTGTGAAGTTCCTGTTCCAGTCCAATGTATCGGTTACCCAGCAAGTTCTGTGCCCAGCAGCTTTGGAAGGACTTAGGGCCATCAAGAGTGGAGAAGTAGGTGTCATCAAAGTTGTGCACTCTGCTGTTCTTCTAGCCCTGACCTTGTGCTGTTGGGCCTGATTCCTGCTGGCAAGGGGTCCCTTTGGACATGAGTGGAATGCATGCTCTCCATCCAAAGTTGCTCCTGCATCCCAAAAAGTAGCCTCCTACTTTGGTCCTCAGCATACTTCCTGGGCGAGGGGTGGCAGCGACCTTACCGTTCCTTGCCTCCTTAGAGGAACGCATGCGCCAGCTTTTGACAAGAAGATGGAGAGCTTCAGCACCACGGTGGCTAATTGGTGGCGTTATTTATGTGTTTCAAATGCTTGTGAAGTTTCCTGGCTGTTTCTGATGCAATTAGTCTCATCGATAGCAAGGTTTATGAGTTGAAATAGCGGGGATTAAAGCACTGCCTAACAGAATGGAACACAATAAACATGAGTGTGCCCTGCTGGTCTACAACTCAAAGCACCTAGGAAATGGGCATCCAAGTTTGACAGGGAGATCATGGGTCCTTCTTTGCAGCAAGTGCCATTAGCAAATCCATGTCAGAAATAGCCAAACACAAGCCCACAGTGGACAGAAAGAAAACACAGAGACACATGGCATGTACCCACATAGGTGACTTTACTTTTTGGCACCCCAACTATTCAATTAGTACCCAGAAACAAAGGAGAAATTCTGAGCTTCATTTGTTCCTTGTTCCAGTAAAGAACAGCAATGTGAATTGCATCAATACAGGACTAATCAAAAGGTGATTTATACTGTAATCCAATAGTTTTGACTTTGGGGGTTTTTTTAACATGTGTAAATAAATAATTTACCTTCATGACAGCATACTGTAAATAAATATAAACAGGTATCATCTTATATTCATGATTTAACATTCAAAAGTGCAGAGATAGATCAGCAAGACCCATTCCCCTCCACTCACAACCAGCCGCACAACTCTCACAGAACAAGGTGAGTTTTGCTGTCCATCATATGGATTTCCAGAGTTTTCATTTATTTACAGCAATACTAAGTTTGTATGTGCCTTTGACTTCTCCTATTCACTAATACACCATGACATACATCTGCTTTGAATATTCTTTTAAAATGCAGTGTCTTTGAGATCTAAAGCCCACAAAGCCCACCTCATTCCCCTTTTTTTTCTTTCTCATCGTGTGTGTGTGTGTGTGTGTTTTGTAGGGGGGGTCAACCTTGTTTTAAACATGGTCTCTTGTTGTTTACCACCGCATAACTAATCTAGCCCTTGAGTCTTCCCATTTCTGCCTATCTCTGCCTCCCTCACAGTAGGAGTTCTGGCATTACCAACCTGTACTATTGCATCTGCATTTTTATGGGTCTGGGAACCTGAGCTCAGGTCCTAAGGTTTATGCAGCAGGTTCTTTACCCCTAGAGCCATCTCTTCAGCCCTGACATTGCCACCCTTAATGACTAATATGCACCGTGTTACATGTTAGTTTGTGCTTCACCATCATGTATGTATGTAGAAATGTATATGGAAGTTGTTTCCAAAACTCACAGAGCTTTTGCAATGAGTAGCTCTGAACAGTGACTGACTAAGCATTCCAGGGAAGTTCTGTGAGGATGAGCTCCCAGAAGAAGTGGGGCAGGTCCAGGTCCACATTGCAACCTGGGCTAGTTCCTAAGATACTTCTCACTGGGGTGCTCTCTCCTTTGTCCCAGAGCTGTCAAGGGATAAACAGTGTGAGTTCTGTCCCTGGAGCCAGACAATAGCATTGAGAGTACCTCTGAGCACTCCCAGGTCAGGACATCTGTATGTGTGCTCCTGTGAGGTCCCTAGTCTCACTTCCTGCCTATCTGTCTCATGGATTCTGGACCTATCTGCCTCACAGATTTTACCCCTCTATGAACACTTTGAGCTCCATTACTGACTGATCTGGCAAGACATGCCTGTTGGTGTAATAGTGGCACAAACTCATGGGAATAACCAAATTCTTTCTAACTAAATTTAATTAGATGACGATTAATTAAATTCTACAGGATGAAACTTACATATGGCACCATTATCAGGCCAAGAAACTGTTGCTAGAGAGGGCATAGGCCCTAGGGGAGAATCTCCTACTATTTTTATGTCAAATACATATAATATTAAACTGACTCTTAATTGATTATCATTCTACCCATAGATGGAGGCATCTCTCAATCCTCACCTGAGAGACTTCTATTTGAAGTAGATGGTGATTAGTGCAGAGACCCACAGTGCAGAGAGTAAAGAGACTGTGGGATACTCTGCTCTATGTGGAACATCTATATCACACCTGCTTCTTACAAGGCTAAAGGATCATTGCATAGGAGAGTATGGAAAGAGTGTAATGGCCTGGAGGCTGTGGTGACTGCAAGGAAACTGTATCTGGATCACAACCGGGCAGTTGCCCATGTGAAGTCACAGCATGTGACAGCATGCACCAGCTTCATGCAAGCTCAAGTGAGACCAAATGAAGAAGGCAGGTGGGTATCAAATTCTACCCCTAGCTAAGCAACTGCTTGCAATGGATGGCTGCTTCAAGAGGGAGAGTCCATTTTCTTTAGGAGTGTGGCCCCTGGTTAAGCTGACCATGCCCCCGTAGAAGGCCACATATCCAAGTATATATGAGAAGCACAGATTGGATTTTATTAGAAAAAAGCAAGGACACACAATTTGGTAGATGTGGAAAGAGGGTGGATCTGGATCTGGGAGGAGGTGGCAGAGGGGTGGATAAGATCAAAACACATCATACAAAATTCTCAGATAATAAAAAAGAAAAATAGTAACTAAATACCATGAATACCAGATACTGCAGAAAATAGCAGACTTATGTTAAAGTAAAGTCACTTTTGCTCCCATTTCTTTTGTGGTGTATACTACTTAAACAGTTGTGTGCTTGAAAACAATTTTGAATGAATGGAGACATAGGCTTCTCCAGAGGCATGGGCAATGAAGTCACCCATCAGGCTCCATAGCCAGTGTAGTGGTGTCCAGCACAGACATACTCAGGGAGCTTTGCTGCAGGTCATAGGGCTCTGTCCATCCTGTATACAGATCACCATGGGACCCACAGCATATGTAAGGCTATGGTTCTGCAGATACTTCACTGCCCAGTGTGTTCCCACAGGTGGAAACTCAAATTTGGACAGTTTGAGTTGTCAACATAAGGGCAAGTTGAGGTATAAGTCTGAGGACAGCTGTTTATCTCAGCCAAAAGTCCAGTTCTGCATGTTCAGGAGAAGCTCTCCTGAAATGACACAGGACCTAAAATCAGAGAGAAAAGAGGGAGGGGAGAAGAGAGGAAGAGAAGCAGAGGGGAAAGAAAAGGGGAAACACAGGAAGAAGAAAGGGGGCATATTGAGTCGTTGCTTAAATACGCTATGTCCAGAGACATGAAGAAGTTCCCATGAGCCGCCTTCCACCTCTGCAAGGTTACCTGGCCCCCACATGGCCCTGCGCCCACCTGCTTCCACAGTGCCAGCTGCTTTAGGGTCTTGGACATCAAAACCCGCAGCCTAGCCCTGCACCTTCCTGTCATGTGTGTGGGGCCTGTGGAAGTCATGGCTCACTTGGTAGACCATGCCTTACTGATAATTGACCATGACTTCCTTACCCCCACACAGCAGCAAAACCGAAAGACTCCCCACTCATGTCCCCTTGGCTAGACGCTGGCATAGCCTCACAGTCTGCCCAGGCAGAATGAGAACAGTGATGAAGGCGGAATGGAAGGGCACGTAGCCTGAGTGGGCAGTAGAGCACCCTAGCTGGTCTCCAGGAGCACACAAGCATGGGAAGAAACACTGGGGCTCTGGCAGAAACTAAAGGGAGAATCTCGGAGCTCATGCCTCATAGCATTCCTGAGAACCCATCCTTGATGACTTAAGACCATTCCCTTTGCTCAGTATTTTAGCACACATATTCTCTGTGTCAGTGGGCTGTTTTACGTGCACAATGCTAATGGTGCCTAATGCTTTAGCAGAGACACATGCTAGGCCTTTGCTGTCAGGCACACACACCTTTTCCATCCTTAGTTCCTTGTTCTAAGCTGTGTCCCCTGAATAACTTCACTAATCATCCTTTGGGGGCCTGTAAGGGTCTTCCACACATCCAGTTGCCATTAAGTCTAAGATGTGTCGGGCATTCCTCCAAGTCTTACTGCCTCACTTGCAGGGTTCACAATGCCTTGGGCTGACAGTGCACCTGCCAGCATTCCCCTAGAGATGAGGAAGGAGCAGATGGAAGACATTAGTAAGGACTCCCAAATGCCAGACCATGTGGAGTGGGCTAGGGGAGACAAGGCTGGTCCACCCCAGGTCTAGTGGGATGGTGTGAAGATGGACCTGCTGACAATGTTTCCAGTACAGACACAGTAATTGGTGCTGCAAGGTTAAGTTGAGAGTCCTGACTCCAAATATGTTATCTAGGGTCCACTCCTGCCAGCTGCACAAAGGAGTTCAAGAAAGTCTCAGTCACTGCCTGTAAGTGTCCACACCGGGAGCAGAATGTCTCCATCACAAATAAAGAATGTGTGTCCCTACATTGAAGTCATCAGAGAGCAGCTGAGGCTGGAGGTGGCAATGTCACCACAGGGTGCACTTCCAGTCCTGTTGTTAAGTAAAAAAGTCATCTAGCAGAAATCAGGGAACTAACAATCTCAAGTTTACAGCTCCCTAGGAGTGCAAGGCCTTGGGTATAATTCAAAGCTCTGCAAAACAAACAACAGCACAAAATCTCCTGGGGAATTGAGGGTGTGTGGTTTCTTAGTTTTCAGGTACAAGGCCAAGGATTCAGTTTCTAACACCCCAAAGAGAGAGAGAGAGACAGAGAGAGAGAGAGAGAGAGAGAGAGAGAGAGAGAGAGAGAGAGAGAGAGAGAGAGAGAGAGAGAGAGGAGTGAGCAAGGGAGGGAGGGAGGAAGGGAGAAAAGGGAGGAAGAACAAGCAGGCAGACAGGGAGAGAGGAATGGGGAGGGAGGGATGGGGGGAGAAGGAGGGAGGAGGAGGGGGATGGAGGGGAAGGAGGAAGGAAGGAAGGGAAGGAAAGGAAGGAAGGAAGGAAGGAAAGGTTAGTGAGTACAAGAGAAGAAAAACAAAAAATTCACTGCTATTGTGGACATTTGAATACACATGCAGGAAGTTCATTGCTGATACTAAACTGTGTCTAAAAGTTTCTTCCACATTAAGAATAGAGAAGGATTCTATTTGCTTCTAAACTGGGAAGGAGAGATGTATTCTGAGTTATAGTTTCCATTTTTAAAAAGAGAATGCTTGCCTTTTTTTTAGCTTAAGTGGAAAAAAATTGAAATAGTTAAGAATTGATAGATATGGAGTGAGCAGGTTGTATTTACATATCTAGGCACATGTATGCCTGAGTTCTTGCATGCATGCTCACATGAGAGAGAGAGAGAGAGAGAGAGACAGACAGACAGACAGACAGAGAGAGAGAGAGAGAGAGAGAGAGAGAGAGAGAGAGAGAGAGAGAGAGAGAGAAATGAGAAAGAGCAAAGGAGGGGTGTCTGTGGGAGGGTTTATGGGGAGGAAATGATGTAACAGTATTAAAATTTCAAAAATAAAAAGAATTAAAAAACAAAACAAAAGCTAGAAACGTGTCAAAATGGTCAGCTGTCTTGAGATTGTCAGGCAAGCATTTCCCATGAGGAAGGCTGAAGTGGAGGGGTTTATTCTAATCCACAGATTTGATGGCAAGAGGACCAAGCTTCAATGAGTCTGGTTCTCTAGATTCATCCCACATTAGCCAGAAGCTCCACTCACAATTCCTGGACCTAGAACCACGCCCTCCAGGCCCTCCTCTTTCTCATAACCATGGCAGGGAGCCAGGGTTCCCTGTGGTCACTTCATACTAAGTGAAACTGCCTGCCTGGGGACTGAGGCTTGGATCCCCTGAGACTGGGGGAGGGAAGGATTGTGCTGCTGTGTTCCAGGCCTCTTTCCAGCTACAGCCCTACATCTCAGGAGGGGTGGGGAGTCTGAGCAGACAGCCAACTGTCTCCACTGCAGCCTGGTGGGGAAAGGGTGTGGTTCACTGAGCAAACAGCAGCATGTTGGCAGAACCAAGGAAGACAGCCAGCATGACTGATGCCACCTGCCAGGCAGTTTTCAACTCATTGGATCCATATTGCAGCAACCCAGCAGCCTTTGCTGGGCTCCTGCACCAGAGTCCAGAGGCCTCTTGGACATCACTGGACTCAACCGATGGACTGACATCTAGGACTGCTCCAGGTCAGCTGGGCAGTGTGATCCTCACACAGCCGTTGATTTTGCTAGTGAATTATAGCTTCTTCGCTTAATTATAGTCAGTTGATTGAATCATGTAGCTCTTGGGATTGCCCACCTAGATTGGGTTCTAGAACACCACAGTGAAAAGTAAAGTGCTGTAGCTAAAGATGCCTTCTCCAAGCCTGGTTTCCCATTAAGCTGTATCAGGTTTAATGTCATTTTTCTCTAAGCTGTCCCCGTCATTGCTCTCCAGGCCCCGCAGTTACAGGGTGCTCAGCTCTGGGCATGCACACTTTATCTTGTGTGCAGGTTGAGGACTGGTATAGTGAGGAGAGCTTAGTCAGAGAAAAGTGCTGACCCTGACCCTGACTCTATCTATTACACGCTCAAAGCTCTGTGTAGACACAATATACAATGAAAGTAAGGATGGTTAGGGGACCCAGGACTCACAAACTTCTAGTAAGGGAAGTGTGTGACTCACATTGCCTAGCAGAGCTGGAAAGCATCTCTCCAGCAGCTCCGGGTAGAGAATAAGATCAGTGTCTTAGTTTGGGTTTCTATTGCTCTGAAGACACCATGACCATGCTAACTCTGTATAAGGGAAAACATTTAATTGGGGCTGGCCTACAGTTCAGAGGTTCAACCAGTTGTTGTCATGATGGGAAGTATGGAGGCATGCCGGCAGACAAGGTGCTGGGGAGGTAGCCAAGAGTTTTATTTCTGGATCAGCAGGCAGCAGGAAGACAGAGTGACACTGGGCCTGGCTTGAGCATCTAAAACCTCAAAGACATTCCTAGTGACAAACTTCTTCCAACAAGGTCAAACCTACTCCAATAAGGCCATACTTCCTAACAGCGTCACTCCCTCTGAGACTATAGGACATTTTTAATCAAACCACTATAGTCAACTTAGATCCCTCAAAGGTCCATGTCCTTGAATCAAAGGGTGTTTGCCTAAGGACCTGCCTCTGTGTCTTTAAATAGCCAGTGAGTTTGTGGTAAGATTTATTCTTCAAGGCACAGAGAGTACATGCTGCTCCATGCCTTGGTAGAGGATACCTTCTACCAGCTGTGTGTGTGTGTACACGAACACACACACCATCAGGTGTGGGAACACCAGACCTTGAGCAGAGACCCACTTCCCCTTCTGCCTGGGAGTAGGCAGCTGTAAGACAATGTTTACTAAAAACATGTTTACTAAAAACAATACAATGCCTGGGGGCATTAAGTTCCTGGAAAAGGCCTGCCCACAGAAACCACCCTGACCTCGACCTTGTCCAAAGACTAACCACCTCTTCTGCCACGCCCAGATCAGTTTCTGGGGTCAGGGCAGAACCAGCCAGGGGGAGAGGAGAGAGCAGAAGCTTCTCTGGTGGGAGCCTTTTCTTAGGAAGTTTTCTTGAACCTTTTTTGGGGCCTGCTTGAAGTTTTCTTTACATCGTTGAACAAGTCTCTGTGTTGTCAATCCCCGACACCCTCCGCACGTTCTCGGACACAGGCCGCGCAGCAGATGCGACAATCAGGTCCCAAAGTGAGCAAGTCAGCAACCAACCTGCAGCTTTATGCACAGAAGCCCCAAAACATAGACACTAGATGTCTGTTCTGTCCCCTGCCTAAGTCACTGGACAGTGGCATTCACTTCCTCAAGCTTCCCAAAATAAACCATGACAAAGCTGAGGTCTTATGACAGTAGAACTCATGTCCCTGTGGCTTGGAGGCCCAAGGTATAACTCCTAGACATGAGCTGGGTAATCTTCCTATGAGGACCTAAGGGTAGGCATTTGCTGCTTCTGCTCTCGGTGCTTCCTGGCTTCTGGGCAGCATGGCTCCAGTCTGTCCCCATCATCACATAGCCATGGTCTGTGTCCTCTCCTCACCAGACATCTAATGACATCTGCAAAGACCCCCATTTCCAATTTGGGTGCAGAGACTTTGGGGACACTTTGTCCCAGGACAATTGTAAAATAGGTCTATATTTGAAAACCGAAAAACTTGACTCTTGCTTCCTGTTTGGTAAATTTGATCCCACCAGGGAGTTGGTATAGAAGTGAAGTCACATAGGGATACGAGTCAGTGTTCTCCATGACCACTCATTCTGTGATGGAACCTGACCTCACCTCCCCATGCTGCCTGCATGTGGAGAGTTTGTCCATTAAAACATGCAGGCTCCCAGAACAGATTCTCCTGCCTGAATTCCAGGGTCCTCCTCAGCAGGGGGTTCTGACTCATTTCCAAAATGGGATTCATTTCTGGCCTCTATTTCTGGGTCCCCAACCCACCTCTATTCATTCTGGCCTGAGAATCTAGCCAAGGCAGACCAAGTGAACCACATCATAAAACCAAGCCATTGGCTCTCCATCCAATTGGAACACACCTGGTTTTACTGTCTTTACTGACTGATAACTGGTTCCCTTTAAAAGGGAGAGAAAATGTTAATCTTAGCAATTTATTCTTTTATCCCAACAGCTCTCCTGTGTGGAATGCCATATAATTAAAATTCGAAGTGAAGGCCCATTGTGAAGCAAGAATTAGACACACCGAGCTATTGGCTATGTCACTTACTTCTGAAATAGGGGTCTATGAAATCTAACCAGGTTTTCAATTTCTCCTAATGTCAAAGAATAATGGCCATAAAATCAAAAAGGGAGAGAAAAAGGAAGGCCCTGGAAACAGCATGCAGAAAACTGCATCAGACATGAGTCATTCCCACAGTGATGTCTCTGGGGAATTGTCTCATTCTAGCCCATGTCTCATACCATACAAGTCACGGATCCACTAACCATTCATTAAGGAGAGAAGTCTTCCTGAGTAGCCTAGAAATCATGATCAGTGCTGAGATGCATGCTACTTTTTGCTGCCTCTCCAGTAGATTGTTGTCACGAGGGCCACTGGTACACCTCGCCCCTCTTCCTAGAAAGGCCTCTGTTCCCCCTCATCCAAATCAACTTGCTGAGGACTACGGCACTGCAGGCTCAGACTCATGGAAATCTTGTCCTCCCCAAGAAGCTGCACACAGGAGACGAGAGGCTATGGGACCCCTGGCAGGGATACAGAGTTCAGGATGTGGTCAGTGACTTAGAACAAAGTAGACAGGTCCCACCCCATCTCTCCACAGTCTCCACAGAATCCTTGTGGACAGTAATGGAGGCTGCAGACACAGCTTTCATGAGCACCAGAGTCTGACTCTGTGGCGGCAGGGGTAAGAGGCACCTCTCAGTTATAAAGCACGCCCCAGGCAACAACTCAACTGTGTATCTAAGGGAGGCTAGCATCAGCAGAGAATCCTCAGAGAAAAGGCATGAGGGGCATGAGGAGTGAACATTCTCTAAACTGGGACATGAAGTTCTAGATGGTCCACACAAATGGACCTGTACAGTGGGGCTGGAGAGAGATATAGGGCTGAGGGGCAACTGTCCAAGGTCCTCCTACCTCAGCTCACCCAAGAAGTTAGCACAAAATCCACATGGAGGATCTGAATTCACCTAGAAATGCAGTAACACACACACACACTCACACGCACACACGTGTGCACAGAGGGAGGGGGAGGGCGATCCTGAGCAGGGTAGTCATGGTAAGGCAGCATCATAGACAGTCCACCGGTTTCCCTGTGTCTTTCCAGCTCAGCCATGGGCCACACCCAGCACAGACCCTAGGTGCTGAACCCACACAGGCAGGGTATCCTGGCTCAACTCAGTGAATGTGAATAAGGACCAGTGGCAGCCACAGCCCCGTAAAGTGACTGCAATGATGAGAGAGGGGTCCAGCAGTCCAAAACAGAGCTGAGTTCAGTGAAGAGCTGGGGACAGTGCAGCCCTGACAAGTCATTGTCCCAGCCTCAAGGCCCAAGATTACTACAGAGATGCCAGTCATTGGGATTGGGTAGAGTTTGCCCAGAGAAGATCAGGAGGTGTCTGAGACCAAGTAAGGGAGACAGCTGACCTTCACATCTTCCCATCTCCATATTCTAAGCAGATCTTTGTACTACCATTTCACAGCTGGTCACTGTCCACAGCATCTGTCCTCAAAACCTATTCAGAAATTGTGCAGAAAGCACACGTGTATGTGCATGCATACACCACACACACACACACACACACACACACCCACTGGTCACAGGAAGAAGCTAAAGTTGTAGAGATAGCCCCAGTCTCAATCCTCTTACCTGCCCCCTTGACCCTCTAGCACCAACACAGTGAGATTTCCTTCCTTCAAGCTAGGGTCCGTTCTTGGAGACATGCTCCTTCACAGCTGCTTTTCAGATTAGCCAAGTGTCTGTGTACTTTTGACTATGTTTACACTCAGACCTGGTGTCTGCTGTGTAGGAGGATGATCCTTCAGGGCAGGCCCAGAGCAGAGATCAAGTCCACTGTCTGCTGGTTCCTCATTTTCAGAATGCATCGCAGTCTACAGCTTAGAGATCCCCATCATCTGCATCTAGCTAGCGTCCAGAGCCAGCTCACCAGGGTCTCTGCCTTGTCTTTGGTCAACTATTCTATTGAAGACAACATCTTGGAGTTTGACATCCTTTCTTAGCCCAGTTTAAGCAAATAAGCTAGACTCCAGAAAGCCATGGATCACTTAGACAGAACTGTGGACTAAGTTTCCGAAAATCTCTAGTTAATATGAAGGAGAAAGTGGATCCTTACCTGCTGTAATTGCGATTTAAAATAGGAGTTTTGTTTCAAACTGCATTAAGAGACCACTATTTGAATGCTAATGAACATTTTCACACACCCATGGCATGAACAGTGAAACAGTTCTATCATTACAAGTGCGAATATTCCAGATAAATGTCCTTATAAATATAGAACGAATCGCCTTTGCCCTCGTGGGGCCAGCCACCTCCTCTGCATAATCACCCGGACTTTCATTCTACAGGACCTGGCAGCTGAGTGCCCATCTGTCTTCCCACCACAGCCACAAACTCCGCCTCAGAGCTGGGCAGCAATTATGCTTCATAGTTATTTAAGGAGCTATTAAAATAAGTTCTGAGATAAACCATTGTGTAATTGTCTAAATGCATATAATTTTTTAAATAACTTTAAGCATAAGGAAGTTTGCATGTCTTTAGTATCAATCTTCAAATATAAACACCTTGAAAATATTGCTTGTTAATATATCGAAATTCTAAATAGGCCACTCTCAGAACAGCAGCATTATAGACATTTTTCACCTGGAAACACAGGACTCCTTGATCAGACCACATCTTGCCCCTGGAAATTCATAAGACCAGCCATTCCAGTGAAAGTGAGAATTAGAAATCTACAGGACACATTTCTGAGTTTGTAAAATAGAGGAAAGAAAAAAGTCATTTTTTTCTACAGAAGGAACATCATGAGAGAACAATTACCTGGAGGAAGCAAAAGCCCTACCCAAGATTCAGAGCCTCTCTCCCTTCTCTTATCATCCCTATAGCACTGGGAAGAGAACTGAGGGATGCCACTGGCTCATTCTGCAGCCTGTAGAGAGAGGGCCATGGCCTGCCCTGCCTGTGGCAGCTCAGAGACCAAACTGGCAGCTCCTGGTTCCTCCTCTCTTGTGCTATCTTCACCTAGGTCACCCTGTATCCCTCCCTGCAGTCCCCTCAGTAGCCAGAGTCACTTGTGATTTACTGCTTTCTCCAAAGTTCCCTCACAGACATTCAAAGGCAACACTTATGGTCAGCTTCCAGGAGGAGCAGGCATGAGGAGTATTTGAGGAAAGTACCAGCAGTGGGACACTGGCCATGTCACTGATGGGCCATGACCCAGCTCTGTTCGAATTTCCCAGCCTTCTAGACTACACAGCAAGGGGCCTAAGGACTATCCACCACTGGAGGTGATACAAGACCATGGAAATGCCAAGAGGTGCCCAGAAATTCTCCCAGTTCTCTCTTACTCTGCCACCCCCTCTTCCCTTCCCTTATCTCCCCTCCTTCATTCTCCTCATCTCCTCACCCTCTTCTCCCCTCCTCCCCATTCTCCTCTCCCTCCTTAGTATTCCTTCTTCCTGCTTTGCTCACTACTCTATCACACCCAGGCTACAGGCGTATTTTGCTTATTAGTAATAAATTATATCTGCAGTCAATAACTCATTTTCCAAAAATTAATTTGGGAGTGACAGCGCACAGCCTCCCACATGAAATTGAGTAGGCCTTGCAAACTGCCAAAGCACCAAGTCGTTATTCCATGACGGGACCATTTTCTCATTTTCCTCCAGTCAAGATTTATGGTTTCCAGGAGGCGCTGCCATGCACCTTCATGTCTGAATCAAAATCAAACCCCTGGGACATTGTTCCATCTCTGCTGCACCTCCACCCACTGGGGAACCGCCTCTGAAGAAGCATCCAGACACTTGCACCCTGCATATTTAGGGGTGTCAGTGGGCCAGGGGAAGGGCAAGAGGACAACAAGCCCTGTACCCAAGGATTCAGTCAAGAGGCAAGAACAGTCTCCTCCTGGTACCAGGAACCACTTTGGGACCTCAGGAAGCCAGAGGTGGAGCTCATGTTGCAGGAGATGCCTCAGATTCGGAAAATGCATGCTGAGCTCAACCCTCCTGACTCTGCTACCATGCCAAAGCTTCCTGTAATGACTCTTTCCTGCTGTCCTGGGCCCAGGCTGTATCAGGAACTAGATTAGCTAGAACGTCTTCTGTTTCATAAGTCCTATGACCCCTGTTCAGGACCTCTTCAGCTGCATCCCACAATGAGTTCAGTGAACACCAAGTCTGAGCTGAGAGAATTACAGATCCAAGCAAAAAGGACGAAGAAGGACAAGAGGCCTGCCTCTGCAGACAGTCATGCCTGCTACCATGCAGAGCACCAAGTGACACAGAGAACAAGAAGCAGATACAACCAGGAGCACGGGAGATGCAAAGTCCATGAATATGATGTTAGAGCTATCAGACAGAGCCATCACCAGATCAGTGGGTCCCCAAATAAAGTCCTTTGTTGCTGAGAAGACCTGTCCCTAGATAGCTGTCTCTACTTCAAATGGTTTGTGTGACACACTTGTGGACACACATTCTCACTGTGGCGTACACAAAGGAGTAAAAGGAGACTTTTCTCCCCCTCCAGCTATGTGGACACTCAGTCTCTGGGTACCTCAGCTGCCCAACCTGGAGAGACCATGACCAGAGTGTCTCAGTCCCTTCCCTACATAGTTGGCCAGGAGCTCAAAATGATCCTGCATCTCCTTAGTTTGCTTCTCTGAGCTTCAGTTATCTACAGTCAACTTGACTCTGAAAATACTCAAAGGAAAATTCTAGCATTAATGGATTCCTATGTTTTCATCTGCATGCTGTTTCTGAGTAGTGTGATGAAGTCCAAGCTTCCAACCTGAGATTCACTGCTTTGTCCAACATAAATGCAAACCTGCTCACTGGGATCTTTGGCCACATGGTAGCTGTCTCAGTTGTCCTTTGGGCCATCAGGACACAGCGGTGCTTATGTTCAGACAAGCCTATTTCACTTAGAACTAGCCCTCCAGATCCATGATGCTGGCAGTTTGGGTGTGGCAAAGAGAATTGTTTCCTTTAAGATAAAAGGAGAACACGCTCTGTTTAAGAAAAGAAATATGTCAAGCTGAGGGTGCTGGGATCAGTGATAAGAACATGATTTCAATTTGCTAAATTCTTGAAAACAGAAAGCGAGGCTGACTTTACTGTCGCACCTCAAGTGCCTTGAGCTTAGTGAAGAAGGAAAAGACTCTTCTGCCTTTCTACCCCTAATATTCCCTTCTCTACTTTCATATCACGTTGGATGAGGGTAGGGGATAGAGGAGAGAGTGCGGGGGATGTTTGTACAAAACTAGGGGTGTATGAAAAAGCCATATGGAAGCCGATTACTTTGTAAGCTAATTAAAAATATAATTAAGGGGCTAGGGAGATGGCTCAGTGGGTAAAGCACCTACCACACAAGCATCAAGACTCCCATCCCTAAAACTCCTGGAAATTCTGGAAGGTGTAGAAGCATGTCTATAATCCCAGTGTACAGGAGACAGAAGTCGGGGCTCTCTGGAACAAGCTGGATAGTTTCTCTAAAAGTTAGGTATTTAAAACTTTAAATTTCATGGAAAATTAGATTTTTGAGTGTACAAGGGGGTGAGTGAAAAGAAGTCATATGGTGGATTAGAAAGAATTGTCTTTCCAGGCTAGACCTTCATCATCACCCCTGCTACAATCTCCAGCTCTGCTGAACTCTTTGTTTCATCTTCAATCTAGCAAAGCTCCAAGATTCAAACTACAGGGACTGTGTGACACACATATCACAATACAGGGACTGTGCCTACACCATCCTAGTCTCTTGGTGGATGAGAATGACTGTCTCATACCTGGGCTCGGGTTTCAGACACCACCTTATAGTAAAGGGGTCAGCTGAGCCTGTGTCTGCTTCTCCTCTCACCATTCATCACTAACTCTGACTTGGACATGATTTGAGGCAGCAGCTCCCAATTGCTCACATGCACATTCAATCTGCAAGAAGGAACAAGAAGGTGATGAAAGAAATGGCCCTTTCCCTCTTCCAAGTCCATCACTGACCCATAGTTAAGAGGATCCCAAATGCATGATAGGAATTTCCATTCATCTAGTCAATAAGAATGGGCTCATATGCATGATGCACACATCCTGATGCACAATCGTCTTGCACACATGCATGGTGGGAAACTTGATATATTTAGTCAACATGTATGGAGGGATGCTTCATTTATCCACCTTATATGTATGATGGGTAACTTCATTCACTTACCCAAATGCATAATGGATATGATTTATTAGTTCACTCATGGTAGGGCACTTCATCTAGTACAAGTGCATGAAGGGAGCCTTCATTCATCTAGCCATCATCACACACTATGAGACATTTCAGGCAGATCTATGTGTTATGCCTTACCATACCAGTCTATAAGTGTGTTCTCCAAAGTAGAACAGATAACTAAATCTACACTCTGAAATTCCCCACTGTACTCTGTACATCCACAAACCTGCTGACCATGCCACTAATCACCTGTGAATGTGAGGAAGAAGCCAAAGATGCACACATGTGTACACTTTATCAGAGATCTGCACATCTCAGACCTGGATGATTACAATGAAACATGAGTGTTGACCTATGGAATGCAGGGTGAGGGGGTGCATCTTACTCTCATGTCCACTCTGACCTGAAGATTTTTTTTATTTTGGGACCTTAATCATTCATCTGGCCAAAACACCCCTGTCCACCCCTAAGAAGCAGACAGCCATGTAAGTTGTACCCTCATCAACTTCAATCAGGCCATAGAGCAGTGAGGACAACATGCTGGTCACGAGTCACACAGGGCTGCAGGGTCTCAGAGTTGAGAGGGGTCCACCTGAAGCCAGTCTGGAGAGCAGAGGAAAGAGACTCTGCCAACTCTCAACTCCTGGAACTAGAGAAAAGCACAGGAAATGGAAGAGAGCCATATGCTATGCCTGTAAAGAGTCACTCTTGAACTTAAAGGGTTTGGCTTCCAAGGGCTGGAAATCTCTGCAGAAATTCTAAATGAAAAGTGAGTATGAGGGGACCATAACTTGCCATACAATTTTTTTCCTCACTGGGACAAGGTATCTGTACATTTAAAGGTAATTCTGGGCAGCTAAGCACTTGAGGTTGGAGAGTTGAAGCCACAGTTGGGTGTATAGCAGAGATGTACCTCAGTGTTCACTACTATGTCCCCAGGAAGATGTGATAAGCTGATTTACATGACAGGTCTGGTTCCAGGGTCCCAAGAACTTCTGTGACTCCTCTCCCAAGCTCCCCATTGTATCTGCTAAAAGGATTCCTGGAATACACCCATGTGAGAATTCCTTTCTACAAAAGCACAGAGTTATGTGCTGATTCTGCTCTGGGAATTCATTTAATAAAGGAAGGGTACAAAGACCCTGTCCTGGGAGACAATTCTCAGCATGAAATCCTGGGGTTTCCCTTTATGGGTTCACTGGTGTTCCTGGTCCTGAAGCAAGGGTATTGCTGATGTAGATAAACTCAGCCAGTGAATCTGGTAAGGTCTTTCCTCAGCTGAGCATGCCGGCATTTCTTCAAAAGAAGCAGATGCAGGATGCTACACTATTGAATGCACAGCTCCTGCAGAAGCTTCCAAGAGGTCCTACCCGGGAAAGCAGCTGTACCAACACACACTACCCCATTAGACCTTCAGACCACAACAGTGAGAGGGCCATTTAGCAGCAGGATCCGGTGAGTGCACGCTGATGCTCAATCAATTTGCTTCCTTAACAGGCAGATTTAAAGCTTAGGCTGGACAAGCATTCCTCTTTGGCCTTTTTACAGGCCACCTTCTTGATTTCCATTGCAGTCTGATGGCAGCCATGAATATCATCCCTTTTAGAGACAGGAAATCTGGAGCTCAAAGCAGGTGTGAACAGGCTGAATAACCTTACAGGGGAAAGAGGTTAGCCAGCATTGACCATTCCATAGTGGGACACACTGAACCTCCTGTATTCCCATACAACACCACTTGATCTAAGGGCACTACTGGTGCTGACCCCTGGATGGATGTACAATCACTGTCTATTATCTGAAACCCCACCTCCAATCATGGATACTTCTAAGCCTCACACCTAGGAGGACACTCATCTCTATCCATATCACCCCATAATGAGCTGGAAATGCACACAGTTAATAAGAGGCGAGAATTTCTAAGTTGAAGGTAACATTTTAAAGTGGGATCACACTGCCAGATAAACATCAACTGCTGAGAGAAAATCACCCCAAAGTGTGATTTCACCGGAAATAGAAGTGCTTGGTTGAAGACTCAATAGCACAGCTGGCAAAAGCCTCACCCCTTGTGGAGACTCACACTGCACAGTCAGTACTGGAAAACCTGGTCTAGCCTTGGGTGACATCTGCCTTCCAGATGGGATGTGGAAACCCGCATTGTGTCCCAGCTCTCAGGTGCTAAGTCACTGGCTTTCCTCATTCCTCTTCCAAAACCCCTGACAAGGCATGAGAGGAAGGATTTGTTCAGGTTGTGATTGGAGAGTGTTCTGGTGAAGACTTGGCAGCAGGACACCTGACCAGAAGCAAGGCATGAGAGGAAGGGTTTGATCTGGCTGATTGGGAGAGTGCTCTGGTGAAGGCAAGGCAGCTGGAGCAGTTTGTGGCTGTGGTCACAGGAGTGTGAGGCTTCCTTTTCACATCTAGGTGGGTTAAGAAGCAGAGAAGGGATGGGAAGGGATAAGTTATGTATGAACCCTGAGGCCTGGCCCCCAGAAGTCTTCCTCCTCCAGCTAAGCCTTACCTCTAAACAACAGCTGCAGCTGGGGACCAAGTTTTTAATCACATGAACCTGTGTAGGGCAATTCACATTCAAGCCACAATTCTCTCCAGTCAGAAAGAATAGCTAAGCAGAGGAACACATGCGCACATGCAGGGAAACACACACACACACACACACACACACACACACACACACACACACACCGACACCAGAATGTGTGTGATCACATGCCTGGAAAGGAGACAATGCCATATATTTCTGGAATGTTCCAAGCAGGAAGAAGAGAAAGTAAGACCAGAACAAGAAGAAGAGGTTGTGTCAGTCCACCAGCTGCCTGTGAGCCTGCAGGGTGCCAGCGGTACAACACAGCAGCTCTTGTGTGTCTGCCCCCACCATCTAGAGACAGATCTACTCCGAGTGGTGCTAAGAATAAGAGGAAGGCCCAAAGGAGCCATCCAAGCTGGGGCTAGGTGATCACTGCAAACTGGGCAAGGTCACTGGTGCAAATGATGTTCCAGAGGGGCCCACACCATTTCTCATTGCACCAGTGGTCCTGATGTGTTCCATTGACATAGAGCACATGCAGTACGACCTAATAGACTGGCATGAAAAATAAAGTCATAAGTATAGAAGACATTGGGCGTAGACACAGAATGTTTACAGTCGTAAGTTGATTGAACAAGCTGACTAAATTGGGAATTCATGAAGGTTGGGAAGAAATGAGTGAACCCACATTTGTGGGTGGGGGAGTGCTGTTTACAACCCGTGACCTCCCGTGTCTCCAGGACACTTGGGAACAGAGGAGGAGTGGGTAGCACAGTCTGACCTTCTCTCAGGGTGCATTCCAGAGCTGGGGAAGACTTAAAAGTATCTATTGGTGTCTCCTGGTGTTAGGAAAGCTTTTAGGCAGGGATTTAATATCTGATTTTTTTCACTGGGGAAAAAAATGACTTCAGAAATGGATCTGAATCAGGCCTTGATGCCAGTGTGTATGGGTGTCTGTGTGTGGTTTATGTGCACCTGTATGAGTGAATGAACACATATACATGCATGTGTTGTATGTGCATTCATGCTTCCATGTGTAAGCTTGGCCTGTAGCTTGTCAGGCCAATTGTAATCATGGTTGTGGGTCCGGGTTCCTAATTGGTTATACAGGGGGGCCTTGGAATTGTGTCCTATGTTACATGTGTCCTGCTGCTTTGTATTCATCCTCGCTGATTCACAGAACTTCAAGGAAGGCCTTACCATCCACCCTTGAGTATGGGGTCGGAGGTTTTAGGAGGCTGAGTAGCCTGAAGTAAGGTGCCCACATGCTGACTGCTAGAGATAAAAATGGAGAATAGGACTTCTAGCTTCCAACCACAAACCCTATGGAGTCTGGGCCTTGTGTGGGTGCAGGAGACATCCAGGCCACCCCAAAGCCTTGCCATGCCATCTTTCCACAGGGCCCCACAACAAACGTGTCAGCATCTACCATAAGCAGTGCTCAGGTGAGGGCTAAAGTAGGGTGGTTTTCAGGAAAAAGTCAAAAGAGACATTTCCCTTAACAGGATCCTCAGCAAAATTGACAATAGAAGACCCCATATTTATCTCCAAATCGGTGGACACAGTCGAGTCACCAGAGGACATAGGCTTACAATGATTCCAGAGGCCCCATAAGATCTTTGTCTCAGGCATCCTCGATACACAGAACCAGGAAGAAAAGACTCATTCTGAAACAGCTGTTCCCTAAATGGATACTGCTGACACAAATGGATGTTTTGGCCAAGGATCAGGTTTGCTACAGGTGTTCTCATAGAAGGGGTAATTCACAGAGCCAGCCTTTCTGCCCGTCACTGCTGTGGCCAGGATCACTGCTATTCCTGAGAGCAAGCATCCAGCTGCCTCTAGGACCCTCCCTTATCCACATCCTATGCCTCCCCTCTTCCAGCTATTTCAAGGGATCCCTCCCTTCACCCATAGCCTCTTTTCCTTCTATTGAACCTGCCCTACCTCGCATCCCCTTCCACTCCTCCAGATGCCTCTAGGACCCTTTCCTTCACCCACATTCCCTCCCCCTCCTTCAGAATCCTTCTCTTTCCCTATATCCCTTTCCCTTTCTTCAGCTTCCTCCATCTTTCCCTCCGCTGCCCCTGTCATGTCCAGCCCAGGCATTATGCTTCATCCTAGCTGTTCCATGGACCCTCTGTTTCCTGCCTTTCCCTCCTGTGTCATCCATCCATATTCTGCAGAAAGTTACACTTGAGACTCAAGGTCTATGGTCACTTTGGTTTCCTCCAGCTCCCTTGTCCATCCTCAGCCTCACCCCTATTTTCTTAGTCTGAGGTTATAGGTGCAGGAGCTTTCCAGACCTGGCAAAAGCAGAAACAATGCTGGTCACAGAATGAGGATCTCAGATCAGGTCATGAGGTCAGATCATGAGGAACCTTCTGCACCATGGACTTTCCAGGCAGCTTGGAGAAAAGACAGTCATATCCTATCCAAAATGCAGCGGTTGCCATCTTTGCTGGTGCTCGAACTCTGAGTGAAGGGTTGATTACCTAAAAGCCTCAGTGGACTGAGAGCTGTGGACAGGAGAGTCATCCGTGCTGAGAACACCTATGGAAGCTCCCAGTAAGGAGATCTCTGTGACAAACCCACTGGCATCTCCCACAAAACCCCACAATCCCCACACAACTCTTCAGTTGTTCTGATTAAAGATGAAGTATGTTCTAGAAAAGTCTGATTTCTTTTATTTCCATGTCTCCTCCATCAACCCCAATCTAACATTTTGGTGCTAAAAACTAGGAGGGTTTTGGGGTTCCTACACTCCAACCTTCCCCTCTGAATGACCTTTCTTCTCTCCCCTTACCTGTCTCCCTCTTTTCTGAGAAATACCATGGCTGTTCACCAAGCTACTAGGGCTTAACAGATACCAGTGGCAACTTGAAACCTCTGGGTTTTTGGTGTTCCATGTAAACCTAGTTTGGGTCTTCTCTCATCTGACCTCCTCTCTCTTTCACTGTCCTCCGTCCTCCACAGCAGAGGGATTTTGCCATTAGACCACAATGCAGTCAGCATCTACACAGCAAGGTAAGGTCAGGTTCACTCTAAGGGCACATTAGACTGACACTTTGACTAGACTCTGAAGCTCCTCTGGCTTTGCCTTTCAGATTATTGGAATTGGGGTCACTAGCTCACGTTCCTGGTCACTTATTTTCAGCCACTTTCTGATTTGTAGGTGACCATTTATCACCAGAAAATAGCCTCACCCTCACCTTGCCTAAGATGACTCCTGTCCTTAATTTTATTCCTTCATTTTTAGGTTTTACCAGCTCCTTCTTCTAAGGCTAATTTCCTAAACTCCATCTATCTATCTATCTATCTGTCTGTCTGTCTGTCTGTCTGTCTGTCTGTCTGTCTATCTATCTATCTATCTCTGATGCTAAACTGAGTGATAAGTCCCCTCCCTTTCAAAAGCAGCCCATGTTAATTAATGTGATGGTAGAACTTGGACCTCACCCATTCTTAAACCCTTTTGGTTTGTTTTGAAAACAAACCTCAAAGTGTTAGTGTGCTTGCCGACTGAGGTCTGAACCCAATATAAATTGGTAATACTTTTGACTTTCTGAGTCTCATCGACTTACATTACTTCATAAGACAGTGTGACAAAAGGTCTGATGCCCCACCTCCAAATATCTTTTCTATCTTCCCTTTTGTCTTTCTATTTATCTGTCCACTATAGGTTTATAAGCTTAACCTTCTAAACCTAACTCCCCACATTCTCTCTCAGATGCTCAATTGGCTGGTAAGTCCCCTCCCTTTCAAAAGCAGCACATATTAAGTAATGTTAGAAAATTTTCAGATGCTGTTTCAGCCAAGATGCTGGCTCTGAAAGGGATCTGACTTCCCATTCCGGACTCACATGTCTGTCCTCCAAATGCCTGTTCTGGGTCAGGCCAGCCCCTGACTCTCATTGAGAAAGGAGAGTAAAATAGCCCAGCTCTTCCCCATGGAAGAGGTAACATGGACTGGTAACATTATTTAGGAAGTCCCTCTTCTGCCACTTAAAGACTCAGTTCCCTTGAGCTGAGACGTGGAATTCCTTCCCCTGTTTCGTTCCTTTGCTATCTTGGACCTACCTGCCCAGGCCATAAGCACCATCTCTTTCTATATCCATACTAACCCACCTAAGTGGCATCTTTTTTTGTATTATATATTTTAAATATATATTCTTTAACTTTGACTTATGTATTTTATTATCACATAAACTAGATTGTATCTTCTTTTTCTGATTGCATTTTGGATTTTTTATTATTTAAATTAGAAACAAGCTTGCTTCACATGTCAATCCCAGATCCCTATCCCTTCCCTCCTCCCCCATCCCCCAAAAACCTCCCAACCTACCACCCAATCCCCACTCTGCTACCCAGGGAGGGTGAGGCCCTCCATGGGAGAATATCTAAAGTCTGTCATATCATCCAGAGCAGGACCTAGGCCCTCCACCATGTGTCCAGGCTGAGAGAGCATATCTCCATCTGGAATGGGCACCCAAAGTTCATTTGTACGCCAGGGATAAATACTGATCTACTACCTGAGGCCCCATCGATTGCCTAGACCTCCTCACTGATACCCAAATTTAGGGGAGTCCCATACTGAACTCTCAGCCATCAGTCTGGGGTCCATAAGCTCCCCTCTTGTTCAGGTCAGCTGTTTCTGTGGGTTTCACCAGCCCAGTCATCCTAAGTGGCATCTTTTCAAGGAGAAGGGTGTAATGATCCATATTTGATCTTCAAAACTGTAGATTCCATAGGGAGTTGTGCCTCTTTGCCATGTGGCTGAATTCATCTTCAGCAGAAAAGAACCCTGTGGTTTGATGCCATGTGGGCTGGTAGACCTCATCAAGATGGAAGCAGCCACATGACTTGGCCACCATCCTACTAACAATATCACAAAGAAGACAAAATGCCATGTGACTTCACTACCATCTTGGGTAATGTCACCACATGCATAGTTAAAAAAATGACACTCATAAGACTTCATGGTTCCACTGAGTCCACTGGGAATTGCCCTTTTTATATTAGACTAAGGAGAAAACATCAGACTTCCAAGGTGTTTTTTTTATTGTTTTTGTTATTTTGACACAGTTTTCTTACATAACACATTAATGCTTCAAAGAAGAACCTAAAAGTTTTCCTGGCCACTTTCCTCCAACACTGGCATAGTAACAAAGGGAGCTAATGCTTTGAGAGTCACAGTTCCCAACAGAGACTCAAAGAATAAATTGCTAGGTTCTAGACAAGCCACTGCCAGTGAGAGTACTGCGGTAGGCAATGCCAGGTCTCAATGCTAACACGTCTGCCTGGTATCTCCAGACCCATCTTTCTCTGAGATAAAATGCCCTCACATCGCCTTCATCCCACATTTCTGCCTTTGTTTCTGCCCACCCTAACAATATGTTTGCTAAAGATCTCTGTGTTTGTTTCCATTTCACAATGAGGATTACAAAACAAAACACAATTCAAAAACAATAATATTCAAAATCTTAGCTTATTAAAATTCTTACGAATGGTTATGTATGTATGTAGGCTGCCCACATCTGATTATGGTTTGCTTTCTACAACATATACTAGTACAAAATTGACTTACACATAAATGCTCATGCAAACTAAAACTAAAGTTGTTAACTTGGCTCAACTTCATTTTATCCACAGTAAAACTAAAATTAAGAGGGAAAGCAAAAAATGATAAAAAACAAAAATACATTTCAATATTTAATTAATATGACCACATAGGTGTTAGGTCCAAATTGGCCCCCAAATTGGCAGTGCTGGTGTCTAAAACAGAGGGACTTTGGTCAAGTGAACTGAACGATCGATATTGAATAATCAAGTCTAAAGGTTGATACCCTTAATCCTCCAGGAATCTCCATTAATCTCCCCAAAAGGGCAACTAGGGCAAGGGCACCTAGTTACCTGTCAATCAGGACAGCCCGTATCATCTCAGGTCCCCTGCCCTCCACGGGCTGTCATAGAAAATCTGCTTGATTTTCCACCATTTTGCTCTTCTCTCTGTCCTGGATGCAGATATGGCCTTGGCAGTTTGATCCCCAATAAACGGTTCTTTCTACCCATGGAGCAATGTAGTTCAGTAGTTTGCACAAGTGCTTACAATAAATGAAATAAATAGAGAAGGCTAAGGGTCCTAAAGCTTTCTTTGGGACAATTAACACAAGGTTTTAATTGCCAATTTCTAAAGTCTGATTTTAAGGACAAGAATACATAATCATACAATTCTTGTCAAGATGTTAGCTACTTGATCCTTATTCCAATTCTAGTTTCTACAACATGCTCCCTGTGACTTAAAGGTATAAATTAGCTTTAAGAGATGATTGTTTCTACTTCAGGGCACATTTTCCTATTAGACAGTTGCCCTTTCTATGTCTTTGCTTGCAAATGTGTTTTATATGTAAATTAGTGATTTGGTTGGTATTTTTTTTTCGAGACAGGGTTCCTCTGCCTGTATTGTTTTGGACTCTGTCCTGGAACTCGCTCGGTAGACCAGGCTGGTCTTGAACTCACAGAGATCCGCGGGCCTCTGCCTCTCGAGTACTGGGATTAAAGGCGTGTGTCACCAACGCCCGGCCATAAATTAGTGATTAATGTATACATAGATATAAACATTTTAAGGAGTTTTTTTTTTACCATTATGGCCTCTTTCAAACAAACAAATGAGGGTTTAGAGACATGGTTCAGTGGTTAAAAGCACTGGCTGCTCTTCCAGAGGGTATGGGTTCAATTCCTAGCATCCACATGGCAGCTCACAACTATCTGTAGCTCCAGTTCCCGGGAGTCTGCCCCCTCACACAGACATTCATGCAGGCAAAACACCAATGTACATAAAATAAATAAATCTTATATAAAATATATACTATATATGTAATAATAAAAACAAGCAAATAAAAAAGGGTTTTTCAAGATCCTTATTTTAGCCAGGCCTGTGTTAAAAACAAAACAAACAAAAAACTAGTACCTATTACTTAGAATGCAGGACTTCTGTTCTATCTTATGAGTTAAACAACTATCATATTCATACTTTCAGCAACGCTTGCCTGAAATGATTTTAGCAGGATTTGTTAGATGTTAATATTCCTCCACAAAAGATGAGTTGAATAACCCATCCCATCTATTTTTATACAGACAAAAGGAAAACACGGGGACTATGATCTATCTATGTGATTGTAAATAATGTCCTCATACACATTGAGTGAAGACTTTTCAGTATGATTCTTTCAGAGTCCCCCACATTCCCATTCACCATACCTTACCAATTTTCTGAAAGTAAAGTCCAATGAGCTCATTGCTTCCCCAGGGTGAACTTTGATAAAATTGAACTTTGCTTTGCCATGGAGATCTGATGAAGATGGGGTGGGAATGGCTCAGATCCTCTTTTCTGCTAGAGAGAAAATTCTTACAACAGATAGTAAGTTCATTTGTTAATGCTACTGTGTCTCAAGGTATGAAGCAATAAAAAAATGAATGTTGTAGGGCTGAAAATGGAAATTATTTTTGTAAAGACAGATTTTTGCATGAAGATTAAAATGGATGGATATTTCCAGAATGAAAAAAATTCTAGAAACCTTTCAAACATTATGAAAGCCCAAGTAAGTTCCTTAGGGTCTACAAAGGATAAGACTTGGAGATGACCTATATGGTATTTAAGTTTCTAAGGTCAAAGGTCAACAGTACCAAGCTGGCTAAAGGCATGTTGAATCAATATTTATTTAGAAGTATCAGGTTATTAAATACTATTCAGTAGTTAAAAGTACCAGTCTGCTGTAACTGGTCCACTGAATGTTCAATAACCATGCCGGGAGATGATACTAATGTAGTTAGAGGATTAACAGGAAGAAAATTTTCTCCCTTTGCTGTGTGGTGATCTTTCTGTACCCTGTGAATATGTATCATTCCCATCGGTTAATAATAAAAGCTGCCTGACCTGTGGGAAGGCAGGATAAGGTTATGCAGAACAATGAAACTGATGACTCAGATAAAGAGGGGTGGCATCAGGGGAGATGCCAACCAGCTGCCAGAGGAACAAGATGTATTAGAGCACAGGAAAAGTCATAATACATGTGGTAAAACACAGATTAATAGGAATGGGTTAATTTAAAGGTAAGAGATAGTTAGTAGTAAGCTGGAGCTGTTTGACCAAGTATTTTGCAATTAATATTAAGCCTTGAGTGAGTATTTAAAAGTAGCTGTGGGACAGAGAAACCTTTATTTACATCCCTTGTCCTCCAATATAAATGAGATCCCAGTGGACTGTGGGCCATCTTCAAATGTTCAATAAGTGTGGAAGTCACCTGTTCTCTTGTTCAGGGAGGCCATGGAGATCCCACTCAATGAATTCTAACCAGCATACAGCCTATAAAGAAGGCCAACACCAAGGAAAGATTTCCTCAGTGCTTCCAAGGGAAACCACAGTCAGGTCAAGCAAGGCCTTCTACACACAGATGGACAATTGGCAAAGTGAGGCTTGTGAGTCAGAGATTCCTGTCCAGCTCAGGAGACCCCCAAAGGCCATATCCTCAATTGATATTAACAACACAAAAACAATTTAATTTAATTCTTGCTACCTGCATGGTCTTAAGCACCCAGCAGGAAAAGTATAACTGAGGTTAAAATGATTCATATGTTTCTTTAACAGGTCAAGGAACTGAAATCTTCAGACATTATGCTTAGCCATATGAAATGTTATTTGGACAACTATTTCTCAGTAATGATCCCAGATATAGTAGAGACCTAGGCTACATCAGCAACTACACTATCTATCAACAGCTGAGAAAAGCAGGCTTATCTTTTTAATATGAGGCCAAATCTAAAGGCTGTATTTACCAACTGTAGAACACTATCTCTTTCTGGAAGAGTAATTCTCACAGGTATAATATATCTTCCCAAACCCTAACCACCCATGTTCCCTCATTAAAGGAGACTGCCAGATACTCTGTCACCAAACCCAGCATGTTTGAGAAATTATTCAGAATATCCAAGTGGTATCCTTGGGATGTTGCCTGACAGTCCTATAAAAGGACTCGGTAGGACTCCATTTCTCTTTTACATTTCTGTTTAGATGCTGACTTTAACTGACTTCCATTAGAAAGCTTCCAGGTGCTTGTTACTTATTCGAGAGTCTGATGTAACAAACAGCTGATTACAGTCACCTCATCCTGCTACAGTCCAGGGTCCAGCCAGTTATACAATCACATTTCACCTCCCTAAACAAAACTTACATTAAAACCCTTTTCTTCATTACCTCTGTGCCTTACTGTTCCCCAGGAGGATAGATGGACACTAACGCCCTCATACAGCACAAACCAAGAATACATGGTATCACCAAATGACCATCCTACGTTCTGAATCTTTGCCATATGTAATGTAGGTATACACTCTAACTGCTGCCCTTTCTACATCATCCCTTCTGTTTGCTCAAAGCAGTTAAGAGTGGGAATAGCAGGCCGGGAGTTGGTGGCGCATGCCTTTAATCCCAGCATTCGGGAGGCAGAGGCAGGTGGATCTCTGTGAGTTCGAGGCCAGCCTGGTCTACAAAGCAAGTTCCAGGACAGCCTCCAAGACAATACAGAGAAACCCTGTCTCGAAAAACGGAAAAACAGAGTGGGACTAGCGATTGTCACCACAAATGACTGGACCTGGAAGGGAAATGTTCTCCTAGCATTTTTAACCTCACTGGTAGGAGGTTAAGTCCTTGGCTTCATACACTGCCACCCGTACTTTACCCTGTTAGGCTGCCCTTCCGTCTCTCACTTCTCAAAGTGAAGTATCCTTTTCATGGGCCACAGACTCGTTGTGTTCTCCTCCCGCTGACCGTCATCTCTCTATGGACTGTACTCTTACCTGTCCCCTTAATCACTGCACAGGAGAGCCTGGATACCCATCTTAACAGAACCCACCAGCTCTTGAAAGCAGCCAATTCCAATTACTCATTCAGCTGCTCAGTTTGCCTATCCTCTAAGGTCTAGCACTCCTTGGGTGCCCTGCCCCCTCCCATGTTCTATGCCCATTACAGACCTCCCATGATGGCCCCACTGACTACACCTCTTACCACCTCCTACTGTTTTCAAGTATCAAATGACACTCAATTAGCATCTTTCCTATTCCAATCCACCTGACTCATCCTTGCCAAATACTCACAACTTTTCAAGACACAGTATGAATCCTTCCCTTGCCCTGTATGGGAGCCCCTATCTATGGACACCAACCCCTCTAGCTCTGTCTCTCTAGATTCTATTCCTCCCCTTCCTTCTTCCTGAGTAATCTCACAATTTCAGTCTATAAACAAATAATCCACTTTCAGCCCTGTAACAATTATTTTTTGATGTTTCTTTAGGAGTGTTTGAGGGCGACCATACACTCCCCTCTAGGTGATCAAGTTAAAACTGTCCTCCTTCTATATGAAATTAATCCAACCTATGTCCCCTTAGGTCCCAGGGAGAGAGTCTATTCCTCCCTCCATTGCCCTCTTCTACAGGAAGTAACCAAAGAGAGAATATGTCACTCCCTTTTTTTTTATCTGTCCTGGGGTCTGAAATGAAGAGTTAACTATCTAAAATACTTCAGGGGACTGAGAGGGTCTGGAAGAAAAGTTGACTTGACTGATAAAACCTGTGGAAGTTTCTGATCAGGTGATGCATTCATCAACCCCACCAGAATCTACAACTTCAGACTGCAGGGGAAGTAGTCTGCAGATAGACTTCCATCCTCAAAGTTCCCCCTTTTCTGTCCCATAATCACTGGGCAGTGGTGGCACGTGACTTTAATCTCAGCACTCCAGAGGCAGAGGCAGGTAGATCTCTGTGAGTCTGAGGATAGCCTGGTCTAAAGTGCAAGTTTCAGGACAGCCAAGGCTACACAGGAACCCTGTCTCAAAAACTCATGAGATGCCACTTCCCATGCCATGCGAATAGAGTGTCACTTCCATGGAGAGAGTGTGGCACTTTACTTGTCCTGATGAAAGAACAATTCTACTTCTGGAGGTTTCTCTCTGTTTTCTTTTATTTCCACATAGCCTCCATCAATCTTGATCTAACACTGAGGACTTAGAAAGGCCCAGGTCACACTTGATTGGGTTACTACCTCTCCCAAGTCCTCTTTCAGGCAATCTTAGAGGCCAAGAGTAAAAAGGAGAAGCAAAATTACCACGCTTGAACAATCAAGTCAAAATCCCAATGTCTCTTGGCACCCTGTACAGACATCTGGAGACTGTTCTTAATGACCCATGGCACCTTATACAAATGACCAATCTCATTACAAACAACTCAACCTGTAAAAAATTCTACTGAACAATATAATGTGTTACCCATCTGCCCCTCAGACATTGGCTCTGCACTCCAATCTCAGGACCTTAGATTAAGAAACTTCTCCATCTCAGGGTTTTGGTTGCCCTGGAAGCTCTCTCTGTTTCCCTTTGTGACTTTCAATTAATGTCTTGTCCAATCCTTCATGCCTTTGGGAAATTCTCTCACCACCAGCATAACTAGCCTCTGAACACCTTCCTAGACAACTCTAGCCACCATCCCAGGAAGAGCCAGCTCCTCTGCCTTCTAATTCCTTACCCTCATGCAGCACAGGGGAAGCTGACCCTGAGCTCCTTACAACTGAAGCTCCCTTGCTGTGTTCCCAAAGTGACTCACTCTGAGCTCATGCGGATGTATCTAAAAGAGGCTACCTTTGGTGTTGCAAATGGAACAGGGCCTGAGAAATCTGACAGAGGTGACTGTCATGTGACTGTCCTGGGAAATGGTAAATAAATGTCACTCATCCTACAAGGGCATCAAAGACCACAAATGGGATTTGATCATGTCCAGCTTGACTCAAAGATAGCTCATCCCTATCACTGGGAAGTCTTACCTTGGTATGAACAGCAAGCAATTCTCTTCATTGTGGCCAATGGTCCTATCATGTTCTGAGGAAGTATTTCCATAACAACAATAGACCAGACCTAAGGCTATGAAATGTGCACATCTTTTAGTGTGCAGGTCCCAGGCAGAAGGCAGAGGTGTGAAAGCCAGCACAGCCATGGATACTTGGGATTGGCTAGGATGGAAGTGACTTAGATACAATCTTTGGTGTGGTAAGCCACAAGAACCATCAACAGAAAAGTAAACAATCATGTCTGTTTCCCAATTTCCCACTTTGAACAGTATAGGCTAAGTGGACATTTCATCACCAGGTGCCTGCATTGCTCTGAGACCAGTGTGAGACAGGACTTCACACTTAACGACAGCAACTAGGAACCAAATGGCATCCTGTATTTTGTGATAACCCCCTCCCAGGCAGGGTCCCCCCACACATGCCACATTTGGTCACCTCTACCTCCTGTCCTCAGAACTATCTACAATCATAGTGGTTACCGGTCACTGTCCTTTCTCTCTGTGAGCAGATATGCCCATTAATACTGTAGGAACCTTGTCTAGGAAGATTCCTTTACTTCCAAGTATCAGAAATCTCTGGGGCTAGAAAGCATTCCCTGTTGGAGAGAGAGCTGAGCACTGTGGATTATGGTCAATGAGGTGGGCACCCTAGGCAAGAGTGTGCACAGAGCACCATGAAATGCCACACTTAGGGTCACAGGCCATAGACTATAGAGTGAATGAATTGATAAGCACAGCAAGTCAAAGGCAGGAGTGAGAAATAGTGAAATGTAACAAAGAGGTGAGTGGATCTGCAAACGCCCGATTCTCCCTCCTCCTTGCTCTCTCCTCCTCCTTCTCCCTCCTCCTCCTCCTCCTCCTCCTCCTCCTCTTCTTCCTCCTTCCCCTCTTCTTCATCTTCCTTCTCCATTTCCTCTCCCTCTCTTTTCTCTCTCCCCCTCTCCCCCTTTCTTTCTCCCCATCCTTCTCTGCCTCTATCCTATGTGACATATCCCTTGCCTTCAGGAAAATAGACATACAAGTGTGTCTAGTGGAATCAATGGAATATTATTAAATTAAACCAAGTACCAACCATCCCTCTGGCCTTTTGCCCTTTGCTTTTATCCCCCCAAACCCAGCTCCCCTTTGACACTTCCTTAACAGTAAAGGGAGTTGGCTCATTCATTACCCAGACAATCCAGATGAAGCTCTTCCACTCCTGAGAAACCACACATCAGTGTACCTGACCAGGATATGTCGTGGCTTCAAAGGGTTTGGGAGGTCCCACTCCTCTGGCTCTGCTATCCACAACATGTACTATTTGTCTCATAGGGTAAAGTCAGATCCATGTCCTGACACTGTCTTTGGTGACCATTTCATTGTCCTGGCATCTTCAATAACTTAGGGTCTGCACTGCAACAAAGGCTTCACCTTTTTCAATGGCCTTTCAGTGGCTCTGTAAACACCCTACCTAGGTGTCAAGCCTAAGACTCTTTCCACAACACTTTCAACATTAATGCTGTCATACCTTCAAAGCCTAACTCTTACACATTTCCAAGTTTGGCTGCCAACTTCAGATGTAGACTTAGTTCTCTTCAGCAACAGATTCTATGTGCTAACCCTGAAGAAACATGTTCCTATTCACAGATTTCACCTCAGGAATGTTGGGGTATCATTAACCACAGCTAATCATTGCATACAGATTCTTACTTCAAAATATCATACAAACAGCCAGCATAGAATCTTGGCTTCCCCCTGAAACTTCACAAATCAGGTCTCGGTTGTCTGAATTTATTCCAGCATTCTTATCTTTCAAGCACCCACAATACAGCCTACTAATTTCTGAGTATTGAACAGCTTCCCAGTTACAAGTTTTCCAGTTCAAAGATCCAAATGCTTCCACAACCCTTCCACAAAGCAGCATGGCCAGGTCCATCACAGGAATATCCCACTCCTGGTACCTATTTATTTTCTTGTTTTCTTTCTGTTACTGTGATAAAAACACTCTGGCCAAAAGAAATTTGGGAGAAAAGGATTTGTGTGTTTTATACATCCAGGTCACAATCATTTGGGGGAGGAGCTGAAGCACCACACACAGCTGACTGGGCATTTCCACGTCAACCATCAATAGAGACAATTCCCCACAGTTCAGTCTGATAGGTACAATTCTTCAGCTGGGACTCCCTATTCCTAGGTGACTCTGGTTTGCATCAAGTTGAAAATATCAGCTAACTATTCCAGAGGGGTTCTGGCATTCAGAGTTGCAGCTTCTACCTCTTTTCTTGTCTATATTCAGGTAACAGATGAGGCTAGACACTGCTCTCCCAGGAGAGAAGGCAATAAGCTAAAAGTGTGTTTTCTCCAATATCTTAGACCTAAATACCCCACCAGATTCCCTAGAGTTTGCAGCTCAAGGAATGTGCAGTTTCTGGTATCTGTTGCTTGAGTTCAAGGAAAGTATATCGTCATTACCAATCCTTGGTGGTTTAGAGACAGTTTGACCAGAATGCCTATGAAATTTTTATCAGAGAAATCATCTCTTTTTCAGAGTCAAATTTCATTGGTGTTACTAACTCTACGTTTATAGGTCTTTAATTTATAAAGATCCCTGAAGGATTTCTTCCCTGCTAATTTTTAAAATTCCACCATAGGTTCACTCTTCTTTGATATTCAGTCAGTGAAGTCATGACTATGAAGAGGCCATTCTCATTCCAACAAAAGTGCATGACTGAATCCAGGCAGAGTCCACTGCAGAGACAACCAGGACAGACAGCACCACCAACCAACAGAACCGAGGGCTATATGACATTAGCTAAAGAATGCTTACGTGGGAGCCCTGAGAGTTGGGGCAGAGAGGAAGAAAGTCAGTGAAGAAAAACCCAACAAACAAGGAGACAGCAGCCTGACTCCTCCAGCAAAGAGAAGGTGAAAGCTAAAGGCAGTCTGGGCTCTGTAACAATGGTGTGCAGCTGTGGGAAGAATTGCCATGGCATGTGTTTAGGGCTGAAGTCGGTATCTTTAAAAGCACTTGAGCTTGTGCTCAAGATTCTATTTGTTACTACAGCTCATTACACACAGACTTCACTTGCTCCCAAATGGTGTGTCAGCTACCATCTCTCACAGGGACACCTCCAGGAAGCCAGTGCTCACTGACCAACTCCTGCACTCATCTAAGACAAATCAAAGAACTGGATTTGCCTTCATGGTGCTCAAAAAAACCTAGAGAAACAGTGGGATCCTGCAAACAACCGCTGTCCTGCTGATTCCACGTGGATGTCCCAGTTAGTGGCCTCACCATTCATGTAGTAGTGACCAAGACCAACTGTGGTCCTAGGGTCCTTCTCACTTTTTCTATTTCCTGTAGTCCTTGGGACTCTCTACTCTGCTCCAATGGAGAAATCTATAAGCTAACTCCACAGCCCACATGGTGAGAGGACCACCTCCCTCCTTTCAGAAAGTAGCCTATGACATATTACACCGTCAATACAGACTGCTTTACAAGTTCCAGGCCATTAGAATGGCTGTGTCACCACAGCGTGCAAGCATTAGCACATCAAGAACTGCCATCTATCACAACAATGAGTCACTGATGCATGCCTGGACATCCTGAGGCCCCAGTGTGACAAATGCCACAAAAATTATTCACCTTTTTTTTCCATTCAGACAGTGACAGCTGCACTTTGAGCCATGTGTGGTTCTAGTGGGCCTAAGTCTGAAAAATGCCATCCTCTTGCACAGCATGGGTTTCCTCAGAATAGTACATCCTTACCTGGCAGATGTGAAGCTCACAAAAGCAACCTTAGTGCTACTGTGGTTCCAAGAATCCAACAGGGCCTTGATTAGGAAGAAGAACTTTCTAGACAGGTCCTCGGCATGCAGAGCCTTCCCCTATGTGAGCCTCACTAAGAGCTGTTTGGGAGGTCACTCAGAGTATCATTGAGTCCCTACAACCATGGACATGTCTATTCCCATAGAATTGTCCTTGATGCCTTCCTTGCCTTTTCTGTAGATAGTTTCAATGTAGAGAAGACCCCCCTTCAATAACAGAACCCTCTGGAGGTCACAGGAGACACCCTAAGGCTCACATCAGCCACAGAGAAGGGCTACCCTCCTATCTCAATACGAAATCCCCAGCCACCAGCTTTACTCTATTAACAGAGGTGACCTGGACTGGGCCCTTGTAGCTGCATGGTCCCTGACAGGTGGTCACCTGTACCCAGGTCTCTCCCTAAACCCAAGATTCTATTTCTCTCTGAATAACCAGGAGGAAGGGAGGGACCACAAAACTGTTATGCCTATAAACAGAACGAAAGACAGACCTGGGATAGCACTGGGATAACTCCCATGTTCTCAGTCAATGAGTCTGACCACAGGGACAACATGAGTCACAGCCATCACAAGCATTGCTCTGTGTCACAGATCTGCCTGGGAGCTGTTTTTTAATGCACAGCACACCCGCTCAGAAAGATCATTGTGCCAGTGGATTCTATGTCCCATGCTATGTAGCCCATGACACAGGACTCATGTAAGTGTGACTCTAACCCTCTCCTATTAGATGATGTTCCATGCCACAGTTTTATTGGCTCTTTGAGGAAAAGGTTTGAGAAGAGAACCAAATAGCTTCAGCCCACTAGATAGGCCTCTACATGGTCCTGTGGGTCATGGCCATAGCAAAGTCCACAGAAGAGGTAGGAAACACTATGTTACTTCTAGAGTCACAAGCTAGGGCTGAAGACCAGAGTCTAGAGAATACAAGGGCATCAATCTCACAAGCATATCATTCCACCATGTGCAGAGAAAGGGTGGGCACAGGCATTCCCCATTTGTCAAAAAGCAATGGTTTCCAGGACACAATCTGAGCACACAGTGCCTCATGACACCACATTTCTGTATTTGCTTCAGACCAAGGGTGCTTTTAGACTCATTACATCACCTAGTCCCCATCTCATTCCAGTAAGCAAAGAAGCACACTAAGGGGTCACTCCCTTCCCCCATGACACAACAGCACAACCGTGTTCGCCTCAATCTCACCATGCTCTGCTGTGCAGGATGTAGACGGAGGAATTCATATCAATACACAGCCATGAACAGTGTTTATTGACCATGCATGGAAAGATGTCCAGGTTAGTCTGAAGATGGACCTAAGTGCCTTGTGCCTGGAGATGCATTTCACCATTTGAGTGTTTGCTTTATATCATCTTAACGAGATGAAGTGTCTTGAAGGATACATGTCTCAGAGAGGTGCACCCTGGACCCCATGGGAAGCTTCTTTTAAGACCCTCTGGCCTCATCATTGCTTCGATCAGTTGTGTCAGACACAGGTGCCCACCTTCCAGAATGATGGCATAGTCCAGAAACTGATGGGGCTTCCAAGCCTTCCTTCAGAACCACTGAAACTGGAATTGCAGCCATGGAAATCAGCATGCAGAAGAAGCGGGCTGTCTGCTTTGCGGAGCACTGAAGCCCGTTCTCATTAGGCCACCAAGTGAAGGGAGTGGAAATAATCAATGCAGCAGCTGGTGTGTGAGCGAGGGTGGGGGCAGCCCACAAATGCAATTCCAAGCTATTCAAGGTAAATTAGCCACATAGTAAATATATGTAATCAAAAATAATTATAGTTTAGAAGTTTAAAAGCCTGGACAACAAAAACTAGGTTCATTTTAAACAAAGAGAAATCCTGAGCTTGCCTGGGGCAGATGGACAGATACAGTGTTGTATTTTCATGTTTGTGTAAAACTTTAGAGGGAACAAAGCCTCCAGCTTCCAAATTGGGACACAGAAGCCAAACAGAAGCAGAGAGAGATGCTGTCATCTGCTGGTGCCCATCAGCAGAAAGGCAGGAGGTCCTGCCACCAGGTTAGGTGTGTTCTGGGCATGGAGGATGGCTCCCTTCCGTACTCACCTGGCCACCCAGGTCTGTCCTACCCCTGGACAAGCTCTGTAGACCTCACTGGCCACAGGCAGGAGTAATACTTCATCCAAAGGTGTTCCTGTTTTCGAAATGGGGGTAGGTGGGTGACTTAATGGTTTCAGGAAGGAAGCTTTCTCTAGCAAAGGGTTAATTGAAGTTACCAGAAGTGACCCAATCCAGTCTAACCCTATCCAAGCACCAGAACCCTGGGACAGCTCTCAGCTCTGAGCCTATGCAGGAGGGGATCTAGTCCTCACTCCCCTGTGAAGCTACACACAAGAAGAACAGAGGACTCTATGAATGTCATAAGGTAAACAGAAGTGGAGGGACTCTCCCACCTTATGCTGTGGGAATGCACCCAACTCCTCACCACAGACAGTGGAACCTCCCAGGAATGTCCTCTCTAGAGCCAGTAGGGGAACCTTGTACACATTGAGGCCTCTTATGGATCCAGGATATGGGCTTAACCAAAGTAAGATGAAGTTAGACAAGCTGCTAGTTGCATGTATTGGCCATTTTAGGCTGAATGAATGACCAAGCTGCAGATGTGAGCACAAAAGTCACATTTGTATGATCACAGAAAATACTACCCACCACGTTCATTAAAATATCCATCACTTGTTAGTTATGTCTTCCTTTTCTTGTTTTGTTTGCTTAACAAAAGAAGATAAAACCTCTCAGTTCCCATCTAATTTTCAATTTTGACTTGAGTGATTATCTTCCCTGTGGATGATCTGACACAGCTGGAAGCAACAGCTGAGGGCTGCTCTTGTTCAAGGCTTCCAGGCTTCCTCTTCCTGGCACCTGACCAGCTCTGTCTCTTTCACCACGTCTACAAGCTGACTCCAAGACAGGTGATACGGGTTTGCTGAGGGTTCCCTTCCTGTGAGTAGAATTTACAAGGACAGAGGAACTGTCACCTGTGGACTTCTGCTGAGCCATTTCTGAGCCCCAAGATTGCTTTGAAGGAAGTAAGGATCATCCAACCATCCTGGGAAGTCCATGAGTTCAGCTTGGGGACAGTCAGCACCCATGCTGAGTAGATTTTTAGCAGTGTTTGCTATGATGATTAATTTGTACTGTCAACTCAACTGATTTGGAATCACCTGGAAGTCACACTCCTGTGCATGTCTGTGAGGGTTTCCCCAGAGAGGTTTAACTGTAGAGGGAAGGCTTATTCTGAATGTGAGCCCCACTCTCTTATGGGCTGGGGAAACGAGATAATAAAAAGGGATAAAAGGAAAAAGCCACCTGAGTATCATATATCACTTGTGTCTGCTTGTTGACTTTGGACTCAATGTGACTGGCTGCCTGATGCTCCCACAAATGCCTCCCCCGTCCCGATGGACTGTACCTTCAAAGTACAAGGCAAGATAAACCTTTCTGTATGGTGCTTTTGTCAGATATTTTGTAAGATAAATGAAGAAAGCAACCAACACGCCTATCTCCTACTGATAACATTCCAGAGGGCCTGGCAAGATCCCAGCCACCTGCCAAACAGCCAGAAAGCAGAGTGAATGGAAACTGTCTCCCAGGAGCAGATGCTCCTAGATTTCTAGATGATTCCTAGATGATAACATAGACTTTGCTGGCCACCATCAGCCCATCCACTGCTTTGAAAGTCTCTTCTTGTTTGCAAGAAGTGCTGATGTCTGCGTTCGGGGCCACACCTTCTGTAACCTATCACAGAGCAGAGCCAAAAAGGCTGGGGACAGTTGGGACCCAGGGAAATGATGTCTCCTTTAATCAGATCATTTGATCCTAAAATACAAGTTCAAATGCTTCAGTTGTGACCTCATTTAACCTGGCTGGGGTTAAATGTGTTTTGCTACTTGAGAACACTTTTATAATTAAGCCATTTTGTAAAGAGGACAAGGCTTTCCCTGCTTAATTAAGCATCTGGCGTGCCGGTTTTGTGATTGTGAACTTGAGTCTGTGCTTGGCTCTGCATATGCAGATGAGGCAGACATATGAGCAGGTGTGTGACCTGGACCACACCTTTAAATATTGCCCTTTGTTGTCATGAGCACTTCTGAAATTGTGATTGTTTATGTTTAAAACACAGTGGAGGAGAATCTCATTCATGAGGCACATTTATAGTTTCAGCCACTAACCCTGAACTAACTCCAGTATGGCCAGTGTGGCCAGAGACCACCAGTACAGACATCCCTGAAAGCAAGCTGGGACATAGCCCAACACTGCATGGAATGATGTACTCTGAGTTGAACAAGATTCCCAAGTGACAAATACATGTGAAAGTTCAAGGCTGTGTGAGCTGGGGCACTGGACTTGGCCAGGAGCCTGCCCTCCTCTGCCTTCCAGCAGGTGTCAGGATATGAACTGCCTGTGACTTCTCGGGAATCTTCAGTCCAGTTGCAGATGACATCCTTCCGCTCTCTCCAAGGGACCTTCCTGAACTTTCCACACTTTCCTGCTTCCAGGCACTGACCCTAACCGTCTCCCACTCCAGTTTAATGCTTTCTGCCCACTGGAAGCTATGAACTATGGCCCACTGGACTGACCACTTAAATTTTAGCAATAAACATTCTAGTAAAATACCAGTCTTGGTCAAATGCACCTAAGTGGCTGTGTGTTTTTACACCCTGTTCTTATGGAGCAATCTGAAGGTCCAGATTGTAGGAAAACTGTCCAGAAGAGCCATGCTCACACCCTATTCTCTGTTGTTCCTGGTACTAACAATCCACTCAATCACTGAGCTCTTCAAAACTCCCAGGTAGCACTGGGGGAGGGGGCAGGTATGTGAGCATCAATGTAGAAGCATGCAGAATGTGCCCTGGAGAAGATGGATGGGGTCTATAAGCACAGGATTGCTGTGGGGACACAAGGTCAGTTCACACCCTGACACCTGCAGCCAGGAGAGCAAGAGAAACAGCAGAAACATCCTAGGGCAGTGATTTCAGCCTGGATCCAAAGACCACCTTCTATGCTTATGGTACCTCTCTGCTGCATGCACTGTTAAAACAACACTTGCTCATTTTGTAACCAGTTATACATGCCCCCACTAAATGCTGGAGACCAGCTGCCACTTCCCTCCTTCCTATTACAGTAGCCAAGTCCAGAACATCTCACCTGTGGTGGACTGAGGGGTTCTGGGTAAAACAAACAAGGCCAGCTGCCTTATCAACCTGGCTGCAACCCAAGGCAAATCAGCCACCAAGTGCCTCCACCCCCAGGGCTGGTGTGAAACTTCATCTTGATTACAGCATGGCATTTTGGACAGTAATGAGCAGCTAGGTCGGGCGAGGAAACAAGGTCACAAAAGATAAGCATAGGAAACCCAGGCAACAGAGAAAGCCTCTCACCCTGCAGAAGAATAGCCAAGATGGGCAGCTGCCCAACAGACACAATAGGATGAACCAGAGCCTACTCCTGGGCATCCCATTTGTGAAGCCATCACAGATAGCCTGTGCATCTGAGACCAATGCCAGCACTTGAGACTCCACCACAGGACAGTCAATCACACGTACTTTGGTCCACAGCCAAAACATTACCAAGAGTTTGGTGGTACAGGCCTGTCACCCCAAGTTCTTGGTATATACGGCCAGAGGATCCTAAGTTTGAAGTCTGTTTGGATTATAGAGTGAGTTTGAAGCCAGCCTGGTCAACAGAGTGAAACCCTGACTGGAAACAAAGGTAAGAAGAGATGGGAGATGTTGCTCAATTGCCTAACGTACACAAGCCCTAGGTTCAATCCTTAGGACAGGAAGAAACAAATCAAAACATACAAAAACCACAACTACTATCACCACCACCAAAGCCATACCAGCCCTGACAAAACCTTTAAAATGCATGCCTTTCATTTTCTTTAAATTGAAGTTTATAGAAGGATCAAATTCCAAATAGAAGCTGTCAAGCTCCCACAGAGCCTGAACTTGGGAGTAAACAACCTCAGAGTCCATTTTCAGGAGCAGTTCCACAGAGTATTATTGTGCAAGATATTCTACTGTCACTGTGAAAAAAATACCACACAAAAAGATCTTAAAATATGAAAGATTTGGTTTGGTTTATAGTTTCATTCCATGGTTTCTTGTGTTAATGGTTTTCAGACCTCTGGTGAGATAGAACAGCAGGCAGAAATCTGTGTTAGACCACTGCTCACCTCATAGTGGCTAAGAAGAGAGAGGTGGTTGGGAGCTGGGAAAAGAGAGGGGGCTGGGAGCTGGGGACCAAGACAAGTTATCCTATTCAAGGACTCACACTCGCTACTCTGCTTTCTCCAACTAGGTCCACTCCTAGTTTCTACCACTTCCCCAAAGAGCATCAGTTGCAATTCTATCATAACATTGTGAATGAAGTGAGAGCCCTTGTGACCCCGAAGGCAACCGGTGAAAACTGATGCACTGGAGACCATGCTTTCACATCAGACTTCCTTAGGACCATTCCAGGTCTAAATCCTAGCAAGCAGAAAAAGCCCCTTACCCTTATCTCGCCTCTCCCTTTTCCCCTCTTCACAAAGACCAGGGCAGGGGAGTACCAGACCCTTATTGCAATATTCCCTCTACATTACACACAAGTTAGGTTCCACCCTATCTCCGTGTGCTAGCCACGTGGCACAGCATGGTACAGCCTGGGAAGCTGCTGTTTCAAAAGCATCACAGGGTTGAGACTTTTAAGAATCTCTGTCTTCCCTAATACTGGAGAAACAAAATTGAAGGTGACTTTCATCTCCACAAACAGCCCAGAAGGAATGTCCTGTGCCTTCAGTTCTGTAAAGGAGAACTACTCTTGGGGACACCAACTGTGAGGCCAGTGATTCTGACTCCTCAAAAGTTTTCAGAGCCTTGTTCTGCTGTCAGCAGTATCTATGACTGTTATGTCACAGCTTTTCCAGCACAGAGTCATGTCATGGTGGGAAAGAGGAGAGGGTTGTATTGGGGGAAGGACCGAAGGAAGGAGAAACTGGAAGGGAGGAAGAGAAATTTTAGAAGATGAGAATGATGTCACTGTTATTGTTTCTGTTGTTTGATTTTACTCTTACTCTGTTTTTAACTCTTGAATTCCCTTTTACTTGACTTGTTTATTCGTAGCCATTACATAAATATATGTATATACATATACCTACACATATCTAATTGCATATAATTGTGTGTGTGTCCATGTGTACATTCTCACATATGTATTTGCATGTGAAAGCCAGAAGTTGGTGTCAGATACCTTTCTCAATCACTTTCTACCTTATTGAGACAGGATTTCTCCCTGAACCTGGAGATTCGACTAGGGCAAGCAAGCTCCAAGAATTCTGCCATCTCTCTGCCTCTCCAGCTCTGGGATTAAAGATGAAGTGCATGCTACCACTTTTCTAGGGTGGGAATCAAAACTCAACTCTTCATGCTTATGTAACAAACTTTTTTTCTGGATAAGTCATCTCCACAACTCCCCACAAGAGTTATATTTTAATAAATAAGATAAATATATATATATGCTCAATTTGATTTTGCATTTCTCATTCCTGACTTGTTTTCTTTCATTTCTGCTTTTCATTTCATCCATTTCCTTAGTTAATTCTGCTTTTTATAGCTAAGTTTATAATCCATTTAATGTTACAGTAAACATAAATTGCAAAACTAACAGCAATATATCAGACAGCATCTGCCATTTTAATTCGCAGTGAACTTTTAGGGACTGCTTCACTGCTTAACTACTCTTGGCCACTGACCATCACGCCCTTTTGTTTGGGTTGTGTTTCCCACTCCCATCAGCCCTGACCTCTGTACCAAGGACTCATGCTGACTGAAGCATACATTTGGAAAGCTTCATAGCTTATTTCACTACATTTGTTCACATAATTTCATGGGTCCTGGCTGTTACAAATAACAATTTTGCAATTCCCTAGGTTTGAGGCACACCAAAGTGTGGAAGCGGGGAACTATTTAAGGGGGCATTGAGAAACCATGGCTTCTGGCTTTCCCCAGTGAAGACAGGACACCAAGACTTGGCCTTGACTGTCAGGATTTATTGTTCAAAAATAAAGGATGACCACAGATTAGGAGGAAGTCATGGAGGCTCCACAGGTCCTCTGACTTGCCACAGTTACACTAAGTAGACAGAAGATGGTCAATAAGAGGGAGGGTTTCCTGTAGACCAGCATGGTTCACCATATCAAAGAACCAGCAAGCCACTAACAGTACCTGCATCTTTTCAGGTCAAACAGGTAGTGGCCATGGACAGTTACACCTAAACCATCTCCAGTGAAACCCTATGCCAACAGAGTTATTTTATATAATAATTACAGTGATGACCACATGACCAAATCATAGACATTAAACCTCACAGAATGTGGCACAGACTATTCTAGAAATACAAACCAGCAGAGAAATAGTCTCCTACAGATAGTGAGGCTGAAAGGCAGAACCTTTTTCATAGGCCCCTTTTAAATGTGTAAATATACAGCACACTTTTCAAAGAGGCTTCACTTTGGACCTAAAGAAACCTATTTTTGCAATGTGTTCTGGAGATCCACAAACAAGAACAAAGTAATTCCTGTAGTATGTGCTCTGCCAATTTTTTTAATTAAATTTTTGTTTATTTTATGTATAAGTGCTTTGCCTACATGTATGTATGTGTCCCACATATGTGCCTAGTGCCCTGAATTCCTTAAAACTGGAGTTGTCAACTACCATGTAGGTACTGGGAATTGAACCCTGGTCCTCTACAAGGGTAACATCTGCTCTTAATCACTGAGTTGTCTCTTCAGCTCTGCCAAATTTTAAAAAGCCTTGCTAGTAGGCAAGGCATTTAGAAATTGACGTTTGAGAATTCTAGACTATTCAGGTGCACTTGAACAGACTTGGGTGTATTTCTCTGCACCAATAAGGGAAATGGTTAAGTTTTAAAAGTCAGCATCTGAGACATGATCCTGTAGAGGCCAGCCAGCTACACATGTGTCTGCAGCACAGAGCGGGTCTTGGCTGACCCTACAGAGGCCCAGCCAGCTGTGTATGTGTCTGTAGTACAGAAGGGGTCTGGCTGGCTGGGTCACCAAAGGCTGCAGGAAGAGGCATGGCTAGCAGGGCTGGATGTGGTCAGCTTGCAAGTCTTTCTCTGGGTCCTCCTGCTGTGTGGGAAACAGCGATTGAAAACACATTCGCCTATCACACGAAGGCAGCAGTGATGAACTGGATAGAAATGGCTCAGTCAGTAAAGCACTTGCTGTGAAAACACGAGGACCTGAGTTTGAGCCGCAAAACGCACAGAAGAAAAGTTTTGTGTGGTGGCACAGGCTTGTGATTCCAGCACCAGGGAGGTGGAGATGGGCAGACCCCTGGGGCTAACTAGCCCAGCCTAACAAGGTCAGGAAGTTCAAGGCCAATGAGAGACCTTGTCCAGAAGGAATGTAGACGGCCTTCTTGAGGAATACCTGAGGTTGACCTCTGACCACTACACACATGCACATAGAACATATGTACCCTACATAAAAACATATGCACACATATACACACACACACAGCTGTAGCAGCAGCAACAGCTAAATGTATACAAAGTACCCTCCTTTAATTAAAGATATGTGCACTGCCTGTACCAACAATACTTCAAAATATGTCTCCAGGTAAGAGGATCTGTAACACAGGGAAGCTCATCTGAACAGCTGTGGCAGGGGACTTCAGAACAAATTCCAATAAGCCTGCCTCCTAAGATACCAATGTCCTGCCTATGGGCAAACTGAGCCTTTTCATTGTGGTATCCCTTCATTGGGCAACAGTCCTCAGTGACTGTGCACATCAGGACAGTATTCCTCCACCCACATACTTGACCTAAGAAATTCAATCAGGACCTCCATTCAATGGTTCTCAATAGATAAGTTACCATGCCACTTTCCAAAACAATTTAATTAAAACAACTATTTGTTTGTTAGTCATAGAACGCAGACTCAGAACAAAAGTGGGGCATGCTATGAGGCCATGTTAGTATAGCAGGACCTTCAGAATCACTCTTGGAAAAGAACTACCATTATCTATTCATCGCTGGACCCTTCTACACATTCTCCTGCTCAACTTGTTCACAGTTACAAATGGCATCTACAGCCTCGGTGACAGCCATCCCACTGTGCGGAAGAGCTGCGAATCTTTTCATCAGCTCTCGCACATTGTGAAGCGCAGCTGCTGACGATCCAGGAGTGGGGCTGCGGAATGGAGGTAATTGTGTCCGTAATGAGACTCCACCAGGCGCTTATACTCGGAGCAGATGAGCATTAAGGTGGATAAGCGAGAGCATATACACATGTCCCTGCAGGCTGGCACAAAGAAAGGGGCTGTCTAATCCACTTGCTTTGTGGGTCTCAGCAATCCGTTGTTTCCACGTTTCATCCTATTAACACTTGTTTGCGTGCCTCGCTACCACTCCCATGATTGTTCTGTGGAAGTCCCCTGCCTTGAGCCCTGCCTGGTCCCGTTTCCCGTGGCCTAAATGGCTATCAGGTAAGTCCTTCTGTAACCCAGCCTTTAAGTCCTCCTGATCCACCTCCTCTGCTTCCTTCCCTAGCATCTCCCTGGTCTGCAGGTGTGCAGTGCTAGCCTAGGTATAGCCATCTCCCTTGCAGGAGCAGATTGCCCAGAGAGACATATGGCAAAATCTAAGCCCTGTCCAAAAGGTCATGCTATCATGAGCCATCTAGACCCCAAGAGCTCAGCCCTGGTAAACCCTCGCTATTCCCGCCTTTCCTACAGAGCCCACTTTCTAGAATATCTGTCACTTTCTTGTATACTGTAGCACACTCTGTCTTCAGTGTCAGCCTCTCCTGCTGGGTTGAGGCCCCATGAGACAGACATCTTTATTTTGCATCTCAGCTTTTTTCAAGGACCAAAAATACTGGTTCACATTTATCATAGGGTTAAGAAGTAATCACTGAAATTAATGGATGAGTAAGTGAGTGAGTGAATGGATGAATCAAGACAGATAAGTATATCTCTAAGTTCAAGAGCTTACTTTCACCACATGTAATCATACAAACTTGTAGAAGGAAGGCTTCAGGGATTCACTGTATATAGTTCGTGGGATGGTACTCATGACTCCCCAATGGGGGGCCATTCCTCCACAGACTGCAGGGAAGGTTGGTCCTTCAAGTCAATGCAGTGTTCTGGGCAGGAACCCCAGTGCACACCCAGGATCCGGCTCCCCACTGTCCACACACTGAGTACAAGATGATGACAGCTTATGTTTTGAGGCAGAGCTCAGCATGACCCTGTAACAAGTGCAGCTGGTCAGTATGCTGTCCTGGTCTAGTTCAAGGCAGAGGGGAGGGAATCCCACAGAGGACGTGCTGTGAGTTGCAACTGACTGAGCCCAAGAGCTTATTGGGTAAGTGCCCACTAGAGACTTTGAAGAATGGCAGGATCACTGAAAACAGCTGACATCTCCCTAACATGTCTTGCAGTCAGAGTGGTTGTGTGGAACTATGGCAGAGACCTGTGTTGAGATATTAAAGAAAACAAAAAATGCAAGCCAGGGTGGAGGTCCTAGTTAGCATGATGGTGTGTGGTTACCATTCTGTAACTCTGAGAGCTTTCCGTTAGGAAGGAAACAAAACAAAATAAGACAAACAAAAGACATCTTTTGCTTGAGTGTTGGTCAAGGGTCATCAGTGTCAGGAGAAATCAATGGGGCTAAGTGTCAGAGGGGTATAAAATGTCAGCTCTGCAGCTGAGGCAACCCAGCTCCTTCTCTAGTCGACACACTAGCTAGCAGAAGGGTCTTCACCCAGTGACCTTCATAGTTTGTGGGTGTCAGTACCCCTTCCTCATGCTCCCTGAGTGCATGATGTTTGCTCAGGATCTATGCTTCACTTGTTTACATAATCTATTGATTTCCCACTGGGCATTTGCTTACCACATTGGCCCCCTCCACTGCCACTACCACATCCTCCCAGAGACTCTCCTCACCAAGCATGCTGCAAGAGATTGTCTTATCTTCACCAAGAATGCCTCTGTTTCAGACAAGTCAAGTGACCATCAAGGACAGAAGCATCTGGTTCTGCTTGATTCTCGGCGCTGCTCATAGCTCAGACATCCTAGCCTGTGATTGCCTTCCATGCCGTCCAGGTCTTCTGGAGCATTCTTTCCTACCAACATGGATTCAGTAGGACAGGGGACAGCAGGTGGTTCCCACAGGTCCTCCACGTAGCAGGTCACTTCATTAAGAAATCCATGCCCAACTAGAGTGCAAGCAAGGACTGTTTTTTTTTTGTTTTGTTTTGTTTTGGTTTTTGTTTTGGTTTGGTTTGGGTTTTTTTTGCTTGAAATGGCATCTCTAAGTGAGTCTGCAGAAAATGCTAGGTCAGGCTTTCCCACAGACTGCAGGGAAGGCTGGTCCTTCAAGTCAATGCAGTGTTCTGGGCAGGAATCCCAGTGCACACCCAGGATCCGGCTCCCTACTGTCCACACACTAAGTACAAGATGATGGCAGCTCAGCAAGGGAGGCCAGCATCCAAGAAGAGACTTTACCATGGTCACAGGAAATTCTCCCCAGTGCAGAGGCTTTGGGAAGATGAACTTGTACCTGTGAGCGGCTCTTCCACATCTCCTATCCCCGTGTATACCCTCTTGTGTCCTGACTCTGGGAAACAGGGCAACTTCCTTTTGCAACTCTTGAAGATCCTTCCAGAAATGCCGAGGATCTTGTGCTAGAAATAGCCTTCACCGCTACCCTAGACATGCAAATCCATCCTCCTGCCTACTGTCCTCACACATCACACAGGCAAGTACACCCTCCAGCTCAGTACAATGATGGCTTCCCCAGAGAGGTTCATCCTCCTGCCTCATACAAGCAATGATATGCTGTGACCCAGCACTGTGGTGTTTGTTCCAGACAAGCTCATCCTCCTGTCCTCACACAGGTTGGCTTGTGCTGACCCAGCACCTTGTTGTCTAGGACCTTTTCCCATCTGGCGTAGAACAGTGTCTGTCATTCTGGTCATCATGCCATTTCCTGTAAAACACAGCTACGTGCTGATGTCCCTGCTCACCTGGAGGCTACCTCACTTCTCTGACTCCCTGTCTGCCACACTTGGACTATGAGAAGCCTACCCACCCAAGGACCAGCATGATGCACACTCTTCCTCTGCTGCCCAGCAACATGCTACTTTTCCAGAGATCCAGACGCACAGCACAGATCTCCCAGAACAGGACGCAGCTCAGAGATCAAACCCTGAAAGGGCCCTTCCTTCTCACTCCGGCAAGAGGGAGGTTAAAGTTGCCTTTATGAAATGTAATTCCACGCCTTCAGCTGGAGGCTGCCTTTATCAGATATTAAAAATAAACAACAGCCTATAAATTGCTTGCTGATGTGGGACCAAAGATATGCACATAGCAAAGAGCATCCTGCAGAAGACGTTTATAGTGATGCCCAGAGTAAAATGAGAATTAAATGTCAGCAAGCATCTTATCTCCTAAAATAAAGGAGTCCTCCCCCTTGCTATCCATTTGTTTGCTTATTGCTTTTAAAGAAAGCTCTTTGCAACTTTGACAAGTGGTCTAATATTGGAGACAAGTGTGGTGCTTACCCAACACCTTTCATGAACATCAAACTCAGCCGCAAATCTGTGGGTTTTGGCTGCCAGGCAGGCGGCCATTTACATCCCAGCACACCAGAGCTGACCCCAGAGATGATAGGTAGAGGACAGGAGAGTCTGTCAGTGAGTTCTGCAGAGGGATTTCTATGGGCTTGACACTGCAGACTGCAAACACTAGGGATGCTGGGCAGGTATTGTTTCCGGGGAAGGTGAAACTTTGTCACCTGAATTCGTGCCCAGGCTCCTGCACACTCAAAATTACCCCCTCTCCCTGGTATTTAGAGGCACCGGCACCAGTCTTGGAACAAAGACAAAATCCTCTCTCTAGGACCCTAAGCCCAGGGTTGGGGGACCTTTCTTAAAGCATTCCAGAAAAAAAACAAAACAAGCAAGAATTCCTCCAGCCAACAGGTGCACTCCAAATGGAGTCAGAAGCAGGGAATGTGAACAGGGTGGACAGCTCTCTTCTCACACTATCATGGATAAACTGGTACCCAGAATGGAACTAAAGCCCACTCATCCCAGGAGCTTGGCAGAGTCATTGGGTTGGCCCTGTGTCGTTAACTCCAGGGAGAATTGCAGTCTTATTTCAAGAACACGTTCCAAGCCTGACGCTTTTCTTGCTGTGCCATTCTAAGCCTGGATGTTGTTGGAAGCAGCACTTGGAATCCCAGCATCAGATTCCAGGAAAAACCTCAGATCACATAGCTATGTCCCATAGCCTCCCTTGGGCGAGTAGAGACAGGCTGGTCCACAGAGGGCAGTCACCTGGAGCTGGTTGATCATCTCTCTTTCTGCTCCCCAAACCTTGAGAGCAGGGACTTGGAGCTTTTATAACAAGTGCCTAGCAGAGCTTCTGGTGCAGACACTCCTTCACCAAGTTCTTGAGAGGTCAGGATAAGTGACTTACCAAGAGAATGGGGGGGGGCAGGGGATCTAGGAAGGACACATTGGTGGACAGATTAAGAAGTGTCTAAAGAACTAAGGCATTGATCTTTTCATAGCCTAGAGGATGTCACATAAGAGATGAGTAGGTGTGTCCATATGGCTTGGCGGTAAACACTGTCACAGGGCTTGTGGCTCCCAGTGTAATGGCATCTACCTAATCATATTATCAAAACGTGCCTATTTGTTAACTTGTGGGATTACTCTGCGAACAAAACCGTAAAACTTGTTGGCATGTCTAAGGCAGAATGTAATTATTAGCACACTTGAAAATATGAAAGCAAAGTGTAGCAGCAGGAATTAGGCCTCAGAAAGCTGGAAATAGTCATAACAGAAAATGCAGATTTATAATAGAAAATAGCAATTTGCAACAGAGCCTCAGGTTATAGGCAAGAGAATCACCACTCTACAGAAGTGCTCATCACTTTATGGATGGAGAATGTGAAGTTTAAGTGTTTTTATTTTCATTACAATTTATTTAAAGGACACTTAGCCATAAATATCTGAAACTAAGGATGATTGTGTGGGGTGGTGTGCAGGGATGCAATCTAGAGACCATTGCTGGTCCCTAAGATGAGCAGAACTCCCTGAACCCACTCCTTCTACATGCCCCTCCCTCTCTGGCCCTGCCGACTTGCACTTGCCAATGGGACAGCAGCTAGTGGAGACTTGAAAGTAGCATGCTGTGTCGGGCTTGCCCTCTCTTGCTGCTCCTCTAACCACTCCTCAACAGAGACAGGTGCCAAGGGAATAATCAATAGGCAAATGAACCCTGGACCCATAACCCGTTACCCATTAAAGGCATGCCATCTATTTCCTTCTGCTCCCATCCTTGCAACCTTCTCAGCTGCTCTGCCATAAAATCCAGGGTTAGGTCACTGGGCCAGAGTATTCACAGATCTTTCACCAAACAAAAACGGGTGAGGTTCTATATAGCTACACAAATGACCTTCAGTAGATCCCAAATCTCTCAGTGTTAGAGAATGAACACAGATAAAGGAGACTGCTGCAGAGGAAGACCCTCATGCCACCAAATGTGTCCCACAGCCCTAAAGTCAGACCAGCTGCCACAACAAAATCACAGCACTTGCCCTGGGTTGACTTAAAAGCCACACAGCCCAGCAATAGGCCATTTCTTCCTGTCATCTATTCTCCAGGGCCCTAACTCTGACGCATGGGCTATGATAACAGCTGTCCAGGTTCATCTAAAACATCTTGAAGCCATGTTTGCCAGGAATGCTGACTCTTTTGTTGGTCCCACAGGTGGACAGGTGACTGGAAAGGGGTGGAAAGGCATCTCCATCTTCACTGTGTCTGTCCCCTTTGTTTCCTTGACCTGTGGGTCAGTGTCTTTTTGGATCTGCATGTGGACATGCTGACCATTTAAAACATGTTTCCCTGAAGATTATGACAAGTTGGCCTGGCTAGCAAATTCATAAGGAAACTTCTGGCAAGACTGAAAGTGAGGAAGGAAAATTCAGAAGCAGGAGAAGAGCACCATGGGAGGTGGCCTCAAAACAGTCAGCCATGCTACTGTTGGAGGACCCAGCATCATGTCTCTGAAGACGTTGGAAGGTAGCTTCCAGGATGTCAGCTGGCTTCTGTAGATTGCCTGCAATAGGATGTAAGATGATAAGCCAAGCAAAGGACTGTTCAGTTTGCTAGTAGAATACAGAGGGACTAAGCCTTGCTGAATTAGAGGGTGAAATGTTTTTTTTGTTCCCTGTCTTCCTGTCTTAGTGAATTCTCCACTAAGTAACAGAATACCCAAGGCTGGGTACCTTATAGTCTGCTAAGTACAAGGGCATTACATAGCCTGTGGTAAGGGTCCCTGGCTGTATCACATCATGGTGAAGGGCAAGATACTAAGAGTGTATAGAAGAGGAAAATCCTACTGAGAGACAGGAAGACAGAAAGAACAGAGCCTTTCTTTGTTTCTTTGTTTTTGCTTGTTTGTTTGTTGTTCTAACTGCCCTCCCATGAGAACTAACCAGAGAAGCACCAATTGCTTCTGAAAGCAGTGCCCCAGAGGCCGAGTTACTTTGCAGTAGGCTCCAACATCTAAGGGTTCCATCACCTCAGCCTGTCACTCTAAGGGCCAAAATTCTCACAGCACCTTTGGGAGACATGCTCAAACAGTCAAGTTACAGAACCCTCATTTGGTGAGTGATTCTCAAAGTGGAATGAGGTCTGAACCAAAGACTAGATACAAGACCTTGTAAAAATAAAAATTGATGCTGGAGTCTATCTAGCAGGCCCTTCAGCTAGAGGCAATGATGACTAAGAGGCCTTGCAACCACAGCCCCACAGATGTCTAAGCCTATGATTGCTGTGTCGCTAGGAGAGGTACATCTAAAACTCACTTGTAGGTTTGCCTTTTGTTGAGTATAATGTGAATCAAACCCAGAAACTTGTGACTGGTATCAGCAAGAGAATCTTCCCCTCTGACAAGCCAACTTCATTTGACCCATAAAGCATGAGTCACACAGCTGACTATTATCACGGGTCATTCTACTTTGGATGCCTTGGTACCAAGTAGAAGATAACTCCTTTATATGGCAATAGTCATGGGAACTTCAACTCTCACTGAGTGCCAGTGGCAAGTGTTCCAAGGTGACAAACCAATTCTCAAACATCTCAACCCGCTAATTAGTATGTAAAGGATGAAGTAAAAGCACCAGCTAAGAGAGGAAGGACTCAGGGACTCCTTGAGGCAGGAAACCCTCAGTCTTCAGTCCCATGAGTATGGTGCTTGTGATTAATATTAGTATGAAAAGCCAAGAAAACGCCAGGGGAAGATCTGAAAGCTTTCTACCATGACAAAGACTCAGGCCTCAGGGACTTCAAGCATTTGAGAAGGAAAAAGGGATGGAGGGAGAAAGAGAGAAAGAGACAGTGATCAGAGACAAAGAGACACAGAGACAGAGAAAGAGACAGACAGAGGTTTCCCTGTGGTGTGGGAACCTAGGTGAGTGGCCATATGTGGTGGACATGAGTGTGGCCTCTGCTCTCTGCAGTATGGAAAGGTGATTAGATTTCAGGTCTTCTGGGCAGACAGCTACAAGAAGTTCAGCAAGCTTACCCAGTATGCTGCAGCCCCCACTGGTCATGGTCAGACTGTGGTCTCAGAGTGTGTGCAATGAACACATTCTAATAGAGGTTAAGATCAGGATAAGGTCATATTAAGTTGCTGGCAGAAGAGACTTCCAAATACTGTTGTCATTGAGGTTACAATACAGCAGGGAAGTGACAAAGTGGCTTGTGTAAGCTAATGATCCAGGGACCCCCAGCCTACAGAGGAGCTTGGGTATAGCCTAGTGCCCTGAATGGATCCTTCTGCATCTATTTCTCAGAGTGGCTCAATATCACCCTGCCCTAGACACTCTGGGGATAGGAACATGACAACAGGAAGAGTGAGGTGCAGAGAAGAATCCAGACAGAGGACAGAACATAATGAAGGAGATAAGCCTGTGGTGCTGTGGCCATGCTAACTAAGACAGGCTTTGAAAGCTCTCACTGCAGACACAAGCTGCACTGTGGGACCATCAATGTCAATTACACCCAACAGGAAGTAATCCTTCTGTCAAAGGACTCAGGGTCTTCTTGGCAATGGACTTGAGCTGATGGAAGCCTGCCAGGCCTGAGTCCTCCTGGAAGGGGCTCATTGGTATGACTGCCACCAGCCTGGGGTGCAGGCACCGTGACTTTGCCATAGGCTGGAAAATGGTCTGCAGAATGTAATTAAAGAGTCCAATGAGAGGAGGCACCGGAGCGATATTAATTACAGTATTTAATCCATTAGGTGGGGTTGCCTGGCCTAACCTCTTTGGAATTCTGAGTTTGTCTATGATTAATTATTTTGGGGAATAACAGCCAACATTATAGCTTGTTAATAGGCTTAAAATAATAAATTAAAAACTAAAACCCAAGAGGTTGAAACCAGCTTTAGTTTCCTAAGTGCCTGGTTATGTCATGACTCGTCCTTCCTCGGTACCCTTTTCTCCATTAAAAGCATCTCACACTATCCATCCATACTGCCATCCATAGCAGGCAGGCATGTGATGTTCAGCAGAGCCATTAACTCACCAGTCAACCACCAGCTACACCACATGGACACCAATCTCCCGCAGAAACCTCCAGCTGAGCAACTAGCACTGTGGGTCCTTCCCAAGCGGCTGGTGTAATAGCTAAATAGCCCCAATCCAGAGGTGTCTGAGGGCAAAGCTGGAAACAAGACATGGAGAGCTGTGAACACTGGGGAGGGGAGTGCTGTGAGACAGTTTTTCAGGGTTGTAGATAGACAGACTTAATCCTTCAAGAGGCCTGAGCAAGAAGTCCCCACTAGGTGGGCAGGTGGATGGCTCTGGACATCATGTTCCCAATGCCTTAGTTAGTCAGCTTCTTCTAAGTATGCAGGCTGCTCCTCTCACTCATCAGGGATGGGGACATGCTGGGTACACAATGTCATCTGTGTCCCTTGCATAAATAAAGAAGGGGGCACACAGGAACAAAGATCATGACCCTGATCCAATAGCAGGAATACTGTCTGATCTGGAAGAAACAATGGACGTTTCCAGTAAATCTAGGCTGTGCCCCAAGTCCTGGAGTCTCCCAAAGAACTGAAGATGAAAAGTGGGCAGACAGTACCCTCCCTCTACTGTTTTTTCCTGTCAAGATGGGTAGAGCACTGCCTCTGTTAGTTTCCAAGATAGCCACAGGCTGGCTATACATCCAAGTGCTGGCTCTACAGGGAATAGAAGTGAAGGAGATCCTACAAGCATTTCTGAAGGCAGACCACTCTTGTCTTTTCTACCCTCAGAAGGGATGTTTAAAATTTGGGATCTGAAGTGTGCACCCCCACCACACACAGTATTTTCTAGAACATTCCAAATATGAAAGATCTCTCTCTCTCTCTCTCTCTCTCTCTCTCTCTCTCTCTCTCTCTCTCTCCCTGTGTGTGTGTCTGTATGTGTACGCGCACGCGCGCACGTGTGTGTGTGTGTGTGTGTGTGTGTGTGTGTGTGTGTGTGTATCTACTCTATAGCATAGCTGTATATGGTCCTGACTGCAGACAGGTAATTAAGGTATAAGTCTCAAACGTTACAACTCACCCATTTGCAGCATAAAATGATTTGTGCTAAAGTCAGGGTAAAACACCTATCACCACAAGCAGGGTCAGAAATTGTGTGCCTGATAAGGAGCTCTGGGTCTTCCTTTGTCCCCTTTCCCCAGTCTCACTAGAAAAGCCCATCTCTGTATGATCTTATCTATTCTAGATGTTTAAGGAAACAATCATAGAATTTGGGGTTTGTGACTGATTTGTTTTACTTCCTTTCATTGCCTATGTTGGAGCTTGCAAAGGCCTCCATTTCTTCTTAGGATGCTGAATAATGCCCCAAGGTGCATACAGATCACATGTAATTTATCCATCCATGAGTTGATGGGCATTGTGTTGTTACTGTGAACGGGTGCTGTTATCCCGTGGGTAAGTCTGAAATGCACATGTGTTTGCATATCTCTTGGGTTTTTACCTAGAAATGGATCTGCTGAATCACAAGGTAGCCCTATGACAGCTATAAAGGATCTTCTTGGCTCCCTCATGAGGGCTCTGCCAGCCTGCAATCCCACTGTGATGTGAGAGCTTGATTTTTCTGTGTTTTCATCAATGATGATGTCACTGTGAATCCTTTTTACTTTGGATGATTACAGGACGGTCATGGTTTGAGAGAGAAGTGCTCCCCATGGTGTTTGGGTGTTTAACTGCTTGATCCCCAGTTGGTGGCACTGTTTGGGGAGGGTTACATGGTGAAGCCTTGCTAAAGAACGTGTGTCACTGGGCACAGACATTGAGATTAAAAGCCTTGTCTCTCTTCTTCGTGGTTGTATTTGAAGATGGACCTCTCAGCCTCCTGCTCCTGCCACCATGCCTACTGCTTGCTGCCTTGGCTCCCAGGCAAGATGGACTCTATCCCTTTGGAACCATAAGTACAAATAAACTCTTCCTTCTATCAGTTGCTTTGGTCATGATGTTTTATCGTAGCATCAGAAAAGTAGCTAATACAAAGGGTGAGGCGGTGTCGTAATGTGGTGTTCGTTGGCACTTTTCTGGTGGCTAATAATGCCAAGCATTCCTTTCTGTGCCCACCTACCATGGTGTTCGTTGGCACTTTTCTGGTGGCTAATAACGCCAAGCATTCCTTTCTGTGCCCACCTACCATTTAAACATCTCTTTAAAGAAATGCCTATTCACATCCTTGGCTACTTTTTAGCTGGTTGCTTATCTTGGGCATGTTTGCAAGTTCACATGAATCTTTCATAAACTTTGTGGCTGTTTACCGATGGTTAACAGCACAGAACTGACACTGCAGACGTCATAGACTTCTACCTGCTTCAAGTAGGCTTCTGTCAGAGCCCTGGCATGAGCTTCCAGGAACCTGTACCCTGCCCTGCCCCACAGCCACTCTGCACAGCTTAATCATCTCCATTCTCCATGCCAGAGAGCCTCTTTCTATTATTTCTTTCCCCAGATGTCACCTGAGAAAAATGAGTACAATAAAAATTATAGCTTACTCAATAAAATTATAAAGATGTTTGAATGCAGTTTGGGATTCATTTGATGCAATGTGGGCATTAAATATGCAAGTGGGAAAGTCACACAGACATCTTGGCATGTGAGTCTGGGGTAGTCAGGGAAGTGGTCAGGCTGAGCAGAATTTGCGGCACAATGACTTAAGCTATGAGACTGGGTAGTTTTGACAGCTGAATTATGGTAGCAGAGTATGGACTAGGAAAGTGGACCCCATGACTGAGCCTGGTGGACTCTTTTAGAGACAAGAGAGGGAGCAGCTCAGCACATGGGCTACTACATACAGCAAAGTGGGCTAACCTGACCAGGCATGGTATGGGGGATGAAGAAAGTGACAAACGCTGACAAAGGTCAGTAATAGTAGCACAGGAAATGTACCTTTCAGAAATGGGAAAACACAAGATGCTGGTGACCTTGACAGGAGCAGTTTCAAGGTCGTGGAAAGGTCAGCGTTTGCCAGAACTGAGTTCAAAAGAGATTAGGATGAGAGAGATTTTGATTGCCAATTATTCACATCTTATTTGGAGGACTCTTGTTTAAGGAAGGGAGAGGGAGTTGGCATCCACAGGAAGGATAAGGGTCAGAAATGCGGCTCTGGTCCATGTGAGCAGAGCCCAGACTCCCCAGGAATCAATGCATTCTTCCTGCTCAGAGTGATGCTATGGAAGTAACCTTTGACTCCATACTGCTCTCACACCCAAACATTCTTTGAACAAGCCTACTGCCTATAGCTTTAAAGGAGGTTGATCCAAATCTGACTTCTCCACCTTCTCCACAGCACCTTCCACCATCTGCTGGGTCCCAGCCTTCAGCACCCCCCTCCCATCTGCAGTCACTGCAGTGCCTCCCTGCTCAAGTGACTGTCCAAGAGCTAATAAATTCACACCCAAATGACTTCATATGACCTGGCCACGTACTGCAAAGTTCTCACAGAGATAATAGAAAATAATAGTCTCTTCCTGGGACCACCCTGCCTCTATTTGATGTCTGACTGGGGAGAAGTTTTGGCCTAGATGTTTTGGACAGGCACAGCAGCTGCCCTTACCAGACACACACAAGAGGAAAGAGTGTCTGCCTGGATCTTAGAGTGAGGCTCTTTCAGACAGACATTAAGACTTGCCCAAGTCCCCAGCAGGATTGAGTGTACTGCCCGAAAGTGCCCTGAAGAGAATTCATTTGCTCTCAGGTCCTAATCACACCCCAGACCATCTCTTGATAGAACTAACTACCTCACAGGGAGGATCAGGGCTAGCAGCCTGGCCCATTGACAGATACTGCATCCTGGGAAGAGGTGGTCTCTCTGCCCTCACTCTAGATTATCCAGACAGTGACCCAGCAAGGGCTCATGAGTGGCGAGTGGCTGGCTGACTTTCAGAGCAGACAAGGAAGGAAAGTGCTTATCAAAGACCGTCGGATTTCTCTATATATACTTTTCTGCAGAAAAGCCCATCATCTTAAACAGATGTAAAAGCACTGTTCTGCCCCATTAGCAGACACAACTCAATCTGAGGAAGGAACAGAGGAAGGCAGGGGCGCTTGAAAGGCATGAGTGGTTTCACCAGAATATGGTCTTTCCAGACTCCAGAAGACAGCTTCCACTCAGGTCCTTGGTGTTGTATTCAGTCACCTAAGGATGACCACTTCCTTCACATACACAAGCACGCTGGGTCCTGGAAGTAGAGTGTATTCTTTCTTTTGGTGTCTGTCATAATCTCGGGTTTTCTGGAAAAGCCTCAGACATCACTTTCCTTATGCCTGTGCACTCTGCCATATGGTTGCAGGGCTGCAGTTGAAGCACAAAATGGTTCCATCCTGCTGCCTCCCCTGCCTCAGCTTGGCTCAGGGCTGCACTCTCCTGCCTGTGTTCACACACTAGCTCTGCACAGGAGAGCCTCTGCTTGTGAATCCAGAGCCTCAAATCCTGGCCTCTCCTTTTCAAACCATCACAGGAAGCAGAAGTGAGAAGCTAGAAAGCAATGCCTGGCGCTGAGTCAAACAGAAGCCTCCCTGCACAAGGACGGCTCTGCTTACACTGACATTCCACACCCAGTGAGCACCCAGAAACAGGGAGTGTATTCCGGTTTCACCTGGTGGAGACTCTGGGAAAGCAACAGGACTGTGGTGGTTTGAATGTGATGCCTCTCACATCTGTGGCTGTTTAGGGAAGAGTAGGAAGTGTGATCTTATTCTCTGGGGACAGGCTTAGAGGTTCAAAAAATGACATTTAGAGGTAATTCTCTCTGTCTTCTGTTTTCAGGTGGAGATGTGAGCTTTCAACTGCTGTTCCTGTCACCTGCTGCCATGTCACCCTGCCATGATGGTGATGAACACTTATACTTCTGGAGTCATAAGCCCAAACAAACCTTCTTTCTATAACCTGCCTTGGTGTGGTAGTTTGAGTAAGAATGCTACCCATGAAAGGTTCAGGCATTACGCTGGCCTGCCCTGTTACCTGGCAGGATGTACTCAGGCAGCACTCTGGCCAGCCCAGAGTTCTGTGAGAACCACACAGGTATAAAAGACCCCTTTAAAGGACTGACCCCTGCCTGCTTACGCTCTCTTTTACTCTCATCCTCTCTCTCTCTCCCTCTCTCTCTCTCTCTCTCTCTCTCCCTCTCCCTCTCCCTCTCCCTCTCTCTCTCTCTCTCTCTCTCTCTCCCTCTCCCTCTCCCTCTCCCTCTCCCTCTCCCTCTCCCTCTCCCTCTCTCTCTCTCTCTCTCTCTCTCTCTCTCTCTCTCTCTCTCTCTCTCTCTCTCTCTCTCTCTCTCTCTCAGCTCTGCACGGGTTGGTTACCTCTCACCCCCCTTTCCTTCCCTGTCCACCAATAAAAGTCCAGGTGGGATCGTTAAGTCATGGTTTGTGTCTCGTTACTGGATAAACCTAGACATTCTAACAACATCCCATAGGCTCACAGATTTGAATGCTTACTCATTAGAAAGTGTGGCCTTGTTGGGTTAGGTGTGACTTTGTTGGAGGAAGTGTTCATTGGGGGTGGGCTTTGAGGTTTCAAATGTTCAAGCCAGGCCCAGTGGCTCTCTCTTTTCCTGCTGCCTGCTGACCCAGATGTAGAACTCTCAGCTACCATGTCTGCCTGAGTGCCACCACGCTTCCTGCCACGATGATAATGGACTAAACCTCTGAAACTGCAAGTCCAATTAAACGTTTTCCTTTATAAGAGGTGCTATGGACATGGTGTTCTTAACAGCAGTAGATCACTGACAGTAGATCACTTGGCCCTGGTGTTTTTATCACAGCAACAGACATACAAGGACATTGTCCACGTTCTTGATAATGGGGCAGATGAGAGATGGGCAAAACTGAGACAGCCCACCAGAGCCCGCCTGTTCCTGTGTGCCACCTTTTCTACAGACATCTAGCAGGACCACAGTGCAGGCTGACTGTGTGGGCTTCTTGCTGAATTCTACAGCACATCATTCTAAAGAGGCTGCCTTAGTTTGTTCTCCTATTGTTGTGATGAAATGCCCTGGCAAAGCGATTCAAGAGAGAAAGGGCTTATTTCCGCTCACAGGTGAAAACAGAATCCACTTTGATGGGGAGGTCAAGGCAGGGGTTGAAGCAGCTGGTCATACTACAGCCACAATCAGGAAGCCGAGGAGCTAAATACCACCCACCTCAATTGACCTAATCAATGTGATCCCTCACAGACAGACAGTGAGGCCAGAGGCTTACTAATCCCTCAAGGTGTGGTAAGGGGCATGCCTCTATGAGAGACGAAAGACCCCATGAAGCTGAAAATAAGCCATTACAAAGATGAAAGATAAAGGCAGTATCTGAGGAGAATACACCCTACCCATCACTCATGTGCTGCCTGTGCTGAAGGGGACACCAGAACCATTTTAATTTTTTGATCTGTGCTTCTTCACTCTTTCCACTATGTCCAAATGAGGACTTATCACATGGATACCCAGGGAATCAATGACAGAATGGAAAGAAAATCATCAGCCAGAAGAGTTGCTGATGGTCCACCAACCACTGACCTGGAGGCAATCCTCACCAGGAGCCCGTCACAGCTGTGACAGGACAGGTGGCCTAAGCTATCTCCAAAGCTAGTCTGACACTCTGCGTGTATTCCTGGCTGTTCTGTCAATCAGAGCCAGGTTTGGGCTTGAGCTGGGGAGAGGCAAAGGTTAGTGTCAAAACTCAAAACTACAGGCAGGTGAGAAGCTAATCCACACCCACTGTCACCACTTCTAATGACAGCAACATGGAGAGGCACCCATGAAGCCCAGAACCTTATTCTCTGAGCTCAGGGCCACAAGGGCACACTGTCCTTACTGAACCACCCCATGTTTTAGAACTAAAAAAAATGAAAATATGTGGTTCTGCCAGCCCAGCAACCTGAGTCCATTTGCTTGCAGAACATTGGAAACTTTTGAGCACACCATCTTCTGCTCTTTCTTACCAGTTTCCACTTATGTCCCAAATGATTTCCAGAGAAATCCAGGCCCTGCTCTGGACAGACTGGAGCCCTGAGGTGAGCTCCATTCATTCCACTGGTTCAGGTACAAAGGTGACCAGAAGTTTAGGAGTCTACGGGAAGGACGGATGCCTGCACAGCTCTACAGATCCTGAGAAAGGATCGAGTCTGGGCTAAGGACCTTATGCTCTCTAAGACTCTGGTTAACACTCTCTAAACCATTTTGTCCTGTGCTCTGGCATCCATCTCTAACACCCACTCACTCTTCAGTTGAGTGATGGTAGAGTCTTCTTTGCTCTTTGGACTGCTTCACTGAGGGCTGCCAGAGCCTCACACTAAAACCCCAATCTTCTCCCTCTTTCTTCCGCTAATATCTACTCTAAAGAAAACAGTCAACAAAATGGAAAACCAGCCTGGAGATTAGGGGAAATTTGTGAAAATTGGATATGCGGTAGGCATTAACATAAAAAATTAAAGTACGAATAAGCTAATTTCAAGAATGCATACATAACAGTTAACAAAAGAATGGGAGAGAATAGGATACTTAACACTGGAGGCCCTTGAATGGCCAGCAGGTAAAGGCGAAGACAGGCAGCATCTCCCAACATCAGGGACTGCAGATCAAGACTACTGAGAGGTAGAGTAGCCTGATAAGGTGGCATTGATGGAGAAGAGGGTACAGTAGCTCCATGTGGGTTGGAGCAAAGGGAATCCTTGCTCATTGATGGCATGAACAGAACGTGTGACCGTCATGCACACGAGCATGTAGAGTTCTGAAGCAGTTAAGAAAGACCTACCACATGACTCAGCTTTTCTGGATGTATGGCTAAGGGAATACAGTGCTTACCTTGTAACGAAACCGGTTCCTTGTAGCATTGTTCCCAACAGTCAAACTGTTGTGACAAGGTGTTAAATGAATGGCTAAAGCTGATGTGTGTGTACAGAGAAGACAGTGTACCAGATAAGATAAACCAGGCCCAGAGAGAAAGGTGTTCTGCGGCATTATCACAGGAGAAATATGGGAAAAATAACCAAATGAGAGAGAGAGGGGGAGGGAGAGAGAGAGAGAGCATTAACAGTGGCTTTATGCAGGATTGAGTTTAAAGATGGAGTGTGGGGCTAAAGAGCTGACTCAGCACTTATGAGTACTTACTGTTCTTGCTGAGGACCTGAACTCGGTTCCCAGCATCCGCAAGTGGCTCACAAATGCTTGTAATTGAGGTTCTGGGGAATCCAATGGCCTCTTCTGGTATCTGAGTGCTCCTGCACACATGTGGTACATATAAGTTTACACAGGCTCATACACATATAGGTAAGTAAAGAAATAAATCTTTTTCTTTTTTGGGGGGGTTTGAGAAAGGGCTTCTCTGCACTGTTTGGAGCCTGTCCTGGATCTCGCTCTTTGACCAGGCTGACCTCCAATTCACAGAGATCAGTCTGCCTCTGCCTGCTGAGTGCTGGGATTAAAGGTGTGTGCCACCAATGCCTGGCTTAAGAAATAAATCTTTAAACAGCAAATGTATAATATGAGTTTATTATTCACATAGATGTTAGCTGGCCTTGAGATGGAGAAATAAGTACCAGAATGAGAGGCAGAAGCCCTGTTGTTTAGCTACAGTAACCTTTCCACTACCTACGTATCCCATAGGAGGTCACATGGTTTAAATACAGACAGTAAAATGTAAGACAGAACCTCTGAATGAGTGAGTCTGTGCTAAGCCTCCGAGATGACGAGAGTGGCAGCCCATACTGTCAAGAATGTGGAGCAAGGGGAACACTCCTCCACTCTTGCTGGAAAGAGTGCTAATGTGTACAGCCACTATGAAAATTAAAATGGTAGTTCTTCAGAAAATTGTGCATTGATCTACTTCAAGACCCAGCTATACCACTCTTGGGCATATACCCAAAGGATGCCCCATCCTACCACAAGGACACTTGATCAACCATGTTCACTACAGCTTTATTCATAAAAAACAGAAACTGGAAAGAGCCTAGAGGTCCTACAACCAAATAAGGGATAAAGAAAATGTGTTATGTTTACACAACAGAGTATTACTTAGCTGATAAAAAATGGCATCATGAAATTTGCAGCCAAATGGATGGAACTGGAAAAGATCATACTGAGTGAGGTAACCCATACCCAGAAAGACAAACATGATATGTAGTCACTTATAAATGGACACTGAAGAATACTAAATGCCAGAACTACACAAAACAAGATGAAAAGTGGCTAATTTTATATTTCAAGATTATTTTCAAAACTCAGATATTGAGTACATTGGTTTTCCTCAGAGAGTAGAACCATTTGGAACATACAAGGGAAGAGCATCTGCATGGTCACAAGACAGAATCCTTCCTTTGTACATCCACCCAAGATCTCATTAAGTGGTCCATCACCAGGCTCCAGGGAGTTTTGACAATTTATAGAATATACGAGCTTTCTCCAAGGCCAGTGTCCCCACATTAAGTCAGCCCAGTCATCATATTGGCACAAATGTCCTGACATTGGGTATGGATTATTGTTGGTGTAGGACATTGCATATCATAGAAAGACCCTAGATATACTTGAAAGGCAGCTGAGTGTTGGTCACCAACCTTCCATGGGCATAGGGCTTAGGGATGGATCTCCACTGGACTGCTTGAGTCCCTTGAATTTTTCAGCTGAACATTTTGGATTATAGTAATTCAGAGCCCATGAGACCAGGGAGCACGCCTTGTTTAGAAGGCCTCACCAACAATTTTGTTCTTCTCCTGACCTAATCAGAACTGTCACTGAGCCCATCACTGTTGTGAGAGCTTGGGCCCTACCATGCCAGGACCACCATGGCTCAAAGCTAGTGCCCCTGATTCTAGCATCATTCATTACAGAAGCAGTCCCAAGTGGGAATAGACATCATCATAGGAGGGTACCCCTCATATGGTGGAAATAGAGCAATGCTAGCCCTCACTCATGGTCTCTCTGCTGAGCACTCAATGTATATACCAGCTACTAGGCAGTGATAAACCTAAACTGTGCCCATTCGGCAGACAGCTAATGACAGCTCTTCAAGCTCGGCTCTACCTAGTGGAAAGTGACATGTGTAAACCTGACATTCCAATGGGGGAAGAAAAAAATAGCAACAGTTAGACACCAAAGATCATTCCAGACCACAATAAACGACCCAGAGTTATCCCACAACAAGACAAAGGCATTATCCCAGAGCATACTACAGAGATAGGGACCTCAGGCCACCTCCCTGTCCACCATTGTCTCAGTGGTGAACAACCGGCCCTGGGAGGTCCTGGGAGGATGACAAAAGAGCATTCACACTGGGAATGGCCAGTGTAAGGGCCCTGAGGCAGCCAGGGGTGTGCTGTGCTGGAGGGCCCAGGCAAGGAGGGAGTAGTATACGAGAGGGCAACATCCCAAGCTGGCCTCAGAGAGGGTACTCTAAGATTGGGGGAAGGGGTCTAGCCTGAGCTATTGAGCCAGTGGCTGAGCATATGGAGGTATTACTGCTCTGAGGCACCCTGTGATCAGATTACTTACTGGAAGACTAGGAAAGATATAGGGCACTGCCTTCTGTATAACACACACAACACATTAAGATCTGTTACAGAAAGCACAGGAACCCATGGAGACACGGGACATAAATCCAGAGGAGCTACTGTCCAGAATGAGGCCATGGGAATACTGAAGGTGAATGGGCCATCACAAGAGACCTGGAAAAGGCCCTTGGGAGGGATACTGGCAGAGTCGGGTGAGAGGCAGGGAAGGAAAGCCCTTCTGGGAAAACAAGGTCAGAGTGTTCCGTGGCATTTTCAGAAGTACCCCACCCCATCCCCCAGTCACAAGCATGGGGCATCTCTGTAACCTGTGTGAACAGGTGGTTTGCCAGCATGAGCCTGAGGGGCACACAGAGGGCTGCATGCAAAAACAGTCACAAAAGAATGTGTAAGTATGACTTGTTTCTGTTGAACGCAGCAGGGCCCCACTAGCAGCATGCGCCTGCACAGCAATGACAATTGCAAGTGGGGAAGGCATTTCACAAGCTGCAGAGGAAAGACAGCCAGGGTTTATTACCTCTGGAGTGGGAGGGGACAGGTCACTAGAGATCCATGGCTGTATCCTGACAGCCCCCTTTAAGGCAGGCAGGTGTCTCCAGCACTAGAGTCCTTTAAGGTGAGGCTAGAGTTCCAGTTTCCATAGAGTGGGCAGGAGAGCATGGTAGAGACTGCAGATGCAGACCCCAAAGTGTGTGCATTCCTGGGGAAGGAAGTAGGAATAGGAGGTTCTGGGGGGTGGTGGTCAAAGGTGGGCGATGTGGCAGGAAGGACTCAGTGTGCAAGCAGTGCTCACTTTGAGGTCCAGGCAACAGGATTCCCCACAGAGGCAGTTTTGCCCCTCCTCCACTGCTTAGTGTAGGAATGCATGCTCAGGGCATTCTTACAGAGCTCCCCATCGAGATATCAAATACATAGCTCCTTCCACTTGGTTGTTTACATCCAATCACGATCCCCTCTAGGCAGGGTGACCTCCAGGTGTTTGGGGAATATCAGCAACTATATTGCTACAAGGTTTCTGAATTTTTTGTCTCTGGAAATATCTAGAACTGCAGTATATGTTATGACACTTTTTATTATAGTAGAGGAAGGAATAACTCGTGTACTTATAAAAAACAATAAAATAAAAGAGGGGCCAACTTTACCCCCAAGCAGTTGGCTCTCTGTAGTCAGAGGTAGCCTAGCAGCTGTGGACTTCCCTAATGAGAGAGCTGCCAGCGTTTGAAAGGCCATGGGCAACACTGATGCCCTGAGATGTCTTGGATTTGGTGTGTGGCCTGGCTGGCAAGTCACTGGGAGACAAAGAAAATCGTCACTGCCCAGCTGTTCTGTGGCAAGACAGCATGCTAAATTTAAGCCCATAAATAGTTGTGGAAGCGAGAGAACAGGTGGCAAATGGTCTCTGAGGCAGATGGTGCTTTTTAATATTTGTATCTGATCGTAATTGGCAATACTAGAGACAGTGTCTCCATGCTCTCATTTCACCTTCCTCACTTGAGAGCCCTGGAAACGGTGGGCCACACTTTAAACTCTATCGTTCTTAGGAGAAAAGTCATTTCAGATCCTTCATCTGATAGGGAGGACATCCGGTACCTGGCTCACTTGTCCTAGCAAAGGTCTGAGCAGAACAGTGACTGCAGGCCAGGACAGTCCATTCTAGAAACACCAGGGAGGCATGCCTGGTCCACATCCTCTACCTCTTCTCCTGGCCTCGACACCCAGACTATTCCTCTAACATTGAGATATAGGCGTGATGCCCAGGAACTCTTCCCCTAGTAGGTTTCTTCTTTAATCTGAAACTCCGAGGAATAGTGAGAAGTGAGCTAAAACCTGTTTGCTCTGTTCTTCTTTCCTTAGTGGTTCCTGCAGCCACCAGCCTGCATGCCTGCACTGTCATCAGAACAGACATGTCTCCAAATGAGCCTGCTGCCCTCTGCTCCAAGTGGGATTCAGGGTCAGGTGGGCAACCAACAGCATTAGATGCCACAAATGGGCAGTGCTTGTCATCTCAACCCAACAAGAACCCAACAGGGTGCTGAATCAGGGATGCTGCTGAGTCCACAGATTCACATCCTATTCTTCATATGGAGGGTTACAGGAAAGAAAGACACAGCTTCTGATGGCAGACACATAGTCCAGAAAAGGGACAAGTTCCACAGGTATCTGGCCTGTGGAGAACAACCACAGGCTTTGGTTGTGCACATTACACATTGAAGAAGACAACCGCATTAGAAATGAGCTTGGAACTAGCCCCTAGCTCTCAGAGTATGGGTTGAGAACTCCACACACCAGGGCTGAAGACTAGTATAAATCCTTTGATTTAGTCCCTTCCACAGAGATATGCCCCTCTGGTGCTTAAGCTAACAGAACACACACACACACACACACACACACACACACACACACACACACACACCACTGTTCTCCCTGCCCAGCTGAGCTTATCCATACTGCCCCAGTACTACAAGGTCTCACAGTTTGTTAAGTAACATTCTAATTTAAACTAGGGGTTTTCTGTGAAGATAGAACTTGGGGCAGATAAGGATCGCAGGACCCAGCTTCTACCCACATGCTGACAAAACCAAAATCCATCTCCAGCGGTTGTGTGCTATCCCCAAGAGGCAAAATTGTCCACAGTTGAGCCTCATTAACCCAAACTGTGTGAGGCCTCTGAGGCATCTGGCTTTTTACATCAAGCAGCAGTCAGGCTCATCATCTGAAATAGGAGTTACCCTTCCATTATGAACAGTTTGCTCTCTGCAGATATATCAAGGGCCACAAGCTTCATATAAGCTTGCATAAGGGATGTGCTGCATCAGACCTGCCTTCTCTGTCCATCTAAGCCTGACTGCTCCAATTCACTCCATGCCAAACCCTTAAGGCCTTTGTCCTCCTACTGAGCCTGGGTCATCATTTGAGGGGTGCCAGGAATTTCTCTGCAAATTGGTCCTCTGAAGAGTTTATTCCTTCACTCATTCCGTAGGCTCCTGTAAGTGGCATAGAATAGGCCTACAGCGTGATGGGTGTCTGAGTTAGGATTTCCATTGCTGTGATAAAAACACTGTGACCAAAACTAACTTGGATAGGAAAAGGTTTGTTCCCAGTTATACTCCCTGCTTACAGCCCATCCCTGAAGGAGTCAGGGCGGGAACTGAGGTAGAGACCATGGAAGGGTGCTGCTTACCAGCTTGCTCAGCTACTCTTCTATGGCACCCAAGAGCAGAAGCCCATGGGTGGCACTGCCCACAGTGATCTGAGACCTCCTACACTAATCATAATCAAGAAAATGAATCGCCCACAGGCCATTCTGGTAGGGACATTTTCTCAACTGAGGTCTCCCTTTTTTTTCAATATATTTTTTATTTAAATTAGAAACATGCTTGCTTCACACATTAATCCAGCTCCTTTTAGAAGCTCACAAGACACTTGATATGACTTTTCACCAGAACTATGCCCATTACCCCTCAATGACCTTCTTCACCCAGCTAGGGAAGAGACCCAGTCCAACACAGCCAGATGGCCACACCTCCCAAAGAAGCGCTGTCTAGGCCATCCCTGGATTTCACTAGACCTGGAAAGGGGAACCAGCAGGCAAAACAGTGTCTGGGTCTAAGATAAATGTTTATAAGCATCAGTGTATCCATGGATTGAGGGGTTTTAGCCAACGGCTTCACACAGCAGGAATGTGGGCTTCAAACATAGATTGCCCAAGGGCTTGCTCCCATCACATCTAAACGAGAGTTCACTAGTGCACTGAAATGGAATGCCAATTTCATTCTGGCTAATACCGTATGCTACGGGTCAGCTAATCCATTAGGTTGGTAGAGGAATACAGAGGTCAAATGTCCAATTGAAAAGGACCACATTAGACTTACCAGAAAGAAAATCTGTAACTGTGTGCACCTTAAAAAAATTGGAACATGGGATATTTACCTTTGCCTTGTATGTATGTGTGTGGCTGTGCATATGCATGAGCATGTGTGTGCATGTATGTATATGCTTGTATATGCACATATGTGCAGTGTATATGCCTATACAAGTACTGTGCATGTGCGTGCATGTGCACATGTCTCATCTAGTGATATGTTTCCTGTTGCTGAGAATGTAGCAATTAATGACATGCTAAACACCCCTTATCCAAAGTGCTTGGGATGCAAACTGTATTGATTCTGGAATATTTCAGGATTTTGAAATATTTACATATACATGAAGACATCAAGTCTAAATATGAATTTATTCATTTTCTATAATATATACACAGGCTTGAGTTTATTTCATATAATGTTTTTAACAATTTCATGCATAAGCAAAGTTTTCCAAAGCAGACTTTTCCCACCTGTGGCATCTAATCAGTGCTGAGAGTTTCTGGTTTTGGATTTGTTGATGCAGGATTTTCAGCACGTAGCAACCTGTCTCCTGCAGACTTTCTGTGAAAGCTCTACCACAGCATATAACCAACTCACTAAAGCAACCAAAACCCAGGGATACAAGATTCCAAATTGGCATTGCTATCACGTTTGAAGAAACCAGCACTGCACAGGGATACAAGGCACCCTGAAACCAGTCAACAATATGACACAGAGAGCAGTTAAGCACATCACGTAGACAACAGATGACCATGTGGCCAGTCCAGAACCCATTCCACAACTCAGGAATAAGCATCTCTGAATCTATGCACCACAGGATGCCGAGAATCCACAAGTTCATCCTCTCCAATTCTTCTAAAAGGCCCAACACCCTGAGCACCAAACATTCAAGGGGTATTATGCCTCTTGTCCCCACCCTTGCCTTGTCGGCAGGATTTTCCTCACGCTCAGAGCAACCATCTCCAATCCCATGCAAGTCTAAAGAGAGCCATGTGAAGCTCAGCAATGGGCCCTGGTGTATCACTAGCTATGTCAGTTGATGCTTCTTGGGTGAGTCACCCTTGCTCTCTGACCTGTGCCACACAAGGTTTTGGGGTCCTTCAGTACCTACATGAGATGTAAAGGGGTCTTGTCTCTTCACATGTACATATCAAAAAGTCACATGGGCACCATCAAGCCTTGCACCATGGAGTCCTCATGTATCAAGCAAACCCCACACAACATTAACTAGATGCCCCTCCTGGATATGACCTGCAGTAATCCACAGTATGTGTCCAGAGATGGGGAACAGTGACCAAGATACTGAGTTCCTGGGCCCAGCTGGCCCTGCTTCCCCAGATGGATTCTTTTTATGACCTTTCTGGATAGTGCGCTATTCCTACCTGAGAAGGGAGCAGTCCGGAGGGGGATTCTGATGGGGGTCAACGTCAGGAAATGGCAGGGCTGCACAATGGAAGGGGACAGGCCCCGTAGTTCCTCGGGGTCCACAGAGACCATGGCAGCAGCTGCAGTGGCAGTAGCTGCAGTAGCAGCAGCAGCAGTGATGGTGATGGTAGGACCACTGCTGATTGGCTTAAGGCTGTTATGGCAACCACCTGTGAAAGAGAGACCAGGGTTAACACATGTGACACACATCCGTTTCAGATAACAATACTCTCAAAATGTAACAGTAGCACTGCCCCCTTTAATGGTATCTTGTACTGGCTAGCAATGTCCCCAGAATGAATCTTGTCACTCAGCACACATATGTCACTGTGTGATGCTTAGAGTGTCACCCTTCTGAAGTCACGAAGAAGGATCCATTGTAGGTCATTTGAAATGACCATGAGGATTGTGCTAAAGCTTAGCGTGGCAGAGGGAGGGCTCTAATAGAATCAGGGTGGGGAGACTCTGCAGAAAGGAATGGGTGTGCTGGGCAGTGATGGTGCTCATCTTTAATCCCAGCACTCGGGCGGCAGAGGCTGGTGGATCTCTGTGAGTTCGAGGCCAGCCTGGTCTATAGAGTTCCAGGACAGACTCCAAAGCTACAGAAAGAAACCTTATCTGGAAAAAAAAACAAAACAAAAAGAGGGGGGGTAGTTATAGGCCAAGGCTGCAGGGGTTCCCAGAACTCTGAGGCTCAGGATACTGACCACCCGTGGAGAAATCAGCATCCACTCTGCTCTCCCAGATGCTCCAAACACAGAATCAAGGAAGGATACCAAGGCTACAGAGAGTAAGTAATTCAGGCTGTAAAATCACTTTTAAACATCTACAGTAGAGCCATAAAGTCAGTTGTCTTTGTGGGCTGAAAGGGTGCTAAGCAATGAGCAGTCAGAAGGCCTGCTTTCAGGGGAACTTTCCAAAAGGAAGTGTATGGCTGACCCACTTCTCATCCATGGATTTTATGGTATAGGTTGATGGGTTTAAGTCAGGGGGGCTGAAGAACTGGTGAGTGTGTCTCAGTTTCCAGCAGGTTGGCCTTTACTGAGATGGGGACACATGGGCCCAATCATTCTAGGATGGGAGAGTGATGCATACTGGCCACTGGGGAGAAGTTCAGGCAAGTCTAAGAGTTCTGGGACAGATGCTTCTCATAGGATATGGGGGCGCTGAGGAAACTGTGAAGCAGAGTGGAGTAGGGCAGTGTGCACAGGGGCGGGATGTGGGGTGCTGAGGGTTGGTTGCAGACACATCAGGCTAGGCAGGTAGACACCAGTGTATGAATAATGAAGTTAGCTGCAGAATGGTGGGCAGGGTCAGATGCTTGCGAGGTCTGCTCAGAGTTCCTGCCACGGTCCCAGGCTGGGTGCCTTTTGTGTATGAGCAATCAGGGGATACGGCTGAGTTCTGCATATGCTCAGAGACAGAGGGTTGAATCTGGACCTCAGGGGAGACATCCAGAAGGGAGAAACAAATCTTAAGGCATCTAGAAAGTACTGGATCTTGTAAGCTCAGATTAAAAAAAAAGTACATAGGGGGAAAAAACACAAAAGAAGGTCTTGGCTGTGAGCGTGTCGAAGTGGCAGAATCATGGTTGATTTTCTCTCCCTGTCTTTCCATATTTACAAATTCCCTAAGAGGGACACACACCGTCTTTTAAAATTACACTTACAGAGCTACTAGGCAGAAGCTACAGTGCTCCCGCACAGCCCATGGCAGCTCCCTTGTCATTACCACCTTCCCCAGGGTGCTGCATGTCACCAAGCATGAGCTCAGATTGACACACTGTTAAACCAAAGGCCCACGCTCCTTCCGTGGGCTCCTGTCTGGTGTATAACCTGTGAATTTTGACAGATGTAGAATGTATCCACAGCATCCCACGTAAGAATTTCCTAACAGTTCCAGCTGCTCCACCCTGCCCAATCTGGTTCCACCACATACATCACAGTTTGGCCTTTTGAAGAGCATCATGTAATTGCAAGCCTCATTTATAACCTGCTCAGTTGTTTTCTTCCACTCAGCAATCTGCTTTGCCGTTTGCTTCCTGTCTTGTTATGACTCAGTAGCACATTTCTTTTTATCATTGAGTAATATTTCATTATAAGGATGTACCACAGTTTGTTTTCCACTCGCCTGCTGAATGACGACATCTTAGTTGCTTCCAGGTTTTGACAATTCTGATCAAAGCTGCTACAAGCATTGGCATGCACTTTCTCATGGACATGTTTTCCATTCCTTTGGGTAAACAACACAATGTAATCGATGTGTCATGTGGCACAAGGAAATTAGCTTTGTTTGTTTTTAATCTTTGCAAGTGTGTGTGATGTGTGTGCAGGATCATGTGTGTAAGCACAGGCAGGCATGTGACATGGCACACACATGGAGGTCAGAAGACAAGCTCAGGTACCAGCCCTTTACTTTCTTATTGTTTTAGATAGAATCTCTGATCTGCTATTGCATACAGCAGATGGCTGATGCCTCCAGAGAGTCTCCCATCTCCCTCTCCTGCCTCACTGTAGGAGTTCTGGGGTTACAGACACATGCCTCCATGTCCATCTTCTGGGGATTCTAAGGAATCAACTCTGGTCCTCAGCTTGGGGGATAAGTCCTTTGTGCACTGAAGCACCTCTCCAGCCTGTGCTCAGCTCTTAAAGAAACCTCCAGGTCGACCACCTGAGACCTGGGGATGCACACTGTGATCCCATCCCAAAGGGATCCAGCCTGCCCAGAGACTGGCAGTATCCTAGTCCCTTTCTCCACCCACAGGACAGGCAAGGTAAGCATGGGCCTGTTTCCGGCCTGCCATCCGGTGCCCTGCAAAGAACTACCTGAGACGTGCAGAATGTGCACTGTGGATCCCATCCCAAAGAGGTCCAGCCCATCCTGAGACTGCCAAGGCCCCAATACTAAGAATGCCTCCATCCATGGGAAGAAGAGTGCCACCAGAGTATTGGACCTCCTTGTATCCATCTGAAAGGAACCCTGGCCCCATATCCACTAGGAGAGGAAAACACTCCTTCTGCACCCACTGGAAGAAGGGATGGGAAGGAGACAATATAAAAACACACTCAGCAACAGAAAAACCAATATGATACCTCCAGAGTCTAGAGACTCTACACCAGCAAGACTTGAACATCCTAATGCAGATGAAGCAGAAGAGAACGACCCTAAAAACAACTTCATGAAAATGATAGAGGCCCTCAAAAAGGATATGAGAAAATCCCTTAAAGAAATGGAAGAAAAAACAAACCAAAAAATTCAAGAAATGGAGGAAAAGACAAAGGAAAAACTGCAAGAAACAATTCAAACACTGCAAGGGTTGAAAGCTGAAAATAGAGACAATAAAATGAGCAATCAATGGTCATTAATTTGGCTCAATAGTAATGGTCTTTAATTAGCCCATAACAAGGCACAGGCTAACAGAATGTATTCTAAGATACAATCCATCCTTCTGCTGAATACAAGAAACACACCTCAGCTTCAAAGACAGATGTTACCTCAGAGTTAAAGATGGGGAAAAGATTTCCCACTCAAATGGACCCAAAAAACAAGCGGGAGTAGCAATCCTAATATCTAACAAATTAAACTTTAAACGAAAATCAATCAAAAGAGATGAAGGAGGTCATTACATACTCATCACAGGCGAAATACACCAAGATGAAATGTCTATCCTGAACATCTATGCCCCAAATACAAAGGCAACCACATTCATAAAAGAAACATTACTAAAACACAAATCACACATTAACCCTCACACACTTACAGTGGGAGAATTCAACATCCCACTCTCACCACTAGACAGGACTACCAGACAGAAACTTAACAAAGGAACTAATAGAAGTTATGACCCAATTGGGTTTAATAGATATCTATAGAATAATCCATCCAAACACAAAAGAATATACCTTCTTCTCAGTGCCACATGGAACATTCTCTAAAATCAACCAAACTTGGCTGCCTAACAAATCTTAACAGGTACAAAAAAAATTGGAATAACTCCATGTATCTTATCAGACCACCAGGCTTTAAAGTTAGAATTCAACAACACAAATTGCAGAAAACCTACAAACTCATGGAAATTGAATAATGCATGATTGTACTATTCCTGGGTCAATGAAGAAATAAAAAACGATATTAAAGACTCCTAGAATTCAATTAGAATGAAGACACAACATACCCAAACTTATAGGACACTTTGAAAGCAGTGCTAAACAGAAAGTTCATAGCACTAAGTGCCCACATGAAGAAACTGGAGAATAGTTACACTAGAGAATTAACAGCACAATTGAAAGCTCTAGAACAAAGAGAAGCAAACTACCCTGGAGAGTAGACACCAGGAAATAATCAAATTGAGGGCTGAAATCAATAAAATAGAAACTAGGAAAACAATACAAAGAATCAATGCAATGCAGAGTTGGTTCTTTGAGAAAATCATCAAGATAGACAAACCTTTATCCAAATTTACCAAAGAGAAGAGTTTGAACATGCAAATTAACAAAATCAGAAATGAAAAGGGGGACATAGCAACAGGCACTGAGGAAATCCAGAGAGTCATCAGCTTATATTTTGAAAACCAGTACTCCACAAAATTCAAAAGTTTAAAGAAAATGGACAATTTTCTGGATAGATATCACTTGAGAAAAATAAATCAAGACCAGGTAAGCAATTTAAATAGACCTATAACTCCTAATGAAATAGAAGCAGTCATCAAAAGTCTCCCAATCAAAAAAAGCCCAGGGCCAGATGACCTCAGTGCATAATTCTACCAGAAATTCAAAGAACAGCTAATACCAATTCTCCTCAAAGTATTCCACACAATAGAAGCAGAAGGGTCATTGACAAACTCTTTTTGCAAGGTTACAATATCCTTGATCCCCAAGCCACACAAATACACAACTAAGAAAGAATATCCCTCATGATCATTGATGCAAAAATACTCAGTAAAATACTGGCAAATCAAATCCAAGAACACATCAGAAAAATCTTACACCATGATCAAGTAGAGTTCATCCCAGGGATGCAGAAATGGGATGGTTCAACATACAAACATCCATCAGTGTAATCCACCGCCGAGAAACAAAAATCACTTGATCATCTCATTAAATGCTGAAAAAGCCTTTGACAAAATCCAACACCCCTTCATGATAAAGGTCTTGAGAGATCAGGGAAAACAAGAATATACCTAAACATAATAAGAGCTATATGCAGCAAACCAATAGCCAACATCAAACTAAATGGAGAGAAACTCAATGCAATTCTTCTAAAATTAAGATCAAGGCAAGGCTGTCTCCATAACTCTTCAATACTGTACTTGAAGTTCTAGCTAGAGCAATAAAACAACAAAAGGAGATCAAGGGGATACAAATTGGAAAAGATTTGCTGATGATATGATAGTTTATATAAGTGACCTGAAAAACTACCAGAGAACTCCTACAGCTGATAAACACCGTTAGCAAAGTGTCAGGATACAAGGTCAACTAAAAAAAATCAGTAGCACTACTATATATAGATGATAAAAGGATGAGAAAGAAATCAGAGAAACATCACCCTTTACAATTGCCACAAGCATCATAAAATACCTTGGGGTAACACTAACCAAACAGGTGAAATACCTATATTGCAAGAACTTTGAGTCTTTACAGAAAGAAATTAAAGAAGACAACAGAAAATGGAAAGATCTTCCAAGCTTTTGGATAGGTAGGATCAACATAGTTAAAATGGCAATCTTGCCAAAAGCAATCTGCAGTTTCAATGCAATTCCCGTCAAAATCCTAGACCTTGAAAGAATAATTCTCAACTTCATATGGAAAAAACAAAAGACCCAGGATAGCCAAGACAACCCTGTACAACAAAGGAACGTCCAGAGGCATCACCATGCCTGACTTCAGGCTCTATTATAGAGCTATAGACCTGAAAACAGCTTGGTATTGGCACAAAAATAGACAGGTAGACCAATGGAATTGAATTGAACACCCTAATATTAACCCACATACCTACAAACACCTGATTTTTGACAAAGATGCTAAAAATTATACAATGGAAAAAAGGAAGCATCTTCAATAAATGGTGCTGGAGCAACTGGATGCTGCCATGTAAAAGACATCAGATAGATCCATGTCTATCGCCATGCACAAAACAAATAGATTAAAGACCTCAACATAAAGCCAGCCACACTAAACTTCTTAGAAGAAAAAGTGGGGGGGTACCCTTGAACTAATTGGTACAGGAGACCGCTTCCTGAACATAACACCAGTAACACAGACACTGAGATCAACAATTAATAAATGGAACCAACTGAAACTGAGAAGCTTCTGTAAGGCAAACAACATAGTCAATGAGACAAAAAAGGCAGCCCGCAGAATGGGAAAAGATATTCACTAACCCCACATCTGACAGAGGGCTGAACTCCAAAATTTATAAAGAACTCAAGAAGCAAGTCTCTGAAACACCAAAAGATCCCATTAAAAAGTGGGGTAAAGAACTAAATAGAGAATTCTCAATAGAGGAGTCTAAAATGACTGATAGAAATTTAAGAAAGTGCTCAACATCCTTAGCTATTAGGGAAATGCAACTCTAAACAACTCTGAGATACCATCTCACTCCTGTCAGAATGGCTAAAATCAAAAACACCAATGACAGTTTATGCTGGAGAGGATGTGGAGAAAAGGCAACACTCCTCCACTGCTGGTTGGAGTGCCAACTTGTACAGCCAGCCACTTTGGAAATCAGTATGGAGGTTCCTCCGGAAAATGGGAATCAGTCTACCACAAGATCCAGCAATTTCACTCTTAGGCATATATCCAAAAGATTCACATTCGTACAGTAAGGTTATCTGTTCAGCTATGTTGCCTCTTATCCCCAGTAGACCCAAGTCATACCCAGCCAGGGACCTGTGGGAACAAGTTGTCCAGGACACCTGACTCAGCCCCACTGCACAGTCCCTTGTGGGCCATAAGATACAGACAAGAAGGTCTAGCCTGCACTCTAGCTTCTCTGCAATCCTTTCAGATTGGAGCCGATTGTGAGAGTTCCAGGACCGATGAGGGAGACCACAAAGTCTGACCAGGCAGACCTAAACTTCCCTTTCTAAACTCTTGCCTCCACCATCCCCTATGTCATGAGCTATAAAACCTTAAATAGCCAAGTTCAGGCGCCCCAGCAAGGCGAAGCCCATGTCTGCAGCTGTGCTTAGCCCCAGCCTAGACTGCATTATTTTGAAGGAGAAAGTGTGGAATGGTCATTCCCTTGATTTCCTGCTCTATCAGGTATGCACTAAAGGCTCAAATGTCGTCCATTGTCTTGTACTATTATTGGTTCTCTGAAGCCAGACAGCCCTGTCAGCTGAGCTTCTGATGGGAGATGCTCCTATTTGGAAGCTCCTCGGATCAGACAGGTGCCCAGGCTGCAGGCCTGCCACAGGAGACAGACTGCAGTGGGACCTATGAGTGGTGCCCTCCCTCCATCTATGGCCGCACACCCTAATGCTAACAATGCAGTCTGACAATTAAAAGACTCTTGCTATTAAAACATACTCCAGCGAGCCAACAGCAGTCATGAACCTCTCAAAGCTGGGGATGCCATGCTAAGGGGACCATGCCTTCATCTCTCTCCTTTATAAGACAGAGCTCACGATCTCAGCCATGCGCTGCTGGATGAAGTTTCTGAAATAAACTGGCTCTGTTATTTAAAATGAAAGTGACCTTGACTGATGGAAGAGAAAGTTACCATTATAAAAGCAACAGATGCTAGGGCAGGTGAAAACATTTGTAGCTAAAAAAATGAAAACGTTTTTAATCACCACGTGATTTTTGTTGCCAAATATCATCTGTCAACTTAAAAGCAAAATAACTGTGACTCATTACTCTTCCCTTTAAAAACTAAAAAGATGGGCTTTTTTGTTGTTTGTTTGTTTTTTACCTACACTGACTTTATTTGGCCTCATACAAAACTGCACCATCACCAATGTGTTCACAAAACCAAACTCCAGGGGTAACAGAAAGTTAACAATCAGCAAAAACTATCTAGTGTTGGTAGACGGCAGGGGGAGAAGAGATCCAGGCTCCCTCAAGCTGGTTGAGTCCAGGCCTCTGTGGCCCTTGTCCTCAAAGTTAAAAGAGCCACTGAGTGACCTGCAGTGGTCACCAAACCCCCTTAACAGGCCACAAATCATGACAGCAAGCAGGAGGACCTTCCGGAGGGGGAGGGCTGCATTCATCTCTTCTGGTTGCTGCGCCACAGTGCCCAGCATAACAGCATAAAGGAGGAAGATTTCTCTTGCTCACAGTCTCAGAGGGTTTGGTCCATCACATCAGGAAGGGAATGGCAGAATGCTTAACATCACTGAAGACAGGATGTGGAAGGAAAGGAAGGAAAGGGCATATAGAACTGTGTTAAGGGCTAACCACTAGACACTTGCCCAGCTCCTCCAAATAGACCATACCTCCTCTCATTTCACTACCTTCCAGTAATGTAGTCCTACTGTGAACCCACTCAGCAGTTCCTCCATGGAGTTATCAGAGTCCTTATGACTTAATCTAGAAGACCTCTCACACATACACACTGTGAGGAATCCTTTCCGGCCCTGCCCACTGCCACAGTTCTCAATCTGAGAACTCATCCTCGCAGTGCTGGGGCACTTTGATAGACAGGTTCATAGTTCACAATGCATGGGAGAAGGGATGAGACTGCCGTTGGCTTCTCCTGCCTCATCTCCCAGCCCCCAGTCACAGCAGAGCGCCTCTGTGCCAAGCTGCACACAGCTATGGGACTGAAAGATGATAGGATAGATAGAAGGCACACACGTCACTGGATGGGAATAGACAAACGCTGCTGGGTACCTGCCGCTTGAGAACACTAGCCAGGAAATGCATGGCGCCGAGAGAACCTGGACTCAGCTGCTCCCCCTGAGATCTGACTCTCAGCTGAGTTTGGACTATAAGCAAGCCAGCAAGCATTCAATAAACTGTGTCAACTGATAAATAATGACAGGAACTTCCTTTCCCCAAAGGACTTCAGAAAATCCCTTAGTTGAGTAAATAAATAGTAAGATAAGATAGGAACAGCCAGAAAAACCTGCTAAGCCAGCGAAGAGATAAGCCAGCAAAGCCATCCCATAAGGATTACTTATAAAAGTCAGTGTTCTAAGGAAACCAGTAATTAACCAGGTGCTTTCTTGAAGGCAGCAAGGGGAGGGGTGAAGAGACAGGGGTTCATGAGACACATCCATGTGGGCTCAGCTGCAGCTGCTTCTACCCCTGTTCTTATGACGCAGGCAAGCATAGGAGACAGTTTAGCTCCTAGGACGCTGCCCTACTTGGTTTGGGGTTTATGCACACCTCCACTCTTTTAACTACGCACCTCTTAGCTGTCTTCCTTCAATTGCATGCATTGTCCACACAACCCACCTCAAAATAAAGCACCTAGAAATCTCAGAATTCCCCCATCCTCCACCTGCCACAGGCTACTTATATTCTCATCTTTAAACAAAAGTGTAAGTTTCCCCACTCCTGGTAGCAATCAATTTAGGCCGTTTCTATTCCCATGTGTTCCCAATGTATTCATGTACAAAGACTAGGAGAGTTAATCTGGCCTGACCTGGTTTTGAGTGCATGTGCAGTAAGGTAAAGTTTGTCCTTTAGCAACCTCTTGGAGAGAACCCTATTTGTCAATGTATGCATATACATAATTGGTATGGATATGATTAAAATCAGATGCATTGAGGGAAGGGGCACAGGTAGTACATATATGATAAAAAAAACCTTAGTCTATTAATTAAAGTAGAAAAGTCCCTTTAGAAACCAGTCTTTCCTTCCCCTTAGACCCATAACAAGGACCCTAGGCTATACCCCAGGGCTCTTGAGTGCTCTCACTTATATGGCCCACTGTCCATCCTAACACTGCATCCTTCTATAATTTGAACTATCATTTCTTTTCTCCAAATAAATTCATCTTTCTTGTTTTGAAAATCTGTATGAACCTTATTTTCAGTTATTTGGCAAAGAGGTTGATCAAACATCTGGCCAGGCCCTGACCACTGGTAACACTCATTGCTGCTGGAGTTGTCAAGGCCAGCCCCCTTATCCTTGCTCTCAAACTACAAAGGAGCTGTTTGCATGTTCTCTTTGAAGGAAGTCCTCAGATAGACACACAGAGGAGATCTTTAAGTGCCCTACTGTGGCAGAGGAAAGCCAGGCTCCACAATGTACCTCCCTCTGAGACTGTGAAGTGCCCAGACTCTACAGGGAACATGTACACTAGAGTTCGGTACATTAACTCTGTATACGTTAGAATCCCTGGCTTCCTAATTCCCCACTGGCCTCAGAAGAGAAGGCAGGCAGTGGGTTCTGCATGTACACTGCAGGACAGCTGAGAAGCCGCCAGACCCTGAACAATTTGTGCTGAGATATGCTTTTCTGGGACAAAGCAGACAGAAGGGAAGAATCTGTGAGGTCTGGAACAGTGGGCAAGTAAGGGCTCCAGAGCCACAGACATTAGTGAGTAAACTGGCACCGCATAAAACCAGGAGTGTCCCACAAGGGGTGAGCAGCCAACCAGACCTTCCCATTATCTCTGGGCATGTTTTATAAGAGGCAAGACCTCAGCCCTTGGTATCTCCTTATGCCCTGAAATGGAGAGTGCAGGCATCCAGGACTCTAGGCTCATCCTTAGTTGTTCTTAAGGATCATAGCTACCAGTGGCTATGGAGTAAGTGGGGTGTTCAATATTTGACATCCATTATAGAAGACAGGGCCTTGACTATGGTGTGCCACAAGTGTCAGAGAGGACAACCATATTGGGGCAAACTTTAGGACTCAAAGTTGTGGAGTGTTGGGTAAACAGCAGAATGGTGAGAGTCTCTGCCGAGCTGAATCTGATGAGCACCAGCTGTCACCCTCTCTGCGAGCAAAGCATTCAAAGAAATAAACAACCATTCGTTAGCAACGTCTGCTTAGCAAATGGTTTCAGCTCTGGTGGAAATCCTTCAGGCACCGCACTACTGACTGGTAATCATTTCTGCAGAAATGATTGAGTGATGAGGATGGTGACTTCGTTTGCATGGAGCACATGCTGTGGGCTCTCAGGGTCTGGTATATGTTTGTGGGGGGGTGCTATCTAGACCATGGGACTCACAGAGGGCCTTGGGGAAGCCAGCAATAGCCTCTTCCTTCGCATTCTGTGAAAGCATTGGTTTCCTGCGTTCCGAGGAATAAGGATATCTGTTAGAATTTAACCATGTTTTTGTGGAAGAGTAGAGATAGGTTTCCTGGGTCTATGAAACAAGCTGAGGCAAATCCAGTCTCCATGTGTTTGAACTGTGGCTTAACAATGCGGCCAATATTTGCTTGTTTAGTTGTTTGTTCTGGTTGTTTTCTGAAAGAGACATCCAATTCCTGGTCTTGTTACGAGTGCTGAAGGTGCCAAAGAAGCAAACCTGCAAGCTGTGCTGGACCATCTGCTGAGCTCTGTAGGCAGTTCTCCTCACAAAATCCCAGTGAGATCTTTCTGACTTTCCCAAGCCTCACTGCTCTGATCTTCCCTGCTCTCCCAGGACTGGGAGCAGAGTAGGACCCTGATACTCAGGGCATCCTTTGCAAAGAACACCCGTGGCTGGTAGGATGGATGACCCTTGGCCACCACTCCTTTTCTTCATCTGGCTCTGTGTCCTAATCACAGATAATGACCTCCAAGAACGAGGGAGATCATACTCTTGAGCAGTCTCCCATCAGTGGAATAACATGGGGAAGCATGGGGATGGTATTGATGTCATTTTGGACATCAGAGGCCTTCTCAGCCTTGCCTGGCTTAGAAGTCTAAATGGTGACCTTGGTGACTTGCCTGACCCACTAAGCGCCAGTGTTCTTTTTTTTCTGAGAGTGCATGCTTGAGCCTCCAAACATGGAGAAGTCTCAAGGGGACTCTGTGCTGGGCAATGTCCTGTCGTGCCAGTTTCTGCACCCCTATGAGACACCACGGCTACAGAGTGCTTCAGTAGTGGCTACTGCCTACTAACAGCTTGTCCAGGAAAGATGCGTACATGCCCAGAAGAAGCACTTTGCTAGCTAGTCATTGAAATTTACACACCAGAAGTCACACTGAACAAGAATTTGTAGTGGGGTGGGGGATGGTGACCTGGAATGACAAGGTGCTGCTGAACATACACAGGTACCTAGAGCCAGATGGATGGGCAGACACCAAGACCACACCCTCTATACCCTTTCTGGGGTCCACTGTACTCCATATCAAGACAGAGCTCAGGTCCAAGAGAAGCTGTGGCCATTCAGACCCCAGGCAGCACCCCAGGCAGAGCCCTTCCAAAGCTACTTAGTTTTCCAGTCTAAGCAGAGAGTTCCTGTCATCCAGGTTCAGGAAGGGACACTTTCAGACAAGAGTGACAATGGGGTTGAGACCAGGGGCTAGCCTGACCTGACTCTCCCAAGGCAGCTCAACCAGCTTTCCCTCCTGCAGCCTCAGCTTAGAAAATCATTGAACTGTTAACAGTGTTGACACTAGACTGCATTCCAAAGAGCCACCACCAGGACCTCCAGCCAGGTCTCCCATGTGTGTCTGCCACCCAGGGCTGTGGCTTGGAGGCTGGTTCTGGGGTGATAGCCTCCTCTTAATAGGATTCCTGCCTGGGCCTTATCCCCTAGGGCCCAGAGAACTCTAGGACTCAATAATGGCTCACAAGGCCAACCAGAAGTAGGCTGGGGTATGGGTGCAATGCCACCCAGAAAACCCTCTGCTCAGGTCACCAGGGAAGAAACAGCGATGTCAGGACTCACCTTCAAGTGAGTCATGATCAGGGAAACTCATTCTCAGGCTTTCCGAACAAACCAAAGGACACTTTGTGGAGAATGTGTGGCAGGAAGAAGCCTTCCTTCTTGAATCTCCTGCTTCCTTTGCTGCTGCTCCCTATGGTGGAAGATGAGCTTGTGTCTAACGTCTATTCAGAGCCTCAGAGAAAGGACATACTGATGAGGGACAGCATCTCAAAACTGGTTTGTCCAGAGACATTGGAAAGATTCTAGTAAATGCCATTTCTAAAACCACCCACATTCCTTACTATGAACGGATCATTCATGGTAATTCAAATGATGTTCACCATGAAGTACAGAAACCCCATCTTCCAGAACCACACTTACCCAGAATAAGAGAGTCAGGCATCTCCCCATTGTTCATGCTCAGTACAGATTAAAGCTGAGGTGGGGAGATCTATGAAGATATGACTTGTGGTTCTTTTTACTACTCTCTCCCTGAAGGTATTCTGAGAGTGACTTCTGTTTCCATCTGCAGGAATAACATACCCACGCACACATGTGAAGAGCTGGGTCAATCCATTTGGATTTCAGTCAAAACCTCTGGACAAAGCAGCTCACCCATTTGTGGTTATTATTGCTGTTACCTTTTAGACAGGGATTCATTATGTTCTTTGGTTGGCCTCAAGCACCTAGTCATGGGTAATTAATCATACTGCCTCGGCATCCTGAGGAGCTGGGGTTGCAGGCCCACTCCATCCACAGCATTTGGCTCATACTGTATTATCTGTGTACATGACCTAAATTGCCAAGTCTCCTCCCAAGCACTAGGATCAGGGCCTGCCTGATCCCAACATATCTCATGTTTTGTTTGCTTTTCCACTGAACCCAAGTATCAGCTAGGTGAGATTTTTGTCCAGTGGTGTCACCACTCAGCCCTAGTGGTAAAAGTGGAAGTGACTGCGGCTGCCATCCCTTTAGTCCACTCTGGATTGCATTCTTGGGTAGCATCTAGTAGGCTCAGAAGTTCAGAGTAGAGCCCAAGGCAATGCGTACTGACCAAGAACACCCCACAGGGACCTATGAAGGATGCTTTCTTCAGGGTCATTGCCTCCCAAACCCCAGCTCAACACTGAAGGGCCAAAGGCAGGACTAATCCTGCCATCCTGCCCCCACCCCCAGGGCATCAAGACCATCTTCCATGGGTCTCCGTCCAGAGTCTACAAGCTGAAAGTCCTAACTTTGATGGGCATGTCTACTGAGGAAGCTGATGGCCTGAGTTCAAAGGGCCCACACGCTCCTGCTTTTACAAATGCTTTTACAAACTATCCCACCACCACAGTCCCCACTGAATAGAAACTATGATGCCTAAACACCAAGTCTCCATACACACACACACACACACACACACACACACACACACACACACACACGGAGGCTGCTCTCACAGCCCCAACAATGCTGACACCAGAAGACAAGTTATTTAATCCCAGGAAGGTGGAGAATTCACTTAGTTCTTTTTGTCACTTTACAAATACTAATTTATTATTATTTTACGATTTCATGTAACTTGGTACACAATAATTTGAATATCCATTTTATTAAAACTAGAGATTAATTACAGTGTTCCAAAGAACAAATTGCTGCTAAGACTCAGTAGTCTGAGCATCCTCAGTGCTATGATGAATTGAGACAGGGGAGGGAGCTGAAGCAGCAAACGCTCTTCATGAGAAATAATGGCGGCTTCAAGGTAGCTTTGCCAAGTGCTGTCCCAGTGTTCACCTGGCTAACACTTGTGGTGGCAACAGCCTTTCTGGGATGTGGAAGGGAACCCCACCACAGGCTAACCCTTGTGGTGGCAACAGCCTTTCTGGGATGTGGAAGGGAACCTCACCACAGGCTAACACTTATGGTGGCAACAGCCTTTCTGGGATGTGAAAGGGAACCCTACCACAGGAAGAACCCTGGAGAGCAGAAACCTAGGCTCAGGTATGCAGCACAATGAGAACAGTGACAGCAGACAGGCACCCTGGCCACACTGGGGTCTAGAGCTGGTTTACAAAGATCCTTTGTCTTCCCCAAATTCACTGTCCATCAGAACCCTAGTCTCACTCACCTCCCTGGGTGGTACCATATTCAAGAGGTCTTAGGCACGTGAAAATGAGTGTTAATAGGAGACATTTGTCTTCTAAACAAGTCATCTGGCAAGTGACTTTAGTAGGTTAAAAGGATCATGCTGTCCCCCCAGCTCCTGAGTTTCCTCCCCCACCCACACCCCAAGAAGGACTTGCCCTTGGAAGGGTATGGCAACACCCACCCTGCTGAATCCCAAGAGAGTACATGTGTGTGTTTTCTATGGAATGCTATGGTACTGACCAAAGATGTATCTGTCACACTAGAGAATGGATGCATTCATACAAGTACAGCAGGCTGACTCTATTCTTAGCACACTCGTGGGTGGGTATGGAGGGCATGGGGGATGGGAGGTCCTGAACTGGGGTGCAAAACAGAACCTTATTTGTTTGCAGAACAAAAGTTTGGTGCAAAGTTCGTTATGGGTTCAGGGATTGGATGTTTATCACCAGGCAGCTGTTTCCTCACATTCCATGTGCATGCAATTGACGCTCACCTCTTACCTGCCTGGTAATACCCCATGGCGGTGATAAAGTACCGGAAATTATTCTCAGCCACAACTTTCTCTTCTGAGACACATTTAGACAGTCATGCAATCAACCAGCTGATGGTTTTTAGGAACTTTCCTGCTTTGCAGTGCTGATCTTCGTTATGAAATTAAGATGATTGAATGCTTCATAATTGAGATACCAAATATGCTCTTCTCTCCAGCACCTGCCTGAGTGGCTCCTGCTACTGAGCTCCCAGGTGAATGTGGGAGGCTGTTTGCATTCAAGACTCGAGGACTCAGACCCAGATGAACATGCCTGTTGTGATGGATGACTGTATACCTATAAACCCCGAACACTTTCACAGGAATCGGCCTCTAGACCAGGACTCTTACACACACACCCTAGTGAATACATGGAAAAATCAAAGACAGAGATCTTCAGAAGAGCTTTCTCATCCTCACAGCCGCTGCGATGGGTCTTACTGGTTTCAGTTGCAGCAGGTGTGAATCGATGTTCTGAGTGAGCAGAAGCTGGTGATACAGGGAGCAGGAGGTGGGACTGAGGACAGCCATGACCTTGTTAAGCCTGTAGCTGTGGGTTTCTAGAGGCTCCACTTCCTGCAGACACATGGCCTAGGTGGGTTGGTTGGATCAGTTGGGTCTTCAGAGAACTGTTAGCTCCTGAATCCAGGAAATGAATTTCAATCAATGAGAATAGGGCTGAACCTCGGCAGACACCTGGAGCCTCTGGAAGGTATGAAGACTTTTAGAGTCCATCCTGGGGACCCCAGTAACGAGTCAGAGGCATTTCTTGGGAAAGTGTGGCACGCCTAGCGCATTAGCAGGTTCTGTTACTTCAATCACATGGACAGACCAGACAGCAGAGAACCTTCTACAGGCCTGAGGCTAGTCCCCAACATGAACCACCCAAGAAGCTCCCTGCCTCCTGCCTGTGTTCACACCAGCCAACTTGGATACACACACACACACACACACACACACACACACACACACACACACAGCTCTTTGTAAGCCTTTCATGTGTACACAGGTTGCCACCTGTGTCATCCCAGCTCTCTACACTTCAACAGCCAGAGGCACTTTGAGTCAGGCCCTTCTGGGAGCCAGGGCCACCAATCTTCTCGTCCTCTGATATAAAGCAAAGATGTTTCACTGGCAAGCCTGCCTCCTGCCTCACCTTCGTCTTCCTGCTCCATATTCATATCTTGACCTTTCAGAAGCAGTCCCCAAATGCCATTTAAAACGTAATCGCTGTGATCCTCTGCAAGAACTTGCTTCTCTTTCCTCCATCAGTGCCTGGATCCTCAACACCCTCTAGCCTTCTCTCTTTTAGTGCACATTAGGAAATCCCAGAATCTATTTCCAAATCAATTCAGCCCTCCTTACAGGAAGCCAACAGACAGGAGTGTCCATTCTGTGAAGATCTCCCAGCAATGAACGGTGGGTACCTGAGGGAACCTGCAGGTACCCATCTGTCTCTGGTGCAATCAATGAAGGTATAGACTCATCCAGAACAAAGGAATATCGAGGTTCGTTTCTGGTTTGAAAAAGTCTGCTGCCCGTGAAAGCAGAGGACTTCTTCCTCGAAGGAGAGAATGCCATGTTGTTTATGTAAAGGCATTGTGTCCACACAGGTGAAACCTAAGGGCACTGAACCATCACTGTAAGAAAGTACTGCAGTTTACCCCCAGGGAAGCACTCTTCCCCCATCTTGCCTGTGAGCATCAAAGGCAGGATGCACCTTGAGGGTAAAGCGTGTAACTGAGCCCCTCCCAATCCTGTGGTTAGGGATCTACAGTATTCTCATTCCTAAAGCCAAGCTGAGGAAATTCACCCACCTCTTTGTCCCTAGAGCACACGGAAGAGCCAGATATTTGGTTTATACGCTTGCTTTGAAATTTCTCAGATTTCTATTTGAAGTCACGTTCCCAGGAATCCAAAGAATATAATTAAGGGAACCAGAACCTTAGCACAAAGGCATTTTAGATTCTAACATTATTTTTGAGGATTTCTGACTCAGTCCTTTCTGAAAATATGCTATGGTTCGTGATGCCCAGCAAGGAGAGGGGAGTGATCTCCCTCCACAGAAGCCAATGGAAGCAGACTGACTGGAACACTATGAAGTCTGCACCTCCCCATCTCCAAAATCTCAGAGAGTTTGTCAGTCCGCGACTACAGGCTAATACCCTGCAATTCTAATTACCATGAACTCAATGGTAAGACACAAGGATGCAGACTTCTGTGTTTGCTTTGTCACCCCCTTCATCCTCAGCTGCCATCCCCAGCCCCACACTGGAGGTGCTCAGCCTGGATCTTGGCTTTGAGTATTGATTGGCTATCTGTCAAGCCCTAAAAACCCCAAGCACTTCCTGGTATCTGAAGAGTCAACATTACATCAGACATTCCTCCAAGGTCTCACTCCCACCCCTCACCAAATGGCACTCAAAGAAGGAAATAGTGGGATAGTAATTCTGTTTTCATGAGGTATCTCTTCTCAGGCCTTTATGCCATGCAGGTCTCAGAACTAACTTTCTAACATATAAAGCTCTGGTGATCGCTGTCATCCAGAGGCATCTATGCACCTGTGTACATGGCTGTGTGCCAGGCTGACGACACCATATAATTTGATGGTATATAATTTGAGACAAAAATGTATTCTCTGTTGGAAGAATATTTCTTACTATACAATTTAGAGATAAGTGCACACAGACCACCAAAATGACTGTTCTTTTCAGGAAAAATAAAAAAAAAATAGCTCAACTAGGATACATTTTCAACAGGGCTCTGAGCTAGACTCCTAGGGTGTCTCTGCAATTGCAGTGGAAAGCTACTCTGGATGGAAGGCAGGGCCAGGGCCACCACAAGTGAGCCTAATTGCAAGGATTTTGCTTCTTTTCATTTCCTATGGGTCCACAGGTGGCAGGTCTACCTTGAGGGCAAAGGCAGTAGAAACCATTAGGGTCTGCAGGAGCTATTGGATCTTAGAAGCAAGCAGGAGCTGTTCCTTGCAGGAGGGCTGTCTGAACCAGGGCTGGAGCCACCCTGCAGTTCTAAGAGTGAAGGTCTTTAGGTGAAGGAATAAGCAATTTTCCAGGCAGAGCTCAATACAAAGAAAAACAAGGAGTAAGTTACAATGAGTCAGCAAAACAATAAGAAAAAATGCATCACCCATCTCTACGGGGATGTCAGAAGTTCACATGCAGAATATAAAATAACTGTGTATGAGTGTTTTTAAGAAAGCAAGGATCAAGACAATGAAGCAATGAATAATGAAGGCTTTTTTTTAAGATCGTGGGATTTCTAGAGATGAAAAATCTAACTGTTGGAATCAAAAGCTTCTCAGGTAATTGAAACAGGAGATTCAATGTAGATGAAGAAAGACTTAGCAACCAGAAAATATACCATAAGAAATTACCTAAATAGGCCAGAGAAGAATGTAAAATATCCCTGTACACTGTGTGAATATATGTCACTTTATTTGTTTAATAAAGAAGCTGACTGGCCAATAACTGAACAGAATAAGGTTAGGCAGGAGAGCCAAACTGAGAATGCTGGGAAGAAGAAAGATGAAGTCAGAGGAATTGCCAGAGAGAAACAAGATGGCACCAAGCCATGTGGCGAAGCATAGATAAAAATATGGGTCAATTTAAAATGTAAGAGTAAGTTAGTAACAAGCCTGAGCTATTGACAAAGCATTTGTAATTAATATAACCCTCAGTGTGTTTATTTGGGAACTGCCAGTGGAACAGAAACTTCTGCCAACAGAAGAAAGGTAAATTACTCAAAAGGAAAATGAAGAGAGGGATAATTCAGAATAACAAAGCTTAAATTCCTTACCAAAATTTTAGAGGACAAATAGGGTGAAAGTAACATTTGGATGGTGGCCCAGGAATGATGAGATAGAAAAAGAAATTACACAAATGAGCCATGTTTAAAACTGGAAGGACCTTTAAAAAGATCACATTCCCATGAAACCGTAAAGTCAGGGGCAAAGTCTTTCAAACACCAGAAAGCATAGATGGACAACCTACACACAGCATCAGTTAGACTGATGGGAACCTCAACAACCTACACACAGCATCAGTTAAACTGATGGGAACCTCAACAACCTACATACAGAATCAATTAGACTGATGGAAATCTCATAAAACATCGGAAAAATAGATTCCCAGAGTAAGGGAAAACACAACCTCCAGCCAGAAAAAAAAATGCTTTGAAAATAAGGGAAAATAAATCCATATTTTTCAGATGAGACAGTATTGACTGATTTTACCACTAGCTGACCTTCATCAAAAGTGTCTTAAGTGCATCTATTAACAAAATACTCATGGAAACATCTGAGAAACCTAAATATAATATTAATTTTTACAAGAAAATGTTAATGATCAACATAACCCTTAAGTTGGTCCTCAATAAAAACGGATATCACAGTCAAATTGTCACAGTGTCCTACTGTTCAATGGGTGATGCAACACAGTCCTTAACACTAAACTTTTTGAGTTATGCATTTATGATAGAAATTTAAAAAAATTTTTAAACAACAGAGATAGCATATAAATTACAAACAACAGAGGCTAATTAAAACATCCAAATGACCACAGAGTTAATTTAACAACAAAATGTAAACTATGAGAAGAGGGTATAGAAAATTGAGACGAAACCTAAGTAAAAATGTAAACTATGAGAAGAGGGTATAGAAAATTGAGACGAAACCTAAGTAAAAATGTAAACTATGAGAAGAGGGTATAGAAAATTGAGACGAAACCTAAGTAAAAATGTAAACTATGAGAAGAGGGTATAGAAAATTGAGACGAAACCTAAGTAAAAATGTAAACTATGAGAAGAGGGTATAGAAAATTGAGACGAAACCTAAGTAAAAATGTAAACTATGAGAAGAGGGTATAGAAAATTGAGACGAAACCTAAGTAAAAATGTAAACTATGAGAAGAGGGTATAGAAAATTGAGACGAAACCTAAGTAAAAATGTAAACTATGAGAAGAGGGTATAGAAAATTGAGACGAAACCTAAGTAAAAATGTAAACTATGAGAAGAGGGTATAGAAAATTGAGACGAAACCTAAGTAAAAAGCAATAAGGTCATAACAACCCCTCAAGGATCAATATTCATTATAAATGTTAAGTGGCTAGCTGACTAGCTAAAAGATAGATGGCTAATTAAGAAAAAAATCAGCTATTTAATGTCAAAAATACTCATTGAAGTTCTGAGGCAGCAATAATAGGAAGAAATACAAGTTTATATAAGAAGAGAAACTGTGAAGGCCCAGAGTCTGTGTAGCCATATTCCTAGTAGCAGAACAAAACAGTATCGCCATATAGAAAGTGACTCCACAATGGAGAGAATAGAAAGGAAATTCAGAATAAAACTCACACACACAGAACACTGTCAAAAAAGATAAGGCAGGAGAAGAGCTTGAGAAATCCCCTGCCATGCCACAACACTTAGCCTGCCTTTCACAAACATTTCCAAAAGGACAAATGTAGTCCAAGCATAAGGATCACGTCTGTCCAAACGGACTGATATAAAACCACTGAGCCCCCAGCACTGACAGATGCCCATGCTAGTTAATTACACAGGAAATGTTGAAAACAAAGAATAACTTCCACATTGCACAAAGGAACACATGAGCAAAGCAAACACAGTTGGGCAAGGTGATTTCCATTTGAAAACACAACTCGCCACGACCCACATTGGGCTAGCAAGCACACCAGGACAGGGACTGAGCTGTTTTTCTCTAAGGCGGTAGGCACTGGACATTTCTCCTAGTGACTGAGCTCAGACCTCATAGTCTTTTACAGTTTTCTAGTTTAAAAAGGACCAGGGCAAAGGAAATAAAACAAAGGTGCCAGGGGTCACTCACTGCTCCAAGCCATCAAGTTCCAGGAATTGTGGGCTGGTGACATATAAACAAAACTTTTAAGAGATGGAGGAGGGAAAACATTTGCACAAAAGTTTTACAAGGTGAAGGAGATCAGAGGTAGAATACTGGCCCTTGGAAAACTAACTGATAAGAAAAAAAAAGTCCTCACTGACAACTTGTACTCCCAGAATATGGAAAATATCCACAGACATTAAAGGAATGTGTGTTGTACAGCATATATACATGACCAGAACCTTTAAAATGATGGATAAGCAAGAACAAAAACTTTTAACGGGTCCCCACAAAAAGAGAAATTACTTCAGTGAAGTTCCCTTGGAAGTCTGATCTTACCACTCTCTGGAGAATGCTTAAATAGAACTTTCTTTAAAAGAAAAAAATCCATAGGAGGCCTGGTAGAATGGTTCAGCAGGTAAAATGCTTGCCATGGAGGCCTGGAGACCTGAATTCAATACCTAAAACCCATGAGTCTTCGGTTTCTATTGCTGGATACCGCGACCAAAAGCAACCTGGACAGGAAATGGTTTATTTCATTTTACAGCTTATGGTCCATCATGAAGGGAGGTCAAGGCAAAAATCTGGCACCAGAAATTGAAGCAGAGGCCATAGAGGAACACTGCTTACAGGCTGGCTCTTCCTGGCTTGTTCAGCCTGCTTTCTTACAGGCTGCAGAACCATCTGCCCAGGGGTGGCATCATGCACAGTGAGCTGGGCCATTCCTATCAATCATCAATCAAGAAAATGCCCTACAGACTTGCCCACAGGCCAATGTGATGACAACATGTTTTCAATTGAGCTTTCCTCTTCCCAGATGAACCAAGATTGTGTCAAATTGACATAAAGCTGACCAACACACACACACACACACACACACACAAGCACACAAAAAGGTAATCTAACTGAATAAAGTTATCTTCTAACCTTCACATGTGTGCTATGGCATGTGAACCCACTACCACATACAACAATAAAAATCAAACAGCTTTTTAATGCATGGGCTATACAATCACAATTTTAAAAAAATCAATATAACTAGGTGATAACAAAAATAGAACATTTTACATTTTCCCACACAGAAACACACAATTAAAAATAAGTTAATATTTTTAAAAGATGTTTATGGAAGTAGTGAGATGATATGTGGAGCTAATGTGCAAATTGGTGTCTTAATAATTTAGGAAAATACCTAAACAAAAGAAGCAAACAAACTAGAATTAACCCTCCCCCTGTTCCCCCCCCCCAAAGACACAGAGAAAAGCACACATTTCAAGGAAGCTGTAAAATGTGTGGGAAAATATTTTAGAATCTGACAGTTGCTTCTTAGAGGAACCAGTAAAATATGCAAATATTAATCATGTTGATTAAGTAATTTCTAAAATAGCAAGGGGCAAACAAATACTACTGCATATGCAAAATGTGACAACCACCAACACAACATATTAGAAAAGGTACTTGATCCAGAATAGCCTTGTCTTCCTTAGGGTTTCTATTGCGGCAACAAAATGCCATAACCATAAAGCAAGTTGGGAGGGGCAGGGTCTATTTACCTTATGCTTTCACTTTGCTGTTCACCACTGAAGGAAGTCAGGACAGGAACATAAACAGGACAGGATCCTGGAGGTAGGAGCTGTTGCAGAGGCCATGGAGGGGAGCTGCTTACTGGATTGTTCCTCATGGCTTGCTCAGCCTGCTTTCTTAATCCAGGACCACCAGTCCAGGGATGGCACTATCCACCATGGGCTAAGCCTTCCCCCATCAACCACTACCTAAGGAAGTGCTGGATCTCACAGAGGCATTCATGGAGGCATTTCCTCAACTGAGGCTCCTTCCTCTCTGATGACTCTGGCTGGTGTCAAGTTGACACACAAAACCAGCCAGTACAAACCTTATGCCAGAGATGACTTTCAAAGTTTGGTGCAAGAATGGATTCCTAAATGCATGTGTAGTCATTGGACAGCCTTACCAGAGTGAGGAATAAGAGTGAATAGTCAAATGAGAAGACATGTTTTAAATCAATAGCTGAAAATCTTGACCACAAAGGATAAGTTCTATTTTGATAGGCAAGTCACACATTTCAACAAATATTCTAATATTGTCATATAAAGCTTCCGAAGAATTAAGGTGAAGTAGCCATTACTCAGTGAGCTTTCACACTAAATAGAAGATCAAAAGACACAGTGCAGTTTCATACACAAAATAGATCAAACACCCTAGACAAAGACACAGTGGTAACTCCAGCAGAGCCCAAAGGATTTGCCAGGAGGATCTTGGGTTCATCGGAGGAATGCATGCCATTTAACAATTCAGCACATAATACAGGAAAAAAATAACCAATTGTTGAAGTTAGCCTCTCTGTTGCTGTGGTAAAATACTATGACCAAAAGTGAATTGGGAAGGAAGAGTTCATTTGCCTTCCAGATCACAGTCCATCACTGACAGAGCCAATGCAGGAGCCCAAGCAAGAACCTAAAGGTAATAACCAAAGAAGAGATCATGGAAGAACCCTACCCTGCTTTCTGGCCTGCTTCCTTTGGCTTGTTCAGCTAGTTTTTATACACAGAAAGGGATGGGTACTCCTACATCAACCATCAATCAAGAATACTCCCTGCAAACATGTCCACAGGCCAATCTGATGGAGACAATTCCTCAACTGAGATGACCTCTTCCCAGCCATGTTTCAACTTGACAACAATTAACCAACACACCAATTAAAAAAGAGAAGAGAAAATTCTGATTGTCATAGTAGAAAAAGAAAATCGTACAAAAGTGTCAACATTACATCATGGAAAAATATTGCACCCTTCCCTCATGGGGGGGGGGTCTGTTGACCTGCTTGTGACTAGGAGCTTCTAGCAAAACACTTCCTCATCCCCTCCTCCCAGTAAGGCCTGAGTGCAAGTTCCTGTTTTCTGTCCATCCTTATTGTCTAAATGCTAATTCCTGGTTTTGGCCACCCTTTGCCGAGGGCCCTGGGAATTTAGGCTCCTGACCTTGGTGATTTTCCACCATGCTCCAGTGGGTGGGGCTTACACCCGTGTGCAAGTGGGCAATACTAACTAGACTCAGTGGGTTAAAAGAAGAGAACATGGTGTTGACAGGGGGCTGTGATGGGGGATTCTGGAAGGGCTTGGAGGAAGAAAGTGGGAGGGTGGATAGGATCAAAAATACATTGCATGTATGTGTGAAATTCTCAAAGAATATGTTAAAATACACATTAAAATGTAAACTGAGGAGACAAGAGAATGGGAAAAGAAGAAAAAACAAGTCATCCCCCGCCCCATGTAAGCATCTCAGTGGCTCCTGTGAGCTGTCCTCTGTTGTCCTTTAAAAGCCTGGGAAGTTATAAAAGGAACTGACAACCTCTAAAGTGTTCCTGTGCACTGCATGTCTGGAAATAGTCTTACTCTGCTGTTATTTATGAATACTCTCTAGTGCTGTTTTTGATCATGTTTTTCTTTTCTTCTACATGTTAATAATTTCCAACTTTTTGTATGGAAAAAGCAAATTCTTCTTATACTGAAAAAACAATAAGTCAAAATAAAAAGTGAGATCTTTGCACAGGTAGTCACCATCCTCCAGACCCTGACTACCGCAGATGCCGTTTAAAACGAATTCTTTATTCCTGTAAGATAATAGGCTGGAGGGGTGGCATCAGGGTCATTTGCTCAAAGAATGCACAGTATGAAAATCCCTTTGAGGAGCATATGTTAAACCTCCTGCAACTCTGTCAAGGTGTACTCGCTGCTAACTCTCTAAGACCATTACAAACAGATGTGGTCCCATGTCTGCCGTGGCCGTGTCTACAAAGCAGTTGATATAAAGGAAATATATCTCTCATCAATCAATTTTTCTGAACTGTCTTTTAAATTAATTTGGAGAGTTTTAAAGCTGACCTTGAGATTTCTGAGTTCCCCAGGTAGTCTCCCATGTTGTTTCATTTCTCGGCTAGAGCTTCCAGGAGACAGTTAAAGTGGCATGCTAATAACTCTCATGGTCAGGGAGCCTTGCCCTTTGCTGAAGGTGGAAGCTTTTAGCTCAGTGTCCTGTATCCGGCTCCACACCATGTTTCAGATTTCAAACTGTTACAGATGGCTGCTGCCTTTGCACATATCCCACAATGCATCTTCATGTAGCTTATTGACATGAATATGTTTTTCCTTATTGAACCAATAGACTTGATGCCATGGTCAATGCCTGGCTTGCTGGTACACAGCTTTTGTAATTGTAAACCATACTCCTCTTGATCCCAGCAGATGTTAGCATGCTGAACCTGATACCTTCAGTGTTTCAGCTTTTTACAGCTTCTAGATAATTGAGATTCATCTACTTCATTAAAGGTTGTAATTTTTTTCATTTTGCAAAAATGCTGCTATTAACAGCCACTTTCATAATAGACACTATAGTTTCATCACTTCCTGTGTTTCAAAACACACATCACAGGAGGTGACACCAATCTCAGGTGTAGAAGAGACTCACAACCAAGGGAAAGAACCAATCTGAGGTCACCTAGCACATGCCCAGTTGGAAAATCTAGAAGCCTACAGGGATGTAAGTAGCTACCCCACTAGTTCAATCTGAATAGCTCCTAAGTCCCAGTGAAGAGTTCATCGAATGATAGAGAGTAAATGATTCTCTTTATCTTGTAACTTGTTTTGTGTCCACAAAGGTGATGGAAACATTTATCAACCTTATTTATTTGTGATTGTTTAAGCTATGAGTCTGCCTTTATTTTTGTCTTTGGCTTTTCCATAATAGGTTTTTCTTCCTCTAACTCCCTGTGCCACCCATGCTGCGCCTGTGTACCGCTTCACCTCTGGATCTATCTCCAAGTGCTGCCCACATGTTTACAACTTACTCCATGTGCATTTCAGGTTTGGCTATCTCACAAAAGCTTGATTTCTATAATTTTGAATTATTTCTTTCATTTTTTTCCTGCGGTCTTCAAGGCTGCTGCACATGTTTTTACTGCTTGTCAATAACTTTCAAGATTTATATTATCTATCTGAGATGTGTTTTTATTTTCATTTCCAGCTGTTCATGGTAACACAGGGACTTGGTCGAATTTGTACATTGACCTTGTGCTCTGCAACCCTGTGAAACCCAGGACTAGCAGCTTCTGGTTGATCTTCTGAGGTGGTCTACACTGGCAGTGCCTCTGTCTGCAAGTATAGATGGCTTTCACTATCGTCTGTATTTTTCTTCCTCAGGTCCTTACTCCCTGTTTCCTTTTTGTCTGCTTGCACCATGTGAAGCTTTTAGAACTGTTTTTCACAGGTGTAATATGAGTACAAGTCTCTGCCTAGTTCTCCATCTTGGAGGAACCCACCATTATCAATGTTTAAATGAAGCTCTGTGGCTCTGTAAATAGTATCTTGTCCATTCAAGCAGGTACTCTTTAATGCTCATTGATTTGCACATGCTTTTTTTTTTCCTTTGTTAATCTGAATATATGTTGAGTTGGATTTGATTGTTATTGTTATATATGATTTTTATTGTTGTTGTTTTACATTCAGATATCACCTTACTTTATGGTCCCAAACTTGAGATTCTTCTGTGCCCACTTCAATGCTTGCTAGGTATGCAGGCATGCACCACCGTGAGCCACTTAAGCATTTTCTAAATCTACTGAAAGTATCTTTCTATTTTTCTCCTTTCATTTTTGATAAGTAACATCAGTTGGTTACCTAAGTTGAATTAGCATTGCATTCCCAGAAAGCAAAACTTAGGCACAAGCTGTTGCATGCTGTATACACTGCTGGACCCGCCAACTTTCCTTAGACACTTTTGGTTCTGTGCTGGCGAAGCCTCTCTTGGCAGTCTTCCTGTAATATCCACGTGACATTTGTAACAGAGAAGGGCTGATCTCAGGGAAAGAAGTTGCAGGGACATTATCCCCTCTCCTGTTGTCTGAACCAGCTTTGGTAAATGTGTCTACCACTCCTGCCAGAAACAGCGGATGGAGCTTACCAGAGAAGTTGTTTGCTCCTGGAGAATTTACCTGTTGACAAAGTCGGTCCCCCACACCGAAGGCTTCTAAACAGACTTGCTGCGTACATGCACTCAGTTCTGTTCACATTCAGTTGCTTCCTTAACTCCCTGGTTCTGTACAAAGAGTTCCTCTGTTCTGTAAAGTCTTGAGAACACTACACAAGGTAGTGACTCACATTTTCTCACTGCATTTCGTATAAGCCTAGACCAGAACTGTTTCTGTTCTTGATATTGCTCATCTGTCACTGGCTTTCTTTTTCCTTAAGCTCCATCCAGGAGATGACCAACTGTTCTGATATTTTGAAAACTTCAGTTTGCTGTCATCAATTTTCTTTATATTTCTCTCTCTCTTGTTTTGATTCTTTGACATCTCTTCTTATCTTTTGTGTTCACTGTCAACTTCACCCAATCTAAAATCACCTAGGAGGGAAGGTGGAACTGTCTAGATCAGGTTGTCTATGGGCAATGCCTGTGGGTCTGGATCAGGTTGTCTATGGGCAATGCCTGTGGGTCTGGATCAGGTTGTCTATGGGCAATGCCTGTGGGGAGTGGTCATGATTATGATAACTGAGTTATGAAGGCCCAGCCAGTGTGGGCAGCACCATTCTCTAGGCTCGGGACCCTGACCTGGACTTAGTCAGGGAAAGTTAATTGAGCCCTAGCATGCATGCATTAATTCATTGCTTTTTGCTCTTAGTTATGGATGTGATAGTTCCCTCATGCTTCTGTCAACATGATTTGTCTGCTATAAATGACTGTAATCTGCAATTGCAAGCTCTTCTTCCCCTGAGTTGGGGCATTTTATCATAGCAACAGGAAACAAAACTGAGTCATTTTTTCTTAAATTCTTTTGGCTTGTTAGAAAGCTCTGTCTCTTTTCTAGTTGCTTAAGGGTAAGCGTTGATTTAAATTTTCCTTTTTAATGCAGACATTTCCATGTTATAAATTTCTGACTGTGTCCTGCTCTGGTTGTGCCCACACAAGATTTCTTCTAATGATTTTCATTTTCGTTTAAATCAAAATATTTTCTGACACTCACTATCTCTCTAATCCAATGTGTTACTTGAGTACATTATTCTATTTTCAGGTATCTAGACATTTTCCAGGATCGGGTTTTTTTTTTTTTCTGTTCCATTACTGGTTTCTAAATTAATACTATTTTGGCCAGAAGGTGACTTGTATAGACTTTAATCTAACTCAGTATCTGTGGGGTCATTTAGCGGCCTAGAATGTGGGCGCGATGAATGCTCTGCACATGCGCATAAACACACACTGGCTGCCATGAGGTGGTCTGTGGCTGTCCCCCTGGCCAGGGTGGAGGGCAAACTCCTGTTAACTTTCCAAAGCTGAAAGCAGCTCACCTTGTTGCTGTTACACAAGGTGCTGCTGAAAGCCCCCAGCTGCACCCGCCACTCGGCTTGCGCCTTCCTTCTCTCTGTCCACGATCTTCCTGCGCGGCTCTTGTTTGGAACCGTTCCGTCCTTTTGGACACACTTTCTGTGTGTTATCATTTATGCAACTCCCTCTTCGTCTCCAAATCCTCACTTGTCTATTAGCTAGCCACCTCCAGGTACTCTAGACTCATTCTGGAGCAGGTATCTTCTCCTCGCCTTAACTTCCATCAAGTTCATGTCGTCATATTAAAAGCAAGTATCTGAATAAACGTCACATATTTGTGCTAAAAAATCTGAAAACTTCTGCCTGTTAACAGGGAGTTAAACTTCACATTTTAGTCTCCCCCTTTATAGTTTGATTTCCATGCTTGTTCCCCTATGTTATGATTCTTCTTTCTCTTTTTATACCTAATTTTGTGTTGAAAAGTTATGTAGGTTTTTTGTTTTGTATTTGTTTTTTGATGGGGACATTAAACCACCAATATAGCTACAGTAGGTTCTTTTGGTTCTTTTATTTGTTCATATGGATTTTTTTTCTTTTTTGCCTCTTATTGAAAATAGCTTTTTTCTCATATAATATATCCCGATTACTCCCTCAACTCTTCCCAGCTCCTCCCCACCCCTCCTCCCATCCTGATCTACCCCCTTTATGTTTCTAATTAGAAAACAGACTTCTAAGGGATCATAATATATCATAATATTATGATAAGATAAAACAAAACCTAGCACATTGGAATGGGACAAACAAACAGAAGGAAAAGAGTCCAAGAAGAGACATAAGAAACTGATACAAATGCAGAGACCCACTCATTCACACACTCAAGAATCCCACAGAAACACAAATCTAGAAACCATAATGTGTATGCAAAGGACCTGTAGAGTAAAAAGGAGAAGATAGATAGATAGATAGATAGATAGATAGATAGATAGATAGATAGATAGAATAAAACTAAAATAAACTCTGACGTGACATTATGAGACAAGGAACCTCCAAAGACATGGTTGAGTTCGTTTTCTGTGGCATCTACTGCTGGGCACTCAACTGGCCTTTAAGAGTAGTTTGTTTCCCCAGTGAGACTCTCTTGGAGAAAACTAAATTTCCATTTGCAAGTGCTTATCAGTTGGAGACAGCTTCTGGGTTTGGTGTAGAGGCAGGTGTCTGCTTCTCTTTCCAGCTCTAGGACCCTTCCTGGTGCAGAGCCATGCTGACTCTGTGATGCTGTCTCAGTCTCTGTGAGTTCCTATGAGCTTTGATCATGTTGATTTAGAGGGTCTTGTTTCCTTGGTATCCTCCATCCCCTCTGACCCTTGTACTCTTTCTGCCTCTGAGCCCTAATGGGAGAGGTTGGATGGTGACATTCCACTAGGGCTGAGTCTTCCAAGGTCTCTCACTCTCTGCATATTGTCTGCCTGTGGGTCTCTGTATTCTTCCCTTCTGCTGCAGGAGGAAGCGTCTCTGATGATGGCTGACAAGGCTCTGATCGTATTTATCTCTCTGGGTCTGGATTACACCACTCAGGAAGATATTTTTTTCTAGTTCCAACCATTTACTTGCTTCTCTGGCAGACTTCGCTGTTGGGTTCCCAGAGAATGCCTGATGGAAGAGGCTGGGATAACAGATAACTAGGGAGTAAGGTTAGAGGAGGAAATCTGTGTGTTCCACTGGAGATGAGGGCAGAGAGAGCTGGGAGCTGGAACAGGTGGTCTGCAGCAGAACTGGGGATGAGACTGGGGAATTGGATTTGGAGGGGGAAAGGTGAAGGTCTGCAGTTAACCTACATGCTTCCATGACTAGGTGGACTTTGAGTTCCCAGGAAATGTCTTGATGTTGTTGTTTGTTTGTCTGTCTGGCAAGAAAAGTTCCCAGTATGTAGCTAGCCTGGAGTTTGCTCTTCAGACCAGGTTGACCAAGAACTGACAAAGATCCACATGCCTCTGTCTCCCCAGTGCTGGGGTTGAAGGTGTATGCCACCACAGTTGGCTTTTGTTTTTGTTTTTTTTTATTTTTTTTAAAGACAGGGTCTCACTATGTATCCCTGGCTGGCTGGATTGAATATCTATTATGAATCTATTATTATTATTATTATTATGTCTATAATTATTTTGTTATCTTTTCTTCACAATTCCAACTGCCTGCTCTACACTCCCCCTCTAATGTGTGTGTATGTGTGTGTATGTGTTTGTATGTAATAAAATGTACACCTTTATATAAATATATATATCATACATGAAGATGCCAGGTCTATCTATCTTTAAGCCTATGGAATCTACTCTCAGATGTTACCATGTGTCATGTAGTAGATTGTGGGAAGGTGTTCTGATTTCACACTTCCAAATTCTCCTCCAAATCCCTGTGGCTGTGCAAGCACTCATTTCACATTTTACAAATGCTGTAGGACTGCACAAACATGACCTGTCACTATTCACTGCTCTTCCCACCTCCATTTATTCTCAGGGCAGTTGAGAGGGAGGACAGTGCAACCTTTGTCATCTCTATCACCTCCTCTCTTGTCTAAAGGAGGAAAATTCCTCTCTGATGTTGCATTATTTCTTCCTGATAAGCTTCCTTGTAATTTCTTGAGCCAATGATCTCCAGACAGTGAATTCTCTCAAGTTCTGATAGTTTTTGATTGGCTTAAGTTGTGGATAAAGAGATTTTTTTATCTCAGCCCTTTAAACATATCACTTTGTTTTGACAATAAAAAGCGTGAGATTTTCACCTTGGTTCCTGTCTGTGTAATGTGTCTTTTCCCTACCTTCAAGATTCGCTTTTCATCTTTGCCTTACACATTTGACTCTGACTTGTTGAGTGCTCAGTTTCTGCTTGCTTTACTCTTTTCCAGTTGAGTTGGCTGAACTTCTTGAGTCTGCAGTTTGACAACACTGTTTATTTTTGTATCACCTTTGATCATTATCTCGCCAAATGCTTTTCATGCCATGTGTTCCTCCAGGACTCCCATCACACATATGCTAACCATCTGATGCTATCTCACAGCTCTGAGGATGCAGACTCCATTTTTCCACTTGCATTCTCTCTGAAATAAAATTTCAAAAGTTCCTACTGTTCAATCTTTAAACTCTTCCCTGGGCTTCATCATCTCTCTCTCTCCTCGTGAGCCCATCAAAGTCACTGTCCATCTTGGAAGTTACATTCTTAATATTTCCACAACTTTAATTCCATTTCGCTGATGAAATCCTGCACATCTTCCCTCCTTCAGGTCATTATTATGCTAATCAGCATTGCAGTGAGAGTTCCCCTGTGCAGGTCTCTGGTTCTGCTGATTGTCTTGTCTCTTGATGGATGAATTTCTTGCTTGGTTTGCACTTCTTATAATGCTCTTAACAAATGCTAGCCCTCATAAGCAGGACAGTAGAAAATGCCATGCATTGGGCTTCCTTCTGGGAAGCATCATAGCCCTTCTTGTGTCAGACTATCAGCATGGGAGGCAGGGTCAGTATATTCAGGAGTTGACCTGGACTTGGCTCCTATTGTCATGTTTGCCTGTATAAGCATCAAATTGCCTTAACAGTGACTTTTCCACAGAGCTTTGAGTTCTGGGGTATGTGACCATCTCTTTCAGTGTATGTGCCCCCACTTCTGGCCATCCTATATTCCTATACCTTAGAAGGGGTGCATCTTGCACCTTTCCTGTATTACCTAGTGGTCCAGCTTCAGTCTTAGGGAACTTTGTAATGAGTTGTGAGTTTGATGGTTTCTGGCAACACAACCAGGGCGTTTGCATTTCATTTACAAGGAAGATTATAGCTTAGAGCTTTTCACTCACTTCAGTGACCAAACTGGAAACCCTATGTATCCACTGTGCTTAACCACCAAATATTCTGAAGTCTGACTTCCTCAGTCTGAGTCGTTGTTATAGATTATTTCTTAGTAGAGGAAGTTAAAAAGAAAATAATAAAACTATGCAATCCAAACTATTCCAAATGTCTCATGTTTCACGGAAGGGTTCTAAGGTAAGTGTGATCTCATAATTTGAAATTGAAAAAACATAAGCTCAAGTCAGATTTCTTAAAAATCTCACTTTGTAATTGCAGGAGAAAACAGGATCCATATGACATACTCCAAGTCATCCTATACTAAAAAGTAAACAAAACGCACCAGACTGGAAACAGCAAAACAGAATGACAAGAAAATACAAATCAAAGTGCCAAAAAACTTAGAAAAACATAAAGCACAAAATATGTTAAGCTTCACTTCAAAAGACAGACATTGTGTCTTTAAACAACTTGAGAGTAAAACACAAAGAAAAAAATGACAAGAAAAATGAAACTAATTGTGAGCAGAGTGTTGATAACAGTAGTGACATAAGTGGCTCCTCTAGGAGGGTCCTTCCTCACCTGTGAAGCAACACGACCTTCTGGTGAGACATAACATTTTCTTTAACTCCTACTCCCTTAACTTTTCCCAGCATGGAGACCAGATCTAACAGTGTGGGATGCTTTGTTCAAGTCTCAGCTCTTTTATACGGTGTCCTCGCTGTGGTTTGTAAGTGAAATGACCCCAAGAGGCTCAGGTGTTCACCTCCATGACAGAATGTACTCCTCCCTGCCCCTGAAACTGTGACCCCAGATTCACACCCTTCCTCCCTGTAAGCTGCTTCTTCTCAGGCAATCAGATCACAACATGAGAAAAGCAATGAATAAACCAGGCTTCGGTGAGCAGAGATGCCCTTCCTCATCACATTGAGCACATACTTCTCCTTTATTTACAGAGTGCAGGGGTGGGGTCAGAGCATCACACCCTGTGGTTCACCCTTTGACATCCTCCGTGCCCATCACTGAATATGGGCTGCTTTACAGAGTCGTCACAGTGGCACACTGTCTTCAGTTGGGTCTTATCCTTGTTGGTTTTAGCCGCTGTTTCAGAATGGCCTTTGTGCTCCTTTCTCGTTTCTCTCAATGGTCTCACCATAGAGGCAGCTCATTTCTTTTATTGCACCCCTTCTTGATTTTCTGTGGTTACTTATTTATTTACACCTGCTAAATGTTATTAAAATTTGCTTTACCCCAAAGGGTGATGAGGTCCTGTGTAAAGCACTTCTTCTGAATCTCTGGGATCAAAGGAATCTGAGCAGAATGCTCTTCGGTGTACACCTGGATTTTATTTTCTTCCTCATCTGTCTCATCGTTGAAGTTAGGATGTCATAACCAGTTTGGGTAGTATGCATTTGTGTTCCCCAACACAAGTTTAGTAGACTCGGGCTTTCTGATCTCAGGCTAATGGCCAATACTATACAGCCGGCTTTTACACAAACCACCAGTTTCCCTCAAGGCACTGTTTATTTTGTGTGTCTCTCCCAGACAGCAAGTGAATTAATGGTCTCTTCCCACTGCTCCATGCTCTTAGTCTCATCTATTTCATTTCTGAATAGTATCCTGAGATGCTGCCACATCCCAGGGACTCATATACTCTGTGGAGGAAGAGATGATTCGTGTGCATCCTGCAGCTGCTGACCAGGAGAATGGTGCTGGCCGCTGACTTGTTTTTGCCTGCCTGTTTCCTACCCTGAATCAGCTTCCGAAGGCTGGGAATGAAGACATCTTGGATTACTTCTCAGTTTGGCCCATTAACACCATCTTCAGGGACAATCTCTTTGTTATCCACTTAGTTATCATCATAGCCCTTGCTTTCCACAGCTGTGAGACCCACTGGCTGATGGAAAGACACCAAGCCTCCTGATGCTCCTCAGCTTCCCATCATGAATCCCTGCTTCCCTAGAGGAGCTGTGGAGCCTTCAGAGTGGGAAGACGATGGAAAATCTCATGACATTTACCAAGTGTGACCTCTCAGGGATGTCTCTGACTGAAGAGTGTCTAAATCTAGTACCCACTATCCCCTCTAGGCTCCCCACAGTCTCTCACAATGGTCAAGCCTCACAATTGTCTATAGTTTCTTGCATATTGTATCTACTGCTTGACTTAGCATTCTATCCCTCCTCCTGCCCTAAGATAGCACTCGAGGTCATGCCCCATCATTTATAACTAGGTCACATGATTGTGAGCTACTGTTTTCCATCTCCCTACTAGACTGCACAGTCAAGCTCTCGTGGTGCTGTGCCTGCAGCCTTCATTGTAGATGGTTTGCCTGGTAAGTGAAGGGAAGGAGACCAGCATCAACCATAAATTCCCATATTTGAGACAGCCAAGACTGCTTCTAGCTCAGTGTAGAACAGCAATTGAGTATGAATCCAGTTTCCCTAAACAATGAAACCCTGTGTAGTGCATCAAACTCTAGATGGCTTTCCCAGCTCAGTCAAGTTGAGCTCACATGACCTGAGCCCCTGAACTTGCAGTCAACTCTCAGCCAGTGTGAGAGAGATGTGACATTACCCCAAACTTTAGAGTTCCTCACCCAGCACTCCATCCATAGTGACCTCTACCAAGACAGCCAATAGCACAGTTATTCAAACTGCTTGCTAGGCATGCATCGCTGGAGTTCACGGTATGCAACCTTCCACTGTCCCTCAAATGTCAATGCATGAGTGAACAGCATTTAGAGAATAATATTATATGAAAACTACTATCCAGCTAAGAAGAGAAAGTCTTAGCTCACTGGCACTGTTTAAAATAAGAGCTTAAGACTCACATGTCCTGGTGTCTGGAAATTTTAATTATGATTCTTTGATAAATTTGAAAGAAATCAATAAAACGTATCTGATTCTAAGGCTACTAAATTCTGAATAGAAAAAATGTATAGCAAAGTTGATCAATATGATATGTCAATCATGCAGTATATTTATATGTTTTATGTTATGTATGTGTATATAAAAGTGTACATGATCATAATCATGTATATTTGTATAAATAAATTATAATGAAAACTAAATATGATATGCAAAATTATCCACCCATAAAATATAATTGTTTTAACAGCATCATATCTGATAATTTGCAGATAATTGTTTTAATAAAGCTGTAATTTCCAGCTTCCTATGGTAAAATTGAAGTGATAATTTTAAATTTTACCTGGTTTGGAGATAAACTCTACTTTTCACCTCTTCTTTCTCCCTTCCCAGTGCTTTGTGAGACAATTAATAACACATGAACAACCCTTTGCATGTGTGTTCATCAGACATTCGATTCATTCTTTTCAGAGATGAATGATTTCTGAGAATTCTGAAACTTATCAAAAAGCCAAATTTTAGTGTCCATTAGAATGTTAGTGTAGCCTTCTGCCAGAAATGAAAAGGAAGAACTCTACCCAAAGGATACATTAAAGAGGCAGCTTATAAACTAAACCTGCAGGCGATCTGGGCAACTTCTCCCATGCACCAAGAAGTATCATTCTTCCAAGAGTCATTGAAAATCATGGCGCCCTCATATAATATGTGTGTTATCAAATTGTGTTTCATGACTATTAATTCAAATAGAAACATGAACATCATGTTGTGTGATGCTATAAACATGTGTACACCTGATGTTCAGTCATATCTCAATCAGCAATTCACAACGACAAGGAATGAAGGCACTTTTCAGCTGAGAATCATAAAAGCCTACAGGACTTGTTGCCTTGTTCTTCCTGAGTTATTGCTAAACAAGAGTCCTTGCAAATTGGAATAAATATGCAGCCAAACAGAGAATAAAGTAAATGCATCCCCTGCCCCAGCGCTGGTATCCACAGGAGCAGCTCCTTATTACTAAATTTTAGAGACACATATTGAGATAAGCTTGGGAGGTAGGAAATTACAGGAAGATAATGTAATTCTGCAGTCATAAAATATTCCATAATGGAAGGGGCTGCAAGACAATTTTGGCACTGGCAACATTTGCTTTTGTAATATGATCATATGTTAAGGTGATTTTAAAAAATCAATTTAAAAATTCATAAGATGATTTTATTCTCCCATTACAATACAGGTCTCTTATGCAATATTTCATCCAGGGATTGTTTGGGGGTGGTTATTTTACAGGAAAAATGTTCTCTTGGGTCACTTGATTCCAATGATAGAACAAAGTCCATCTTCCAAATAGGGTGTTTTATAATCCATCTCCACCATTACCCTCATTGAAAATTCAAAATTCACAAAAACTATTCATGTACGTGTGCCCTGCAGACTCACAAGCATCCTTGCATGCAGCACCCCGGACAAGCAACACTGTTAATAAATGACAGAGTCTCACCCATATTATCCTATACTAATCCCTCTGCTATCTCCTAATCTTCAAAATTGACCCTATTGCTGAAGAATGATAGCAGATGAGTGACCCAACTCTAATTTTTAAAAGGATTCACACTGTACAATATGTCATAAGAGAATTTGCTAAGAGAATTGTGTCATAAAAATGGCACTTTGTTTTCAAGCTGACTTATGACTAACACAGACTGGCACGAAAGTCATTATCACTGTTATTTGGGGACTGACCTGGTACTGGTTGAGCTGCTAATACCACGGTAGGGAGAGGCCTGGAGGCAGGAGCTGGCCTAGACAGAGACGGAGTTACTTGGTTTGCCAGAAAATGAGGTTTTTCATGACTGTGGAAGAGTCCTGATTCCTCGGGATATATCCACGTTGAGTCCAGAGCAAAGGAATTATTTAAAAAGATCTGTCCAAATAAAGGCAAACAAAACATTTAAAACCAAAACACTTGGTGGAAGATACAGGTGCATGCTATTGTCACTGGTCAAATGGTGGGTGTTATACTACTAGGCATGCCATAAAAGTGTGGATCTAAAACTTAAAGAAAGCTTGCTGTAAGAAACCAGAGAAAGACCTCTAGCTGAGACTGGGCTGATCTTTAACTATCCGCCTAGCCAGTTAGTTCAGTGCAACAGCCAGGTGACAAACTGAAGAATCAGCCAATGAGACCGTAACTTTGTGTGGTAGAAAAAGTTAATATGTCACTCCATCTTTCATATTAAAGTAAGGAAAAGATATTCAGGAAACTTGAGTTCATAAACCATCAAAAAGGAGAAAAAAACCTAACTAGGAATCATGAGAAAAAGACTCCTTTTCAAAATGTGAAACTTGCATTATATAATATTTAACAGTGGATTTTGATCAATGGTTATAGATTTTAAAGTTGAAAAAATCTGATTCAGAAATTATTACTTTTTTCAACAGAACCCAAGCATTTGAGTTATGACAAAATTATCCCTATCTGCTGATGTCTCTTAACAGGTCAGTCTGGCTCTGAAATGAGCCTTCTCTCTACTCAAACTGGTCAATCTATTACAACTGGAGAATGCATTATATTTTCTGTTAACATGGTGATACTCAGCAACGTATCGATTAAAAACCCACTTATCCAATTAAATCGCTTGCACTTTTACCTTGTAATTAGGAATCCTCTTATCTATCCAGCTTTTCCCAACAGGAGGTGGCAGAGCAGAAGGACAGACATGTGGGAAAAGGGGTACCAACTCCACAGCAGAGGACGGGGACAGTCCTATGGATGGAGAAGGACCACCGAACAGCCACTGGACCCAAAATTTCAAGAGAGAGAGAGAGAGAGAGAGAGAGAGAGAGGAGAGAAGAAACATTAGCCTGTTTTATATCAAAATATGCTGGAGTAACTGCTATTATAAATGAATTTAAGTGTAGAAACTTAATGAGGAAATTATATCAATCAAGAAAGACTTTGTACATTTATAAATGATAGGGAGACTTGTGAAAGTTTCATATGTGGATCATCATAAAATTATCAATTCAATATCTGTCGATATTGGGGATAAGACAATGAGAGACACAAGGAAATGGGACTTCTACAGCCCGATGGTTACACAGAAGCCTGGCTAAACTAAGTAGGTCAGGGAGCAAAGACTACAGCCAGGAATCCTAGAAAGGAAGTGGAAGGGGGATTGGGAGAGGTGGGAGGGAAACAAAGAGGGTGTGGAGAAGAAACCCTCTATACATGCAGGAAACTAACTCAATACAAAATAAATTAGAAGAAGAAATGAGTTTCTGGCCTGGGCTGATGGGAGGGGCAAAGGCTGGCTTTAAGGCCATTTCTGTTGAATTCCCAGCCTCTCTTCAGGGAGAGCACAGAGATGTGTCTCTGGCATTCCCTTCAGTGTGGCAGTTTGCATCCACTTCGCCTACCATTTTGAAACTGTCTAAAGGATCTAAGATTGTAACTTTCTCAAGGTTCACTAACTCAAACAAATTCTAGAGCCAAGGAAATGTAAGGAGTGCTTTACTGAAGATCTCAGACAGCCAGCACAGGGAAGGGACAGACACTGAGTTTGGGTCACCCACTAACCAGCCCTCCCCCCCAGGCTTCACCACGGTAAGGTAGGAGTGGGTGGTAAAACACTCGAGGCTAATGCTTCAAAGGCACAATGTTTCCTTGTTTTGCTCTATGTAAAAATGGCTTTCTGATTCTGCCTACCCTTATTTAGATAGTGAACAGCAGAAAATAGTCAAAAGACAAATGATAAGTTTTTCCAGATTTTTCTTTTTTAATTTATGGGGAGGGGGGCGATGCAAGGTTGGGGGGGCAGTTTTTTACATTATGTACCTCTAGTGGCAACACTCTGAAATGACAGCCCTCCTAAACATGGCAAAATTTACCAGAGCTTATCCAAGAAAGTCGAATACAACATGCATCAAGATAGTATTCCCTGTACAGCATGTATCATTATCGTTAAGTCTAAGGAACAGCTTAGGGGAGGTTTCATGAAGTCTTCTAGAAAACCTCATAAGGTAACAGAACGCTTTTTTTGAATATGGTAGTAAGGTCAGTCTCCGAATGAAATATATGCTATTCCTGTATTCAAACTCAATTGCACAGATAATGAACAAAGAATTTGGCCAAAGCCAGGTGAGGTTGCACTACCGCACCATCACTCAAAGGTATAGTCACTTTTCTTTGCTGTTCCAGGTTCTGCATGCCAAACTCTTTTAAAGTGGGTTCCGGCGTTAAGGGAATTCAAATGGCAGGAGAGGAAATCCTCCCCACAAAACGCTTTCAAGGCAGGATTTCCAGGCTGCCTTCCGTGGCTGGAATTCTCTTAAGCACTGCCCTGAATCTATGTGACGGAGTAGGGGGACCAGATCAGAATCAGAAATAGCTATTGATCCGCAGCTTTCTTTCAAGTCTGGTGGAGACTGTAAAAGTATTAACTTCGAGGGGATGGCAGCCACGGTAGTTGGTTATCGCGCTGTGCTTGGCGACGGCGACTTCAGCACCGCGTCTGGACAGCGCTCAGAGCCCGGGGAAAGTTGGGTTCAGGCTGTCTGGCTCCGGCCAGGGATGCGGGGTCTAAGCCAGAGAAAAAATATCTAAAAAAGCTGCCAAGGCAAAGCCGGACGTCGAAGCATGAACTTTCTTGCCAATGTATGACTGCGAGGCTGCGTCCCGATGGTGTGGGGAACCGAGAACCACCCGAGAAGGGAGGAGCGCCAACCCGAGGGCCAGGGCCGCCCTGGGGAAGGTGGGAATCCGAGCTTGAGTGAGATCGGGGCCGGGGCCGTTACCTGTCCGTGGAGCAGGGGATAATGGTGCACGGCGAGGTCTGGCGCAGAGGGCAGCGGCAGTAGAGGCAGCAGGGGCTCGCCCGGGGCTGGCCAGCCCGGCAACCGCGCTAACAGCGGGGCGGCGGCGGGCTGCGCCGAAGCCAGCAGCACTGGCGGGGGCGCGACCCCGGCACCGAGCCGGAGCAGCCCGGCGGAGCCGGGGACCATCCAAACCCAGGGCGGTGGCGGAGGGTCTGCATTCATCGGCCACGGGAGAGGCTGCCGCCGCCGGGACTGCTGGGGCTGCTGCAGCTGCCGCCGCCGCCGCTGGAGCCTGGCGCCCGCCAGCATCCTACACCCCCGCGCGGGCGGCGGCGGGGGCGGCGGGCGCCCAAGGTGCGGGCCGGCGGCGGCGCGGGCTTCGGAGCGAACTCACTTGGTTGTGCGGCGCGGCCGCTCGCTCCGCCCCTGCCCCGCACGGGAGTCCCTCCTCCTGCCTGCGCCGCCCCCGGGCCCGAAGGGCCCCCAGTCCCCGCCCCCAGCACCGGACCCCCGAGGCGGGGACACCGCGCGGCACCGAGGGGCGCGCCCAACCCAGCTGGCTGATTCCTCTACTGCAGTCCCCAGCCTACTCCGTAGTCGCTGCTGGTAGCCTTTGGTTCTGGCTGACGGTGCGCACAGCGGGACCAAGGGCTCCAGGCTCCGCGCTGCGATCCTAAAGGCGAGCTGAAGCCGAGTTGGAGGGGCCAGAGCCAGGCAGGTCTCTCCACCCGTGGAACTAGGGACGCTGCGCTATCTACCTGGTTTAAAGTGAGTCTAAGGCGCAGGGCCCAGAGGGACTACTAGACTGAAGACGCTGACGCCAGGTGGGCCAGGGACCCTTCTAGACACGGGTCGATTTCTCTCTTAGATAAATACGGAAAATATTTTCCTAGGTCCCTATGCCCTGAAACGCTGATATCTGCTGCCTTCAGCGCCCTCCTCTGCCTCTGCTTTCACCCTGAGACCCCCAATCTCTCCCTTAGCTCTGGTGCAATACACAAACAAGTAGTCGTAGGGCCATTGCACAAGACGGTCCCTCGTCTAGAGGGCTCGGCCTGGGTAAATCTTTGCTCCCTCCCAACACAAGGACTGAGTTCCTTCATGCCTCGCCACAAGCTTCTCTGCCAATGCAAGCAGAAGTCAGGGAACATCTTGCTCCATTCCCAGCTCCCTCTCAGCCCGTGTCTGCAGAAGGAGCCTGGTTCTGTTCTGGTCATACGCAGTATCCGCCAGGCGGCGCTGGTCCCAGCTCCTTGCTGACCTAGCTTGCACAGAGGACTGGGTGGACTGGTGGCGTGCCAGGTCTCCTCCTTGAGATTCTCTGACTTTAGTTGATAGTGGCTTCCAGACCCAGTCCAGTCCTGGGCAGTTAGTGCCGACAGTAGGGCACAAATTTCCACGTGCTAATGAATCCTAAACCCTAGACATCCAATCGCTAGTTCCAGCCCTGCTTAGAAGCACTTGACCAAGCTTCAGGTACCAAAAAGAAGGACTCATGAGGATAAGAGCTTGCTTGCGAAGCTTGCCTGACCTGGGTGGAGTGCGGCACACCCAGCTACATCCAGAGACACACCTAAATCAAGCACATACGGGTCATTCCCCACCTCTTTAGCAGCCCCTCCTGGAAGAAACAGAAGCACCCAAGTGCTTTCAATCAGTTTCTGGGGTTGCTTCCTCATTCTCTTGGTTTGCCTAACTTCTTCCTGGTCTGGCATGATTTCTTTAGATCTCAGCATATGCTGATTTGCATAGCTGGCACACCACTACTTTTCTTCACCCAAACCACTTACAATTAGCGAGTTTCTCTCTTTCTTTGATGCCAAAGTACTGACAAGATTATTTCCCACGTACAGCCCCAAAGCTTTGCAGATTACAGCACTGGTATCATCCACTGGAGCCCTTATGTACACAAGTGATGCCATGTGACCATTTTGGTCTCCCGGCTCACAGTCAAACTGAGGTGTTGGTTCAGTTGCTGGGCAGACTAACGACCACTGCCCCCCCACAAGTATACTTAGAGAAGCAGAACAGCATTTGCTCACCCCTTGCTGGTGTGACCTGGGAAACAGAAGACCTCTAGTGTCCCTATCTGGGTTGTCTGTATCCACAGCGAAGCAAAGTTTTATACCTGTGACACCTCTAGCTCCTAGAATGAAGAAAGGGAGTCAACCCAAATCTGCATCTACTTCACAGTCTGGGGGAAGCCCACATCCCTTCTCACACAATGCTTATGCTAGTCAACTTGACTAAAGTTGAGTCCCTCTCTGGGCTGTGTGTGCTAAAAAGGCCGAGGCACCGTGGGCACGCCCTGATTCTAAAGAGAAAGCAGCCTCAAGGAACTTCCAAATGACCACACACTTTCACCGTCACCTGTCACACGCTCATCTACACAGAAGCATCTCCGAGCTTTGAGGCATGTTTCTGCACCATGCTCTGTGCTGGATTCGGTGTAAAATAAAAAAGACAGCTCCCACTAGTTAATTGCTATGAGGAGGCTCAAGAGAGCCTAAAACCTCCTTCAGATTCTTGTTTCAGTGGCTCCAGCACAGGCTCTCCTCAGCCCCCATATAATCCAGAAACAGCTTTATATCCCTGAGAATGTGAGAAGAGGTCCTCTTGGGCACCCTGGCTTCCTGGTTAGAGGGATCTCCATCACCGTTCCTGTGAAGGTTACTTATGTGTCCTGAGGACAGCTTAAGGGACAGACATAGAAACTGCAAACGTGGCACAGGAGGACGCTAGCATCAAGCTGAGCATCATTAGCTGAGGGTCAGAGATCAGGGGACCCTCTTTGAGCTGAAGCTGCCCACCAGATGTGGGGTGCAGTGAACATGTCTACTTACTGGTCAGCATTTTAAGGGAATCTACCTACATGGGACAGAAATTGGCACCCCATTAAATGCATACCATTCATCTCCCTACAAAAATCAGTGGGAAGTTCACTTCATAACGGATTTTGTGCAGCCATCCTAAGTACCTTAAGTCAGAAAGGACTGCCACAATCAGCCCTTTATATAAGGCAAAACCAGCAAATAATTCCAGCTAAGGTGAGACAGAACACTGTGTAAGCAGACTATCTGCAGAAGGAAGAAACAGGCTAATTATCCTCAGATACTAATGAGTTCTGAGTTGTATATCATCTTTCAGGAAGAATTAATTTGGGGGGTTCAGGGAAGGTCAGTGGACTGATATTTTTGCAACCTGAAGAAGGTGTTCTTTTAAAGTTTATTTTGTTTTACTAAGTAAGATTGAAGTGAATTTAAAAAGAAGAGGAAAAATGCAAATGTTCCCTTGCAGGCCTGCAGAGTTAAAAATAACTGTCAGGGGAAGCTGGGGGAGGTCCAGGACCCAGGCTTCCCTTAACAATTCCCTGCCCACCCTCCAAGCTGTCTCTCCAAGGGATCCTACCAGGTCCTTCCCCACTAAAAACTTGTTGAGAAACAATGGAGTCCTGGATTAAAGCCAAGCAAGTAAGTTACCTCCTTGGGTGTTGGCAGATGCTGGAAGGCATTGGGTTGACAGTTTGGCACCTGAGTCCCTGAAGCATGAGAGAGGTCTCCCCAGCTTTGTCCTTTCAGAGTCATCTCTGAAAGCTCCTGGGCCACGTAGAAGATCTATCTTTGTCACTGTTGGGAACTTCAAGCTAGAGTTCAGGAGCAAGGTCCTGGATGGAGCTAGAATTGAGAGTGACAGCTGTCAGTACTTGTGGATGTCACAGAAGCCCTCTGATGCACATATCCAGTACAATAGAGAGAGAGCAGCAGTTTTAGGGTTAGGTGGTGGTGTGTGCTGCTCCCCGACACAGAGGGAAACAGGATACATCCTGTACGGGTCAGGCTGTGTTTGGAAAAGGGGTGTCATTGTTGTTGTTTTATGTGTGTCAGTACAGATATCTTAAAAATACAAAAAAACAAAAACAAAAAAAGGCACAGAGTCAACACACTCAGGGAAAAACGGTGCTAACATTTGATGACCTTCCCCCTAAAATGGTGTTTTCCTGTGTTTTATATTTAAAAATATGTTTTAGCGTGTGTGTGTGTGTGTGTGTGTGTGCGTGTGTGTGTGTGTGTAAAGTGGATGCTTGCAGGAGTTGGAGTTGGTTTTCTCCTATCATGTCAGTTCTCTGAATTGAGCTCAGGTTGCCAGGTTTGGTGGCAAATGCCATTGAGTACCTAGACATCTCCCTGACCCAACAACATTCTACTAGCGTCTTTCTATGTACCATGTGAAAACAGACAGATATACAGTGCATATATAGTTTGTTGCATCTTGTCATGTTGCATTTTATATTCAATTGCATTTCTAATAAAAACACATTATCTCATTTTCTACTCTGCATGATTCTAAGTCTTATTGACACACAGCACAGTAGTCTATGAGCTTTGCCCATTACCACAACGTCTGCAGGAGTTTGTCCATCAACATGGAGTACACCTCGGTGAGGACTGGGTACCATGGGTAACACTGCCTACATCTAGCAAAGAGAACAGAGCCACAAACCCCACAGATCTCTACTTACAACACCTCTTGCTTTTCAGGCTGCTGTGTAGGCACAGGCCTGCTCCCCAGGCAGACCTGCCCCCTGCTAGCCTCCAGGGTCCCTGCCTTGAGTGGCAGAAGGAAGAGACCTGACTCTTGAAAGTCCTGAGACATTATATACAGGCTGTGGGATGCATACCTCCTCCCTGCCCTGCACATACACACAAAATAAATAAAAGTTTTTTTTTAATTACAGGAATCATGAAACTGACGCAAAGAAAAAAATCTTCAGTGTGCCCCAGTCTCTAGAGCTGGTTCTTTTCAGGACTAGAATTTAGATCCAGGGACCCAAACACTCAGGGAAGGATGCCCAAGGCTCTGGAACACCTCAGGGTGATAGAAATATCTGGTCACATTATTTCTTGATCTATTATCTTTGGAAGAGTCCCAGCAAGGCAGACACTCTCCCTGTGTCTGATCTCAGAGCAGTGTGCATTCTAGAAAGACATCACCTCTGAATTATCCACTGTAATCCTTCAATCCTCATTCTCAATTCTTTATAGTTCATTATATGTCATCAGACATGAGTGAGGGGAGTAAGTGTTGTCTCTGCACCATTGATAGTCTTAATGTTTTTCATTTGATAAAGTCATCTTTCAAGGGAAGAAAAACCATGGGAAAGTCAGTATTTTCTTCCCTGAGAACTTAAATAGTTCTGTACATTCAGCAACTTCTACTGTTTGGCCCTTTTCTCTGACTCTTCCAACTCATTAGTAAATACATTAATATAGTCCCCCCTCAGCATCAGCTCCTGTGGCACCTGGCTTCCAACCTTCCCCCTTGGTCAGAATTAGACATGGCAAGAATTTCCACTACTGAAGGAGCTATATAGATTCATACATGAAACCATGCATGGTCTTGAGTAGCAAGGCTTTCATAAGGACCTTGTTGGGACAGCTAAGCTAACAATTGAGAACCTGGATGGTGATCAGAGGCAGACTCTCTCCAGGACATTGTCTCAGAATGTTTTCATATGGTTGGGTAATGTTTCATGGCTCACCTCTGAGAATTTCAGCAAGATAGAAGGACCTGCTTCTGTGGGACTCTCTCCCTCCTCCTTCCTCCATCCTCTCCTCTATCCTTCCTGTTCCAGAACCAGGTCTCTGACATTGCAGAGTCTCAGGTGTCTCTCTAGGTGAGAGACCTCATAAGTCATTGATTGTCACATTTACCACAATGTATGAGGATCTTATTCTGGGCTCTGCTTTGCTGTGGGCTGCCTGGTATTTATGGGCAAGTTCTGTGATCTCTGTAGACTCAGCTTTCCCAGATGGAAGCAGGTCTCTAGCATAAGGGAAATGAAGACTGTTTAGAGGAGCTCTCACCAGAGGTTAAGCTTCATGAAATCCTGGGGTGGACCGGAAGACAGCATTTCATTTTGGTAGTCTCCTTGTCCAGCAGAATAGCTCAGCTCTGTGGTTCCTTTGCTCTTGTCTGTGCCCTCAGCCTGGTTCTGACTCCTAGAATGTAGGAGCCTAGAGACTGTTGTGGGCACCACACACAAACACACAAGCATGTCAGGCACACACATGACTTGAGAGGTGTCGGGGCAGACCAGCCAGTGTCTTCCTATATTACTGACCACATCAAGCCCACACAGAATCCCTGTCTCTGCCCACATAAACACTAGCAGTCCTGCCACAAGCCTGGAGCCTATGGCCAGGTAGGTGGCGGTCAACCACGGCCAGCTCTGAGGCCCTCAAAAGGGGCCAGTCTTCCACAAATGAGGGAAAAGTTAATGAATGAATGAATGAATGAATGACTTAACTAAATGTATGCAAAAGTATCTTCTGAAGAAGGCAGGGCCCTCAAAGAAGAGAGAGCAAGGCACGCTGAGAGAGAGGGCCCTCATTTCTAAAGAGAAGTTCCTTTCTCACAGGTGCATACAGATCTATGGTGCAGATCTGAGTCTCTCCTGAGACTCAGGGTCTCCTGCATGCTGCTTTGTGCCTGGCCTAGGGACAGGAAGAACCACACAGGGTCTCCAGTCACCTGAAAGGGGCCTGCAAAAGCTCTGGGGCCTTGCTCTCTTCACTCACTGCACAGTTGCCTTGTAAGGCAGGACTGGGCATGTGGTGTCTCTCCAGGGTCAGGGTTCTATCCACCGCCATCATTTATCAACAAGGCAAAGATGAAGTACAGATGAATAGGCTTGTTTGGGAAATAAAGAACATGGCCCCAGGAAAGGATCCAGCCACCACCGACAGTCAGGGTGCTGAGAGGCAGTCAGTGGAGGGTAGTTTCAAAGCAGAGGCTTCCATCCTCCTTCCCCTCTCTCCAGCCTCTCCACCTTCAGCAGGGATGAATGTGACCCTGAGCTTCTCCTGAAAAAGTGACAGTTTCACCCAGTCAGCAAATCTTGTGACAATGGAGCAGGTGCTCATGGGAGCCCTGGAGTTGCCAGAGCTCTTCAACAGACCTCTGAGCTAAGCACAGGAAATCAACAGAGAAAGACTCTCCAGACCAGCCAGAAGTAGCCTTCTACACCACACAAGGGCAATGGGGTTTCTTGAGTTTTAATAGACATGCAACTCCAGTGTCAGCCATAGTGTCTAATTCATCTAGGACCATCACTGGCTTCTCCCACCAGGTGATGACAGGTCATGGGGAGGTCAGGAGAGTTGGCCAAGGTCTGGAGCTGGGCAGAGATGTGGGACTGTTTTGCTTTGATATGAAGAGTTCCCCGGGAGACTCATGAGTTGAAGGCTTGTTTACAGATGTGATAGGATCACAAAAGTACTAAGGTCACCAGTGGGTTAATGTATTGATGAGTTCACACTGAGTGAACTGGGGGAGGCAGATACAGTCTGGCAAACTGATGCTGGATGGAGTCTAAGGAGTGTGGTGACACTATGAGTGCTTCTGCAAGGTCTTTCTAGTTCCCTGATGCCCCCTTACTTTCGTGTGGAGCCACTCCCCCAGATCCACAGGTCAGAGTGCCTGCATCTCACCTGACCACCTCAGGATGAGGAGGGACCGCCTCAGGAAGAGGGACCACCTCAGGACAATGAGAGGGATAAGGCATTTTAAAAATGTATATTAAGTGCATTGGTGTGAAAGTGTCAGATCCCCTGAAATTGGAGTGACAGTTGTGAGCTTCTAAGTGGGTGCTGGGAATTGAACTTGGGTCCTCTGCAAGAACAGTCAGTGCTCTTAACCACTGACCTATTTCTCCAGCCCTGAGGGATAAAGCCTTATCCAAGGTATTTTCTCCAGCACTTGTCCCCAGGTCCACTTTTCCAGGTGTTTAAGACTCAACCTGGCCACTCCATACCCTTTTTTTTTTTTTGGATGAATTGTCACCCTCTTCATTCCAGTAGTAGGGGGTGCAGGTACCTGCTACAGGGACAGTAGTTCATCTGTGTGATGACTCTGAAGACAAGGGCAGATCAAAGTTGGTGACAAGTCCTCTGGACTGGGAACTGTGCTGAGATGCTTGGTGTGATACCCTGGGTGCTCCTGGGCCCCTTACTGAGGGGGTGTCTTAATGAAGCTGTATTAATATGGAACATACATATATTTGATGACATGGCTACATTTTTTAAAGTTAAAAGGCTGAATTGTCCCCCCAAAATGGGAAAACTCCGTGAGTTTGAAAATGGCAAGGAAACTCCAAATAGAAACAAATGGTTAAGTTGACCTCCTTGTTTTATGAGGACCGCCATTGGTTTATGGAGAACTGACTAAAGCTCTTGTTACCTTGTGGAAGTCAAGAATGAATGGATGCCCAAGAGAATCCCAGGTAGAGTTGGGGGTCCCTAGAAAGTGACAATGCCCTGTCACAGAGGACCACCTGTGACACTTAGCCTGGCACTTAGCTCAGAGGACCCTCAGGAAACCCATCCATGGTACCCTAATGTCTCTTGGGAAGCCTGCTCACTCAGCCCTGAGAGTCCATGGAGAACATGTCTGCTTGCCCCTAAAATGCTGTAGAGAACCCACCCGCTTGGCCCTCCATCTCAGGAAGAGAGAGCCTCTTGCCAAGGATTCAGGCCTGACCATCCACAGAGGCCATGGGTGGGACCCTACTATGGGATAGAAAATACTCTAGGCTGGGCGGTGGTGGCGCACGCCTTTAATCCCAGCACTCGGGAGGCAGAGGCAGGTGGATCTCTGTGAGTTCGAGGCCAGGCTGGACCGACAGCCTCCAAAACAATACAGAGAAACCATGTCTCATAAAACCAAAAAAAAAAAAAAAAAAAAAAAAAGAAAAAAGAAAAAAGAAAAGAAAAGAAAATACTCTAAATCTAGTCCCCAAGGAACTGCCACACAGACAGATCAGAGATGTGCCTCAAAACAAATCGCCTGAGGGAGGAGGCCTTATGACCAAGATATGAGGGAAACATTGAGATAAAGGAACCAAATCCCCTAAAGACAGCTAATATGGGAATTATAGGGCACTGGATATGAAATCTGTGTGTGGGATACATTTAAATAAAATTTGAATGTGTTACAGGGCTCTGCCATGAATGTTTTAAAATATTTTAAACTGGCTTCATAAACTTGAGGCTGAAAATGAAAAATTATTTTAAAAATTTCCAGGTGAATTTGTAAATTAATTTAATAAGCCTTTCACGAATGGAAGTGAGGTTTAAAACTCATTGTGTGTGGATTAAAAGCAAACAAGGGAGCTGGGGAGAACACTCAGCAGGTAAAGTGTCTATTGCGCAAGCATGAAGACCCAAATTCAGATCCCTAGGATCCACGTCAAATATAGGCACAGTGGCACGCATAGATAAACCCAGTTCTGGGAAGGTAGAGATGGGCAGATCATAGAGGCCCACAGGCCAGTCATTCCAGCTGAAACTCTAGGTTCAGTGAGAGAGTCTGTCTCAGAAAAGGAGGTAGAAAACAGTAGAGGAAGATAGTGTTGATCTCTGGCCTGTATTTACACACATGTACACACATGGACATAAAACACACATACATACAAAGTAAAAAGATACAATTAGGAAACAGATATGAATCAAATCAGATATATATGTGTGAAAGCTGTCTTTATAGTTAATTAATATATGCTAAATAAGGAGCTAAACTAAGTTGAAGAGCTGAGGGACTTGAAGAGGGCTAAGAAGTATTTACCCAGAATTCCCTCCTTCCCAGGGAACTCTTACGATCTTGGAAGTGAGAGTGAGAAATTCAGAGGACAAAGCAAGCATCGTGAGCATGGATCCAGGGAGAGCTCCAGAATAATGAGTGATGGAGGAGAGACCAGGAGACAGTGGTCAGCATGTGGATGAAATGAGAGATGCCTTTCCAGACGCAGGTGTGTGAAAACTTGGTCCCTTGCTCTAGTGTTATTTCTTTGGGAGATTACAGAACCTTTAGGAGGCAGGGCCTTATAGTAAGAGGTGAGTCACTGGGGGTGGCCTTAGAGGTTTTGGCCTGGCTGCTGTCTGCTTTCTGTTTCCTGTTCCACCAAGTGGAACACTCCTACCATCACAGAACTGCCAGCTGCTGGACCTTCCCTCCATGAGGGACTGTAGCCTAAAACTGTAAGCCAAAATAAGCCCTTGCTTCCTTGTTCTCCTCCTTGTCCCGTATTTGGTCAAAGCAACAAAAAAGTAACAAACAAAATAAGGGACACATAAAAGTGTGGGGGAAGTAACAGATTCCAGAGTCCAGTCAAAGTGAGGTTCAGAGGGAGGAAGGAGAGACAGAGAGCGCCCCCAGGAGGAAGGTCAGAAATGTGGACACAAAGAGGGAGCAGAGAAAGAATGCCAGTCACTGCATCCAGTCCTGTGAAGCAGCAAGAAGGAAGAAACACTTTGTAGGGTTAAAAAATTAAGCTAAAACCAAAGCACTTGACCAAAATAGCATGTAAATTTGGAGGGAAAGTAAAGATACTTATTAAAATTTAACTCTGCCAAATTAAATATTCATGTTGGGATTTCTACAGTGGATGCTGAAAGAATAAAAATAGGATTTGGCAAGTTTTTTAAAAATCAATATATGAAAGTTATTTGCATTTCTATAATGTATGCAATAAACGGAGGACATAACTTACAAATATGTAGTATTTACAATAGCCACAAAAAGGATGAGATCCCTGAGAGTAAACTAGCAAAAAATTGTGTAATTTCATCATGGAGAAAATTGTAGAACTTTATTGAGACATTTAAAAAGCACTTAGAAATGGAGAAATGGATTGCTTTTATGGATAGAAGTGTAATGTATTAAATTTACCAATTCTTCTAAAATGTATGCAGAATTTTAATGCAATCAAAATAATCAAGAGATTGTTTTTAACAGACCATGATAAGTTAATTATCAAATACATTCTGCAAGGGCAAAGGGCAAGAATAGCTGAGACAGGACTGTCCTGCTGAAAGAGAACACTTTCAAGAAACAGAACAAGCCTTGTTGGATAACAGGGCATGGGGCATCATGCCTGTGATTCCAGCCCTTGGGAAGCAGAGGCGAGACTACAGTAAGATCAAGGCCAGTGTGGGCTAAACAGTATGACATCACTCCGAAACAAGACAAGTACTCACACACACACACACACACACACACACACACACACACACACACACACACGAAATGGACAGGGCTGGAGAGGTGGCTCAGCAGTCAAACACACTTGCTGCTCCTCCAGAAAATCTGAATTCGGTTCCCTGACCAGTTCAGGGAGATTCACAAGCGTCTATAGCTCGAGCCTTAGGAAGAGATCTGATGCCTTTGACACCCAAGAGCACCTGTGCTCATTTGCACATATCCACACAATGTGCCCGAACACACGTTCACACACACACACACACACACACACACACACACACACACACCTTCAAATAATTAAAGTAATAAAAGGAATCTTAAAATAGTATCGAATAAAAGTGTGAAAGAACATGAAAACAGAACAAATCTTGAACCCTTCCCTCATTCAATATGTATCATAGAACTAAAAGTAACAGATAAAATTATTAAGCCTTTGGGTAGATAAAAATTTTATAAGGCATAGAAAGCAAAGTATTTTAAAAGAACAATGAGAATTTGGTGCCCATCAATACTGTATTTGAAATGTTGCCCTTCAGAAAACATCACTGTGAATTTGAAAAAGAATTTTTTTAGCCTGCAAAAAAGTTCATAACGCACACACCACACAAAGATCCACAATCTGTAGAGTGACCAACATATAAAAAGAATGTTTGCACATCAACAACAAGCAGTTAACATCCCAACAGGAAAAGACTAGACTTGAAATTTCATAAAATATATCAACAGAAGGCTGTGGTCTCTGTGAGAACTCCATCTACAGTCTATAGAGTCTCCATTCCAAGCTCAAGTTCAACCTCTGGTCTGCTGATCCCAGGCACCAAGACAGGCTAGTACTGGTGAGCTCTGCATTTGTTTAGCTGCCCCTGCCAGCAGCAAGATTCACCCGGTAGGTAGACTCCAGGGCCTGCATGGTTGCTATGGGACACAGTGTGCTCAGAGTCTGTGACACTGATGAGGCCAGGATAGAGTTCTGGCCAGATGCTGGCACTCGAGAGGTACAGAGAGATCCTGCTTGGAAGGGCTTTGACTCAGGCACTTGAGCTGAGGAGATGTGACCCCATTGCTCCATAACTATATCTAAACATTGCCAGGTGCCTTCTAAGAGAACCACCCCACACTGAGAACAGCATCAGAGCAGAGCAGAGGTTCCTCAGTGACCCTGCCAGTACCTTGGGATCCAGGCTTCTTGGGTCATGTTGGTGCCCTTGTTCTGAACAGATGCTGTCATATGACTCCATCACTCCATCTGCAACTCAATATCCTCCCAGCCGTACATCACCTGGAGCTTAGCAAACAGATCGCTAAGTCCGCTGGTCTCCAGTTTTAACAGTCTGGCCACTTTGTGTTTGCACTGAAGCAGGTGTCTTCCACCTCCATGACCATCTGTCTGCCTTTCCTATCCATTTCACCCAGGAGGGCTTTACAAGGTAAGGACAACCTCCTACCTCAGACAAACCACAAAGTCTGACAGACTCAATTGTGGCTTGGGGGAGTTTCTCCATCTCGAGGGATGCTAAGTGGCATTCTTGCAGCTATAAAAGTATTGGCTAGTGAAGTTTCAAGTTTACTTTTTGCGGTGCTGGAGATCCAACTCAGGGCATCGTGCATGTTAGCCAAACACCTCCCCACTGTTGAGTCCCATGCCCAGCCCTGCAGGGTGTTCAATGAAGAATTCCTTATTGAGCTCTCAACAAAGCCACTCATGTAGTTACCCTCCAGCATGACCTTTGCTCTGGATCCACGAGCCATACTGCAAGAGTAATATCACTCCTGTGATCAAGGGCAAATGCTCTCAGATCACATGGCTCCCCTGGCTGCTGCTATAGCTGCTGCCCATTGAGAGGTGCCTGGCTTAGAAAAGCTAAATGAAAGACGCCAGCCCCACCACAGCTCTGCAAATGCTAGCGAGGGGCTGGTAGAAAGGTGAAAGGTAACACAGGAAGCCTGCATGCCTCATGACACCAGCAATGACCTGGCCAGCACAGAACCAACCTCAGAGATGTGTGGCTGCTGTGAAGGTGACCGAAGCTATTCCTGGCCAGGCAAGGACAAGTTACTTTGATACACATGGTCCTTCACCCCAGACTCTCCTAACTGACTCAGCTGTGGAAACAAGACCATGGAGGTATCAGGAAGATGACGGTAGAGAAGCTAGGGTGGTCCCCATGACTGCAGGTGCACCCTGGGGGTCATGAAGAAGAAAATGAGTTTTCAGGAAGTGCTGGGCCTCTGCTTGGTTCCTGGAGGCCACATTTCTGCCTCTGTTCCTTCCACACAGCTTCATGCAGAGATGCTATTAGTGTTCCTTAATGCTTGGTAAGAATCATCTGTGTGACGGAGTCCGGAGATGAGACCTTTGGTGGGTGTCCCAAGGGTGTACACCTGTGGTAGGATCAGTCTCTTCACTGTAGGAAGAGAGGCGTGTGTTTTTTCTATTTTGGATGGAGAGAAAAGTAAGTGGTCGTCTTCAAGGCAGGAAGGGTGCTCTCATGAGAAGTGTGGGAAATGGATGCCCCCTGTTTAAGCCATATGCCATTGGGGGTACTGTGATATATTTTGTTTATTGTTCAGTACTAAGGAACAGAATGGGTCTTCACCCTGCAAGGAACCACTGGATGGTGAGGAAAGCAGAAAACTCAAAGAAACAGCAAGCAGAGGGTGAGCTTCCATAGAGGAGGTGGCACAGCCCCACCGGCGGTCTAACAGGGGAGAGGAGAATAGCCTTTGCAGCATAGGGACAGGGCGTCCCTGGGTCACCCTCAAACCCAGGGTCATTGAGATAGCCCAGAGGGTAATGCCCCGCCAGTCCACTGGCTGCTGCCCTCCCTGGCCAGGAGGACATCAGGCTGTTTCCTCTTTCCCTGCACAGCATCGCGCTTGTTACAGGCTTGTCACAGGCTTCCTCTGTCACCACCCATGTTTCGCTTCCTCCCAAGTCAAGCCCTGTGCACCTGAGCTTTCCTCACAATGCCGAACACTCTCCTCAGCACAGCAGGAGAGTGCTGCTGATGACTGTGACATCACAGAAACCAGATCTTCAGTTTCCCCATCTCCACATGGTACTGGAATCGCACCCAAGCTGGAGAGCAAAGATAACACCTCCATGTTATCAGTGTGGCCTCTGTGAGCCGCAATGAGCAAGTCAGGTGAGCAGACAGCTCCTCACACATTGCTCTAAAATCAAAGAAATGGGAAAGTTCAGGATAGTTACATGCAATCCTTCAAAAGACAAAGAGCACAAAATGATCCCGGATTTTCTTTTGGTTTTTTGTTTGTTTCTTTTGTTGTTTTGTCTTCTTTTGTTTTTTGTTTGGGCAATTGACCAGTCTATTTGGGAAAACCTTTAGCAAACCTAAGATGGCATCACTGAAACTACAGCCTGGAGTGTCCAGATGTGGGTAACTTCAGAAGCAGAAGTTGCCCCCTTGGGCTTCAAGTATGAAGAGAGGGGATTCTCAACCTTCCAGCCCCACTCACCCTGCCACAGAGTCAGATCCAAGCAAAACATGTGCTCGCTCTGCCGGGAGAAGGGAGTCCTCCTCCGTGCCAAGGACAGACTTCTCCTGAAGCACTAATTACCATCAGCCCCCACGCAGCTCCATCGCTCCACACAGGGCCAGGGAGATTGCTGTGAGGAGCTCTGCATCAAAGGACAGTTGGTACGTGGACCGGGAGAAGTTATTTAGAATGCTGTCCGGGGGTGGAGGTGGGATGGGAGTGGCACTGGGAAGCATTGTGTGCCCCTGTTTTCTGTGTCATTCTGTAGCCACTCTGTGTGGCCACGGAACAGCTTCCCCTCAGCAGAGCGATCACGAGCTCGCCTGCGGCGCAGCAAGGGCTTTGGCCCCTCGTTTGCAAGCGGGAGATCCCCACTGCGAGTTCTTTCCACAGTCTTTCCACAGAGAAAGTGTCAGGCCGTGCCTCCTTCACCTCCATTCATTTTATTTCAAGAAAAGGAAACTGGAGCTATGAGCTCAGAAGTGGGACTTCCGCATCACATGGTCATCCTGTTTTTAGTTTCCGAGAAACAGCCATCCTGTCCTCCTCAGTAGCCATACGGTCTTACATTCCACCCAAAGTGCAGAGTCCTGATTTCTGTACATCCTTCCACTTTTCCTCATTTTCTGTTTGGCTTTGAGGCAACCATTGTCACCAATGTGAGGAGCCACGTAATTCTTTATGGTTTTGATGCCAGTTCCTATTATTAGTCACATCAAGCCTCCTTTATGTGTGTGTTGGTCACCTGCCTTTTGTGTGTGTGTGTGTGTGTGTGCGCACCTATGTCTGTGTAAGTGTGTCCTTGTGTCTGCATGTTTCTGTGTGTAAGTGTGGGTGGAGGTGACAGGATAGTGTCACATGTCAGTCCTTGCTTTTGACCTGGTTGAGGGTAGGTAGGACTTCTTGTCTGTTGCTGTGTATGCCAGACTGAGCTTCCAGGGAGCCCATCTCTGGCTCCCATTTCACTGCAGGAGTGCATAAGGACAGATTGTGCTGGGGTCCTAGCTAAACCCTCACACGTGCCAGCAAGTGCTTTACCCACTGAGTCATCTCTCCAGCCCTTGTACGCCTTCCTTAGAAAATGTCTTTTGCCTATTTTCAAACATGGTTATTTCTCCTGTTACTGGTGGTGGGGGTTCTCTCTATCTCCTAAAACTCACCTCTCACAAGATACAGGATCTGAGGTGTCTCTCGTACTCAGAGGCTTGCCTTCTTCCTCTTCCGGGCATTTCCTCTGGTGCAGTTGCTTCCTGCTGCTGTTGTCCAGTTTGCCCGCACCTGCTGGCTCTGCTCCCTCTAGCTCTTTGAACATCCTTTGTTCCTCTATGCTGCTGTGTTGTCATCAGTGAAGCAGAGGAGATCTGTGTCAGTTTGCTTTCTGTGGCTGTGATAAACACGATCACCAAAAGCAACTTGGGGAGAAAAGAATTGATTTGGCTTATATGTCCCTTTCATTGTCTATCACTGAGGGAAGTCAGGACAGGAACTCAAGCAGGAACCATGGAGGAATCTACTTATTGGCTCGCTTCCCTGGCTCGCTCAGGTACTGTTCTTACACTGCCCAGGCCCGCCTGCTCAAGGACGGGATCACTCACCGCAGTCTGGGCCCTCTCACATCACTTAACAATTAAGAAAATGACCTAGAGACACGCCCACAGACCTAGCTGATTAAAAACATTCCACAATTGACATTTCATCCACCCAGGTATGTCTATGTTTGAGTTAAGTTGATAAAAACTGTGAAAAGCTCCAAGACACATCAAGCTTTGTGAACAATGTGGTTTTAGTCAAGGTTCCATGTAAAATTCTAATTCATCTGCTTTCTCCTCTGGAAAGTAGAGTGGACATCCCAACACTACCTTCAGTGTTTGATAACTGGATTGGAGTTCTCCCAAAGAACAGAAATGATTATATGTGTGGAATAGAACTGAGTGTGTGTGTGTGTGTGTGTGTGTGTGTGTGTGTGTGTGTGTGCGTGTGTGTGTTTAGTAGAATAGTTTATACAGTGGTTGTGCTGGGTAATCCAACAATGGCTCTGAGAGGCTAAGAACACAGTAATTCTTCAGTTCACAAGATGCCTTGGTAGTCTGAAACTGCTGCAGAAGGACAGAGGATTCCTGGAGAGCTGCCATTTGGGGCACACTTGGAGGCCTGGAATATGGGTTCTATGTCAGCAAAGGATGGTAGGGCCAGCACCACCATGTAATAGATGTATTTACCAGCAAGATGTGCAGGCAGGCAGGCAATACAACCTTCTCTCTCAGAGGAGCACACTGACCACTCAGGAGGGACTTCCCCTCTGCTAATCCTTCCTGGAAGTGTCCTCACCTCCTGTTCTCCAGACTTGTCTCTTAGGTGATTCCAGATCCTCATGTTGACATTCAAGGTTACCCATCACAAAGACAGAGGCTGACCCAGGGCAGCACCCGCCCCCCCCAGGAATCCTTTGCACCCTGCTTTTGAAAGCAATGATGGGGACCCTGCTCCATGGATGTGATGCAGAATGAACAGTCTGGGAAACAGAGGTCCCCACTCTGTCCCAGACTCCCTCACAGGTTCTACAGTGCTGCCTTGGGTGCTTTGCTGTCCTCAAATTGCTGCCTGATGTTGGCTGCTTCAAGATTGCCACCTTCTGAAAGAGATCCTCTGCCAGGTGGCTTCTCTGTGTTGTTCACATTGCCGGTTGCTTCTGGGAGCATTCCAGAGACTATCACATGAGACAGCACCACAGAAGAGGCAGGGACTGTGCACTCACCGTTTCTTAGCATTTTGAAATTGTGAGATAGAATTTACTGGAAGGAACATGGTTTTGGGTTTGCCTTTCATTAGTTTAGTCTTTTTAAAAAACATCTTCTTAAGTAAACTTCACTTAAGCATCCATTATCTGCAATAAAATGTGCCCACTTAAAATGTTTTGACAAATGCCAGCACCAGGGTACCTCAGTAGTTAGGATGTAGATATCCCCACCTCCCCTGAGAGAGCTTTGAACACTATTCCATCCTAATGTTGTATAGCTCATGGGGGCTTTAATCTGCCTTTGGACAGTCTCTAAAGATGTTGAGAGACTTTTCATGTTCCTGCGTACTCCCTCACCAAGTGTTGTTTCAAATGTGTTGCTGAGCTTTTAATATTAAAATTTGAAATCACTTGCACTGAGATTTGATTTGCATGGGATAAAATGCATTTATTTAAAATATGTAGTTTGAGTTTGTAGTGTAATACTTTATTGAAGTGCCTATCCAAATATTTTTACCATTTTTATTACATTATTTATCTTCTCAAGTTATATGAGTCATCCGTATATTATGGATACAGTTTCAAGATTCGGCCACTTTTCTTAAACAAGTGCTCCTAAGATTGTTGCAAACTTGTAGTTAATTTTAAGAATTCTGAATTTGACAGTTCTTTACAGTTTTCTCACTGCTTTTCTAGAGTGGCAGATTTCTGGAGGCTGTGGACATTTGCAACTATTCCTCGTGACTATTCATCTCCACTGGTACCCGCATAGTATGTCCAGTCTGTGTGGCACACCTGCTTGTCCCTGTGCAAACAGCACATTGCATTGTGTTGTTTAGTTTATTCTAAGTCTTAATATCAGATGGAATGGCCACATAAAAACTATAAGTACCTGAAAGAACAAAAAAATAGTAATAATCCAACATAAAGGATAGCACTGGAGAATTCACAAGTCCATTCAGAATGTTCCCATCCCATCCTGAGACTTCAATGTCACATCAAGGTTAAGTCCCCTTTGGAGCAGTGCTGAAGCTGAGGTGCCCTTTACTATTTGTAGCTGGCCACAATTTCAGGGTAGACACTGGATACCTGTCAAGGGAATTTTCTGCTCAGATTTAAGCCATGATTTTACCCCTATCATTTCAATATGGTGAAGTAAATTGATTGATTTTTAATGTAAACCATTCTTGTATTCTGGGAACAATCACCTCTTGATACTAATATATTATTCTTTATAGGAAACATGCATAATTAAAATGCCACAACCGACCTTCAGCAGCTGCACCTTAGCTACAGAAATCCACAGCAGCATGCTTCAATCCCCACCCACCACTGTGCCTGTTACCGTCACCTGGTCTCCTTGGGTGCACATTATAAATGCCACCGTGCATTGTTTTTCAAAATTGCATTTTCTTGGGTCTTTGGAGAATGCCCCTGTGCAAAGCCAGGGCCTTGCCCTCATCTGGCTGGTTGGAGCCCAAATGTCCCCAGCACTGTTTACTGCCTGAGCTCTTGGGAGGGTGTAGTTTACAGCCATGAGGAAGGTGTTCTCTGCAAATGTTATCAAGTTCTGTGTTACACAATGCAGTGTACTATCCAGGTAAATATGCTGTAGGGGTCATGGTCCTACCTGGGGTTTTCTCCCATAGCTTCCTCTTTCTGCTGTGCAGTTGCAGCTTCACAAAGGAGAGAATGGAAACTGCAATAAGCAAAGAAGATCACTGTGAAAATCTGGAATTGTTTTCTTAACTTTGGGTCTATTGTAGAAGATTGCTCACTGTCTACACAACAGCAAGTCCCCCTACTTAATTCTTTCTGGCAAACATCTAGTCTCTCCAGAAAAGCGAATTATGTTTCTCTCTGTGTTATGAGTTGGGTCTCTAATTTGTGAGGTTACCACATATGAAAAGGAGGTTCTCAAAGAGGATTTAAAGGTTGTACATGCAGCAGAAGGGTGGGGCCCTAACCCAGTTTGATGGATGCCGTCATTGGCAGGCATTAGGACACACTCAGTGGGTAGAGATCTGCAAGCCTTTGGGGAAGGTAAATGCTTTGAACTTGGACTTTCAGAACTTTGAGACAGTTACTGCCCTTTCTTTAAGCTGCTTGGGATGGTGTTTGCTTATGACAGCACAAGCAGATCAACACATATCCAGAGGATATTCAGAGATGCTGCAATTGTGGAACATGCTGTCTTGGTCCATCTTATGCTGCTATAGCATTGTACTGAAGATCAGGAAGCATACAAAGAATGGAGTTTGATTTGGCGCACAGACTGAGGGCTGGAAGTCCATGTTCATGCCACTAGCATCTGCTTAGGCTTTGGTGGGCATTTTCTTGCAGCACCACAACTTGGCAAGGGGCCTCACAAGTCCTGGTGAACCAAATGTTCTAGAGACATTTTTATAAAACAGAGACACTCCCTCAATAACCCATTAACTCATTGATCCATCTGTTTATCAGCTCTGGAATGGAAAAACTGATTCTCAGGGATAGAGCCTTCCTGATCCCCTAGGTTCATCCCTGTCCACACAGCTGTGATAGAAACTGCTCTTCCAACATGTGAGATTTGAGGGGCATATTTGAACCACAACACACAGCCATGCCCTCCTCAGAAGATAATAGTCCTATCCAGAGGTAGCTTTGCCATGGATGTGTGTCACCACAGCCAATGAGGCATGAGAGGTGAGATTGAACAGCCAGCGAGTTCGTTAAGAGCTTTGTATGTGAGAAGCAGAGACGAGGGGTAACCGTTAACATCTAGGTAACATCTGGATGTTCATGTATGAACTTATCCTGCCAGCAGGAAGGACTATGGCTGGGAATGGTGGCAGAAAGAAGGGAGGGGAGAGCCACATGCCCCTGGGTTGTGTGCCAAATCTAGGGATACTGCTGCACTTGAAACAACTGTGGTTATGGCAGATACCACCTTAGTACTGCATCATCCTTTTTATCTAAAGATGTGCTACCAAGCATGTCACTATTTTGTAGCTACAATGATATTATGCACTTTGTGACATACATATGTATTTATACATCATGATTTTCCATGTCATTAAACATTCCTTATAAATATGATTCTTCACAGCCACATAATGTATGAGTTTTCCATCTTCCTGTGGTGAGGACTTAGGGCTCCCGGCTTTGAAAAATGTGCTTGGCATGGAAAAGCTGTCGAGAGACCTGTGTCTTCCCTTCAGATTACATCAGGACTGGTGGAGCAGGCCCTTCTGCCTCCTGCTGTGTGTGCCTGGTGGGAAGCAGGGGAGCTCCTCTCCCACAGAAAGTCACCATTTTTAAAATCCTTCTGACCTACTTGACAACAAGTGAGGCCTGCTTCCCTGTTGAGGTTTGGTTTATAGGGAGACAGGCTGGAGGGTTGGATCCAGCCTTGTGCATGTTGGACAAGCACTGTATCACTGAGAAGCAACCCCAACTTGGTTCATTTCATTAAAATCTCCCTTAGCTTGCTGTACAAATGTGCATTTCCTACCATGATCCCCTGCTCACTGTCCTGTGACACAGTGCCTCTTCCAGACATCAGCCTTTCCTGGGGTTACTCCACCATTTACTTTCTGCATCCTCATACTTAAAAGCTGAAATCAAATTCCTTCTTCTATGAAGAGCAATTTATTACCCATGGACTTGCCAATCCCACACCCATAGCCACACTCCCATAGCTCAGTGTACATCTTCTTTATACTAAGTAATGTTATTGAGTCCTTGACAAACAGATACTCAGACACTCAGGAAACCTTGGTGTTTGCAGGCCTGTGGCAGGACACGATTAGGAGGTCCTCAGGTGGGGAGATGCCTTATTCAGGACTGAGGCAGAAATCCAGACCAAGCAGAAAACAAACAAACAAACAAAAAACCAAAAACAAACCTCCTATGAGCAGAGTGTGTCGCTGGTTCCTGTCAAGGCTAGTCTGGTGGTCAGCATGTCATTGTCACTAAAGCAAAGTCACTGTGAACACAGTCTAGGGAAATACACTCAGACACATGGGCATGAAGTCCCTTCTTCACCGCCTCACCACGGTCTATCCTGAGGACACCAGAGTCTCCCACAGTCACCCTGCCTTGATTCACCGGGGTGCTCAGTCATATTCAAAGAGGGCAGTGAACATTGTCTGAAAACCCCCACCTCTGAAGCTTTGCTTGTACTTTGCAAGTCTTCACCCATGACCCCAGGTCTATAGAAATTGTGTTTTGTTTTGTTTTTGTTTTAAACTTTATCGGGGAGACACTCACTCTTGCTCATCCTTCCCCCTCCCCTTTGAATCACACCAAAGTGAGACCCATGCAGCCCTTTCCTGATTCTAAGATGTTTTTCCAATTATTATGCAGCTGCTACGTAAGGAAAGCACACCCCAGATGCTGCTGTTGAGGCTGTTCATAGGAAGCAAGCTACTGAAGGACGGCCGTGCAAGTCCGTCTTTCTCATTCTGATGGATTCGTCTTCATGCTTTCAGTTGGCACTGAGCAGCATTTTAACTTTCAAGAGTAATGGAGGTCCTGAAATACTTGGTGAAATATTTTTTAAATATCTCTACAAAAATGAATTTCTCTATGACTGGAATAATGGAAGGTCGGTGTATTGTTTGTTTCCAAGAGTTTACTTACTTCCATCCCACTATCCCCGCTTCTGGGTAGCTCATCACTGTCCGAACGCATGGCTGCATCTCCTCAGTGCTGGCCATTGAAGCTCCATGCCGCCAAGCCACATCAAGCAGCGAAGCTACCTCCCACCAGAAAGCCAGCTCCATTCAGAAAGAAGAATCACACTCACCCTTCCCATCCTCAGAACAATGGTCTGTTCTCTCCCTGAGAGCCCAGGAAGGCACCAAGCTCAGCTCATTTCTTAGGAAAAGATAGGTCGACCTCTCTAGTTACATCCCCCACACCTAACATGCTTGATGCTACTACCACTCAAATCGCAAAAGGGGCAGTAGCTTTCTAACCAGCACTAGACAAGGCTGCTTGTCAGTAGTTCTTTCTGTGTCTCTGATAAGTACTGGTGCTCAGAGTCTAGTCAGGGATGCAATGTTCTTCAAGGACCCAGTCATAGGTTCCTTGACCCACTTGAGTTAATGACCTTTCTCCCTGGTGTGCCACTTACAGAAACAAATAGAGAGGCAGGGTTTTTCTTGACTCTAAATTCTGATTATATATTTCATAATGGTGGGGAGAATGTGACAAACGGGATGGACTCCATTCATGGCCTTGGGAGCTTAAGTGGTCATCTTCTAAATACCCCACAACTTTGCCAAATAGCTCCACCAACTGGGCACCAGGTATTTAAGCACTTGAGCCTGTGGAGGACATTTCACATTCGAATATGGCCCAAGCTGCTCCAGGTTCTGGTCATCAGCCAGTCCCCAAGAAGTGAAGCAGCTGCAGCTGTCTGTTCACGTGACGCCTACAGCAGACACAGGGTGCACCATGCAACAAACATCCCATGGTCGGTGGCTTGAACAGTGGATGTTGGTTTAGCTCATATGCCCCTGGGTTGGCCAAATGCTTCTTTGGTTTAGCTGGGCATTTGATAACTATCCATGAGTCCTAAACATCTGGAGTGACTGGTCTTCTTCCACATTTCTGGTCCCTTACAAGTGTCTGGAAGGTACTAGCCTGTATCATTGGACAAGATGCTGAGTGTGGAAAGAATCAAATCACCACTTTTTGGACCCAGACTTGTTGCAAACACCTTTTTTGTGGCTGAGTCTAGAGTCTGAGGGAGGGAGAGTGAACAAAAGCACTTGGGGATTGAACTTGGATCATCAGATATGGCAGCAAGGGTTGTTAAACACAGTCATCACACCAGACCACTTTTCTCTTCTGAAAGTAACTTTTCTCATTATGACTTCCAACTTGTGAAACACTTCCCAGTCCCATGTCACATGAGGGAAGCACTCCTATAGGACCGAGTTTCTGATTTCTGCAGCTGGTTGAATGTGTGAGTCACTGGAATTGAATATGCTGCGTTGGAAACTCAGAGATGCTCTAGTGAAATGCCCCCTAGGTGGATTCTATGTAGAGATGCTGAGAAGGTGCAGACTGTACATTCTGCATTCTATAATGTGACCCAGCTGTGTCATTATAACAGACAGACTTCTGGGTACCCTTGCCCAGGGGCTATCAGAATGCAGAGCACAGTGACACTGTACACGGGATTTCACCAGCCTTGTATGGCACTGCAGGAGAACTTTAAAAGATCTTCTGTCCACAGATCTGTAGCCACAGCAGCAGGCCACACAGAGTGCAGTGGTCCACAGGATTCCTCCTGCTAGCCACACCTATAGACACATTTAGGATGGAGGCTCTTATTGTGGGCTCTGAGCTCAGCAGCAGCAGCAGCAGCTGTGAAGTCGCTGGAAATGCCTGTTCTCAAGCAGTCCCATATGTTAGTTATCTAGGTCCCTGAAGGCTTACGTAAGTGAGGTCTGAGGCCCATGCCCCAATGCCAGGCCATCCCTGAGGGACCCAGATGGAGAAGTGAGTCTGGATTCTGTGTCGCTTCAGGAGGACACAGGAATTTGTGTTTCTGCCCCTTAGGTTTCCTACAGTTTTGAGATTTTTCCAGCACAATTACTGCCTCCTACAACTTCTCCAAACCACATCATAGGAAGTTGTCCAGGTCCGGCTCACACCAGAAAGCAAGTGGTGGCTACTACCAGGAAAGAGGGGCTACTGATCAACTAGCTGCATTCTAAAAGTGCCAGGGCAAGGAAAAGGCCAGTGTAAGCCTCATGCATAATGTCACTCTGCTATGTTCCCCAGGTCTCAATGAACTTGTGAGAAAATGAACAAGCTTGTTAATATCCGCACAGGTTGATGAAGCTTTTCTCACCCCTGAAATGTGGAGATTTCATTGAGAATAAGGTGTTTGATCCACTGCAGGAAGAAAAATAGCCACTCCATGCAGGGAAGCTATGATTCCACCCTTGAGGTCTGGAATAGGGTATCTGGAGAAAGCTGCACAGACTTGCTGCATCCTGGGCTCCCCAGAACTCTGCAGGTAGCTCCTCAATTCCCTGGAATCTTGGAGGTGGCACTAAGATCATTATACTCAGCTGAGGTTGAAACAGAAACAAAACTCCAAAAAGTTCATGGGGGCCTTCTGGGTTTGTGGGAGGGCTCACAAAGAATGAGTCAGATTTTGGGGGTACCTGCACCTAAAATGTCAGGATACTATAGGCAATCCTCGCTGTGTATGCCTGGGTAGAAAACACATGCTGTTCCCATGTGGCGAGGGGGCACGTCAGCTATGTATCTGCATCACAGCCAAGTCCTCTCCAAAGAAACCCTAATGACATCATGAAGGGCCACTACAGCCATGAGAGATGCCCGATCCACACTGACCACTGTGGCCTCTTCAGGGTGTCCTTCCACTGAGAACTCTTAGACCCACCAGGTGAGCAATGCTCAGGTCACTTTGATAAATGGTGGCTGGCTCAGTCAACAGTCTGAATATGACTGCTGGACATACATTCCAGTGCCAGGCTCCCTTACCAGGTTCAGGAAATGCAAACTTCACAAAGAAAGCCAAGAAGCAGTGGCACGGAGCCCTTGCACCAATACTATATAGGTCACCAAGCTCTCACTGTCCCTCTGCCTCTTCTGCCCTAGAGCCTTTGGACTTGCTTCTCTGAGAAGGTGCACTTGGACTTCAACAGTAAGCACATGGGGAAGCCCCCTAGTACCTGTCTTCTAGGCACCATTTCCCCCAGGATGTCGTTGGCCTCTACACCAGCCCTGGCTACCAGGAAGTTCATAGAAGCTGTGCTGACATGCCAGCCCACCTATTGGGCAAATCTGCAGAAGGCATGCTTTCAGACTAGCCTGGTTCAAAGGCAGAACTAACATTTGGATTCTGGGTATACACTGTGAACGGCTCAGCCTAAGGTGTGTGCTGAGTTTTCATTTATTCTGAGGAGTGAAGGGGCAGTCACTGGGGTATGCTTCCAGCCTGTGGTCACTGTGGACCATCTTCAATACTTTCTCTCCCGGGGACCCATTTCATATGCCATGTATGAGTGAACATGGATGCAGTTATCACAGCCCCTTGCCTGGAGGGGCTTTGCAAAGGGTAATTCTATTTGATGCCAGTGTAAGTTGTTTAGTCAGTTTAAAATGTATTATTTGTGTGGGTATGTACATGTTTATGCAATTGTTTACATGCACGTGGAAGCCAGAGCACAGCTTTGGGTATCATTCACCTTGGTTTAGAGACAGTCTCTCACTGTCTGGGAGCTGACCAGCAAGTTTCAGGAATCCTCATGTCTCTGTCTTCCCAGGGCAGGAATTACATGCATTCATCATCCTGTCTGACATTCTTCATGTGAGTTCTGGGGATTGAACTCAGGTGCTCATGTTTGCAAGCACTTTACCCTCTGAGCTGTCTTCCCAGCTTTAAGTCATTTTTGAGGGAATCATTTGGGCTTAGTCTTTATTACAAAGGATCAGTTGCCTCCTGCTGCTGTTTGCCTTGGTTTTTAGCCACACACTCCCACAGCTATCTCTTTGTCCTGAGGGCTCCTCTCCAGTGTGCTCTGCCTATCCTCCAGCTGGGGTGAACACTGAACCAGGATTCATTGAGATTCTGCACCACTGATGCACACAGCTCTCAGTGGCAGAAGATCCCATCCCGGGAATATCTCCCCTGCTCTGCAGGCTATGCCTGGCCCTTCATGGGGCCATCGTAAGCACTTCTTTCTCTGTGTGAGAGCTTTTATTATCCATAAATCATGAAGAGCCAAACTGCAGTTGTCCTTGCTGGAAGGTGGCAATCTCTCCACGAAATCTTTGGGTCTCGGTTGTGAGAAAGCACAGTGTGGGCAGGATGAGAAATAGCTGGAGGATGTGGGGATCCAGGAGACCCATCTGCTGCTAGAGATACACACACCAGGTAACAAAGATGCTCAAGTCCCTCACCCATGTGCCTGTGGAGGAGGAAGAGTGGAAGAGTCCGGTTGAGCCAACCCTGGCTTCTGCACACAGAGGGTGCAAGCTTTCTAGCAGGACCCCTGAATTCGGGAGCAGAGCCACAGTCATGCTCTCTGCTGCACAGAGCCCTGGCAGCACACTTGTGATGATGCCCAAGTTGGCTTCCATCAGTCTCTAGTCCTCTTCCTAGCCCTCCTTTTTCCTCCTCTCCCTCAGAGCTTTGGGATAGATGAGGATTAGTAACCGACAAGAGCTGAGTTGTAGGTGGCAGGCTTTCTGGGAGATAGTGTCCATGGACAGACATTCCATCACTGTGGTGTGACAGTAGATGACAAGCAACTCTCCTGAAGTACCATGGAATAGGTAATACGCTAGCTCAGTACCCCCTTCTCCCCTCACTCTCAAGTCCCCATCCCGCAGGAAGGAAGAACCCCTCAGGGCCAGCACTCCCTTCTGCTCTTCCTGTGACTGATTTCAGTCCCATTTTTTTGAGGCACCATGTGGGGAGCACAAGTGCTAGCTTGTGCTTGGGTTTCACTGGGGCAAGGGGTACCTACATCAGACCAGAGCCTTGGTTCCCACCTGACCTGCTTCACAATTATCTTCACTTCCTGAGACCTGAGCCACAGGCACCTACTCACCCTCATTTCCAGATGCCTGGGAAAGTGTTGCAGAGGACAAGTTGATCAGAAATGAGCTGTGATGGGTCTCAGAGCAATAAAGCGTCCAGGTGCCCAGCCACCCAGTGCAGTTTCAGCTCTCTTGCATAGCAACTCCTTCAACATATAAGGCTGACCCTGAGGTCAATGCTTCTATTATCATCATCTCCATTTATGGTGAGAGAACCGGAGACACAGGGGGTGAAGTGATTTGTCACATAGCTAGGCGCAGCAGAGCCAGAATGTAGAGCATCTGTGTTGCTAGAGCCAGGCTTATCATCTGTGTTGTTGCCCTTCACCTTACAGCTTCCAGACACCTTAAGGAAAGCACACAAGGCCGACGTGGTAGCTTTGGCGAGGTCACTGCTCAGGGTCTGTGCTTCGAACAGTGAGGCACATTTACTTGTCTCTCTGCGGGTTTTCTTGATTAAAGACATTGAAAGATCCTCTCAGCTCAATGTCCCAGTGGTGGGTCTAATCCAGCTATGGCAGAGACCTACTTTCCTCAAAAATAATAGCCATACTGAACACATGGGAAGTCCATTGTTGAACAAGGATAGCCTAGTTTCAGAACTGCTTCCTTCCCATTAACAGAGCTTGTCCCTAAGGAGGAAGGCATTATTTGAGGCTTGGAATCTATCCAGCTGGGATTCCACAGATCACTGGTTGCCAGCAGCGGTAGACCTATGAGGAACACAATGCAAGGATAAGGATAGGTTTGGGGACAGAATAGAGCAGGACCCTGTACAAGGAGGGCAAAGGACCTAGGCCATAAGGAGTGAGAAGCCTGTGGAGCTGTAGAAACCATCTTTGCTTCATCTCCCCTAGAGGACTGCCTGGCCACAAGGGATTTGCAGCTGGGAAGTCTCTGGAGCTGAGTCCCCTGGCTTAGGAGAATTTGGGTCCTACAGTTGTCCTATCTCCAAAGCAAGCCTCATCTCTCGATTCTTCAACCTCTGTGACTCCCAGGCAGCCAGCCCTACCAATACTGGTGAGGAATGGAGTGAGTGAATAAGTGAGCTCTGTTAGTCTGACCTTCATCACCTCTCACCTCAGCTTCTTAACAGTGTGCTCATTGGTACTGACTTCCTCACTGGGGTGCAGGGTCGCGGGGGGCCGGGGGGAGCGGTGACACAAAACAAAATAAGAAAAATAGAAATAAAAATCAGCCTGTAGCAGAGAGTGCAAGAACTCAGGTGGCCTGATTTTATCTTGTTATGTCTTTTCTTTCCTTGTTATTTTTCTCAGACACAAGGTGTGCATCTCTGGATTCCATAAGCTCAGCTTGATGTTTCTAGAAGAAACACTGTTTCCACCTGAGGAGGGGATGCCCCTGATCTTGGCCTGGCTGGGTGAGCACACAAGGCTGACATCATGTACACCAAATGCTCCTGAGTCCATTTGAGAACACACACATCTGTATTTCCGTCTATGCATAGGTAGAGACATAGAGACTCCCCTTGCCAAGTGCCAGGTCACCTAGGAGACCCCAAGGGGAACTGTGGCAGGTAAACTCTGACCCCCACATCCTGTTTTCCCCAGGAACGTGGGCAGGAAGAGGTCAGCAGAGAGATGCCCTGGTTTTATTTCAGAGTTCTGTTCTTTTCCCTTCTGAGACAGCCCAAAGTCCTCTGGAGGTGTGGACTTAATGAAAGGGAGCAGAGGAACAGTGACTCTGGACATGTGCCAACAGGGGTAAGTGAGCATATAGCTCAGACATGACCCAGGTATACTGTCAGACAGACCCTCATTCTGTGTCCCTGATAACCCACAGCTCTGGCTTGTCATAGGACTATGGTTAAGGACACCTCTCTCAACACACTACCTTACCCACACTGCCCAGGCCTCTTCTTAAACTCCCCAGCTACCCTCAGAGGCTATTGTTCCCCATGTAATCCCTTGTCACTATGTTGGAAAGAACACAGTGTGGAAGGAAAACACCGCAACTGGAATGCTAGATCTTCCATACAGAGGCTGCCTGTCAATGTTCTGAACTTCAGTCTCTTTATTTGAAAACAGAACCAAGATTGGTGAGATCTGCCAGACAGCAAGGGCTGGATGCAAAACACCAGCCAGCTGCTGACTCTGAACCTGATAGATAGAATATATGAACAGATGCCTGACACCCCTGTCCCCTTCCTTTCCACACATCAGCATCCAGTATATGATGCCCAAGCCATGCTCGATTCCAGCAGTCACAGAGCCTGAGGGCAGCTGGAACAGGATGCATAGAAGGCTCTTCATCTGCCATGGCTCAGTGACACTTCAGACCTGACTCACAAAACATTCACTCACTACCAGACACAACCCTAAACTCTTTGATTCCATACTGAACATTTCCCTGACCCTCATCCCAAGACCCGATGGAAAATGGACATCTATGTTTGGCTTTCTGATTTCTCATTTCAGACTGGACTTGTTAAGGCATGTCCAGATACCTCATATGTATCATCAAGACTGTTTCTGGATGGGGGCTATGTCTCACTCACTCTCTTGGGTGTCACCTCCACCCATGTCTGTGATTGCTTCAAGTTCTACCTAACTAAATTCCTCACTACACAGAGTTTTGACCCTTCCTCTGGACCCTTCTGTCCTATCCTGCCTACTCCACTCCCTTCCATGATCATGATCAAAAGCTGCAGTGCTCTTAAGATTCCCCATCAAATGTCTTGGTCCCCAGTGCCACCTGCTGTCTGGGCAGGTTACTATTCTGACAACAATTTCACAAGCCATCACTGATCCTCCAGGGTTCCCTAGTCTCCAATGTCATCCCTGCATGCTGTGAATCAGTCTTACAATTGTTCTTTTACCTGTAGCTTCTTCTCTGACCATCTCTTTGATAAAAGCATTAACTGGCTAATGTTTGTGTTGCCCACTCCCCTGTGATCATCCCTGGCTGTGTCCTCCATCCAGAGAAGTCTTCTCTCCAGCTGACCCCATGGTTTATGCCTTCTTCAAACCTTCTCAGTTTCTCCTGAAGTGTCTATCACCTAATTTACCATTTCATTTCATTTTTAATTTACTGATTGAACCTTTGCACTAGAGGGCAAGTTATGAACTCTAAGGAGACAGACATTTTCACTGCCTTTTTTGTTTTTATGGCATTCTGTGTTTGCTACTGTCTGTGAGCTCACAGTTTGGCAAGAGCTTTGCAGCTGGACAAGGATCTATTGGTTTCTGTCAACGCGTAAGTCACCTTTGCATTGCTGTGACTGAAATACATGTTGAAAGCAACCTAAAATAAGGAAGACTTATTTAGTCTCATAGTCTTGGGAAGCTCAGTTTGTGTACTTAGGCACAACATCTAGGTGGCAGCCGTGTATGGAGGAAAGCTGCTCATTCCACAGTGGAAGAGAGTCAAGGAGAAAACACGAAGGGGCCACAGCAAGATACAGCCCCAAATACATCTTCCAGTGATCCACTTCATCTAACTAGTCCCTTCATCCTGCTTTCACCACCTCCCCAAATGCCATCATGTGTTGAACCCATCAAGGGATTAATCTTTTGATTAGGTCAGAGTCTTTATGATCCAATCCCTAGAAACAGCCTCACAGACACACCCAGAGGCATGCCCTGCTAATCCCCTAGGCACTTGTCCATCAAATTCAGCTGACAGTCAATGCTAATCACCACAGCTGAATTCCTCCATGTGTCCAGATTGGAGGAGGGTCCTGCTTGAGGCCCTCCAAGCCTGTGTTTTCAGCACCCTGGACAGCACCAGACCTCTTTGTTCTGTGACCCTCACCCATGAAAGACATTTCCTAACTGAGAGGTGAGCTTTCCTTTCCTTTAGCCTACTTTTGGGGCATCCCTGAAGTTTGGGTCGGTAGCTTCTATTTTTCCTACTTACCATTTGATGATACAGAAATCAAAGGAACATGCCGTACGTGAGCCATTTCTCTGCACTTCCCTCCTGTGCTTGGCAGAAAATAATGACCATGTTCACTACATCAATTTGGGGTTTAAAGTCATGGGGCAGCCCAAAGAGCACCTGGTTTATAATTTAGCTTTCCCTCACCTAACATTTGGACTTAGTTTTATGGCAGGGAATATCTGAAGAGATTTTTCATTTTTTCTCCAGTTTAAAAGAAATTTAGGGTCATTTCCAATGTCACCTTATTAAAATAGAAGCTGAAGAGGCTTTGAAGCAATACCAGATGCAGTGAGTTCCCCAAGTAGTGAGACTTTTTTCCAGCAGGAACCAAGCAGCATGAAAGCTTTCCTTCTCCTCTGTCTTATCTCAGAGCCCAAGAGCTCGTAGCACAGGACCAGACAGGAACTCTCAGGTCAGCAGTGAGTCTTTGCTTCCCTTTCCATCCCAGATATCTGAGTAGAAATAGGGAAAGGGTGAGAAGGACATGAGAGTCACAACCCTCATCTCCCCCGCCCCCTCCACAGGCCCAGCTTCAACATGATGTCCACAGCCAGATCTCTTTTCCTTCCTGTCATCTGGACTCATAGTTGTCCTAGGACTATGAACTGTCACAAACAAGAATGTTTCAAAGGTAAGTGTGCGGTACCACTGAGCTCCCCATCTCTGTAACCTGCCACTCTGCTTCCTTTTAACACTGAGGTTCTGATCATCCAGAAGTTGATAAAAGTCAGGAGGGAAGATGTGGGACCAAGGAGCTCAGGGAAGACTCATCAACTGGAGAAGACTGTAATTGGCCCAGAATTCTATCAATGCTAAGGTTGCTGGCACTATGACAGGAGTTAAACACAAAGGGTTTAAGCCCAGCGTGAGGCCATATTACCTCTGTGGAGATGGCTACTGGAGTCACTAAAGCTCTGTCATTGTGAAGAATCTGTTTGGTTTTCATATCCTGAGTCAAAGAGGGTCACTCTACAGCCTCACTTCTTATGATATTGGCCCAGTATGATGCTCTTTGTGAGGGACACACACATTCAGCAGGCACCTAGTGGGTTTCCATGTGGGTGCTAGCCTGATGCTGGATCCAGAACTCACCATGACTATTAAAGCAGACAGTGCTGTCACTGCTGCTGTATTCATGAATTTAGAGAAATCATGCCTGCTCATATCTTGATAACAAAAAACCACAGCATCACCCTATCACACACATAGCTCATTAAAATCACAAGGGTTTAATGTGGAGTCTTGATACCTCTTGGGACTAACCAGACCCTCAGGAGTTCAAGTTGCCAAGTAGACTGTTGTGGCTTTTGCGATCTGGCCTCTTCTGCTTTGTAAAGATACTGAGCAAACAGGAGCTGCTCCCCTTATTAATTATGTGTCAGTCATTTGAAAACCAGCCAACCATTCACATAGTTTCTCTGTGATATTGCAAGAACAGCCTCTGGCTTCCTCCTGCCAACCCTCCAGGTGGCCCAGGCTGCTTTCAAATGACAGGGGAGAAGGAACGTGAAAGTCAACCCTGGCAAAGGAACCTGAAATAATTGTTAGTTATTGCATAAAAACATATAGGGTGTTAGAATGTGCTCACACAAAATGACTTTAACAACAGAGAGGCTGAGTGGGGAAGATGATATTTTCTATAGTGGTGTTCAGGAAATGTGTCCAGTCAGCACTACTCTCATAATCTTCCATATTAATAAGTAAGACTTTCTGGAATCCAGTTGCCGAGAGAGAGGAGTGGTGAGCAAAGGGGTCAAGACAGGGCTAGAGAACCCCACAGAAACAGCTGACCCGAACAAAAGGAAGCTCACAGACCCCAGACTGATAGCTGGGAAACCATCATAGGACTGTTCCAGAACCCCTGAATGTGGATGTCAGTTTGTAGGTTTGGTAGTGGATCAGTATTTATCCCTAGTACAAGAATGGACTTTGGGAACCCACTCCACATAGAGGGATACTCTCTCTCTCTCTCTCTCTCTCTCTCTCTCTCTCTCTCTCTCTCTCTCTCTCTCTCTCTCTCTCTCTCTCTCTCTCAGCCTAGACACATGGAGGAGAGTCTAGGCCCTGCTCCAAATGATATGACAGACTTTGACAATTCCCCATGGAAGGCTTTACCCTCCCTGGGGAGCAGAAAGGGAATGGGATAGGGGGTTGGTGAGGTGTAGGGGAGAAGGAGAAGGAGAAGGAACTGGGATTGACATGTAAAACTTGAATTTTAAAAAATGAAAAAAGAAAAGATTTTCCTCATTTTTCTGACTGAGCATCTCACAGCCAAATGTGCCTGGATCTGAGGACAGTTTGCTTGTCCCCAAGAAGGAAGAAGATGGAGGTGGGCTCTGTATTGGATGCTGTTGGCTCTAGGCTGATTATGCCTGCCACTTTGTTTCTACAAGATAAAATGTTCCATTGCTGAGGGTGCTACGCAGAGACAGAACTAGGCAGATGCTCCTAATGCCTTTGCTTGTGTTCCTTTCCTCATCAAGTTTCCTGTGGTGTAGAGAGGAACAGGGGCTTTCCCCTTCCCCTGGGGCCTGCCTGCAGTCCTTGGGCCTGAGCAAGCATGGAGCTGGTGCATGGCTCATCCTGCCCCAAAGGAGGGCCCCAATATGAGATGAAAACATTTGGTAAATGTGCCTTGGACCACAAGGGGGCCCCAAATTTGAGGGTTCTTTTCCTTTGTGTTCTCTGTCACATGATGTTTTCTCGTCTCATAGCAGAATTGATTGAGACAGTTCTCACTGGAAAATTTCAAACAAAACAACTTCCTTCATTTCCAAAGTATTTTCTGCACAGTGTGAACAGGAAGCCACCGGGCTTTAGCTACCTGTCACCCAAGTGGTCTCCACAGCACAGGATCCTCTGGCAGGCAGGCTGGGCACACTGGTGCTTCTGGCTTGGCCTGATGCACATCCTTCTTCTCTGAGGGAAGCTTTCTCTGCCTCAGCAGTTTCACTTCCTCAGGGTACCTAATTGTCTCTTCACAAGGTTTGCACACAGAGAGGGTTTCCTTTTGAATCTGAAATGAAAAAAAAAACACTTAAAGAAATTTCCCAAAGGAGATAAAGTTCCTTTTGTTAAGTGGTGATCACATATCAGCACTCAGGAATCTTGTCAACACATCAGATGACAAAAAAAGCCCATGGCCACAATGATTCCTCCAATGTTATCACAGAAACTGTGCCAGGCTGAGTCTCTATCAATGCACTTTCTGGTCATTGCCCCAAGGGGACCCTTTCACCTCACTGAAGGTGAAGGTGTATGCATGTGTGTACATGCAGAAATGTAGTATATGTTTGTGTTCATGTTCTCATGTGTATGTGTACCTGTATATGGTGTGCATATCTGTATGTATACACTTACAGGCTGTGAACATTTATCTGTGAGTTCACACAGGTGTATGTGCATATGCATAAATGTCTGTTGTGTTGCACATGTGTTTCTTCATGTGTGTCTGTATGTATGTTTTTTTGTGTTGTGTGTGTATTCATGCACAAACATGTTTGTGTTGGCATGTTCCAGTGGAGAAAGGTGCAGGCAGGTTAACAAAGCATTCTGAGGACTAGCTCTTTGAAGACAAGAGCTGAGTGTGTTACCCAACGTGTTTAAACTTCAGCACACCATGCACAACTAATAACATATGAATGAGAATCTGAATCAAACAGGGTTAAGCAGCAACAGGATCAGGCAGAAGCTTGGTATGAAGAGAAGGACAGGAAAGAAAGGTCAGTAGTTACAGCAGACATATCTGTCACCACAGGTATGATTATACCAAGTAGCAAGAGTTCCCCTAAGCTCGGTTCTGGAAGGAAAGTCCCTCTCTGGAACCACCTTATCCAATAATAACTGTGGAGCCAGGGAAAGGGCTTAGTCTCCTGGGGTAGGGGAGCACATCCTTTACTAGATTGAATAATGCTGATCACCTGAAAGAACAGTAGAAGCAGTCAGACTTCTTCCAGCTCTGTCTTCTCTGTTCTCTAATACTTGTTCTGGGATACTTGGCTGAACTTCCAAGTCCCTGCAAATGAGAAGAGACGGCTAGAGGAAGGCCTGTCACCAAATGGCAAGTACAACTTAAGGGAAAATGTAGCAAGCTTTCTTGTTGGACTATCTTTGGACTGTCAGACTGCAAATAATGACCCAGAGACTTATTATTAATTATGAAAGTTTGACCTTAGCTTAGACTTTTCTCCAACCAGCTCTTATAACTTAATTAACCCATAGTTTTTAATCTACATTCTTCCATGTGGCTTGGTTACCTCTTCTTAGTATGACACATCTGATTTCCTTGAGTGTGCTAGCAAAATCTGCACAACTAGATTCCTCTCCCCAGTTTCTCTCTGTCTGGAAGTCCCACCTGTTCCTCCTGCCTGGCTATTGCCCATTCAGCTTTTATTGCACTAATCACAACAATACATCTTCACACAGTGCACACTTATCCCACAACAGGAAAATAGTCTAAAGATCACCAGTTTCTCAATATGATTCCATGAAAATTCATGCCAAATAAGTGAGGGTATATTGTTCTGCCCTTGACAGATATTCACAACCCCAGAGGTGGAGCAGCAGTGTCTCTGGATCCAGGAACTGGCCAAAGTTAAGCCTTGGAGTCCTGTTTCTCCGGAGAGGAGGACATGGCTGGTTTGAATGGCCCAGCTCTGGATAGAGATCATGCATATGTGGCATTGAGAAGCAGGCACTGCCCATGAACCTTGCTATAAAATGACAGTAGTGGCAGCACAAGGATGTGACTGGGAGAATAGCTGGAATCTTATGGTGACTGACTGAGTACCCTCATCAGGAAATCCTCAACCTTGTTCTTCTCTGATTTGCTTGAGCCACGGGCAGTGGAAATAGAAGTTCAATACAGTGTTTGCTCTCAGTTAATCCCTTAGAACTGAGCCACTTGAGTATAATGAGGACTGAGAGTTGAATGTTGTAAATTTGTACTGTGCATGTGTTAAGAATACTGTGTGACTTGCTCCTTGATCATTCAGGGAAGGGAAATACACTCACATCCTGGTTCATTTCAAGTACTCACTTTTGAACACAAGAGAACATAGGAATTCACAGTGAAATGTTCCAGACCTTAGTGATCACTGGTTACAGCCAGGAGCAGGAGTCTGAGCTTTCTCCCAGCATGTTGAACAGCAATAATCATTTCTCTCTCTGTTTGCTTCCACTTCTGTATCTGCCTCACCTGAAACAACCTCCATATTCTTTCATGTTGGAATCCATGTTTCGGAGTCTTCTCTTCAACCAACATCTAGTACCTACTGTCATCTCTCAGCCCAGTCTTGCCAACCAGAGCTTCTCTGGTTAATCCACCCTTTGACACCTCTCCCTTGGGCTGGCTGTCCTCCCTGAGGGATCTCACCTAGTTCTGTGGTAACTCACCAGGCCCCCCAGTTAGGGATCTGCAAGGTTGTAATTAGATCACTTACTCCTCCCAATTAACACACCCACAGCAACTGTGGTCTCCCCAGACTCTGAGTCTGCCCCCCTGGGTCTCTTCTTGAATTCAGACAATCAGTGTCCACTTCAGATGTCCTGGTCCATCCCCCACCCTAGTGCCCTCACTACCTAGCTCTAGTCATGCCAGTCAGTCTCTCAGTCTAGCTATGCCCTCCAATATCTCATCCTCTCCTTCCATCCCATTGCTGGGGAATCCAAGAAGGAAGCAACCACAAAGTCTCCTGTCTCTCTCCACTTCGGGGGACACTTCCCTGTGCTCATTTTTCAATGATTCCCATGAAATGTAGAATGGTTTATGGTGTATAACCTGATACCTGGCATGCTATTTCCCCAAAGCTTCATTCAACTCATGTAGGTTCCCCACCCATGTGCTAAGTATAGCCATGCATCACGCTTTCCAACAGGTCCCATGCTCTCCCTATCTGCCCACCCTCTGCTCCTACCTTGTGATCAACAAAAGATCCTCTATACTGGTGATGTCTGTCTGCACAGAGAAGGTCAGTTGGTCCACACAATGCTCCTCTAACTTGAGTGTGACAAATGTGGCATATGTACCAGTTCCCCACTCTAAATCAGAACCTTGCTAAGGTGGGATGTGGGCTTCAGTGATGTTGAACTGGGGATGTATGGAGCTCAGCATGCCCAAGGAATGAAGAAGTGTGTGAGCATATGGAACTGGGAGCCTAATGGGGGAGAGGCATTGTGTAGTCTACATAGAAGCATCTTGTGTGTTCCACTTTCTCCCACTGTGGTCTCTGGGCCATATGAAGTGTTACTGCGATGTTCCTTTTCTTGTGCTCTGGTTTTTTGTCATAATGGCAAGCTATAGAAAGAAGAGTCTTCAATTCCAGAAGTCATGGCCTCCCACTGGGATTATGGCTGTGACCTGGTTAACTCCCCACTATGGATGCAAGCGCAGTTCTCTGTCGTGAGGATTCAGAATCTCAACAAAGTGCCCTGAGTAGAGGGCACCAGAAGCACTGCGGGTAGGCATCTCAGGCTCTTTTGTTTTGCGCAATTAGTAACCCATTGGGATTCACTGAGTCAATGCATTGTATTTGTAGATGTTTGCTATATGTGGGGGTCTGAGAATGCACCAGGCATGGTCTCAGCTTTCATGAATCCTGGAGGAATTTCATTCTGTCCTCTGACGTCTCTTCTTGGCCTGGGTCTGTTGAACAAGGATGTCCTTTCCATTTTCCTTCCTTCTTTCCTTTCTTTCTGCCTTCCTTCCTCCCTTCTATCCATCTTTGTAACAGTCTTATATATCCCAGGCTGGCCTATAAATCACTATGCAAAGATGACCTTCAACTTCTGGTCCTCCTTCCCTCACCTTCCCAGTGCTAGGATTGCAGACATGTATCACCGCCCAGTTTATATGATGCTGAGGACTGAGTCCAATGTTTTGTGCTTGGTAGGCAAGCATTCTACCAACTGAGTTACATCCTCATTCCATAACCTGCTTTTTTAAAGCCTGTGTGGCATCTCTCAGTTTCATTAATGTCTTGGCTATTAAAGTGATCTTCCCTTTGCAGCCTCAGGATGATACACAACAAATGCCAATTACAAGATAGGATTTTAAACATGTCCCAGTCTCAATTCTGTGGACAGTGGCCATCTGGATATCCCATGAACAATTTTTAAGGTGTTCTACAACTCAACAAATGAGATCAGATGACCAGTATGGCAGCATTGTTACTTCTGGCATCCCTCTTGTCCCCAGGACTTACACTTCATTGCTCTGCAGAAGTGGGAGAGAAATATTTTCCTTGCTAAGTGGAGTTGAATTTGAGTCCCGTTACTTGGCAGCACTGTGTTCTCAAGCTGCTCAATGTTTTCTTGGATGCTTCACTGATGTGTAAATTAAACCATTTCTGCTATTTTTTCCCCTGTGGGTTCACCGAGATTGTTTTATGAAAACTAGTTCTACAGAAGAACTTAAAACGTCTTAAGCACTTTACTCCTTGATTATTGGGACAATAATGTCTCCAAAGTAAGTAAGCCATTCATTGACTGAGCACCATTTCTCTCCATTAAACACTGCCTCAACACACGTTAACACCTTTAACACCTTCCATATCATTAAGAACCACTTGCTATGGTATTGTGGGGATGTTTGTAAGAAGCAAGAGGTGCCAGTTTTCTGGTGCCCATTCATCCTAAGGAATGGAAGGTCTCCAAGGCAATTGGTGGCCCTCGAGTGCTCAGTGACCCTGGCACAAACAAGGTACACCACAGGAGTGAGTGAACCAGGTGGTCTGTCTTGCTGGGTAATTGAGACATTTGGAAAAAAGTTTTCCAAAACTACATGGGGGTAGAGGCAAGCACAGACTGCACTCCTCATCTCTGAACTATTTTCTTCATTTATAAAGTCAGTGTAGGATTAGTTAAAGGGTGCCATGAAAGGCTTCTCATGTCTTCTCCTTACACATTCCATCATTATGAATGAAAAGTTGAACATGAAGAAGGCAGCAACTAAGCCAAAAGCACACACCCACCTTTGCCATGCTCCTCAGCACTGGGTACTGAAGGTTAAGGCCTTCAGATACATACATAGAAGGAAAGAAAGAAAGAAAGAAAGAAAGAAAGAAAGAAAGAAAGAAAATAGATAGATGATAGACAGACAGACAGATAAATGAGATAGATAGATAGATAGATAGATAGATAGATAGATAGATAGATAGATAGATAGACAGACAGACAGATAGACAGATAGATATATCCAGTCTTCTCTGCTCCACTCCAGATCTCCTTTGCTAATATGCAGACTAAGCAGAGAATATTTTTTCATCTTCTGTGAAACAGTATCTTGTGTCATTAAATTTGAGTAAATGACATGTGTCTATATTCTTTTTTAGTGTCGGTGAGAAGGCCACAGAAATCACTGGGGCCTTGAGTAGTAGATCAGTGTTTACCACGGTGTATGAATGATCTTTGGGAGCCCATTCCAAATCTCAGCCTGGACACATGGGGAAGGGCCTAGGTCTTGCCCTGGATGAAATGACAGACTTTGGAGATCCCCCCAAGGAGGGCCTCACCCTCCCTGGGGAATGATGTGGGGATTGGGTGGGGAGCTGGGGGGACTGGTGGAGGGACAAGGGAGGAGGGGTAGGAGAGGGAGCTGGGATTGACGTATGAAGCATTCATGTTTCTAATTTAAATAAAAACATATACTGTGGGAAAAAAGAAGGACCTACCTGACCAACTTCTGATTTTTCCCTGCAATGTTTAGGGTTTTTGACAAATAAACCATAGTTTCTTATAGCATAGACCATTTAAGAGGACTGGGGAGATGGGAGGACTAAGAAGATGGCAGGGTCAATAAAGTGTATGCAGTGCAAGTACAAGTAAGGACTTTAGTTCAATCCCTAGAGTCCACATAAGAAGCCTGCAACCCCAAATAGCTGAATCAGTGAACTTCAGGTTCAGTGAGAGGCCATGTCTCAAAATGCAAAGGTGGAGAGCAATTAAGGATAAGACACCTAACATCAACCGTGGGCCTCCACACATGTGTGCACATACCACATACATACAGAACACCAAACACACACACACACACACACACACACACACACACACACACACACACACACACACACACGCGCGCGCGCGGCCGCTCCACAACTGCAGAGCTCAATGCAATACAAAGAAAACAGGTACTGCTCTCAGAGGACACTGTGAGCCAGGACACCCCTGTCCTTTGAGGTCTTCCCTGCTTCTGTTAGCAGAGCAGGCCACCACCAAGTGCCTGTTTAGATTTGCTTATTCTCTACAGGATCTGTCTTTCTAGCACACTCTCTAATGATATCAAGCAGAGTTATTGATTTTGGTGGGTGATGATGTTGCCTTACTGAGCTGACTTGGTTCATTATGAAGAGACAGATTAATGGCTGATGAATGTGGTAGTGAGGAATCCACAAAGCTTGGCTCTCCCCACTCAAGCTAGTATGTCCTCAGGAATCACCACTGCTGAAGTTTCTAAGCTTCAAGAATACACCTGTAAACCAACTCTCACATGACTACCAGAAAGAGTAACAACAACCGCACCCAGGAGTCCATGAAGGGTCAGTGGCTGTCTTATGTGTCCCCAGACAGACTCATCAGTGCTGGCTGTGTCTCTGAGTTCTGGTAAATTCCTGTCCATTATTCTACCAGGGCATTAGTGGTTTTCTTCATTCTCAACCTTCTACATACACTTTTAGATGCATGCATTGTGCGGAATGGCACACAAATAATAAATGTCCATCTTGAACACAACGTGCAGTCTGTGTAGATGACAGGTAACCCTCCTCAAGCTTCCTAAGTCTACTCTGGATCAGTATGGCCTCTACCCAGAGAAGCCACACTGTCACCACGACATCCTGGAGGGCCTGCCTCTTCTTGGAGTCTGATCTAGAGTCATCTGGGGGCTTTCTGTGTTTGTCTTCTGACCTTGAGAGCTAAGCTGCTGAGGTTAACCTCCATTGTGCATGTGGTCGTGATCCATTCCAGTTAGTGACCATCTGGTGTTTCCACTGAAGTTCATCACTGTCGGTGGCATGCGTGTGGCTCTTCATTGAAGACATCCCAATGGCAGTGTAATGACATTACAGCAGACGCTTGTTGACACACACCTATGTCTGTGTTGGGTCCCTCCACAGCATCTTGCTAGACTGCGTGTTGATGCTGTTTAGTGCAACTGCCAAGATGAAATTAAGAGTCACCTGGCATTTATTCCTACTAACAGCATTGAGAAGCCCAGGTCACTCAAGATTTCTTCAGACCCTCATTATCATCTATAGTAGGCATAACAATTCCTCTGACTAGTACCACATCATGTTTTAGGCCAGATCTGTTGAAGAGCAGTTTATCCATCCTTAGCATATTCAATTTTAGAGTAGAAGAAGATATATTTGGCAAACAGATCTCTACTAGAAAAATCCCTTATCTCTTTCTGGTCAGTCCTCCTCTGTACCCTTCAGACACTGAATTAACTCTGCTCTGGAGTCCCATAGAACACAAATGGAAGATGTAGGAACCCTCCTTGTGCCTGGAACTTTTTGATAAGAAAGTACTTTGTTATTGGTGGTGGTTGTATAGTTTTTGTTTTTGAGACCCACCTATGCAGAAATGTACAGCAGAATTAATTAATTGATAGATCATTTTCTCTGAGTAGTATTTGGTTGTTTGGACACTTAAACATGTTTAGCCATTATCTTACTAAAATATGTTGATATATTTTTGGGGGTTGTACTTTTAGGTATGAGATTACTGTGGGTGTTCAATGTAAGTCGTATTTGAACAAGTTTCCATTGTTTTGTGGTAAATACCAGGAGTGGGTCATATGTTGGTCACATAGCAAGTGTGAGTTTAACTTTATGAACAGTTGATGGCTAGTTGTTGAAATTGCTTTCTACTTTATTTTTCCATGGGGATTAGAACCAATCATCTTCTCAAAATTCATTAACAAAATTTGATAGAAATTACATTAAATTGTATGGTAATTACCAGAAAAAGGTATTTGGCCATGTTAAATTTTCAACATTGTTGTTTGGATAAAACTCTGAATTTCAATATCCTGGAAAATACATTGAGAACAAAACCTTAAAATTTTAAGCAGCTATAGAAATGCAACATTTTTTGTACTTGGTGTTAATAAACACATTGTGGACAATTCTCATCTACACACTGCCAGGTGATTCCCTGATCTGTGTTTCACACTGGGAGGTGTACAGGGTGCTGCTGAACCCCAGCACAGGGTGACGGGATGTACCACCCAGTCATTTCCTAAACCATCCTCTTGTATTAGTCAACTTCCATATCTTAATAAGATATCAGAAATGTGAACTATAAGGAAGATCTGCTTGGGTGCATAGATTTATGAGTTCCAGACCATGATCAGACAAACGTACACACTATTGGCAGGCCTCTGGTTAGAGCTGCCAAATCATGGTAGGTGGGTGTGGAAGAAAAATATTCACTTCGTGGTGAGAAGTAGATGAGAGTTAGGTGAGCCAACATCTAACCATCTCCTTCAAGGTCACACGCCAATAACTTTAGACCTCTTTCTGGATCTGGAAAATGGCTCATCAGGTAAAGACAGCTGATGCCAACATTGAAGACTTGAGTTTTAACTCCATGGAAGGAAAGAATTGACATCTGAAAGTGGTCCTCTGACTTCCATACATGCAATTGTGACATACTCATACTTGTACATATGTGTGTGAGCTTGCACGCACACACAAACACACACACACAATCCCAAATAAATAAAAAGAAAAAGAAGTACCCTACTAGCTCCAACCCTTGAAGTTCTACTTCTTCCCAATAACACCACACTGGGACCAAGTCTTTAACAAGTGGATACATAGGGACATTCTGAATAAAAAATATGACATGCTTTTCCCAGGAGCAATAGCTGGTGCCTTCTTAGGAAATGTGGCTCTTGCTAGGACAAGAGGTTTCCTTGGAGAGGGTTGGTCTACCTGCAGTTCAGAGGCTCCGGCTGCTGCCACAAGTGAGGAGGTTCTAGAACAGTGGTTCTCAACCTGTGGATCATGACTTCACCAGTGCCACATGTCAGATACCCTGCATATTTGCATTATGGTTCACAACAGTAGTAAAATTACAGTTATGAAATAGCAATGAGATAATTTTATGGTTGGGGTCACCACAACATGAGGAACTGTATTAAAGGGTCACAACATCAGGAAAGTTGAGAACCACTGCTCTAAAAAATTTCATCTCACCTTTTATCCCTGTCAGTCTCCACTGCCCTGGCCCTCCTGGGTACTCTCTAGTCAGCTTCTTCAATCCTTGTTTTCCGCCCAGGGAAGAGGCTGGCTCTGAGACGAGACCTGGGTGACAGGTAAGGAGTATGATGACTCGTGGTCCAGCGAGCCAGGGTAGCTCCTGGCATACAGTAAGGATAAAGCAGTTGTCCCAGGGCAGGCCTGTGAGCAGCCAGGCTCCCCTTGCAAGGGTCATCCCTGATCTGAGCCCTCCAACATCATCTAGCTGCCCTGTCTGTACTTCACTGTCTTCATGCAGAGCCTGCCTCTGAGAACTCACTTCTCAGGAATCAGATATAAACTCAGTGCTTTACAGTGTGCTTATTATTTGCATAGAATAATATCTCATTCTGTTTCTTTTTGCATTGCAGCCAAAATGGATGCGAAACTGTTTTTTCAAAAGTGTATTTTCTGCAACAATAGACCCAAGGGATGCATTAAAGGAAAGAAGTACTCTGTGGTCACCTAAATCTGGGGAATGTGTATAGACTCTCCCCTTCCCTCAGGAATCCAGCACGCCTGTTAGTCATTACAAGCTCCCAAGAATTTTGCCATGGAGGAAGTTATTTATTATTTATTTTTACACGGTATTTTCAAAGTTTAATTAAATCTGCCACATGCATTGCCTAGTACTCTTGGACTTTAGTGCAATGAGACTTGCAAAACCCTTGCAAGATCTAGCTGTAAGTGCATGGCCATGCACAGGGTGAAGGACGGAGACATGAGCTGTGAACATGCCGTCACAGGATTGTAAGCTGTCACAGGATTGTAAGCTGTCACAGGATTGTAAGCGCATGGCCATGCAAGGGTGAAGGAGGGAGACATAAGCTGTGAACATGCCGTCATAGGATTGTGCTTTCCCGGGGGCTTCATGGTGACATCTACGCCATTATTGGATGACCCCCCTTTGTTTGAGATGACACCAGGCAGCAGATATCTCCTCCTTCCCTGTCAGCAGTGGACAAGGCTTCTCTAATCCCAGAAGTCCCTTCTCTCCAGGCTTTGCCTAAGGACGAAGCCATGCAGAGACACTAGTGACAGAGCGGAGGGCGAAGCTCACTCAGGACCACCACAATAGGGTTTTGCAGGGTGTGTGAGTAATTGGGCTTGATATCTGGCAGGGGCAAAATGATTTTAGGCAAAATCAGGATGAGGGTCATTGGACAGATAGTTAAAACGGAAAACATCTGAAACTGGACTGATGGGAATGTGGATGACGGGTAACCAGACCTCACCTGGAGACTACAGGGCATGAGAATTTTGATTGGATATCAGAATTGGAGGACTGCTAAACGGACTCAGGTTCTTATGATGGCTGAATTTTACATGTGTACAGATGTGCCTAGAAGGTTTGAGACTACTTTGGAGAGCCAGGTAATCACAGCTTCCTTAGTGTTCCCTGTCAGTAAAAACTCTCATGGCCTCACAATTGGCTCTGATGAAAAAACAATAGTCACGTGGGTCATACATGACAGTCCCCTTCTCTAGAGACCAGCATTGTCTCTCCTGAACCAACATTGATTTCAGACATCACAGAGCTGGTCTTCTGGCAGAGAAGACTGGACTCTTCTGGAGCCATTGGTCTAATACACATCAGAATGGACAATAGCGAGGCAGGAGAGGGATAGGCAGGGCTGCCGGGCAGAGAGAATATACAGAAGGAGAAAAAAGAAGAGAGGGGAAGGAGTGAGAAAAGGAGAAGGAGAGATATCAGGGACCAGCCACACAGCCAGACACTGAATAAGAAGGAAAGAAAAGATATACAGAGATAGAAAAGTAAAAGCCTAGAGGCAAAAGGTACATGGGATAATTTAAGTTAAGAAAAGCTGGCTAGAGAGAGGTCAAGCTAAGGCCAGGCATTCATAAGAAAGAATAGTATCTGTGTGATTGTTTGAGAGGTGAGTTACAGGTTCCCCAAAGAGTAAAGAGGAAAAAAACTATTTTGAACCTGACCGAGATCAATGTACCTGAGAAGTGAGAACTGACCGCACAGGGCCCTGGGGAAACTTGCAGATCCAACTTCCACTGTCCGTCTCCAAGATCATGCTGTAGTCCTCGGGCACTGAGCCAGTAACACCTGGGGATCCTGTCATCCCTGCACACCAGAGTGTCTCAAGAGCCCTGCTGGGTTTATGCTTAGTCCCCATCATAAGTCTGACTTACCAGCCTAGGCTGCAACAATCTAGAAGGTCAAAGCCTTTCAGGCAACCTACTGTGCATCCAAAGATGAGGTCCTATAGGAGCCCTCCTCACTAAATCTCTATGTCTGAAGGCAGAAGGCCCTGTAGTCCCATGACTCAGTTTTCTTGACCAATCCTCCCTGAAGGCTGAGATCTCACCAATAGGTTTGCCTACCTATCTGCCATGGACAATCTGAAGGCTCAGGGGTGAGGACTGGACAGTGTCAGGGACAGAGAGTCTCAAGGTCCTGGATGGGCATCCTTTCCATTGAACATGGTTCTGTCTACATATTTTAAGATTTCAATTCCTATAGAGATGGCTCAGCAGTTAAGAAAGCTTACTTCTCTTGTAGAGGACCTGGGTTTGGTTCCTAGACCCGCATCAGGTAACTTATAATTGCCTGTAACTCCAGCTACAGGTGATTTGATGATCTCTTCTGTCCTCCATTGCCACTCGCATATGTGGTGCACAAAAACTCACTCACCCAGACACACATAAAATAGTAAATCTCTTGGGTTGAGGCAGTAATGTCCGTGTATTTTAATTCTGCTTTCCTTTTTTATTTTTGAAATATAGTTACAACATTCCTCCTTTCCTTTTCCTTCGTCTAAAACCTCCCATATGTCCTTCCCTGCTTCCTTTCAAATTCATGGTCCCCATTTTCACTAGTTGTTATTGCATATATATGTGTATTTATACATACAAATATATTTCTAAATGTAACCTGTTCAGTCTATAGAATGTTACTCACACATATGTTTTGGTGTGTGCTTCCCTGGGAAAAGCCACCTCTCCCATCCTCAGTTTTCAGCTGCCAATAGTTTTTTGTGTAGGATTGAGACTTCATGAGCCTTTTCCTGTTTACTTTGACATGTCTGTTGGTGTCATTCTTGTTCAGCTTACGTTTGGGCAGTTATGTTGGTGGGGCTCTATGGGTGTAGCTTCTGATGTTACTAGGAGACCCACTCCATGTCCTCTGGCTCCTCCCCCAAAATTTCAAATTGAACATTTCAGGCACAGTTTACTAGTCATTGTCTTCTCCTTCTCCTTCTCCTTCTCCTTCTCCTTCTCCTTCTCCTTCTCCTTCTCCTTCTTCTTCTTCTTCTCCTTCTCCTTCCTCTTCCTCCTCCTCCTCCTCCTCCTCTTCTTCTTCTTCTTCTTCTTCTTTTTCCTTTTATTCTTATGAAATGAATTGTCATTTGTTTATTTTTGTGAAATGTTTTGCATGGCAAACTTAGCTCATTTTTATGTCTTGAAAACTGCCCCATGTAAAGGTCACACATAACCAGAGGAATGAAAAAGATGTCCTCATGATAAACAGCCATTTGTTCCCCATCAGTCATGGGCAACAGATCCAGGGCAGCTCAGATGGTTAAAGAAACATCTTCATGTTCTCTAGCAAGCTCTCCCTGAGCATGGTAAATGGAGAAAAATACATTTCTACTCAATGAAAAATTAAAGCCTGCCAGACCACTTGCTAAGCATGACTTTTGTAATTACTGGCATATTCTTGTTTTATGTGATTAAATTCAGGTATTTTAAATGAGATTTCCTATCCCCTTGAGCATCCCCAAATATATTTTTTAAAATAATTGAATTCTATATTTTGGTTAAACTCTTAACCAATATCACCATGTATGAAATTATTTTTCAAACAGTAGTTGATTTAATGTTCCTGTTGATAGCCTTCATTTACATACAATTTATTTGTACAAAATCCCAGGAAGTTCTCACTGCCACCCCACAGCTGTGTGGAGAAGACTTCCCCAATCTCAACCGTACACCCCAGCTTGGTCACTATGTTCTGGTTTGTACTTGCTGGTTTTGAGATGACAATCTGTCCTCCAGTCACAGATTCCTAACACTGCCCTGCCCATCTTGTGTGCACTCCCCTACTCATCCTGGGGACCTCACCTCTCTGCCCTAGAGGAGACTTCCCCAGCCTGCCCACAGCTTGAACCAGCCCTGTGGTTCTGGGACCCTTCTCCACAATATTTAGAGGCTGAGACCCTTGCATGCATTTGTCTGGTGATTCAGGTACAGGGGTGGCATCTTCCCATCACTAGACACTAATTCCTGGAGACACTTCCATAGCACATTCAGCCCAGCAACTGGCCAGTGATGGCAGCATAGACACAACAGTGACAGGCTTACAGTGAGTGCTGGCCTGACCTAGCTGTCAGAAGGTATGGTCTGTTTTGGTCACGCCACCAGTCAAGGCTTTGAGTTAACCACCTGTGAAAAATGGTGCTTTCTCTGAAAGCAGGAAGGCTGGGTGGAGTCAATTTTTATAAAAAAGTCTCCAGAGTAATGGCATTTTATCTAAAGAAACCTTCAGACCTTGAAAAGCCAAGCTGTAATATCTAAAACCACTTCTGAAGAGGTCAGCAGGCAGCCTTGTTACTCCGGCTCTGAAGATGGTTTTGCAATAGCTTCATTTAGACTGTGTCTCTGGTGACAGGACTTTCATACACTCACATCCTAGAGATAAAAATTTCCCCATGCTTTCCAGATTATTTCAGCTAAACAATAATGAAAATACAGACTTTTCACTCAGCCTACACCAGTCTCTCCTTGCTTTGAACCTCGAATGTGCGAGAAGAGATGCTCCCAGGAGTCCTCCAAGGCACCATTCTCTGTGCAGGCTAATCACCCTTCCACAGGCCCTTCCCCAGGGGAGGTTGGCTTTATTGTGTCTAAATCAGGTCACAGCAATCAGAACTGTTGGTCGTAGCAAACACAGGAGGAAGAATCCTTCTCCTCAAAGGCTGGCAGAGAACTCAATGGGCTGAACAAATAGGAGAAGACAGTGAGTTAGAATGAAGCCTGTGGCACACACTGGGGACCAGTCTCCGTGGTGATTAGCCTAGGGAGGCCTAATAGGCCAGGGAGCTTTTGCAAAGTTTGATTGGCAGGACATCGATCACTCTATTTGTGGTTCTGCTTGTCTCTTTGAGGTAGTAAATGGAAACTTAGCTTGTAAAACCTCCTATTAGCTACTTTATGGGATCTGTTCTCAAGAGGCAGCTGTGTGTTCCATGCTGGGGAGGCATTGAAACACAGGCTGTGTTTGATGCTGAGAGCACGGATAAATGCTTATCTCCCTCTGCAGACAGCAAGCCAGAGCCTTCATCTTCTTCCCCAGAAGGAGCTTCCCTCAGGAGTGTGTCATTTGAAACATCGTACAAACCTGAGCTGTTCTTTGGTATCTGTTGGACCTATCACTCTGGATTGTGACACAGTCACCACAGTAGTGCTTGTATTCTCCCCCTTAGCTTGTGACTTCAAATGGAAAATGGCCTTGGCCACAGTCAGATGACCTGGAGTATCTCTTCTAGAGTTGTGGACTTGGCAGTTGGGGAGGCTCCTGAGTTCAAAGGCAGAAGGTTTTGCTACATGCATACTGTAGCTCAGTACACTCCACAGCAGTCACCACAGACATCTAGATCTTAAGTTTGGATAAGACCACAGCCAGTGCATAACCTCAACGGCTAAAAGATAACTCACAAAGATGTACTGATGCACGTGTATTTCTGTGCATGCCTGTGTGCTGATGTTTTCCTGTGTGTGCATATGGCAGTGTGGGTATTCACCTGGATTGTGTCCCCCCATGGAGTTTTGATAGGAAACTTATGACCACAATGAAGGGTATCGAGGACAATCATGTCCTCAATTGTCCCTGTGCAGGGAGCTGAGATGGACCCATAGGAAGTTAAAATTTCCCAAACAGCAGGAAATGGCCTGTGTTCTCATTTGACAGGACCTTGTTGAGGTTTTGAGCCTGAAGTAACACGACTTCTAGGTAGTGCTGTGCTGTGCTGTGCTGAGGGGCTACACAATCTCTGGGAAGCCATCAGTGCTGATTGATGGCTGTCAGTCAAGAAAGGTCCTCACAGACAATTCCACCAAGAAAAACAGACACGGCCTCTGGCTGCACACACCACACTTATAGCTTCCAGGCTACGTATAGAAGTCAGCCCTTTTCTTCTTTCAGATCAAGTTATTTTAAGTGGAAAAGCAAATTCACTGCATAAGATATTTTTTCCAGGCCAATTAGAGCTCCCTTTAAGCCAGCTCCTCCCCTGCCACTCCTCACTGCTGGGGAAGCACCAGTCACCAATCAGGACCTGACTCATAATACAAGCTTGTTTGAGGAGTCAAGATACATGTCACATTTGGAGTGCTGAGGTTTGCCTGCTCTGGCTTCAGAGGAAAGTCTCTACACTAGCTCCTGGATAGCAGCAAGAGCCTCAGGTGACACAGCAGGTGGAGACCTAGGAGGAGACAGGGGCTCTGGAACAGCTGGGGGTGAAAGGACATACCCCATTCTGCCCTCAACCTTGAGGACAAATGCTGTCAACCTGTCACTGCCTTCCCCGAGATGGGAACAATGATTCATTTATGCTGAGTGCAGGTCCAAGTCATCCTGGAGCATTCAGGGAAGTTCAAAGACACAGGAACAGGGCTACCAGAGCTTCTGTTCAGCTTCATAAAGTCTATTCCCAGCCTGCATGGAGCTCAGACACAGCCTGGGCTGTTAGGGATCCTGGGGTCAGAGCTACCAGGAAGGCAAGAGTGGCCAAATTTGTGGAACTCCCCCACTCAGGAGATAGCCTGCTCAGGGAAGTGAGGTTACTTCCCTTTGCTTCCAGAGGCCCTTGAGCTGAGTTCGAGATACTGCAAAGAAGATGCAGGTCTGGAGAAGATTCTAGAGCAAAAATAAATGGCAAGCAAGTTAGCCAACTTGACTAACAGACACCTCTGTTCCTAAGCAGGGCCTCAGATATTTGTCATAGGCCCCAGGCAGCTTCAATATGCAGAACTGCTTCTTCGTGTGAAAGGAAAACCCTAGGCAAATGTGCCTTATCACCAGCAAAACCTCAGGGAGGGGTCTACTGCATTCCTGGATAACTGAGATGGGGGCAGAGGTCAAGGCCATGGTGACTGACCATGCCTGAAAATACAGACCTATGGGTACGTCATCCAAGGCTGTGTGTGTGTGTGTGTGTGTGTGTGTGTGTGTGTGTGTGTGTGTGTTCAGTATTAAATAGAATATTGGTTATTCTCCCAGCAGGTTGTGCATGGTTCAAATATCACTCTCTGAACCTGTACTGCTTTTTTGTGTGAGTAACCAAGACTCAACACGTTCAGGGATGAACAGCCTGTGGTCCAAAGTATAGTTTCAAGCATGGGTCCTACAGAGAACACACAAAAAATACAAGGAACCAGGAGATGGATCAAGAGTCAGGAAGAAGTCACAGCTGCTCTCAAAAAGTGATGGTGTAAGGCTGTGTCAGGTTCACCAAGTCTGCAGAGAGACAGCGCCCGCTCCTGGGCAGCAGCACTAGTAGAAGAGCAGCAGTCAGAGCTGGGTAAAGAGTCCCCTGAGATGATGACAGCGCCCACACTGAGTTGTTTGCTTGCTACAGAGCAGGGTCACACTGTGGTGCTCAGATCCCTGTGTGCCTTCTGCCATCATAGATGTGTATGTTGGAGTCCTTTAGAACTCATCTTTAGAAGAACTGGTAGCTGTACCTTTTGATAAACCATCTCCTGGAAAAGTCCATTGTTGAGACCTAACCCAAATCAGCATCCTTAGCTGTGCAGGCTATGGGCTTCTAGTTACCTTCCAGATGGCTGGGGATGTGGGAAGGAGCCAAGCACACTGGGCTACCCAGATGTCTCCTTGGCAGACTCTGTATGAGGAGAACAGACATGGCTCCTACTGATTATTAACAGAACATGGTTTCAGTAAGAGTACATTTAGTAATTCACAGGTGCCTCACAGGACCCGCACAGGAAGTATGGGGATCCAGATCATGGTACATACATGTAGGCAGTGGTCTGGTGGTCCCTGGTGGGGAAGTTATGAATGCCCTTGAGTGTCAGGTCCTGTATTCGTTTCAGACAGCTTCCAGTTTTGAGATCCTGAAGCTGTGATTCTGTAATCTTTGGCTCTGGACCTCAGTGTTGTCAGCAGAGAACTCTTGTTATATCTCCAACTCCTAAAGAGAAGTTCATGCGAGCTTTGGACTGATGGAGGACAGGAGTGGACCCCAGTCAGCATTGGGATACAGAAGTGAGAGGCCTTATTGAGGTTGCTATACGGTGATGTTCCTGACAGCAACCCCAAGCCAGAGATGGGAGATTTCCTCAGATGGAGAAAAGACCTTTGCGCTGGTTACTTTCTTGTTTCAAATTTAATTTATTCACCGGGCCTCAGGGTGCCCAGGCATTTGTTTCATGCTGTTTCTCTGGATGTGGTGAGCATCTCTAGACAGAGTCTAGCTGATGACTCCCCAGTTGGGGTGGCTTTGTCCTGTGCTCTGAGAGCCTGAGGGGAGGAATGCTGAAGGAAGCACTCACTTTTCCCTCCCTAGTGTCCTAAGGTGGGACACTGCCACTGTCTTCTCATACCCTCATACCCTTGGCTTAGCTAAGAGCTCAGGCTACTTCTTTTGGGTCCTTCAGCTGCCCACTGTGAAGCTCATTTTCCTCTCTGTGTGAGGTCACATGACAAACACCCTGTAGTAAATCTTTCTATATAGATGGAGAGAAGTAGATATTCAGGGAGGGAGGTGGACAATGCATCTATTTTTCTTTAATAAAATCTACTCTTAACAATCATCGCCCTTACTGATGAAATCAGTAATTTACCTAATGCACAATATTTAAATGTTTCCTTAAAATGTTCATATTTTAACAATAAAACATTTTATTCATGTTCCTGTCTTCTACAAATGGAGTCAATGAAAATGGTTTCAATCTCAAAATTCCAGTTCTGTTTCTATAAACACTGAAGGCTATTACTGAGCAAAAGAAAGCTGTTAAGTGTTTTAAATGATTTTTGAAGGTAGTGAAATGGCCTCTGCTCATTCCCAGGCAAATCAGATAGCCTCATCCAAGTAAAGCTTCATGGTTAGCATCTAGATGCCCTTGCCAGATGGCTCAGACTGAGGGAAGTATTTCTGTTGGTGCACTTTTCCATTGCTGACACCCATTTTGCCGAGTTTCCACTTCATCATCATCCAATGCCCAAAGGTTGAATTGTGGCATACTGGTTACCAAGAGCTGTGGTGTGACTATTTGGAGGGAATTTCCAGGCATCCAGGATACAAGGGATTGCCTGGACAGGTGGAATGCCTCCCGGATGAAGGCTCGTCCAAAGCTGTCATTACAGGGCTCTGTCATGTTTCTTTTTGCAAGGGGCTCCCTCCCACTCCTCTCACCTCCCATCAAGAGAGGCTCTGTTGTGTTTTGTTTTGATTTTGCAGCAAATGGAGACTGTTGTAGAGATGGGCAATTGGTGAAAGGACAGAGACTAAGTGTCTGTGGGTTTCCTCTTGAGTTCAGAAGAGACTGGGCTTTTGAGCAGCTTTGGGACTATTAAAACCATGGGGACTTCTGAAGCAGGGATGACTATGCTTCATATTATGAGATGGCTATGAGCTTTTGAGGGTCAAGGAGTAGAAAGTTATGCTTTGAGTCTGAAGTAGCCACCGTAGGCTTATGTTTTTAGCATTTAGTCCCCAACTTATAGAGTGATTTAGAATGCTGTGAAGACTTTAGGAAATGGGACATGTCTGGTAGAAGTTAGTTACCATGGTTGGGCCTTTGAGAGTCATAGGTACCTACAGTTCCAATCTGCTTTCTCTGCTTCTTGCCTACCACCATGTGAGACATCACTGCCACACAATCCCCAAGAAAGGAACTAAGATGTTCCCGCCATGCTTTTCCTGGCAAAATGGACAGAAGTCCTTCTAAAGCTAGGAGCTCGCATAAACCTTTCCCTTGGTGTCCTAGTTTGCTCTTCATGACTGTGATAAATGCCATGACCAAAATCAGCCCGAGGGAGAAAGGGCTTATTTGGTTTACACTTCCATTCCACAGCCCATCGTGGTGGGAAGTCAGGGCAGGAACTCAAGGCAGGAACCTGGAGGCAGGAACTGAAGCAGAGGCCGTAGAGGGACGCTGTTTACTGGCTTGCTCCCTGGCTCACAGTTGGTCAGCCATCTTTCCTAAACCTCTCAGAACCACCTGGAGGTGACATTGCCCATAGTGGGCTGTGTGTTCCCATATCGAGAGTCAGGAAAATGCCCCCAAAGACTTGCCTATAGGCCAATCTAATGGAGGCATTTTCTTAATTGATAGAATTGATGGCCCTGCTTCCCAGATAACTGGTTGTTTCCATCATGCTGATAAAGACCGCCAGCCAGAACATTTTCTTTCATGCTCCCTCTGTCAGACACTTGGGTCACTATAACACTAAAGTGAGAGACAATAACCAACCATACTGAAACATCAGGCCCTGGGGGCTCCTAGAATCAGCGATGGTGCCCACATCCTGAGTCAGTCCTACATAGGCAAAGATTCTTCATGCAGGGGAGCAGGACCGAAGATGCAGAGGGGATGGATGCTAGATCTCTCCTGCAAGACATGTGTGCAGAGTTACCAACTGCATAAGCTGTCTTTTCTTGTGGGTCATCCATGGTGACCGATGAACTTCTCCAAGCCTATTCCAGTCAGAAAACAGGTTTGGGGTCACAGGTTTAGCTCATGGCAGACGTGTCTGACCTCAGAGCATTCATTTTTTATCTCCTCGTTCTACAACTCCTTTCAAAAGATGTCAGGTCCCAGTTTGCCATGCCATCCATCCAACCCACTGTGGTGGCCACCATTTGGAAGGACATACCACTGTATGTGTATGTCTGTGGGTGAGTTATATGAGTATATATACGTGTGTGTGTGTGTGTGTGTGTGTGTGCTGGACAGTATTTAGCATCCTGAGAACCCCCTATTGTTTCTTATCTTTCACAGTGAGCACTCCTTGGACTGATTTCCACCAAAACAAAGGCAAACTGCTTCCCTCCAGAAATTGCTTGCATCATTTGTTATTTTACATCCAGACTCAGAACTGGATCCTTCAATTATGCAGCTCTGCAGACTTGAGCTTGGGATGTCTGGACACATCTCATTAGGTCTCCCTGGAACATCTAAGACCTCTGTCACTGAGACTGTGTGTCCATGGCACCAACAGGACCCTTCTGCTGAAAAGCATGCAATTTCACTAGGAGGCATATTGCATATGTGGGAAAATAATCAGATATAAATAAACACAAGGGGAAGGAAAAGCACATACACTGAAAGCTTAGAAAAATGTACAACTATTAGGGGATTTTGGAAAATTGGTTGTATCTGTTTAATAATCTCTGAGGTAGCCGAAGAGAAGGATGCAGCTCGAGCTGCCTGCAGCTAATGTTATTCATTGCAGCCCTTATCAGCCCCCAGCCAGCACACATAGGTTTCTCTGCCATGCTTACCTAAGAAGGGAGATTCCTAACCCCAAGGGAGGAAGTGGAAGAGGGAGTAGAAGACTTTGATGAGTTGAGAGCTGGGAGCAATACTGAGGCCGTGTCATCCTGGATCCTAATTGGGAGACTGTCTGTAAAAAGTAATCCGTGCTAGAGGCAACTAACGTGAAATATTTTAAGAGAGAAACTTTGCCTAACGACATGCTTTGGCAGCTGGTTTCTGGCCAGACACTCTGCAATGTCACTCTACTCCCCACAGGACCGTGTGCCCTAGGGCAGGTCCGAACTGAGTGAAACTCCCATCCTGAGGAGCCAGTCTCAGCCCAGAAAATCCATAGGGCAATTCCTTTCTGCCTTGCTGACACTTTAAATAGTCTGTGTTGCCAAATATAGCACACACATGTATTCATAATACACAATCACACATAGGCAAGCAACCATGTATATACATGTAGATATAAACATATACATGTGCACAAATGGATACACACAACCAAACACACTCAGCCATACATATGTTGTATCTATACCCACTCATAGGTATATACACATAGGTGCATAACCATATAAAAACACACATATTTACATTTATAAATGCAGTCACTTTTACACCCACAAATACTTTATGTACGCATATGCATATGCATATACATATAGACACAAATGAACACACTCATACATATAGATATACATACTAACAAACATACCTACAGATACACACACACACACACACACACACACACACACACACGTACATGCTTGCACATATGAACATATAACCTCTTCTCAAGGTGACACCAATTGCATCATAAAAACTAGGATTTGGGGCCCATAAAGAAAAATAAATTCTTATCTCAATCTGTCTTTCAACAATGAGTGGTAAAAAAGTGTTATTCCATCCACTACATTAAAGTAAACCTTGGTGCCTCTCCTGTGTTGCTACAATTGGGAGCTCTGTCTGCCTGTCCAAAAACCTGAGGAGACTGATGGCTAATTGGCTCAGCTCTGTGTGATCCTGGCCTGACTGGATTTACCACGGTTTCCTTCACTCTGCATGTCTGTGGGGCAGACACAATTAGGAAAGGCTGTCAGATCCATGATGACCTCATCAAGTCCTGGGAAAGAGCCCCTTCTGTTCCTTTGGGATAAGACCTAGTACAGGGATGTTGCAGACCCTTGCCGCTCTTCATATCTTCCTGGAAGGCTGTTCGGTGGTTTCTGCCACTTCTCTCCTTCTGGCTCCTCCATTTAGTCCCAACACCTCTCTTAGAAAACTCTTGAGAGGATGTGTGGGCTCTTCTGCTCCAGACCCTCTCCTGGTGGAACTCCCTGGTTGCCATGCTATCTCTACCTCCCCCTTGATCCTCTCTAGCTGTTTCTCTCGTAATCAGCCACTGTTCCTGTGTGCTGTCTGTCACAGCCACCTCCCAAGATCTCTACCCCATTCCCCAGTACCTCCTGTCTGTGCTCAGTGATGCTTTCACCATTGACAAACCTCTAACGCTCTGTCTGGGGGCTTTAATGACTTTAAAAAAGTGTTAGTTTCAGATTCACAGCAGAACTGAGAGAAATGACACAGACTGGGTTTCCCACCTACCCTGGCTGCACACACACCCCACCACCACCGTCACCATTGATATACACACTACAGTTGCACATTTGTTACTGTTTCATCCGAAGTCCCCAATCTGCACTGGGATTTTGTCTTGGTGTGCATGAAGTCTATGGGTTTTGATGAATGTGCAACAGTTTAGGCTGCCTTTACTGCATCTTATGAAAGATAACATGCCTGAAAGTCACCGTACTCCACCTTCTCTCCCTGCATCTCTAGCCCCTGGAATTCATGGCTTTTCCTGCCACTGCTACATCCACGGCTTTCTTAGACTACCTTGGGTGTTGGAACCACAGTCTCCCAGCAGCCTGTTCACATTGGCTTTCTTACAAATTTCCCCCGTGTCTCTCTGTGCCTCACCAGCTCCTGCCCATCTTTCAGCACGTATGTTCCATCTTGAATGTGCAGATTATTGGCCTATCAGCTGCTGAAGAACACCCTGGAGGCTATATGGATAGGAAATTATAGACAAAGTCCTGCGAGGCATTGTCTAGATGTCAGTACCAACTTCCCCTACACTTCCAGTAGCCAGAAAACAACTCTATAGAAGTGGGCCCTGCACCTTGTGAGGATGAGAACATGAGGCCTGAGGAGCATCCCCAATACTGCTACACATCTGCACGAGGGAAGAACTGACAGGAACCTGGACTCAGCTACCAGAACACCCACCTGTGTGCTTTAGAATAACGATGCTAAAAGAGCTGGTTTGCAAAAGCTTGGAGTGAGTGAGTGAGTGAGTGAGTGACTGACTGACTGACTGACTGACTGACTGACTGACTGACCGGATATTAACAGTCTGAAGCTAAGTGAGGCCCACCTGGGCACATGACAAAGCCTTGGGCCTTATCCAGAAACCTTGTAATGCTCTCCTGCTCAGAGTCCCACATGGATTTTCTCACTAGCTACTATGACTTCCATCACTTTAGACCACTTGTTGACTCTAAAGGTTCAGGGTTTGTGAAAAGTTCCAGAAATTTTGGGGCCATACCCAAATACAATGTCCTATTGGTTGGGTTACAAAACACCTCCAACTTCTTCCTTATTGCCTGTCTTTTATCTAGTTTACTAAGCATTCTCCTATGACATGGAACTTGTTTAGGAACAGGTAAACTGAGTAGGTGTTGAATATGAGTTGTGGTATACTCACTATGCTGCATTTTGTGTTACCAGCGTCCTTTGACACTGTTGGTCTCTTAAAGGTCTCCCAGGCATTGCGATCTCTCTGGTTTCTCAGCTAGTCATTTCCTAATGATATCTGTGACCTGTAAACAATAATAGGTACTCGGCATGTGTAACCAGCAGCAAAAAAAAAAACATTTAACCCACTGACAATAACACAGGAGCAAATAAACCACCTGCTCCCTCCTCTTGGTATCACCAAGATCTCCAGGTGCAGAGGCAGCAGTCGGGATCAATTATGAAATGGTGATTGGAGTCAAATGTGAGAATGTGATTAATTATATAATTTGAGTGTTTAGGGTTTTAATTACACGAAAATCACATCATATACCCAAGCATAGGAAAGGTCGCCAACAAAGGTTTCCAAGTAGAATACAGCCATTCAGCACATGTTCCTGTCTGCATTCTCTCTCTTGTAGCATGCTGAATACACCCCATCTGAGTCACACAAGCTTCTATGTCCTGCAGGTGCAGAGGCCACACTCACCTGCTTCTGAGGAAGTATGGGTGCCTGGTCCCACAACCAAGAGGAAAGCAGCAAGTGCAACTCTTGGCCTAGGAAGTGTCCCTGTGCACCCTGTGCTATCCTTCCTGCTGCTGTCAGAATGGTAGTGGTGTCCCTATTTTCATGGATATGGAGTTTGGATGATATAGGGTAATATGCCATTGCATTTTCACTAGGTTACTCTAACTCCAGCCAGTCATCTTAGTGTCTTACAAAGTGGGCCAGGTTAACTCCCATATGATTAGTATTCAACATGTATCTTAGAATCTTGGGTAAATAGGACATTTGTTCTGTGAAAGATACCTTATTCTTTTGTGTCTCCCCAACCTATCCCCCCTGAGTATGATCATTGCACAGGCTAGGTTTGGTCCAGCATCACTGAAGAGCAAGTGAGCCTGGCAATGAGTTGCATGTGTGCTGTCTGGGATCTCCATGATTGGGCTTCCACTCAGTGCGATGGACCGGAAGCATGCCTGTGCTAGGAGTCTTGGAGTCATCATCACTTCTACACTACCACTCCTAACACCTAAGTAGCCTTGCCACCCTACTGGCTTCTAGAATGACCACCTATAGCTCTGACAAGGTTGAGTCAGTGTTAGCAGAGGAGAGAATAGAGGGTCACCATCCCCAGAGCAGAGGATCACTGTAAGCAATGCAGAGAGAAGGTCATGAGGCCCAGAGCAGAGAGTCATGGTGCCTAGAGCAGAGGTTCATTGTCTCCGGAGCAGCAGGTCACAGTTCCTTGAGCAATCTGTGATACTGTAGAACTTAGGCAATTAGAAAGTACAGGGTTCTGGTCCTAGGCTATGCTCAACGCATGAAGGAGTTCAGGTGGGCAGCACACTCACTCTCTCAAGTTCAGAGAGTGATGCCCTCAATCCCTGCCCCCACCTGAGTGTGCCCATCCCCCATTCCATTGCTGATCTCACACAGCCACAAGTCTCCTTTAATTCTCTCTTGCTGGCTTCTTTCTACCCACCCAGATGTCTAACCACCTGCTTTGCTGGCCTTCCTAGGTCCTTGACTCACAAACCTGACTCCTCTTTGCAGCAAATGTTATCTTGAGTCTGGGTGCCCACCTTGGTCCTGGAGTTCAGCACTCTGTCCCTCGGAGTAAGTGACTAAACTGGGTCCCATGGCCAGCATACACATGTGGAACTGAGATCAGCTTATGGGTGTGGAAGCTTCTATCAGGTTTGCAGCAAACTTGGGCATTTCTATTATATTTCCACCACCCCTACAGCACCTGTGAAAGGTTGCACCAGAGTAGTCAGCAAAGAATGCTGCTTCTATTCTAAAATAACAAAACACTCAGACATAAAACTTGAAGATTTTTCTGATGTCTGTGGCCGTTGCTCAGGGATCTTGTTGTTCAATCTTTCTTAAAGGCATAAAGATAGCTATTAGCAACTAGAATCATTGTCTAAGGGTGCAGACTAGATAGAAGAGACTGGAGCCCATCTCTGAACTGCATTTGGAATTTTCAGCATCCATGAAAGTTTCCTAGATATGGATAGAACAAGTGCAGCGGCTTTATCAACATAATATGTAATTATATGTGCAGTGCTCTTTCAAATATGGTACTCAGCTTGCAACAGGGAATATAAGGCTGCTATCTCAATTATGTTTGCTGATGTGGCTTTATAGAAAAACAGCATTCATAAATAATAATCACCAACTTTGTTGATTTTCCTGCATCCTAATAAATTAAAGGGAACAATTGACAGCCCCATCGATTTGTACTTCAAGCCATATTTTCAAGATAGCAGGCCAGCATCATTTCGCTCCTGCTCCCAGGTTCACCCAGCTGTAGTACACCTATTCACTTAGCTGTTTTCACAGGGAGAAATAAAGCCATTAGCTCCCCATGATCATAGTCACGACTCACATCCTGCAAATTGCACACTGTAGCAAGCAGAGACATAAGTATCGCTATCCAAAGATTTGAGACAAGGGCATTTATAGACATGTGCACCTTTAGGATAATATAAAGACACATAGCACTTTTTACATCTCTGAACACTTTCTAAATATGATGAGTCTTGCAACCTTCCCAATAACCACCCTCCCTACAAATTGCCTGTTGTGTCTCATAGTTCATTTTTAAGAAGTAGACATCCAAGACCTGATGGGATTTCTTCTGCGATAAAGCAGTACACCGGCAATTACATACAGTTAAGTCTTAGGGAGTCAGTATTATTCATAAGCACATTGAGTGATAAAGAGAAAGTATTGAATACTAATTGCTAATTCAATCATTGTGTGTCTTCGAGTTTGCTGAGCACAGCACTCTAGTCATTGGATGGATGTTAGGGGTTGCGCTGCTTGGACACCCCTTGGGGGAAGGGGGGGAGAAAACTCAGTACCGATGACTCAGGCACAGGGAGTCATTGAGTAGCATGGCATGCTGCAGACTCGTTTATTCCGGAAGTTGGCCCGCCTTTATACCCCCTCCCAAGCTCCCATTGGCTCAGGCTGCCGACTCTGCTGTGTTGTCCTTTCCTCATTGTCAGGTGTCTCTTCATCAGCATTCTCTGGGCATAGAAGCAGGCTTGGCTCAGGGAGGAAGTGCCTGCCTCAAATGTTCATGCAGGCTGGCCTGGGCACCAGTGGCTTGGGTAGGCTGGCTGGCACTTTGTCCTACAGCAGGACATTGAGAATGCCTGGGCCATGACACAATAAGTCCCATGTTAGCTACTACAGGACCAACCTCCCCATCACGGTGAGGCCTTTGCCTCCCTGCCTGACAGGACCAGGCATATGGAATCAGTGCTACAAGCTGGTCAAGCCCACTCATTGCATATCTGCCTGGCCAGATTCCATTTTCACGCACTTTGAGTGCAGTCATTCATGTATACATTTAACTAAGATTTAGGTATCTCCATTTCGAAGGAGAATAGTCTTGGGAAGTGTTTGCAGCCACCGACATGAATACAGAAAGTCTCTGTGCTCATACACACATTCAGTCACTCTGCTCTACCATGTACAGAATTGTCAAAATCTGTTATGTGATCCATTTCAGAGAGCATGTAAAATGCAGTCTGAGTATGAGACAGTCTTAATGACATCGAAGCTCCGTTACTGCCCCCAGCCTTTGCAGCACCATCCTGTCTGTCTTTAGGACCACCTGGGTTGCTTTGCCATCTCCAAGGTTAATGCTGGAGAGCCTCTCTCCTTGGTTCTTTTCTCACATGCTGACTCGGCCCTGGGAGGCCACCAATTGTCTTGAGTTTGGGCTTTGTGTTCTTCCTCACTAGCAGAACCCATGACTTTCAGAAGGGTCGCCAGGACCCAATTACAGAATGGGATGTATACAGGCTTCAGGGAGGTGAGGCTGGTGGGGAGGAATGAGAGGACCTCAGCATCTGGGAGCACGTCTGCTTGGTCATTTTATAAACTGCTTTCACGGCTTCGGAATTGAAAATTACTAATCCAGCGATGTGCTCAGAAGTTGATTTCTACGTTTGGGTGATAACAGTGAATGTGAGATGCAGAGTGTCCCTCGACTGCCTTTCGGCTTGCTGCAGCAAACTGTTGGGGACTCACAATTTGGTCACGAAGGGAAGGAGGCGCCCTATTCAAGGCCATTCTCGTGTGTTCATGTGGAGTCTTTGGGTGTTTCAAATCCAGTTCTTCTGATGCTTGTCACCAAAACAATCCATTTTAACAATATAAACACAAAACTAGAGTAACATGTGATCCAGCAAATGAACTCCGGGTCATAGCTTGGAAGCAAGACCCCGAGGCTCATCTTTGCTTATTTTTCATTTTCAGAAAATCCAAAACAATCCCCACAACTCAAGGTTCTTAAGGTAACCATGGTTGCAAAGGGTTTTTTTTTAACCATGTGAGGTAATATGTTCAGGGTTATGTTCATTAAGACATGGACAATTTGGAGTAGGGTGGGAGGAGTTGTTTACCAACAAAACACAGAATGTCTCATCCCAGAGTAAGCTCTTGAGTTCAAGGCCTTCGTCTGACAGATGCATTGTTTCAAGCTCAGCAGCTGGCCTGGCCAATGAGGTCTCTGGGATGTAGGTTGAATTAAATTAATGGGTAGAAAGATGAGGGGATGGATGGCCAGTGGGTGGATGGATGGGTACATGGATGGATGTGTGAGTGGGCAGGTGAATAGATGGAGGGCCTTCTGATATATTAAATGTTCATTCAGGAACCTCTAAGGTCACTTAATTATATCTAGTGAGTTGAGTGGGATCTATTTTTGTCTCAAGTAAGTCACACTGTCTCACAGACAAAACCTAAACAGACTCTTTCCACTCACAGCCTCCTCCCCTGATAAGTACTAATTTTCTATGCCCCTCCAAAATACTTTTAACATGGAAAGAATGAATACTATAAAGAATGAGCCCTGAGCTTGGTTCTCTCAAAGAGATAACTAGCTCTTCAATCGGAGACACCCAGAACACAGAGACTAACTTAGTTCTTGGGGGAATTTCTTGGGAGAAAGTACGCTATCTCCATGTGTACAACAAACTCAGAGTCCTGCTTTGACAAGTTTTTTGGTTGTTGCTGCTTTTGTTTTCCTATTTCATTCTGAGGAAGACGTCACAGTGCATACCCATCAAATCATGCATGTTGGCAACACCAGCACCCGTCTGTGAAATATCCCTTCTTTGCAGGCAGGAAGACAGTAAAGAAACACTTATGAGTTGCTTGATTATTTTACATGAGCTTTCCTCACTTTGAAATTGAAAATTAATAACCCACCGATGCATGCAGGAGATGGCTCTCTGTCTGAATGGCAGCAGTGAGGAGTCAGCCAGCCCAGACTCCTAAGCCATCTCCTTTTCTGGCTGGCTGACAGCCAGCTCAGACTCCTAAGCCATCTCCTTTTCTGGCTGGCTGACAGCCAATATTGTCCTGGACCTGTGGCTGAAGTTCATGGGCTCCACTCTTGTCCCCAAAGGCCATGATGGGAATGACTTTAGAACCACCTCTTTGAAACTTGATCTTATACAAAGAGGACTCATAAATTCCAAGCTGAGATTTTTGAAGTCTAGTTTGAACTTCCCGAGTTTGAGATATATAGCAAGTACTTGTGATCTAGAAGTTAATTGACAATAAAATTTTGTTAAGCCCACAGCAGACCTCAGTCCCCTGTCTGTTGACCTCTTAGAAGTGCTTGTTCCATTTGGATAGGCTTTGTCACCTTGCTGAACATTATTTCAGGGACATTTGTTCTCACAAATGCATTTGGCCCTGCAGACAACCTTGGCAGATGTACCCACCTGCGGAGTCACACTGTCTTGTCTCTACCATGAAATGCAAATATTGTCTCAATGTTCACAGGGAAGCAGAGGCTGCCTTAATAAGCAAAAATAATACAATGACCCCAAGGCACAGAAAAGCTTTCCCACACAGCCCATAGGGGGCAGGAAGCAGAGGCCATCTTCCCAGATCATAGGATGGGAGCTGGTTCCTTACAACCTGAGTCCCTTCTTCCATTAACATTCACAATGAAATAACCTCATTTACCAAATGCCTAATGGGAAGCCTGGGTTCCCCTGTGCAGTAGCATAGGAGGAAGCCAGTTAGAGACTTTGAGAGCTGAGCGCTGGGACAGACACCCTTCTGGAAGAAGGGGGCCACCCACTGGAACTGGGGCCATTAAAAGGCAGGTAAGCTTGCAAGCTCATTGCCAATGACATTTGAGGAAAGCCAGACTCAACCCAAGCAAAGAGCAGCCTGGAAGGCGTTCTTTTCTAGCCTGGGGAGGAGAAGGGGCCTCAGCAGTGGAAGCAGAAACATGACTTTTAGAGACCCCTGGCTAATGAGGCCTTGTCATTCTTCACGCTTGGATTTCCCCCGCAATGTTCTGTGAGAGAACTGGCCTTCCCAGACTCTAGGCCTGGAGCCCAGGGTTAGCAGGGTGGTTGCCTGTTTGTCAGCTCCTGCAATACATTTTTCATGTGCTGGGATGACTTCTCAAGGGGAAAAAATGAAGCTTGAAGAAGTTGTCAGATGTGTCATAGTTAGGAGAGGCCCAGCAGTGAATTCTGCCTTTCCTGCCCTTCATTTCCATGGCTCTGCTCCATGCCCTGCGGGTCAAAGTTCTGGTAGACTGTGGTAAGGTCAAAGCGGAGAAGCCAAAAGGAACTCCCAGAGTTGGCTGCTGGGGGAGGGTTGACTGCGTCCTCTCATATTTTATGCTGACTTTCTCAAGTACAGGTGTAATATCTCTAAAAGTCAACTGGAAATGCTAGTGAAAGTGGGCATAAAGATGGAGCTGATGGGTGGGTGGTGGTGGGTGGTGGCGCACGCCTTTAATCCCAGCACTTGGAAGGCAGAGCCAAGTGGATATCTGTGAGTTCAAAGGGAGCCTGGTCTACAGACTGAGTTCAGGACAGCCAGGACTGTTAGGCAGAGAAACCCTGTCTCGAAGACAACAACAAAAGGATGAAGTGGTTGTCTCCACGTAAGCACTAATTACAACCTTACGCAGAGCATCCTTTCCAGCAGAACAAATGCACAGCACAGGGTCCTGATGAGGGCTCTGTCAATGCTGCCTCACCTTTCCTGGACCCAGTTCTTCCCACTTCTTGGTTGTGTCTACTTACGGGTATATGGAAGTTTTAATCTGCTGAATAATAGAGACGGAGCCTCACAGCTTATCGTAGCCCCAACCAGCCAAGGGATCAATTGTTCAGTGTTTCCTGTCATGTAAAGGACAGAGATTCCTATCAAGGCAAAGCATAATGACAGAGGTGCCTGGCTATGCATCCCTCATGTATCACCTCGCTTAATCCTTGCAACAGTGTGAAAGCTGCAGGCTATTCTTGGTCCTAGTTTACAGGTTGAAAGAGGTGTCCAAGAGCAGAATTGATTCTTCCAGGACATCCCTAGTACATGGCAGGTGTGGGCTCTTCCACTGCTACTGTCCCGCTCTGTGTTGGGCAGCCTTAAACAAAGACAGACATCACCATGTGTCATAATGAAATCTCTGGTCCCATGCAAGGGCCCCTAACTCTGCTGAAACCTCTGTCCTACATGTTATGATTCCTATTGACAGTGGGTCTTTCCCAGGCAACAACCTGGTGGCTGCTGAGCTCAGAGGCTTGCCCATCTGGAATCCAAGAGCTAATTGTTTCTGAAGCCTCCCAAGACAGAAAAGAATATACTTAGTCTCTCTCCAGTGTCTTTCTTTAGAAGGCCTCGGGAAACACTTAGCTTAATGTCCTAATACTCATTGTCAGAGTGAATGTCACTCATGCCTTTTCATGGCTACCACCTCTCTTATGCAATGGGATCTTCAGCACAGTACTATCCATCTCTCAAGTCTCTGCTCCCTAGTCCAGGCCTGGCTCTCTTGTCACCTCCCTGCCTCTCATACATACAAGAGTTAACACGCTTCCCAATCTGACTTGAAGGTTCTCCCAGCATAGACAAACTTCTGAATGCAGATGACAGGCTGTTTCCTGGAGCTAAGAGGAAATTCTCAGAAGCAGCCTCTTTGTGCACTATAGAAGTAGTGACTGTGGGGGGAATCAATGCTGATTGACTCAGTTGATGGTGATTTGATGAGTCATGCATCATTAGCTAAGCTTCACCCCCATGACATCCTAGAGAGCTCAGTCATCCTGCAGAGGACCAGACACCAATGCATGCAAAGTGTGGCAAGGAGGCTGCCTAAGCCAACTGACTAAATGTAGAGCAGGGTTACTCATTGTGGGAGGATGAGGGGAAAGAGTGGGGTGCTAATGATCTTGGACCATTGAAAGAGACAGTCAAGGAGATATCCTGAACTATGACAGGGAGTCCTGATGGTCACTTGGTAGGGTAGAGAATCTGTATGTAAATTGACTAGGCCTCGGGGGTGAAGATATAGTCAAGTGTTCCTTTGGGTATGTCTCCAAATTGTTTCTGGGTAAGTGACATCAGAATGCATTCATTCATGTAATAAGTTAAGATGGCCTCCCCAATAAGGGCGGGCCCCAGTTCATTGAGAGTTTGAGTAGAACTAAAAGATATACTTCCAGAGTAAGAGAACATCTTCCTGCCTCCTCTTCTGAGTTGGGATATTAGTGTGCCCCCTTCCAATTAGAGTCTATGCTGAGCTTGTGACTCTAGATACTGATACAGCAGCCTCTATATCTTCACCCAGTTCCGATCATAAAGTGTGTGTGCGTGCGTGCGTGCATGCATGTGTGTACATATGCACATGTGCATGGTAGGTACTGTGTGCCTCAAGATGTTCTTATAACAAGGAGTGTTGTATAAGCACCTTGCTTGAATGACCAGAACAAACTGGAAATGCAAAATATTTTCTGAGCATAGGACTCAAAGATTAAGAGCCTTTTCCTGTAGAAAATCTGTCCTGTCTACCCAGATTTTAGACTAGTCTAAAAGGTATGGTCAGCATCCTGGAAGCCTTTGAGAAAGACCTGAAGTTAGGGGTCCTTAAGGGAAGGGTCAGAATTTTGCAGGGCTAAGGTTCTGGGTCTGTGATCTGTGACTGCACCACTGAGGCACTGGAGCTGACTCCTTGGGGATCTTGGGTCCCTTGCACTCAGGCTTGAATGAGTCCCAGCCTTCCCCATCTTACTGTACCTCTGATGTCTATGTGTTCTCTTACATACACACCCTGCAGGAATGTGGAATGGCACAGTCTCTGGCTGATCTCTTCACACTCTATGTCAGCTCTTTGAAGTTTCTCAGCATGTGTGTGTGTGTTTGCTGATCTGTAAGTCCAGGATAGTTCAGCCACAGATAATTCCTGAATAGTGAGTCACTCTTAATATTGATCTCAGCCTACTAATGACTCTCTAAATCCATATTAAACACTCCTGGTGCAGAGTGGACAGGTTGTGAAATAGATGGCTGATCCTAATTCCGAGCAGTGCTGAGCATAGGATGTGGTCCTGTTAACCTGCCAGCATGGAGTAGACAGGAGGACAACCAAGAGTGCCCTGCTGCCATATATAGTCACACAAGCCTTTCTCTTTTGCTATCAGAGAAATGAAATTTTGTAGAAGACTATGTCTGGGTAAATACTCAGTGAAATTCAGAAAGAAGGTTTCTGGGCTAGTTGCACTGCAATGGAAACCCATCAGGAAGAAGTCCAAGCTACTGGCAGAGACAGCCACAAACAGGTCACTAGCTAACTGATGCACAGCTGCTCTTCCTGAGGTCCCAGGAAACCCTCCTAGCACCTATGGGTGCGACAAGCTACAGACCAGGAGCCTGCAGCATGGTCTGGACACTACTCCAGATGCTAGGCTATGCTTGTCAAGGCACTGGTTGGTTTAGAGGCAACCATTGCTGCTCACATAGAAAGAACACCTCTCAGAGTAACCTGACAGGCCAAGGTGGTGGCCAGGCTCACTTGAACACCTTCAAACACAGCTTCTGGAAGAGCTTGTGGACTTTGTCTGAATGGTGCCAGGCCACTGTGGTCTAAGTATAGAGAGGAGTGTGGACTACTCTCTAGACCAGGGCTTCTCAATTCTGGGTGGCAACCCCTTTGGGCTTGTCAAATGTCATAGTGTGTCATATATCTGATATCATATATTGCAGATATTTACATTATAACTCATAACAGAAGCAAAATTTTAGTTATGAAGTAGCAGCGAAAATAATTTTATGGTTTGGGGTCACCGTGACATGGGGAACTATATGAAAGGGTCTTAGCATTAGGAAGGTTGGGAACCACCGTTCTAGACAGTCCAGAATGGTCTCTTCACCTAGAAACGTGGATTCTGATTCAGCACAGTATTTTTCTGAGAGAGGAAGATGGCGTCTGGTCCCTGCTGCCAGTGAAGCTCCCAGCCTAAGATGGGCCCTTCAGTTCCCTAAATTCCGAGCAGAACCAGGGGAGATGAACAACCGGAACAAGACAGACTGTAGCAGGGAGATGACCAGCAGGAGCGAGACTGCCGCAGTGTCCAGCTTACCATCTTCAACACCTCGTTTCCTTCTCACCGAAGACTAGTTAAAAACCTTTCTTGAACCAGTGCCAACGCCCTCCCTGGGTGGCTCCTCAATGACACATTGCTGACCGTTGTTCAGTCTCCAGAAAGTCTTCTCTTGTCTCCAGATCACCGAATCAAAACAAAGGATTTTCCTCCAGGCTGCAATCTGAGACCTTGAAATTCATTAACTGAGTTTGGGCTGGGAAATTGGCCTCCAGCAATCTGTGGCATTTCTGCTTGTAGACAGGGAGGACCCTGGTGTCGGCAATGCAGAGGACAGAGAATGAAACCTTGTGCTCAGGACAGAGAGACATGGAGAGCAACATTTAAGAACTCAAGCATAAAAATATGGCTATGAAAATTCAAATGCCTTTCCCAGCCTGGCTCTTTCCAGTTCCCAGGAAGTTGAAGCTCTATGACCACTTAAAAAGGCTAATAATTGCCCATTCCAGATCTTTCCAGAGCCCACAGAGCAGGCCTGACCTTAGTGACTGAGAACTCTGCTTCTGAGTGAACAATGTCCATGATTTTTGCAGCGACTACAGCCAGATGAGCAGATAGAGAATGTAGCTCCCTACCCAGAAAGCTGCCCCTGTCAGTGATGGCAGCTCAGGGAGGAGAGCCTCCATGACACCTCTTCAGACCTCAAATTTGCCACAAGTGGGAGAAAGTACAGGGCAAGCCCACTCATCACAGGGTGTGGAGGGAGGAGCCAGAGGTAGGACAGAGACAGATCCCATACACATGGCTCCAGGAACTTTGTACATCTAGGCAGAGTAAACCCGTCTACTTCCCTAGCAGTTAATCTGCCTTCTGTCTGGTCTATGAGAAGATTGAACCCCACCTCATATGCTGGGCATCCACGCCAACTCTGATAGGTAATAATGGAACATGGGAACAGGACAGTCACCCACAGAGCATGGCCCAAAAGTTCAGGAAATAGTTTTATCCAATGTCTTACAGCTGAGATACCAGCTGACCCGGGGAGCCAGAGAGCCTGGTGACAGGAACATTGTAGAAATAGGTACCTCTCTACTGCTAGATGAACCTTGAGGGACTCTCCCAGCCAGGGAACTGTCAACCTCACCTCTCTGTCACAGCATCCCTGGAACTCCTTGATTGCTTCAGCAGAGCCGATGGTACCAGCAGATACCGGGAGCTTCCTGCTTTGCGGGTTCATGGAGCTGTCAATCAGGGAAATGGTTTTATTTCCAAGAACAATGGGTGGGGGATCTGTGATGGGCCTGGAATAGCAGCCCATTCACCTCTCAGAAGCAACATGGGATCTTAGTGTCAGACAGCATCATACTAGTTGCTGCTTTGCCCAAAAGTACAGGCTCCATTGCCGGGTACAGAGTCATACAGATAGAGACTGTGGCTTCAGAATTGCACATTAATGTGCCTAGCTGTAAACACTAAACAATATTGATGGCTAGGATCTGAATTCTGGTTTTCTTTCTGGAAACTGCAATAAATAACAAGAAAGTATTTTGTACATCAGCTTTATTTGCGAGGAGCATCCAAGCAGATATAAATGCCGCTTCTTCAAATGGCAGGGAGAAAGACATTCCTGTTGGGCAGCCCAGGTGCTGGGGAGATGCAGGGAAGGGAGAGACGTGGATTGCAAGCAAGAACACTGGGATGTGGGTCAGGTTCCCACACCCTGGGGAAGAGTAAGCCAGAAAATGCTCCAAGTTCAGAATGTCTGGCATGCTTAACACAGGGAGGAAGAGAGGAAGGACCAAAGGTGGCTTGGAAATACCCCCAGAGGTCAGAGGATGTACAGTTTGTTCATGGCACTCACTGAATACCCAGAATGTCAGATCTGCAGTTACCTGTACCAGTTCACTCATGGCTCCCCCTGCCCCCCACTCCCATGGAATAAACACTTTGAAGAGGTATGCAGGTGAAGTCAGAGCAACTGAGAATGTACAGGTCTAGCAGAGAAACTGAAACCCTCTAGTTCCACATTGTCCCTTCAGTCTTATTTTCTATCCTGGCCAGGCCTCTAGGAGAAAGCATGTCATATGTGCTCAAGACAGTCTGTAGAGGGTCACAGCTGAAGCTGGTCTCATGTAAGAGCTGAAACCACATTAAGTACAACCTTTGGTGAAATAGTGACAGACATCGGGGATCTGGTGTTTGCAATTCACCCTCGTGATAAGTGCACAACTTAGGCCAATACTCATGATGTTGTTACCATCACACCTGAACTGGTGCAGGAGCGTGACAAACTGATGCTAACAGTCCCCATCCGAGGTCTCTGTCTCCCACTGTAGACATGGTCTTCCAAAGTCTACTCAAAGTAGTGTATTCTCTATCCTTAGGCTTTTTCTCAGCGCTTCCGCTTCTTCCGTGTTCCCCAGGCAATGAACTGGAGTGTCTCATTATTCCTAAATGCAGAGCCTGCAGCATGCCTGGTGGAGTAAAGGCAGGTCAAAGCCTCCTACAGCCCTCCGACAGCAAGGTCAGTATTATGACTAACAGTATGCACTAAGGAGTCTAGAAATTCTTATGCCATATATCAAGGTTATGTAGTGATGGACAGGCAAAAGACTCCAAGGCACCCAGCCCATAGTCTCCAGAAGCAAGCATCCCAAATTTGCTGGTAAAGTGCTCACAGTAACTGCAGAGCATTCTGGGAATAATGAGATTCACCACAGAGAGGTTTAGTCAAGGTGATGTTCGGTGTGCACAGGCCAGGGGAGAGGGCTGTCAGCAAGCTATGCAGGGCAGGCTGGTTCTAACACTGTGACAGCTGTGACCCTGATGTTTGGGCTTCCCTGTATGGTATTGGATGACATCCTTTCTTCACACCATAGACCATCAGGTCAAACTGAAAGGCTACGGCCAGTCTCCTCACTGAATCATAAAGGAGATTATAGTCCAGGAGTCAGGTGACTGGTTGAACTCCACGACTTATGGATAAGGAGCAGAGGTGGGGCCCAGGCCAGGTAACCCTATATCCTCATGCTCTGGGTACACATGCTGTGTTTCAGGGTCCACAGGAGATGGGAAGTCTGTCACCCAGCTCCTCTCCTGGTGTTGGAATAACTGCCACAGCAGGTGGAGAAATTCTGTTCCCAACCACCACGGCAGCAGGGACCAAGCACATATTAGGATTCTCCCAGAAGTGCTAGGTCAGGAGCATCCACTTGGAGAGGAATCAGCATAGGCCACCTCTGGCAGGTGACATCTTGGGATGATTTCCTCTAAGGCCACACCGTCAGCATAGAAGCTGTGACCTTGCATGATGTTCTACAGTCAGGTCTATTTTAGACACAGAGAAGGGTCACTCCACCTTCCCTGTTGGGAGGGCTCCAGTCAATCAGCTCTTGGTAAGGCGCCATGACAAGTGAAGCTGGTGACCCTCCATTGTACACTACTTGCTCCTTTGCTTCTGGAATATTCCCCCATTCATTTCACTGGTAAAGTGGGGAGCAACTGCAGAGAAAACTAGACAGCTGGGGTGTGAGGAGGCAGTGAGAAGTTGCTGCAGGCACATGTACCCTCCAAGGCTACAGGATCTGCACGGGCCCTACAGCTGTCCTGGGAGCCAGTGAGGTTACAGGACATCTCTGTTCCTGAACTTCACTTCTGAGAAGTAAGGAAAGACAGGTTTGCTTTCGTGGGGGAAATCTTGTGGGTCAAAGAGAAACTAGGTAGAAGCAAGATGAGGGTACAGATACCCAACACCAGGTCTGCATCCTTCTCCGTCTGTGCTGTCTGAAGGCGGGCTCCTTTTGGTGAACTCCCCTCAGCTCTACAGCTCTCAGATTTGTGCTACAGGAGACAGATATCCTTGACTGAACTCCACTGTCTGAGAGTTCTGCAAGCATGCCAGGCTTCCCTCTCAAGTGGGTATGACAGCTAGCTGCACTGCGCATGCTCTTGCTTCGTTTTAATGGTTAATACTGAGTCAAAGTGGAGTAATTATGAAAACACAGGTGGCAGGTACATCAATAGATCAATTTGTGATGAGAGCTGCACTGTCTCACTTGAAATAATCCACAGTAAAGGAACGCTTGAAGTATGTTTAGCTCACGATCACTAATTGCAGAAATGGCAGCAAAAGGCCCATCTGGTAACCCATCAATTAGGGATCAGGCAGCCATTGGTCATGCTTGAAGCTATGATACTTCTACCAGTATTGGGACAACTTGCGACCAATACTGAGAGGAGGCTGCTGTTACATGACCCTCGGAACCCACAGTTAGCTCCATGCCCCAAGAAGCTGAATGCTGGAGTCTGCATTCTTCCACTGCTGGTGCACTGTGGGAGGATGACTGACTCTTAGCAAAGTTAGTTCACGGTCAGTGGACCTTGCTTTCAAGACGCTGGGTCTCAGCTCCTTACACCTGCAGTAGACTGAAGATGAGATAGGTGTGTTTGCACTCAGTCCCCAGCTGGTAGTGTCCTTTGGGAAATAGGTGTGGCCTAGCTAGAAGAAGAGTGTCACTGTGGGCGGGCCTTCAGTTTTTATAGGTCAGCTGCACTTCCGGCTCTCTCTTTCTGCTTCCTGACTGCAGATGCAACCTGGATCCTGGTGCAATGGCTTCTCCTCAGCGATGGAGTGATCCCCTCTGATGGTGAGCCAGAAAACACCTCCCTCCTCTAAACTGCTGATATCTAGTCATAATGAGAAAAATAACTAATATAGTGCCCAGCATATCAGATATAACTGGGTCCAAGACCTCATGACACCTACGAAATAAATGGCAGGCATCCTGAAAACTGATCTCGGGGTCTCATGTTCAATGGCATAGCAGAATCAGGAGTCTCAAAAAGCCTGTGCTCATCTCAGTCCTGCAGCTCAGAGGAGTGGGATCCCCAGCTTCCAGTTGCTCTGAAGGGCAAGTGCAGATCACATGAATCCACTGTCTTCCCCCATATCCTGCCTCCCATCAGCCTTCATGGAGGAAATCACACAGTCTATATAATCTCAGCCCATTTTATCTTCAGCTAAGAGAAAGAGAGCTCTTGAGTAGAAGGTACAAAGACTACAACCACTAGCTGTGGGTGGGGTGTATCCCCTTGAACTGTCTTATCCCAAATATCTATAAGATGATCTTACCTGAGAATAGGGACTCACAGATCCCACTGGAGTAGGTGGGCCCTTTTAAACCTAATGGCTGCTGTTCCTAAAGGAAGAGCAGAGATGCCATCAAGATGCACAGGGGAAAGAACAATGAAGACAGAAGCATAAATCACAGTGATACCTGGATATCACAGGGATACAAGGGGCCACAGGCAGCAGGGAGAGAGGAGAGGATGATAGACTCTCCCTCCAAGCCTGCTCAAGGAGACAGCCCAGCGGATAATTTGACTTTGTGTCTTTGTAGAACTGTGAAAACCAGGCTCTCTGTCCAAGTATGTCTGGTCTTGTGAGTGTGACCTTTGCTGCAGAACAGATTCCTAGGGGCAAGCAGAAACTATGGCTGAAACTGCCACCATGCTGAAGCAGGGGAATGCCATAAACATTGTCACTTTGCAGATTTTAATAGGTGCATCACAGTCCACAACGAATTCAGCCTCGAGTTTGTTCCCACTAGGCAGGAGCAGCGCTTAGACAGCACACTGGATAGGTCAGAGTGCTGTTCTATCCTGCATGGCTCTCAGAAGAGTAGCTGACCCTGCTCTGTGACCCCTGCCCCATGCAAATGTAAAAGTGCTCTCTCACATGCTCAGCTTCTCAGACAAGCTGCTCAAAAACCTACTCTTCCAGTCCCTGACTCCATGCAGGAGTGTCTCAGAGCCTTAGGACAAAGACCTGGAACCAGTCAAAGCACAGGAAGAAAAAGGCCAAAATTTGACTTTATTATTCATAAGACAGTTGCATTGCCTAGAGTGATAACTTACCAGAGAAAGATGATTTCTGTAGAACATCTCCCCTGGAGGAAGACATGGCTACTTTTGGCGAATTCCAATGTAGGTGAGGATGTAGAATTCACAAGAAAGGAGAATGAGATTGGGAATCTATAATTGAATTGCATAAAAATTAATTAAATTGCTAGGAAACCCCAAATACATTTTAGCAGGAGGAAGACTAACCTCCAAAACCAAGAAGGATGTGACAGAAATTAAGAGGGGCAATAGAACCTGGTGCCACTGGCATTGATGCCTGCAGGCTGGGACTGTGCGATACTCACAAGTCTCCAACATGCAGCTCTGATTACTTACTGAGCTGATGGAGCTGGAGACTAACCAGCTAGAGAGAGAAGGACCAGAGATGACCTGTAGCTCTGCAGATACAGCCTCCTAGATTCTACTTTCTGAGTCTTTATCTGGTATTTATGTGTATTCATTTTATCTCATTTGATTTTTTTAGGCAGGGTCTCTCATATCCTAGGCTAGCTTAAAACTTATTATATAGCTGAGGATGAATTTAAACTTCCAAGTCTCCTACCTTTACCTCCCAAGTTAGAGGATCACAGGTGTGGGCCACTGTGCCCCATTTATGTGATGTTGATGATCAAATTAGTGCATGCTAGGCAAGTACTCTACCAACAGAGTCACAGCCCTAGACTACCTGCTTCATTTTATGGTGACATTATGAGATCATTCAATCTGGATGGTAGTAAAATGCAGGTAGACACATTCCTGGCAGTCTAGGGATTATACTGAAAACTGTCCATCCTGGTGAACTCCAGGCAGCCAGTGCTACCTAGGTTCTTGAGAATGGTCTCTGGTGTGCATCCCTCTACCCAACCAGTGCTCTGACTTATGTAGCATGGGAATCACTTAAGACACCACCTACAGACATCCCCAGGCCACCTCCACAGACTCCTGTATAAGTCTTCAGTATAGCTTTCTCTTAAAGCAGAGCTGCCATGCTGGTCCTGGAAAAGAACAAACTTAAATTTAAGTCTCTGCTCTTCTGCAGAAACAGCCAAAGAGAGGGCACACTGAAGATCTGGATGTGTCCTACTCTGTCTTGATTTATGGGCTCTAATACAAATATCATGGAATTTTGTATCATGAAATGTTATTATTCTTTTGAAAATTTCAACCACTTAAAGCATATAGGTCATTCTCATTTTGTGGGCCATGCATAAATATCTCTGGTACACAGGCCATGGTGGGAAAGTCTTTGGTGTCAACTGTCAGGCACCATTGATATCTGGGATTACTGGCTTTCATGTAGGTACAGACACAGTGACAATAGGTGCACACAGCAAGCCAACAGCATGCTAGCCATGCCTACTTTGGGTAGATGATCTGTGCCACGATTCCTGGGTGATCAGGGGCTTGGTTAGCATACTGTGTAGAGAAATGTTTTTTGGAAAACCATCCCATAGCTGGAATCTGGAACTTTCTGGAGAAGACCCTTTTGCATGGTGAGCCTTTGTTCATGAAACTTGACCTGTGCCAGATTCTGCAGCATGCCAGATATATCTGCAGCATTCCAGATACATCTGCAGCATGCCAGATACATCTGCAGTACCCGGAAGGGTCTCAGAGGGCCATTTGTACTCCCTCATGAGTCTCTCCCACCCACTCCACCACCTGCTAAAGCCCTTACATCTTCCCTTTGAGACCATGTCCTCGCTGTCCTGTCTCTCCTTAGTTAACTACAGAAACACAAGGGCCTCTGCTGACCCAGCCCCAGGGACCACACAGGTTTGCTGAGGGCTTCGTATTGGTGTCTCTCTCCCAAGACTTGCTCCCTTCTATGTGCTTCACGAAGTCAATCAGCACAGATCTCCTGAGTTCAGGGATGTACTTGGTGCTGCAGCCTTAACATTGTCATAGACGAGTTGGCTTTTTGTTCCCTGGGACTGCCAACAGAGTGGTGGTAGGTTCAGGGGACAAGGTACAGACAGATGTGTCAAGAGCACTGTTTCAATAGAGTCATAGGAACAGGTATTGTCCCATTACTAGGAGGATAGAGAGCTCACACTCACAAAAATCACAACTCCCAGTGGTTTGAATAGGCAGGTTGGAAGCAGGAGTAGGGCAGGTATCTTGCTGGCAGCAGTGGGCGTGGAATGATGGTACATCAGGTGTGTTCTCCAAGAACTGTGATACGGTTATTTGAAGAAACATCTTTGCAGGTGTAACTAAGCTATGCAGGCTAAGATGAAATCACCTTGGACTTGAAATTTCCTAAGCCCAACGACAAGATTCCTCATAAAGGAAGAGAAGACACATAGAGGACATGGCCATGAGAGATGACACATGGGTGAACTGGCCATGCGAGGGTGGCAGCCATGCGAGGATGACAGCCATGCACCTACAAACCAAGAAGCACCAAGGATTATGGGAATCCCTAGAACCCCGGGAGCTCAGACAGATCTTCCCTAGGGATCCAACCTTGCTGATACCTTGGTCTCAGGCTTTTGGTCTCCAGAAGCATGAGGAAGTAGGTCGGTTATTTTTAGCTGCCTGACTGGGATTCATTACAAAAACCTTGGAAGTCAGCACAGGGACTGAGAAGGCCATGAGTGGCTTTCTGGGTGAGCAGGAAGAACTGACAAAAGCTCATGGACCCAACAGTGTGTGTGTGTGTGTGTGTGTGTGTGTGTGTGTGTGTGTGTGGTTTGCCTTCCCTCTCTCTGTGTGTAGGTGTGTGTTTATGTGTGTGTGTAGTCCCCCCATGTGTGTGTATATGTATACATGTGTGTTTATCTGTGTGTGTATAGTCTGCTCCCTATCTCTCATGTATATGCCTCTGTGTGGGGGTTGGTAGTGGGAAGAGGAGGATAGACAAGAGAAAGCCAAATCACTGCGGAACTGGAATAGTCAAGGACAGGAGTCAACAGGGTGACCATGTCCAATAGAAAACCTAGATAACCTAAAAAACTCTGTGACTCCTTCAGAGTAGAGATGATTAGGAGGCAGTCAATAGTGCAGAGGGTAGCCCCGGGGGGGTGGGAATTTGGCTCTTATTTTAGAGTATTGCTGAGGAAGTATCAGCTGCTCTTCTCGTTGCTGGACAAACACCTACACACAACCCAAGATGGAGGATTCATTTAGCTCACAATTTCTGAGGCTTCACTCCACAGTCTTCAGTTTCTGTAATTTGGAGCCCTATTTGGTTTCCTTTGAGGCAGAGTTTCAAGGTGCGGGAGTATGTGCAGGCTGCAGCAACTTACCTCATGGCAGACAAAGAGAAAGGAAGGAACTAGGGACCATGGATATCCTTCAAAGGAATTTTTCTAACAACCTACCTCCTTCAATCAATCTCTAGAACCTTCCTAAGTAACATCTGAGCTAGGGACCAAGCATTTATACACAAGCCTCAAGTTGAGCCCAGCCTTCATGGTGAGCAGGATGGAACAGTCACAGAGGAGCACCTTTTAGTGATGGTCAAAGATGCCCAGACTCTCCCAGTAGACTTACTGACCACTGGTTATAAAAGGACCTGGGCCACAAGATCCACAACCAACCCAGACAGCCTTCCTAATATCCATGTAGATGTCTCAGCTCTCAGTAGCAATACTGGCTTTGTTCCATCCACTGGAGTGGTTTGTGTCACCTGACAGAGAAGGTAACAAGCAAAAGAGGCAGAAAGACTTGGAGATTGCCTCTGAAGTGTATGTCCCAGCTCCCAGTCTCCAACCCCAGTCCCTTCCTCTCTCTTCTTGCCTACCGTGGGATAACCAATGTGTCTTGTGGATTGTAGAAGCCTGGAGAGCTTTGATGGGACATTGTAGAAGGTTCTAGAATCCCAGAGACCCCGGAGAAACACTGAAGAATTTTTCAGAAGTGAACCCTAGAGAGCACTGGATATGTACCAGAAGCCCATAGAACTCTGCAGAATCCTGGAGAGGGACTGAAGAGAAGGCCTAGTCCATAAAGCTCACCTATGTAAATAAGCTGTAGCTGCAGAGCTAGGGGACTAGAGAGAGAGAGGCAGATTCCTGAAGTTCACTGGCCAGAAAGTCTAGCCAATTGAGTGAGCTCCAGGTCCCATGAAATACCATGTCTCATATACTGAGGGGTGAACAACCCTAGAGTACATTACATGTCAAACTTTGGTCTCCTATGCATACATATACACATGCAAACAGGTACATACACACAAATACAGACATATACATACAGAGAGAAAATTCTGGTAAACATTAGGGAATCTTGGAAATGCAGATAGAACCTTGGCAAGCACTGGAAAGCAGAGAAGAGCCCTGGAGGAAAGAGTTTCAGAGGTCAGCCAGCCACCTCTGGCTGTGCTGTTTCCCCTCATAATGGGTTCTGTAACACAGTCCTTATCCTCAGATGTGAAAACAGTTTGAAAACCATTTCCCTTGTTCACCTTTCCAGAACAATATACCTTACAGCAATGATATGAAGCGTGTTTCCAGGAGCGCGCCCTCCACGCATTCACAAAAGGAGATTATCCGCCGGAGTGTAACCAGTAATGATGAGGTCATTTCAGAAGCGCACTTGGAAAGAAATGGACGAGGTGGTTACATGCGGCCACGGCATTCCTGTTTCAAAGGTCCAGTCAGTCCTGCACACTTCTCATAGCTAGCTAGCCAAAAGGAAGGAAGGAAGACGCCAGGGGCTTGAGTGATGAGTGTGTGTGCCTCAAGGAGGGAGAGCAAATTTCATTTTCTCACTTATTATCCTCAACGATATGTCACCAATGGTCTGTGAAGGGAAAAATGGAGAGGAGCACTATAAATTTTCTTAGTGAGCTAAAAAGATTAAGGAAGAGACAGTGTGAGCTCTTAGCTTGTATTTCTCTTTGAGCTTAAAAAATTAGTTTACTAAGCAAACCTTTTAATATTCCCATTGGCTAAGAAAATGAAGCAAAGAAAGAAGAGCCAATGAGTAGATGTGACAGCCAGAAAAAGTCGTCTTAATAACCTAGTTTGGGTAAATGCCCTTAGCATGCTTTTTAAAAACTATAAACATGAGGTATGGCTCCACTCAGATCCATTTTCCAAACGTTCCATCGCCACAGCCTCTAAAACAGCTTCTGCAATTGTGTGGGGGAAGGGGGGGCACTTGCATTGTAACTGAAGAGGCTGGGTTTTTCTTCTCTGATGTCTGCAGATAGCAGGAGTGACCTTGGAGGGAAGTCTGTCCTCAAACATCTATAAAACAACGGAAGCATCTGCCTGTCATTCCCCAGGGAGCCTGTGAGCTCCTCCGTGAGTGAGCATCCTTGAGGGCACACAAAGACACAGGAATGAGACTGGGCATTCTGGTATTCTGGTACCACCCCCCCTTCATGTCCTGGCACCCCAGCCTTCGGTCTAAGGACTATCTGATCCAGGCCAATAATGGTCTTAGGGTAGAAGAATCCCCTTTTCATGTAGGTAGGTGCCAGTGACTACCCATCAGCTGTGTCAAGTCTGTGGAATTTGAACTTGAGTCTTAGATTAGTGGAAGAGGCTGAGGCTTTTTTTTGGTCTTTTGAAACAGGGCTTCTCTGTGTAGCCCTGGCTGTCCTGGAACTCACTCTGTAGAGGGGTTGGCCTCAAACTCATAGAGATCTACCTGCTTTTGCCTTCCAAGTGCTTGTATTAAAGTCATGCATCACCATTGGCTTAAAAATGAGCTAATCCAAATTCAGTTTGGCATGTGATTAACACATGTGTGTTGTTAGACACATGTGGAATGACACTATGTGGTTTTATGCTGTTAACTTTTCAGGGACTCGTTTGAACCTTGAAGTCATCTGTGCAAATGATAATCAAAAGGGAAATCATGTAGCCAGCACACAGTTTCAAATACACAACGATCATATAAGGGGGGTCCCAGAACACCTAAGAGGCACCAGGCCTATGTCACTTTGCTGCTCGGTATGATAGATCCTTTGGAAGCCATGAAGCCACTGGGCTTGAGATGTATGTATGTATGTATGTATGTATGTATGTATGTATGTATGTATGTATTAGTTAACACATCATTTTCTAGGAGCTTCCTCACTACTAATCCATTTGTATGCCTTGGAAGAGCTGGTCTACCCTCTCTGAAACCCAGTTTCCTATTCCATAAAATAGTAGTGATACACCTTATGTGTATTTATATGGTGCCTCATGTGACATGCAAATTCACTTTAGGTGAACCAAAAGTCAGTCTGCCAGATGACTTAAGAACATTGTAGAGATCTTCACAAGGAATAGGTGTGTCTGTCATTACTAGGTGTGGCAACTCACTTAGGAGGTTGAGGCATGAAGATTGTCCATGAGTTTATACAGCAGTCTTGGCTACCGAGTAAACCTGTCGAAACAAAATCAAAACAACAAAATCATGCAGCAATCTTGTGTAACTCCCAGGTGAAATGAAGACAGCAAAGGAATGGATCTCATGGTGGGTGGCAGCACTCGTGATCTGACTGCCCTTCATCTCTCCTCTTCCTCCATCTTTACCTTCTGCTTTTTGGCTTCCTTCCCTCCCGTTTTGAGCTATTCACCACATCCCCTCACCCTCTACATGACAATACTAGCATGTTTGATGCATGTATGCTGCCTTGATTCTTCTTCTAGCAATGCCCAGGGGTTATTTTGCATGTGTGTTCATTGTAAACTGTTCCAATTGCAGCAACACACACACTGTAAATGCACAGTTTAGTGGACTATTGCAAAATAAAAACGGGCATGGCCCATCTCAGGTTAAGAACAATGACAACAACCTAACAACCTTCATGCTACTTTCTGGTGGTCTCACACTCCTTAAAGGAAACCACTATCCTGAACCCCAGATCCCTAAGCCCATAGGCTTAGCCTGTCAGATTGATCATCCTCTTTTTGATGAGTTTGATAAGTTCAGTGCTTCCTTGCATTCCACTGCAAAAATATATCAATCATGTGCATCCAGCATAGCATGGAGAGCCAATGAAATTGTTGCTAGTATAGGGTATTTGAGTAACACTGCAGGATCCTTCTTGTGTGAATCGTTTGTTGTACACACGCAGAGAAAGACACACACACACACACACACACACACACACACACACAAGGCTATGCTTATACTCAGAAGGACCATTGGACTTTTGAATACAAACATCTTCAGCCTCAGTAGGTAATTCTAACAGACTCCACATCACTGCGAAGATCTGCCACACTCCAACACTACTGAAAAGCATCAGTAGATTCAGTTCTGCTAAAGTTTTGTACCACCTATCCTTAGCCAGTATACATCACTATATTTCAACTGAATTTGTATACGATTTTTCATGTTTCCCCGATCACTATCAAAGATGAATGCATCTCATAAATGAACTTCACAGCGCATAATCTGATCACATGTTCATCTTGAGAAGCTCTGTCATGCAATACCCAAAAGTATTGATTAGTGTTTTCATGGTATACCCTGTACAACTTTTTCTTCTTTTAAAACTTCTAGACTTTCATATTAAATATAATATCAGTTGAAGTGTTGGACTTTATTATTATTTTGCTTATCCTGAATATCTTAACCTTAACTTGAACTAAAGTTTTACCTTTAGCGAAATGACTGCTACCTCTGGATGGTACCTGCCATTTCTCTATTTGTTTCCTGTCTGGTCCTCTTTTATTCCCTTTGCTTTCCCTTTGTATCGTTTCCAAGAAAATGTAGTTGGACCTGGCCCCAGGTTCTGCAGCTGTTAAAGATTAAAAACATAAAACATAAATTGTATCTGCACTGAACATGTAGAGTTATGAATTTTTTTACCCACTACTCCATGAACAAGAGAGTGTAACTGTTAAGCACAGTTTCTGCCTTGAGTTTGATGCTTTAGTAATTCTGAGGGGATTTTAATGTGCAGGAAGATGAGCACGAGTTCCAAGTCCACACCATTTCATGTAAGAGATGAGCATTCCCAGATGTTCTGAAACCAATCCCATGTAGACACCAAGAGATGCCAGTGTATTGATGACTTGATTTTCACCCTCTACTAAGCTGACACATTGTCTCTCCCTTTTTTTAGTTGTCCTAGAAATTAAAATAGATGTCATCTACTCCTTATCATCTACCCCCAAACTCTCCTTTGCTTGCCTTCCCAGTAAAGTGAGCACTTTGCCTCTGTGTAGTTCTTTATTGCCTGGTAGTTACCAACGGAAGACACTTTACAATTCAGATTTTAATTAGATACATTAAAAATATCACAGGTGACAAAATTAACTTTGCTTTGGTAATTCATGCTTGTTTGCCCTTACTGACAAAAGTTCTCTTTCCATTCAGCTGGGTTTCTATTGCATCTTTGCACTTTCCTTTAAGGTCAATGTCTTCCTGCCCAAAAAAAAGCTCTGCTAGTGATGAGTTCTCCTTCTCTTCCCCTCACCCTCTTTCTGCTCCTGGTAGTCACAGAAATCTTCAGATTTCTCTGCTGTCAGAGAATACTTGGGCTGGGTATAGAACTCTGGTTTCACTGCCCCCCATTACTTCAACAATGTCACCTTCCATTTTGATTCCTGTCACTCATATCATATTGACAAATTAGCTTTCTTATTGTTGTTCCTCTGGAGGTCATGTTTCTTTTATACCTTTAAGATTTCTTGATTCTAGCATTTCTGTTGTAATGAGCTTATTTTTATTCTTATTAATACTAATTTTACCATTACTATTTTACCTATCCCCTTTCTATAACATTATATTTTGTAGCATTTTAAAACATTTACAAATATGTAAATATTTTTCAAGTATAAAGTTACTATTAAACATTGCTTCTTCAAAACCAACCAAGTCTCCTACTTGCTCCCTGAAACCAAATTAACTTTTTTAGATCAGCTCCCCTCTCTCATATATATTTTTATGAACCTCTCTGACATCCACTTGTGCCTCAGCTAGGGCCCTTTGGTGTACTCGTCTCCCATTCTACTTACTCTGCCTTCAACTGTATCTAATTCAGCTTTAGTTTCTCCTTGGTTATTCATACTGTGCCTTTCAGTTGTATATGAATCACGAGATGATCTGTTTATCATTCATTTTGAAGATGTTAGTCACTGGCATTTTAAAGTGTTTATGTGCTGATGACAGTGTCTGGCCCTCATGAGCTCCTTTCTGCTGCCTCTTGTCCACTTCCTGTTTGCTTCAAATGACGATCTCTCTCTGAATTTTGTGATCATCCCTGAATGCCAGGCATCACACACAGAGCTGTGATGGATTCAGGGATTACCATCTACTGGGACAAGTATCTGCCTCTTCTAGGCAGTCAGTGTGGATGGTCACACTGAGCTACACTTGATTTGCAAACTGTTGTCTACAGGTCAAATCTAGTCTGCTGTCTCATTCATACAACCCATGAGCAAAGAATGGTGTTTACATTTTAAATAGTTGAGGAACATGAAAAGGTGATATGACTTGAAAAGTGTATAAAATTAAATCTGAGATTGTTTACAAATAAAACTTTATTTATAGACACATTTGTCCACATGCTGTGTGTGGATGCTTCCATGCTTTGGTAGAAGAAGTGAGGAGTATATGGATGCAAAGCTGAAAGTATCAACCATCATGTCCCTTGGTTAATCAAGAACTAAGCTAAGGGAGACCTAAGCTGTGATTTTTGTGTGGTTGGGTTCCCTCATGCTCACCTGGGCCTAAGGTGAGCCCTATTGTCTTCAATGGCAGTCATCTGTACTTACTCTGGTCCTACTTTGAGATCCAGAAGTTCCATCTGCGTTCACTCAGCACAGCAGAACCCCAGGAGGCTATTCTGCTGCATCAGGAGTCTAGAATCAGTGCACCAGCCCTTAGATTTTTATTTGATGCGTCGGTCATGGGACAGAGCCACAAGCTCTGCTGATTCACGGATTCTTGGCCTCCTTTCTAACTCTAGAACTGGCAGGCAGCAGGACAGGTGAGTAGAGTCTCAGTGCTAAACTCTTAACTCTCAGAGTTTATGCAGATCTTTGATCCAGGAATCAACTATAATTCTGTAACCACTGCACACAGGAGGCTGAGGCAAAAAGATCACCAACCTGAGTCTTGCTTGACCTATAAAATGAAAACCGACTTTACATTTTTTCTTTTTTATTGAAAATAGTTTTTAATTCTATATAGTTTTTAATTCTATATTTGATTGTGGTGCCTCTCTCCTCAGCTCTTTTCAGATCCTCCCAACATCCCCACCCACCCAAATCCACTTCCTTTCTTGTTCTCTCATTAGAAAACTAACAGGTATCTAAAGAAGAAGGAGGAGGAAGAAGAGAGGAAAAATAAGAGAAATAAAAACAAGCCTGAATAGGACAAAACAAACAATGAATAGAAAAACAAAAAGTCAAAGAAAAGGCACAAGAGACACATGTAGATGTAGAGACAAACACATTTGGCACACACAGAAATGCCCTAAAAACACAAAATCAGAAACCAGAATATATAAGCAAAAGACCTGTAGGGCAAGGCAAAATGCCTAGACAAAGAATATGAACAACAACATGAAAAACCTTCTAGAAATACAATTTGAGTTCATTTATGTTAGTCATCTTCTGTTGGACCTGCCCTTAAGTGTGGTGTGTATGCCCAGTGAGGCACCATTGGAGAAAACTAATTTTTCATTTGTGAGTGGTTATCAATTGGAGAAAGCTTCATTTGGTGACAAAAGATGTCCAATTGATGTTCCATCTCCCCAGTTATTTAGTGGCTCTATTTAGATCGCCTTCATATATGCATATATTTTAGGAAGCTTCTGCTACATTATATCTCCATACAACCTCTCAAGTGGCCCTTAGTTTTAGCTGTCCTTCCCTGTATTCCTTCCCTTCCCTCTCCTCACCCCTTCCCCACTTGATTCTCCCATTCTAGTTCCCCCCATCCATCTATAACCATCTATTCTATTTCCCTTTCCTAGGGAGATTCAATCTACCACCATCACCCCTAGGTCCCTACTCTATACCTAACCGCTGTGGTTATATGGATTGTAGCCTGCTTATTGAAAATTTAACAGCTAGCATCCACATATAAGCGAATACATACCAAATGCATCTTTTGGTGTCTGTGTTACTTCACTCGGGATGATTTTTTTCTAGTTCCATCCATTTATCTGTTTCTCTGACTATCATGATCAGGTTTCCAAGGAAGGACAGACCTTCCTTCCCCAATTTTTCCTTTAGTTTCATCCATGCAGCCAGGGGTGGTGGTATATTCTGTAACCCCAATATTTGCAAGATGGAAGCAGGAAGATTAGTGGTTCAAAGTCATTCTTGGCTACATAGTGAGTTCAAAGCTACCCTAGGCTACAAAAAGCCAAAAGGTAAAGCCATCCATCATTAAACAGAAGTATTATGATGATACATGTGCAGTAAGGGTCTCTGAGACTAGGAATGATACTTTTAATAGTAGAAAATTGAGTTGGTAATATCTGAACTTAAGTTTTAAAGACTTATTATTTTAGTTTGTGTATATGAGTGTTTTGCTACATACACATATGTGCCTGGTACCCTCAAAAATCAAAAGAGGACAGATATCGAATCCCCTGCAACTAGAATTACAGGTAGTTATGACATGTGAGTGGCTGAGAAATGAACCTGGGTCCTCTGTAAGAGCAGCAGGTGCTCTTAACCTTGAGAAGCCATCTCTTCAGATGATATATATATGAGCCAGAATCAGGCTGGTCTCAGACTCACATGGATTTGCTTGCCTCTGCCTCCCTAGTGCTGGAATTAAAGGTGTGCTCCACCACTACCTGGTCCCCCCCAAACTTTTTAATTTAATTTTGAAATGTTTCTCTGTGTGTGTTCACACATGTACATTTGAGTGTATATGTGCACAAGTGGGTATAGGCATGTATGCATGTAAATGTATGAAGACCAGAGACAGTCTTAGATGCCTTATATCTTAGATCCTCAGGAATGTCATTCATGTCTTTTGAGGCAGAGTCTCTGATTGTGGACCTAGAACTCACCAAGTAAGCTAGGCTGGCCAGTAAGCATCAAGAATCTGCTTGTCTCCACCTCCCCCACAGTGGGACTCTGAGTCACCATTCCCAGAATTTCTATGTAGATTCTGGAGGTCAAATTGGGGTCATCTTGCTGGCAAGGCAAGCTTTTAACTATCTGAGCCATCTCCCCAGCACACATTTGAACTTCGAAATAAGTGCTTCTTATCTTATATTCTATCACTAGAGAACACCATGGAGTTAAAATGGAACAATTTAGAGAGGATGCTCCATCCATGGACCTCCTGTTTCCCATTTTCTCTCTACACTCGTATAAGAGGCAACCTGCATCTCCCTCGCATCACTTCTCATGCTGGAATTGAAAGGGAGAGTTCATTTCCTCCCCACATGCATAGCCAATCCTCTTCATCGTTTACTTAGCTAGATCTGACCATGCTGACCCTACCATCAATCAAGCCCACACATCCACGGGCTTGTATGTCCTTTCTTCCAAGAACAGCCTTTGGTAAATGATGCTGAAAACACACACCATTATGCAGGGAAATCAAGCAAGCTTAAGATTTTTCTCTTCAGTGTAGTCTTGGCTGTTTGGGGCCTTCTAATTTCCATGTGAATTTTAGAATTTGATGGCTAGTTAACAAAAAACAAACAAAGAAAAACAAAACCAACAACTACCACTACACATACCTGCTGGTACTTTGCTTTGGTGTTGGGTTTAGGGAACTCAATAATACTGAATTTTCCCACTCAGTGATCCTTCAGGTAGCTTGATCTTTAAATTTTTCCCCTAAGCCTAGTTGTCCTCGCTTTTCTCACTGTTCTTAGGGATCTGAATTACCTTGACCACCATTTCCAAAAGAACTCACATTTGCATTAACTTATATGAAAGATATATTATTAGCCTTATAATTTTATTTCTTCATTCAACTCTGTGGTTCCTGTTGATTTGTGAATATCTACTTTTATGCTTTTAATCATTGCAAATACAAATAAAGAGATTCTACAAAAAGTAAGATCTTAAGTCAACAAAGAAATTTTAAAGAGGGATAAGGGCTTGAGGTTCCCTGAAAAAAAGCAATGCAGATAAATAATACACAGATGAAGAGATACTAAATCTCACTAATCAGTAGTCTATCACCATTCCTGTCCCATTGGTAAGGGCTAAAAAATAAATGCATGAAACTCTATAATGCTCAGATTTAGAGGGGCTGTGAACAAGAATCATGTTCATTGAGTGTTATTAGAAAGTAAAAACCAACTTGTCTGTAGGTGACAAAGGTCTTTCGATGTGACAGGCTTGCTTGCTTCCTAAAGTATCAAACCAAACACAATCACAAGTTCATCAACAGTATGGGAAACAGCCTCCCCCATACCTCTGGAGGGGTAGGAAAACAATTTGAGCAATTTACATACCCATCAGCAGAAGATTGGATGTGTAAATTCTTGGTCCCCCCAAATAGTTCAAATCCACTAACATGATGTTATATTTTGAATGTAATTGGTCCCCATAAGCTCATATGGAATGGCACTATTAGAAGTGTGGCTTTGTTGGAGTGGGTATGGCCTTGCTGGAGGAAGTGTGAGGGCTGGCTTTGAGGTCTCTTTTGCTCAACCTTCCCTCAATATGACTCTCAGTTGACTTTATATTGCCAGCAAGATGTAACACTCTCAACTTAAGCACCATGTGTCTGCCTGCATGCTGTCATGCTCCCCATGTACCTGTCTCCTGTGCTAATCTACAGAAAGCACAGAGAGACATATAGAAAAGGATGGATGGATGAGTGGGTGGATGGATGGATGGATGGATGGATGGATGGATGGATGGATGAATTGTGAATAGGCATGGTGCCACATGTCTATAATTCCAGCACTAGTGAGGATGAAGCAAGACAGTCATGGCTTTGATGTCAGCCTAGATTATGTTATCCTATCTCAAAAACTTGTCTAGTCTGACTTGCAGGGGTGGATTGCTCAGTGGGGAGAGACTCTGGAAGGGGAATGTGTGTGGCCATATCCCACCCTTCCTTACTTTTCCTCATGAGACTTCCATTGGCGCAAGCCACCTGACGTGTCACAGGAGGTTGTCTCCTGACATTAAGTTACAGTGACTTCATTTCTTGTGCTGTGTTAAGGGACCTAGCCTCCTGACCCTGTATCCCAGGAACATTGTTTCTTGACACTGTACCATATGGACCCTGGCTGCTGTCATTGTGCCCTTGCCTTTTGATCCTATCTCATAGCAGCTGCTTTGGAACACAGCTTCCCGGGTTTTGCTTTCAATAGTATCAGAATCTTCATTCAAGTTTGCATTCATGAAATGGCGGCCCTGAGCTTTTTCCTAATAGGTGTGAGCATTTAACCAATGAGCAGTGGGTGAGCAGGGCTGCATTGGTGGCTCTGGACTGGCCCTCTGGTGCAGTCCCTGTGCATTGTCTTTGGTCACTTCACATGCCTGTGAAGCCACACGTGACTCACAACTGCAGTCTCTGTCCTCACTCTGCTTCTCAGTTTGTTCTGTGGGAACTAGGTAGAGATAGGGGTCATAGGACCCCCATTTTGTACCTCTTGGTGATCCCGCCATGTCATTCCCATGGCCGGTGAGAACAATCCAGGGCTATAGCAGGCTTGAGAGCATCTGCTCAGCTGCCAGGCTGAGCAGCAGCACCCACAGCAGCCTGTAATCAAGGCTATCTAGGGAGCTTCAGGGGAGCTGGAGTCTGGTGCTTCCCCCCACCCACTGCTCAGACACTGCAAAGTGGGCTGCTTTCTGGGATTGGAGCCTGCATCTGGGCAGCTGCCCAAGTTTTGCCCAGAATATTGGGTCGAAACAGCCTCCAAGTCTCTGCCATTACTGTTTAACACACCCATCACTCAAGTTTAGGAGGCCTTGTTTTCGCAGATTACAGCTGGAACGGACAATTTTAAGGGCCAAAACACCGTGAAAGAGGCCACTATTGAACAAAATCAAGGACATGGGGGGACATCTGTGTTGCCTAGAAAAGCTGCCCCCAGGCTAAACACATGGGAAGTAAGTGACCTTAAACTCATGCGCTCAGTGGACCATCCAGTGCTTAGATGGAAAGTGTGGGTCACGCAGATGCCTGGACAATGGACACTGACATGCCTAAGACTTTCTGAGCACATTCTCTGAAGTGTGGTGTCTACACTAAGTCCTGAGTGTGGGGCCCTGTAAAGTCCTCTGTTTGACCCTACAGCAAGCAGGCCTGATGATCATTTCTTTTCAAAGATAACGGAACTGAAGCTCAGAGAGGGAGTTACCTGCACAAATGCCCATCCAGATAGGCCAGAGTGTGCAAAATTGAAATGGGTGTGCAGTTGAAATGGGGAGCTGACATCTGCACTACCTCATCTCCAGCCTACTCATAGGGTTCCCACTCAGGTCCTCACAATGAAGTCAGAAAACACCATTTCTCCCATGCCCCATCTTTCTATAATCGAGTCTTTATACCCTTAACTGGGGGAGCTAAGGCTGTCTGGAGCACCTGACTTTTAGAGGCATTCATGTGTGAGACAGAATTATTCCGAGCTATGCTGGATGAGGAAAAGGGGTCTGACTGACGGCCTATGTTAGATACAAATAGGCAGAGGAAGGAGCCAGCAAGATGCATTCTGAATTCCCACAGCACATCTTAATGTTCCTGTCTCTGGAGAAAGGGCCAGATGGCTGACTAAAACCCCACATTTGTTCCTCTCTGTGTTGTTCACACACAGAGCCTTGAGTTGACCCTGTCATCCTTTAGCACCCAGGAACCTCATACACAGTAAAACTCTCGGGGGAAAATTATCCTCCTCTTACAACAGAGAGAGAGAGAGAGCAGAGGGTTCCCTCCACCCCAACTGTGGCCACGTTTCCTCACATCTGTTGGAATTATGACCAAAAGAAGAAAGAAGTCAACAGGGTATAGTGGTACATGCCTATATGCCAGCTCTTGAGAGGTAGAGGCAGAATCCAGAGTCCAAGACAAGTTTCAACTACACAGTCAGTTTAAGGCCAGTCTGGATATCTGAAACCTAGTCTCAAATGGGAGGGGGGATAACTAGATGGCTCAGCAGGGAAAGTGTTATATGATCATCACGACCTGATTAAGATGCCCAGAACCCATTTAAGACTGGATGCAGTAATGGGCATCTGTGATTCCAGTGCCAATATGGGCAGATGGAAGGCAGAGATCCCTCCCTGGAAGATGTGGGCCAACTAGCCTAGAGTATGCAGTGGCAAGCAAGAGACGCCACTTCAAACAAGTTTGAGAGTCAGGACTCACACCTGAGAGCAACCCTCTGATCTTCATACATGTGACTGAATGCAATACATACCCTCATACACACACATTAGCAAAAAAGTTTTCTAAATAAATAGCTGTACTCAACTGGAGAGATGTTTCTTTCAACTATTAAGTATGCATGTTGGAAGAGAGGCACTTTCAGAACATACAAAGTAATACAAAGAATGTGGTTTTGTTTTGTTACATTTTTTTCAACACTTCTAGAGACCAAGGCTGTCTCACTCTGAAGCTTCAAACCTGAAAATTAGACTATAGCTTGTTTAATTAACATTTGTTTGAAATGAATATACATAAATTTGAGCATATTTAAGTTTGTTCACTGTGGGGATAATGCAAGCTATTATCAAGTAATTTTCTTACCAGAATTCCATTACTGTTTCTTCACACACTGTTATTCTTCTATTTGTTTTCTTTGTATAGCCTTTGATTGCAGCAAGTTTGTACAATGGGTTCGACAAGGTGATGTAGAAGGCCCTAGCAGATAAGAACGGGATATAACCTAGGGTGGTGTTTTCTTATGACCTCAGTTCTACCTCCATGATCCCTGAATCTGTTCATTTAAGAGTTGGCCATGTGACCCCAGTCAATCCTCAAAAGAGGGAAATGTAGCCTGTGGGGTGCTTCTGGAAGTTGTAGGAGCTGCTGGGTCCAGGCTTCACAAGGCGGCAGACAGAAGTACGGTGAGTTTAGGGATCTGAGATGATCAGGGCACCTGCCCAAAGTGTCCTCCTGCATCCATCCCACCTCCACCCCACTCCACCCATCAGTCTCCCAGAAGGGACCTTAGAGCCCAGCTCTGCTGACCTGATTCATGTCATGCCACACATCCATCTGGAGCAACAACCCTACTTCAACCTTCTGCTTTCCCCAGCCTTCAATTCCCTTATCCTGAGCGAGTTTCATTCTAGGTGTTAGCAACACTGTGTTCAGGAAGGATGAAGACCTGCATGGTCCTATCCCAGGGGGCTTCCAGGACAAGTGTGCAAAAACAAGTAAAGAGACCCAAGGGTCAGACACTTCCAGATCCCCCCCCACTCCTCCACCCTTCTTCCTTCCTTCTGAAGGAGCCTGAGGAACACTAGTTCATCTCAGAAACACACAGACTGCTGAGACTCTTCTGCAGATTTCCCTCAGTGTTTTCTCTGACTGCACACTAAGCAGTTGTTTTGGTTAAGACATACATCCTTTCATTTATAAAAAAAAAAAAAGACTGTTAAAAGTACAAGAGTGGGAGCCGGGCAGTGGTGGTGCAGAGTCAGGAAGATCTCCATGAGTTCTAGGCCAACTTGGTCTACAGAGCTAGTCCCAGGACAGCAAAGGCTACACAGAAAAACCCTATCTCAGAAAAACAAAGCGCAAAACAAACAGAAACCAAACAAGCAAGAAATACTTGAGTGGGAGATAGGGCTGACAGGCTCTGGCAGCCACAGCTCTCCAGGCTGTGACTGACAGGTGCACCTCCCACGTGCTGAGGTGCCTGGTCTGCACCTCACTGGACACCTCCACTGTAAGCCTGAAAGTGACAATATGGCAAACAAAAATAAAATTTACTGTCTTTTCAACCAAAGAGTTAAACAGAATAAAACTCCATTTCAAAAAAAATTATAAAGAAACTGCTTGGCAGAAATTCAAATTCCTCCAGGATCAGCAGTTCTTGAAATCAAACTATGTGCTCAAGGTTGCATTTGGTGCTCAAAACTACATTCTGTTCATCAGGTGTGTTTCTTTAAATTGCCCAATCACTTAACAAAGTGAGGCTGAGCACTGACCACTCAGAGCGAGGCATAGGACTGACACTTTGCCTTAGGAATGAAACAGCAGCTGGGGTGCCTGCTTGCTTAATTTGCATCAGCTATGCATGCTCTCCCAGAAGTAAAACTTTTTGCCTTTGCCGAAATAATTTGGATTCTGTGGTCATTTTCTCAAGACCCCAGACTCATTTCCAAAAACAAGTGTTTCAGCTGCCTGAGATCTGTCTCCTTCTTCTAAGTCCCTTGGGACTTTCCCATAGCTCCCCACACTGCTTGGCCATGGTGTGTCCAGTAAATACTGACAAACAAAAAAGGGGCTTGGAAAAGCATTCACATGGCCATGAGGGTACCAAGTGACCATTCATCAAGTGAGAAGAGACATCATTATTGGATATGAAAGCTGTTGAAATGAAACTAAGACCTCCTGCAGGGGGCATTGCAGAGACAAGGGTTGCATACGGAGGAGCCCTGCTCCACACAAAGACACACGTTTAAGACATAATGAAGACAGTGGTGCTGTGCACACACTCTGAGACCCTTCCCTTGGTTGTCTGTGCTACAGAGTCAAGTGAGTGGAATGAAACCACCTTCCCAGCTTCAGACAGCATTAAGTCTGAAGGCTTATGGCTGCCTAACAATCTATGCCTAATGGAGACATTTGCAGAGCTGCTTCTAGTCTCCAGTTTGACACAGTCTCATAGGAACTTCTGAATACGATTTTAAATGTTCTTTAGGTCCTAAAGAAATTTCATTTTAATTATAGAATAGCATATACGCAAAATACTGACAAACGGGTAACTCAGAGCTTTATGAGCAGAACGAAGTCAGTAGAGAAGAAACACAAAACAGCTTATTCTAAACCACAGGCGCCAGCCATACTAGCTAAAATTTGTCCATTCGATTTCTTTTTTAAAATTATGGGAGGGGTATTACACTTGAACATGTGTATGTGTTTCAGGGAAGGGGATTTTAAAGCTAGGGGACAGTCTCATAATCACTATTGCCTCCGCTGAGACAGAGTCTCTCATTGGCCTGATGCTTACCAAGTAAGCTAAGGTTGATTGGCATGGGGGACTCAGGGACCCTCCTGTCTCTGCCTCCCCGGTGCTGAGCCTGAAAGTACGTGTCAGTGTGCCTGACCCTTTCACATGGCTCTGGGGATGGCACTCGGGTCCTTCCTTATGCTTTAGGGACTAAGCGGTTCCTCAGCCCTGTCCATTCAGTTTCCACATGGTACACATTTGGCTGGAGAACAGTCAGGGGGAAATGGATGAATACAAAACCGTAGCACTGGGAAAGCTGACTGGAGTAAGGAGACAGAGTGACAGGGAGCAGAGTGAGCAGCAAGGGGCTCCTTCCCACTCAAGGTCGGGAGCAGCCTCTAAAAGGGCTTCCCCTCTCCATTCTTTCTGCAGTTTTTTTTACAAGTCATCCACCCTTCTTACTTTAAGTAATTGATTTTATTATTCTTTAAGTCATGTGTACACATGTGTGTTTTTGTGTGGGCATGTGCATGTGCAGATGCCCTCAGAGGCTAGAAGGAAGTGTTGGATCCCCTGCAACTGGAGTCACAGGTAGTAGTGAGCTGCCCAATGGATGCTACACGCTGAACTTGCATCTTCTGGAAGAACAGTATGCATTATTAGCCACTGAGTATTCTCTCTAGCCCCCACCTATCTTTCTTGATAAGTGTATTTTAACGTGTTGCTGTAAAAAATGCTTTCAATGTATTTTAAATGTTTTCTTACACCTTTGCAAAACTACTGTAGCTGTCAGTAAAGAGGGGGCTGCTTCTCTTCTCATCCCAGAGTCTTTCACCTCCTCTGGCCAGGTTGCTCTGAGATCCTGACTGATGCAGCAAGCTATCTGCCCTACAGGAGTCATCCCTTCCTACCTTAGCAGTGAGCAAAGCCTCTTTCAACTTCCCATTGCTTCAACTTCCTGCTGGGTGAGGCATTTGGCATATACTTGTTATGATGTAATAAACAACCCTTCCTCTTTATGATAGAAGTTCTCCTTGAGGGCACTAAATGCTACATTTTACAAAATACCCCTTCAGCTTTTGTCGGGATTATCATACATAGTCTAGTCTCCCTGAGCCTGAAGAATTATCCAATAGTGTGCTTAGGTTATGACGTTTCTGGTATCAAACTATCCTTACATTCCCTTAAAAAGACCTGCCTGAAGTCTTGGCCCAGGAAAACTTCTGTAGGATAGAAAATCTACTCTAACAAAGGCCAGGAGGGAGGCTAAGTTGTGTTGTCTTTCTGGTGGTCTAAATTTGGAAATTGTAAGAGACCTGAAATAATACTTCATTGTGCTAATCAAAACAATTACACAGAATACGATGCAAATATCACAGAGAAAAATATACTAGGAACACAACCTTGGAAATCGATGACATTTCAAGAAATGAGCTCTCCGGCCATATGTCAGTTTTGTCACATGGTTTGAGGTTTGAGGTGAACCTCAGACTCCTGTGGGAACAAATACTGGTGACTTTTCTGTAATCTCATCAAGCCCTGGAAATAGCAGAGGACACAGAGGCTCCCTGACCAGCCTCTATACATAGCATTTCCTTCTGCAGAGTTGGTCCAGCCCCTAGTAAGCATGTTGTGCCATCTACACCATCCTCAAACAAGCAATACTGGTCCTCCTCCCAAGATGATAACTGGCTAGAATATTTGTAAGCATAGTATCTGTTCCACCTGGTCCTGCTATCCTTTGGTACCAAATAAACACATAGAGGCTTATCTTAATTATAAATTGTTTGGCCAATGGCTCAGGCTTCTTATTGGTTAACTCTCTCTTAATTATTAACCCATTTCTATTGATCTAAGTATTTCCTTGTGGTCTTGGCTTACCGGAGAATACCCGAACCTGTTACTTTTTGGCAGCTACAGGACATCTCCAGTAAGAGACATACTTAGATTAACAATTATGGGGTAATTACTTAAGTCAGAGCTAGCCAGTGAGAAACAAGCAAGGCCAACAGCTTCATAATTAATATAGCCTCCTGTGTGTTTATTTAGGACTGATGCCGATCTAGAACCAGGCGGGCGGAAAGGCTTTTCTCAAAGGAAAGCTTCTCTTAACAGCTCACTCTTCACTTCCTCTCCCCAGAATTCTCGTCTGGTAGCCCTGATTATACTTTCTTCTGGCTACTGGCCAATCAGTGTTTTATTCATCAACCAATAAGAGAAACATATATACAAAAAGACATCCTCCATCAAATATTGTTGCTCAAAGAAAAAGTAGCTCTAAAATTTCATGGTTATCATCAAGGTCAACTAGGAGGAGGGTGGGCATGGGTTAGCAGGCAGGGTGGAGGAAGAGTCAGCTAGCTCACCCTCCCCACAGTGGCCCTGTCCTCAGTGGCTTAGTGGCGCTAGACCAGCTGCTTGCTGTAATGAGCTCTAAACAAGAAGAGATGGATCTTTCATTTGCCACGGGTGACCTGGCTGAGTGTTTACAGACTATGTGTGCAGACATCAGCTCTGCGGACTGGGTCTCTGAGAATGGTCCTGTGTCCTAGGACCAGCAGCATAATCCTGGTGGCAAGTGTATGTTACAACCTGAAAATCTGGAATTCTACCTATGATGAACTGCCTCCAGTACCTTCCCCAGCTTAGATTTAGTTTTCTTGCTTGCTTTTTAATGAACAGACTCATACACTCTGTCATTGGGAGTACTGACCATATAAAACTCTGGCCACCATGGCTCAATGGGTAAAGTACACTGTTACCAGCTGAGACAGCCTCTGTTAGCATGAGGACCTGAGTTCCAGTCTCAGATAGCAGGTAAAACCCCCAAAATGGTGGCACACATCCGTTATTCCAGCACTGGAGGATCCCTGGGGCTCACTGGCCAGTCTCAACAAAACAAGGAGCTCTAGGATAAGTGGTGGCCCCAGGGGAAGAGGTCCAGGCCAGGGTTAGTCTAATTAATCTTTATCAATAAAGAGTCAAGAGTCAAATATTGGGATAAGAGCCTGAAAGATCAGAGACCAGGGAGCAGCCTCCAGTTGCTTCCTACCTCTTCTGAGATCCTCTCTCCACCCCACCTTGCTGCCTCCTGTCTCCTCTCTCTCTCCAGTCCTCTAAACCATGGTTAGCTAGTGACTAGCTCTGCCCTCTGACTACAAGCAAGCTTTATTTGTCAGAACACAATCAAAATATCATACGACAAAGGTTGGAATCAGAACAGAGTGTTGGAACCATGGAGCTGAGGGGCTGTGTGCAAAGGGCCCATTGATCTGGGTGGGCCCCAGGTCTGACAGGTACAGAGTAGATTATTCCAAGGTGATAAATAATTCCATGTTTGTGAAATAGAGGCACAGAAGTCTGCAGGTTCCTCAGGATGATGTAATGCAGAATTCTCCTCTTTGGAGTCCTTAGCACACACCAGCCTGGATATATGCTGCATCATGAACTCCCTGAATCTAAAGTCTGTTCTCAGTGCTCAATGAAGTCTTCATTTTGTACCTGTAGAAACTGAAGCCTAGAAAGACCAAGCCTCCTTTACAATCCTGATGTAGGAAGTGTTTAGGGGAACTGAGCTGGACTTGGTTAACTCACAAAGAGGCAGGGGAATTCTCATATGGGTGCATTCTCAGTGTTGGAAAATAGAGACGACTACAGCAGGTTCTCCCTGAGTGAGAAAGCCCCAGTGGGCAGCTGGTGCTCCACCTTCCCCAACCCAGATGTCTGGGAGCAAACTGCAGGAAAGTGACCAGACTCTGTAAGACCGACCTCAGCAAGGGCCATGACATCAGCTCCAGAGAATGGAGCTCAGGCTACACAGCCCACAGGTTTGACCTAAGTGAATACATGCTATGCTGTGTGATATACTTGTCCATATCTCTCTGAGAGACACAAAGCTCTGAGACAGGACCTCAGTCTGAATGATCTGCAGCTATTCTTGAATCCCAACATCTGTTCTCAGTGCTCACAGGGTGTTCGCCACCCAGGACCCATGGACTGAATATCTATCAGCAGCTCCCCAGGCCGGTATGAGTGCTCTGAACTGTGTGTGTGCGTGCAGTGGGCCTAGCATCGGGCCTCCTTTCCTCGATATTGTGGAAGAAGGGCTCTGCATTCAAGAGTTATTGGTAGACTTGCAGGCAGAAAACTGTCAAAATGGTACCCATACTCATGGGCATAACAGGCAAGGGACAGTTCCTGGAGAAATAGTGAGGGCGGCTCTAAAATGCACAAATGGAGTACGTAGGGAAAGGGGGCCAGCCAAAGACACACACCCTGAGCAGAGCCAAACCCAAAGACACACACCCTGAGCAGAGCCAAAGACACACACCCTGAGCAGAGCCAAAGACACACACCCTGACCAGAGCCAAAGGCACACACCCTGAGCAGAGCCAAACCCAAAGACACACACCCTGAGCAGAGCCAAAGACACACATCCTGACCAGAGCCAAAGACACACACCCTGAGCAGAGCCAAACCCAAAGACACACACCCTGAGCAGAGCCAAACCCAAAGACACACACCCTGAGCAGAGCCAAAGACACACACCCTGAGCAGAGCCAAACCCAAAGACACACACCCTGAGCAGACAGAGCCAAAGACACACACCCTGAGCAGAGCCAAAGACACACACCCTGAGCAGAGCCAAACCCAAAGACACACACCCTGAGCAGAGCCAAAGACACACACCCTGAGCAGACAGAGCCAAAGACACACACCCTGAGCAGACAGAGCCAAAGACACACACCCTGAGCAGAGCCAAACCCAAAGACACACACCCTGAGCAGAGCCAAAGAAACACACCCTGAGCAGACAGAGCCAAAGACACACACCCTGAGCAGACAGAGCCAAAGACACACACCCTGAGCAGACAGAACCAAAGACACACACCCTGAGCAGAGCCAAAGAAACACATTTTGTCCCTGGAATCAGAGCCAGTGAAAGAAATACACCCTGCCACTAAAACTAAAGCCAAAAGGCTAAAAAGGACCAGAGAAAGAAACACACTTTGGCCCTGCAACCAGAGTCAAATCTGACTCTAATCCTGTGCAGAAAACTAACCAATCCTTGAGCAGGAGCTCTAGCCATCCTAAACTCAGGGATTGAAATCAGACCAATCCCCACCCTGGAAAAACTCCGTCCCCCAAGAATCCCAATATAAACCCTATGTCCGTTTAGCTTGTGGCTGTTCGTGCTACCTGACTGTCCTCTGCCACTCTGGCAGAAGGCAGCCACTCTCCTGGATTCTTCCCTCCCAATAAATCTCTTGAATGAGGTTTGGGTGAAGACCTTTTTCTGGAGCAGAGATGACACCGGGCAGAGCAGATCAGATCAGAGCAGGACTGTAAAACTTTTTGCTGGGGTAAACCTTCCCCTGGCAAACTTAAGTTGTTACACTCTCTGGGAGAATGGAGCTGAACTGTAACAACTTCGCCAGTGGGAGCCGAGCTGATACACTGGGGAAGCCTTTCCCTGAAGCAAGGCTGTAAGCTGCTGTGTTTACTGTGACCTAGGGTAATCCTTGGCTCCGGAGTACCAGAATACCTATCCATCCGAGCTGTAACACTCAGTATTCTTTGGCTCCTGAGTGCCATAGTCCACCTGTGTCCATCACATTCGATTTGTCGAAATGCTTACAAATGGTAGAAAGCAAAGCCCTGCATAAGTGGTGTGGAGGTTATTACTAATTGTCAACATGACAGGGGCTAGAATCTCCCAGAAGACAAACTTCTCATGTCTGTGAGGGAGTTTGCAGGTTGGATTAACTGAAGTGGAAGACTCACTGTAAATGTGGCATTATCTCATGGCTTGAGTCCTGGACTGGCTAAAAAGAAAACTACCTAAGCATAAGTGTTCATCTCTCCCTGATTCCTAATAGATGGTACCAGCTGCCTTCCTGCCACCATGGTGAATTGTATCTTCAAACTGTGAGTCAAAACGAACCTTTTCCTCCTTAAGGTGCTTTTGTATTAGGGACAAGGAAAATAACTAATACACATGAAAAGTGTTAAGTCCAAACTCTGGAACCTGAATTGCCACCACAAGTCCAACTCTAATGCAAAAACAAAGAGTCTTTAATTGCAAGTTAACTCGGGTCCCTCTGTCTGTCCCAAGCAGTGGTAGCAGTGACCACAGCAGCGGCAGCAACAGGAACAGAGCAGGAGAGACCCAGAGTGGCTAGGAAAGGGAATTTATATAGAAACCAGGCAGGAGGGAGAGACCTGGGAACTCCAAACCTGACTAGCTACAGGCTTGTGACTGGCTCAAGTCCTCCAAAGCTGACTAGTTACAGCCTTGGGATTGGCTCAAGCCTGGACTGAGCTGATTGGCTGCCCTTGGTCTAGGGGAATTCCAAGTCCTATGAATGGTGATTGACTGCCCCCACTGAGTGCTGGGAATTCCCAGTCTAGGGGAATCCCCAGTCTCAGGAGATTCCAAACCCAGGAGGAATTCCAAGCCTGCTGGTCTGGAATTGGTCAGTTTTTCTAGCCCAAGGACTGGCTAGTTTTTAGTCAGGGTCAGAGATGGTTCCAATTCCAGGGACAAATTGTGTTTCTTTCTATGGTTCTTTTTGGCTCCAATTATAGAACCTAGGTGAATTTATTTTACATGTCCCGAATGTAGGGGCCAAGTGTGTCCTTTTGGCACTAGTTTTGGAGTCATGGTGTTTTTCCCTGACTCTAGGTTTAGGGATAAAATGTCTCTTTCAATGACTCAGGTCCCAAATCAAGGGTGTGTTTCTTTCACTGGTTTGGGGCTTGGGACTGATCTGTTCAGGGTCTGTATAGGGGCTTCAGACCAGAGATTTTCTAGGGCCTGGGTCTCTCAGGGAGTTAAGTTTAGATAGGTTTCACCCAATAAGGCTAATGGTCAGGAGCAATTATATCAACTTGAAAATTTAATGTGAACACTGGTCACTAAAATAAGTGTGCATATACATTAATATGTATGTGTAGACATCATATATGTATATGTGTGCAAACATATATATGTTTGCATGTGTTCCTGAGGAAGGAGGGTTCTGCACTGATGTAAGAAAGGACCTATCTGAGGAAGACACAGACTTTGAAAACCAGTTCTGAGGAAGAATCTCCCCCACAGTACAATACTCCACTCTGAACTGTCTGACCTTGACCGCTAATTCCATACGTGTTTCAAGCAGTCACCAGAAGACTGTTGAAAGCAGGTTTTCTGAGAAGAAAAGAGAGATCTGAGGCATCATTAAAAGAGCCCAAAACTACGGTATGAAAGGGCCACAGTTCCGCACGTCCAGATTGTGCCCTTGGCCTGATGATACCTCTCATGGAGACACCTTGAAGGTTCCCCATGCAGAGAACCAGGAGAAAGCCTTGAGGGACCTGACCAGACGCTCTTTCTGAGCCAGGCCCAGCTGTGAACCATGTCACTGCTGACAATAGTCAGAAAGTGAGAGGATAGTCAGCCAACTTCTTTTCACAAAAAGTGAGTGTCGTGAGGAGAGTCAACTTCTGAAACTCTGAGATTTCTCCTTAAAAACATGGTTGCTGTTCCAGGCTGGTCTCAGATTCACTGTGTTTCAAAGGATGACCTGGAACTTCTGATCTTTCTTCCTGTACATCCTGGGATCACAGGTGTATGGCACCATGCCCAGTTTAAACAATTCAGGAGATTGTGGGTGCTAGGCAAACACCGTGATTCATCACCAGCCAAAATATGTGTATTTTAAATATTTGATCAATCTCTTGCACAGAGTAAAGGATAGGCATTGCCTGAAGCAGAGAATGGAATCAAATACTGAATCCCATGCCTCACAGGATGGGTGTGACTATTCTGTTGTCAAGACCTCTGGCTTTCTCCAGCCTCGGCCTCATGTTTCCTGAGAGCTTGTGAGTGCTGTGAGGAACTGAGTTGAAACAGATGCTGACTCAGGGATCCCAACAAAAGACTCAGTGACAAGCCATCAAAGGATGCTCTGGACCCCATTGTATGTGGCTGTGGAGATAGCTCTAGCTATCTTCAAAACTGCATGGTGGGTCTCTGTGGTCCAGGGAGGAAGGTCTGCTCATGGCATCACAGGCTACCACAGCCTTGCACTGAATAGCATGCTCTAACCAACCAACGACTCTAGGACTTTGGACACCAGCAGCATCAGCAACGGATTCTGAGCCTGAGTCAGGCTGAAATGTCCCTGGAGACTTCTGAATAATTGTGTCTTCACCAGTTTCAGCAAAAAATATAATTGTTAATGAGTTTCTTCCAGAAACTGCTGTTCCTCCCCCCTCAAAAAAAAAAAAAAAAGAAGCCATGCATGTGCCAGGAGGGAACAGGACATGAACTAAAACCTTTATTGTAAAGCATGGCAATCGAACTGGAGGTTCTACTTTGCTGCGGACAGCCAGCATGCCTCAAAGGGTGGGGATCCCACCATGCATCCGTGGGGATCCGAAAGAGGAGGCTAATGAGAACTGAGCTTATGAATAAAAGAAGGGACCCGCTTCTCAGGAGCGCCAGACGCATGCCAGTGCGGCTCCAGAGATAACAGCCTTTAGAGCAAAGCTAGGGTCATTAGAGACTCTAATGATTTCTTCCTCCTCCACCACGTAAGACCCTTTTAGTTTCAGGAAACCGTTGGTGTATACTTGTTAGAGAGCGAAGTCTTTGAAATCCATCCAACTTCTCTCCACATCTGAGCCATTCATAATGGAAGACTGATTAATGTTTGGGACAATGCCAGCACTGTCTGAAATGCCAACCCTCAATTTTTAGCACTCCCATCAAGGAGAGGGTGTTCTTCTTGCATACGCAGATGAGGAAGAGGAGACCTCTGGAGGGTAGAGCAAGGTGCACAGACCACACATTAGCCTTTGGCAGTAATCTCAGAGGTGCCTGAGACACCTCAGCCTCTCCTAAGTACTTATTTGATTTGTTCCTATCATGATGAGAATTTTTGCAAAATGCTAAAGCCGTCATAATTATTTAAGTGCTGGTATCACAGCTATCTTCATCAAAGTGGCTGTAGGTGACAGGAATCTACAAATTACTCAGAGCAAGAGTGACCAGAGGTTCAGAAGAGCAAGTAAGTGAAAGGGGATGGAGAAGTCAGGGAGGGAAGGACACTTTCTACCCCACTAGCCTTCTCTGCGCCCACTCCTCCTGGGCCTAATGAGCTGACCCTCCCGAGGGCATGTGTCAATCACACAGAAATTGTCCCCCTGGAAAGACATTAAAAAATGTCTATTTGTTACAGATGAGAGAACACTGGAAGACCAAATGATTCTGTTCAAGGCCAGGTGGTGAACCAATGAGTTAATCAGAGTCGCTTACAGGAGTGACTTGGGCACCTGTATTAGTGAGAATTCCCTGTAGGAATTATTCACCACTTACCTTTCTTCTGGGAAGGGACGGGCTTAGTGAGGTCTGTGTACTTTTATGAGCCCCAGCCCTTCATCTACAATGGAATGTCACCTGTGGATGAGCACAGATGCTCTACTTTAAGACACTAGTGATCACGTCCTATCCTGGGGAGAGAACCACACAACAGGAAATTAGAATCTCCTCCTGCATGGGCCCCAGCATCCTCCCTACCTAGTAGGCATGGCCATAGCCTCCTATGTAGCTGCAGTAGTTGCTCATAAACTGCTTCACGATGAAGAGACTTCTTTTGCTCACTGCTTGGGCCATGCCGGCTCTCAAGGTGAGGCAAGCCATTCCTATCCTAACTGGAGGGGTCATAGCCTGAGAAGTCCACCCTAGAGAACAAACCTGCACTCTGACTCCCAAGGGTGAGCCTTTGGACTCTGTCTCTACCCTTCCGATCCCTGTGACTTTGGACAAGTCTCTTGATTGCCCCTGGCTTCAGTTTCCTCTCGGACAAACACACTACTGGGCCCTGTTGTGCTGAAAAAGCTCTGGGGCTCCATAGTTCTGCACTCAGAAAAGCTAACCTGGCGAGCAAGGGTTATCCCTCAAAGTGTGGGAGAGCCATGTGTGGACATAGATTCTCCCACCCTGATAGGGCTGATCCCCACAGCTCTGCTGGGTGCAGGATGGCCCAGCACAGATCCATCTAGAGTTCATGCTAATGATCAGAGTTTCTGGTCAATATTGTTCCAGAGAACTGATTTGATTCATGTTCAGGAGAGAACGTGGAACCAAACCCAGATGTCAGCAGGCAAGGGGCACACTACTACCATGTGGCTCCACTGGAATCTTCCCCCCAGGGCTTACAGAAATGATGACATTAGCCACGGTGCTGGATGGGGGAGGCAGCTATGGCGTGTTGCTATTCTGTTTGGATGGCCTGACGATGACCAGCTGGGTTTTCTGTGTGGGCCTTAGGCTGTGATTGTTCCAGCCCTTACTGTGGTATGCTTTAAAACACAAGTGCTCCCCAACCCTGCAGAACACAAGAGCTCCCCGAGACACTCCTGGAGCCCCGAGCCGCCTAGAGAAAGGCTGGCGGCCCCAGGCTTGCCAGAGCAAGTCCATATGCTGTTCTTACCGGACCTATCTTCCTCCCAGCTTTTCTGTCTCCTCTCTTATTTCTTGCATTTTATTCCACCTCACTCTTCTCTTCCTTTATGTGTACATGCCTTTATGCCTCTGTTCTTTGCTGTTCTAATTGGGTTATTCATTCCTTTATTAAGTCATTCACTTTTTTAAAGTTTTGAGATTATAATATAATTACAACATTGCTTCCTCCCTTCCTACTTTTCAAACCCTCCCGCATCTCCCTCCTTACAAACTTTTTCAAATTCATGGGCTCTTTTTCCATTTATTGTTATTGAATTCATATATGTATACGTGTTCCTAAATATAACCTACTTGGTCTGTATAATGTTACTTGCATGTATGTTTTCAGAGCTGATCATTTGACACTGGACAACCAATTGTGATGCTCTCTCCTGGGGAGACGATTTCTCCTGCTCTCAGCATCCCTTAGTCACAGGCAGGATTTTGTTCACTCATCAGAACACTCAACATTCTCCTCATTAATTATTTCATAAACTGAACATATTCTCCCAGGAAGTCCATCGGGCCCCAGGCCTTGTGTGAGTATCCAGCTGTGCCATCATGCTGGGTTCCTGAGCTGGTTCAAAGGTCACCTGGACAGGCCCTGTCTACTGATTTCCCTTTGTGTACAACCTCCCAACTCTCTGTCATCATGAACCCCTTCCCTTGGAGAACTGCAGATGGCAACTTTCTCCATTATGCTCCTCCACCCAATGCTAGGCATGAGGTCAGTTCCATTGCATTCCCTGCCCCAGTGCCTTGCATCAGCCCCTGGGCTCTGATAGCCTGTGTTGGGGGATATTCAATCACACTATGAACCCTGAGTTTGCATTTGCTTTAATTAAACAAAATTAACCTTGGGTCAAGAGGCTGAATGAGCAACTAGTTGACAGAAAGTAATCAGAGAGCATCAGAGAGCATCTGGAAGAGATAAAGAGACACAGGAAGTAGCAGGGAGGGATTCGGAGTGGTGTGGTGTTTTTTGTTTAGGTGGAGCAGAAGGATGGGCTCTTTCAGAGACGCCAGCAAGGAAAGAAGGTTACTACAAGCCTCTGTTAGCTAGCATGTTTTCACCCCAACCTTTGAACCTTGAGTCTTATTTATAAATAGAACACTAGAGATTTAGTTAAAGCTACCTTTAACGATGGCAACAAGGCCTATGCCTGCAGAAGCAGAATTCCCACCAAACTGCAACTTAAGTGGCCAGACCTCTGCCAACGAATCAGGCTGTTAACTGCGTAGTCACAATTGCTGGCTGAAAAAGCAGTAGATTAATGAACAGCTGTGCTGAAGTTAAAAGAACAAGCCTGAGCATTGTATTACACCTGCTTCCAGCCTCCAGGAGATGCTACTAGGGCTGGCATTCAGAGTAGCGGTGACCCGCTTGATGGAAACAGCATGAGCTTCCCAACCAGAGAAAAGCTGGTATCTTTTCCCTCCCTCAACCCTGTTCACTGGGCAGAGAACAGAAACTCCAGTCCTGTGGGAACCTGGGAGGATGAAACAGTTATAAACAGTCCTCCAATGTTGGCACTTAGAACTCCCTTTTAACAGCAAGTGCAGATGAAGGACACTTCAATTATTTAATGCCTCTAAACATAGATTTTATTAAGTATCTGTTAAAATGTTCCAACAAGGCCCCAGAGCCTGGTCCATTCTTAATTTTGGCTAACATGAAAATGTGCCTGTCCTTGTGACAGACACAGCTCTGGGGCTTGTGCACACCCAAGTGACACAGGCTCCTTTTAGAAGGGAGCAGGTGCCTAGTCCCTGGGTCAGACCATGGCTTCAAGTCTCCATTCTGACCCCTTGTGTACAGTGAGACAACCCTCTGGTATGTTCTTCTAGGCATCCAGTTTTGTGTGCACCCTCCCTCCCAACACGTCCTGTCTGTGCGTCTTACCTCAATAGTTGCTGTGGTGGTTTGAAAGAAAATGGCTTCCAAAGAAGTGCTACTATTAGGAGGAGTAGCCTTGTGGGAGTAGACGTGGTCTTTCTGGAGGAAGTGTGTCACTGTTATGGGTCTCTTTTCTCAAGCTTCAGTCAGTGTGACAGTCAGTTGACCTCCTGCTGCCTTCTGGTCAAGATGTAGCCAGACCTGCATCTTCCTGCATGCTGCCACGCTCCCCATCATAATGATAATGGACTGAAGCTCTGAGACCTCAGAAGACAACCTCGATTAGATGTTTTTCTTTGTAAGAGTTGCCATAGTCATGGTGTCTCTTCAAGGCAATAAAAACCCTAACTCAGACAGTTGTCTAAGCAGTAAAGATTTTTAAAGTCATAAATGGAAAAGCATCTATATGAGATGAAAGAGATGAGCGTTCCCCTTTGTCACATGGTATAGTTCAGTGCCTTCAGAAAGTAAACTGTGACCAGAGAAGCTATCTCAGACAGCTGCCTGGCACTCTCAGCACCTCAGAATTCAGAACTCAGTTTTGTTCTCACAGGAAGGCCGTCATTCTGACAGGAAGCAGCAAGGCCCCCTCCCTATGATGCTCTCCTGCAATCTGGCTTCACCAGGTAAAGATGCCAGTGGGGTGGGTGGCATGGAAAAGCAGCCTGAAGGGCAATGAGTTTGGGGTGGAAGGCTCTTATGCAATTGCTTCCAGAGTCTAATGCAGACATGAGCCCACTGTGCCTCTTGTGTAAGCTGGTACCTTGCTGACTCTGAGAGCCCAGCTATCCACAGCAGCCTTCACAGACCCTTGCCACAGAGGCCAAGTTGGTTTTGAAGAGGTTTGTGCAGGGGGAAGGTTCCTAAGTAGCTAGCTCTAGGCCAGAGTCAGGCTGAGGAGCCCTGCATGGCTCCGTGCATCTGCATAGCTGCACCGAGGGACACATGCCTCTCCAGATCACATGCTTGTTCAGCACACATAAGAAAAGGCTGATCTGAGGAACCAAGCCACTGGAGCCCTGCACTAGGCCTGCCTGTGACCATTCACTGTCCTGCCTATAGGGATGGCTCCATAGCTATGTAACCTTGGAAAGGAAGTGTGCCTTGTACAAGGTCCTGCCTGTCATCACCTGATTGGCAAAGTGCTGATCTCTGACATCTTACCTGGTCTTTCCTTGTCTAAGCACAATAGGAAGAGGGTTGATTGAAGGTACCTTGACCTTTTAGGATAGATGCTGATTCACTTCTGCTGAACCAAAGGAAGGAAGGAAAAGGAAAAAAAGAGGGAGGGGCGGAGGGAGGGAAGCAAGACAGAAGAAAGAAAAGGAGAGAGGGAGGGGGAGAGGAAGGAGTCCACTCTCTTCTCTTTCCACTCTGTCTAGGTAAACTGATTACTGCTTTGGCTAAAGCCACAAAGAGTTGGAAGCTGGGATCTTACACGTGCAGCTACAGGTGGTAGCTGCTGGTGGGAAGCCCTGTGGACCTCACAAGAAAGTGGAAGAGCAAGAAAGGAAAGAGAAGCTGAAGCTCAGGTGATGGAGGCAGGAAGTGACAGGCCTGAAAAAGATGGCATGCTTTAGAACCGGGCTCCTGCTGACATGCAGGCAGAGACATCCACCAAGCCAGACAGAGATGCTAAGGATGTAGACTGGTTGAGAGTTTATCTTTTGCACTTGCACTAGGATAGAAGAAGGATGCTTAAACATAAAACTGGAGCTGGAAGGAAGATCTTTCACAATATGGGAAATGTGTGGTGTGGACCTGTTCATTGATTGACTAGTCAGTATTGGCTTCAGGCCAGCACCTAATGTGGGCTCAGGATGCTTGTGCTAAGCTTCAGGTCTGCACTCAATGAGGGGGATGCCAAACCTAATGAGCCCCAGCCATCAGGGCTACCAGGGGAGCCGGGGTGAGAGCGTCTAAAGGGCCACGGCTCACGGTGAGGGGAGGGGCACACAGTGAGAGCATCTAAATGCCAGAGCAGCACAGTGTGTGGCTGAGGAGGCCGAAGCTGGCTGCACGGGAAGGAAGCAGACTGAGGATGGCTTCTGGATTGGAGCACTGATGTGTGGACTGTGTGATATGCACCACGGCTCCTCTGTCACTTGTAGGGACTGACAGCCAGAAAGACAGGCTCGTTATTCTAAAACCTCCCCTCAAACCCAGCAATATTCTACACTTTTAAAGCTTTATTCACTTATATTGTGTGTAAGAGATGGGTGAGTCATTGGAATGGTGTCCTTCAGCACACATGGGAACTGGGGACCACCAAGTGTGAGAGGTGGGTCAATAGCAGGGATCAGGATGATCAGGCCTGTGGCCCATGATCTGCAGGTGAACTCCTAGCTGCTGGGCCTCTAGCAGTGGGACAGAACAGTGGGCATGAGACAGTGGAGCCCAGCCTCATGATTCCCCTTCCCCACGGTGAGCTTTGATGCTGTATGATTAGAAGCCTAGATAGAATGAAACCAAGCGTGTCTCCCTGGCAGCCTCGGGCCTCCAAGCCATTCTCTCTGCCGTGTATCTGCAGCATCCTTGCTCTTTGCCTGTGTAGCCTCTGGCTCCCATAACTCATTATCAGAGCCTGAGTCAGAGCCTTGACTTTGGGCTCTAATTCCTCATATTAAAAACAAATGCAGCTAATTGTATTACTTGAGATCCAGCTGGAAATTGGAAAAAGTAGAATGTCTGCAGTCACCAGTTCCGGAGGAGGAAAGAAAAATAAATGGACGTTTCTAAGTTCCAGCGGCAGCCTCATGACACGTTAATGGTGCTCACCTGCAGCCCCACGTGAGCTAATTTAAAGGCTTAATTATACTTCTCAGTGCAAACTGGAAGGTTTCAGGAATGTATCCCACCATCACATTTTTTAATTGTTCGAGAATTCCATGTGTGCCTATACTGCAATTCTGCCCTTATACCTCCCCTCCAATATTTTACCTACCCCTGCTTTTACCTCTCTTCCCCCTAAAAAAGGATGGGTGCTGTTTTAAGGAAACTACCAAGCCCATTTAGTGCTGCCTGCATGTGCACGGGTATAGGATCAACTACTGGAGCATGCGTAGCTCCTCCAGGATGACGTCCCTGAAGAAAAGCCTCACTTAGCTAATAGCCACAGATGGCCAGTAGCACCCCCCCAGCAGTGCATTTGCACCAGTCCTTACCCCATCTGCACAGGGATTTTTGCTGGCTCGATCTTGGGTAGTTCAGTGTAAGGCCCTCAAGGCACTTGAATGGCCAGGCCCATCTCCTGAGGACATCCAACCACCAGGTTCCACCCACAGAACACTCTAACTGCCCTAAGAGCTGGACTTGGCCCCCACCTACACAGTATAAAGTCCAAGTTCTGGTCTTAAAATCTGGTCTTAAAAACCCACCAATCCTCACCCTAGAAAGGTCCCCCTGGAAACTCCACCCCCGAGAAACACAATATAAACCCGTCTTGTGCTCTGTTCTTGACTCCTTCTTGCTGAAGCAGGGGCAGCCCGCCACCCTCCTGGGTTCTTCCCTCCCAATAAATCTCTTGTGTGAGGTTTGTTGAGTGGTGTGACTTTGACTGCAGACTGCCAGGATACCTTTCCTTCAGAACTGTAACACTTACAGTAGGAAAACCTTCCCCATATCTCGGAGCAGATCTGTAACACATCCATTGGGGAAGCCTTTTCCTTCATAACTGTAAACTTACATCATGTGCCTATGATTACAAGTAATTACAACCGCTGAGAGTTCATGTGTACTATGGCCATGGCATGTCCAGCAGTAACTGTCCCATCACTGATATCCACTACCTCTGACTCTTACAACCTTCCTCTCCTTCTCTCCCATAATGATCCCTGAGTCTTGAGGGAGAGGTATTATATGGCTGCCCCATTCAGCACAGAGCAACAATAATATATGGGCATAAAGAACTGGGTGCTTGAGAGATGGCTTGGTGATTGAGAGCACTGACGTGCTCTTCCAGAGGATATGGGTTCTTTTCCCAGAATGCACATGGTGTTCACAATGATCTAGAACTTCAGTTACAGGGACTGCAACTCCCTCTTCTGGACTCCGTGGGAACCAGTCAAGCAAGTGGTGCATAAAAACTTAGAGGGCAGTTAATTTCTATGTCTATTTACTGCATTAATACTATCAGGATCTCCTCTGAAGCCTCTGATTTAGCCAGTCATTTTTCCCCAGCTAACTGTACCAGCCACCAGTTGTACCTTGTAGGTAGGGATTTAAAGCCAATCAGAAAGTTGGACCATAACATTTGCACCACTACTGCAGCAGTGAGCACATCTTGCCAGGCCTTTCATTATTGTAGTTCACGGAGTTCACAAATGGGTAAGATCATTGATGACTTTTCCCCCAGTTGCATGCACAACACCTTCCACCACTGTGAAAGCTAGCCAGTAGAGAAGAAGCTTTCAGGTCTGTACCAGCTTGTTTCTCCATGTTCTATGACTCAAGTATGTGGTATCTCCAGCAACAGAGTCTTGCCAACAAGTTCTCCAGCGTTGTTGTTGAGAATACATAAAAAAAGAAACAAATTAAACACTGAGAAACAACAGCATTAAAAACCGAGGCATAAAATTAAAAGAAAAAAAGAGTTCTAAAAAGAAGAAATACAAATGGCTGAGAAGTGTCTTTTTTAATGTCCAACACCCTTAGCCATCAAGGAAATATAAATTAAAACTACTTTGATATTCTTACTTCAGTCAGAATGGCAAAGATCAAGAAAAGGGGAAATAGCAAATGTTGGGGTGGGTGTGGGGGAATGGGGAACATTTATTCACTACCAGTGGGGTGCAAATTAGTTCAGCGAATATGAGAATCAGTATGAAGGTGCCTCAAAGAGCTGGAAATTGATTTACCGTCTGATCCAGCTATACCATTTCTGGGCATATACCCAAAAGACTCTATATCCTATTACAGAGATACTTATTCACCCAAGTTCATTGCTGCTATTTTCACAATATCCAGGAAATGGAAACAGCCTGGATGTCCATTAACAGACAAATGGATAATGAAAATGTGGCTCATATGCACAATGGAATATTATTTAGCTATAAATAAAAGTGAAATTTGCAGGGAAACGTGAAGAACTGGAAACATTTCTGAGTCAAGGTAACCCAGGTCCAAAGAGACACATGTTTCCAGAGAGGCATATACAGCTTTCAGTTTTTAGACATGTGTACTTGGATTGGCATACCCACAGACATCAGAAACTAGTAAGGAGCCACTGGAGAGGATTTCAAGGGAAGGGAAAGAGAATGTAACTAGCATGAAGAGTGAAGGGGAAATAATGGAATTGGAAGATTTAGATGGGTGGGTTGTGAGAACAAGGCAGAGGGGTGGATATGAGGAGTGACAACTAACGCTGGAGACATTCAGAAATGCTGTATGGAATCCCACTGCTGTAGAAGCCAGAGTAATTCATCCAATGAGGATGTTTAGGTATATATGGAGTTTGAATAGAGTTGCTCTACAATGGGAGAACAATGTCTCCCCTGAACACCATAGGCTACCAAATAAAAATGCTAGTGCCATGTATGAGTTATCTCTTTTGGGGGTATTTATCACTGTGGTCTCAGAAACAACCCCCAAAACATTGCAAGGCATTTTTAAACAACAATCCCTATTCAGAGGCAGAGTCCCCTCTCCAGTAGGAGCCAACCACTGCCAACACCGCCTCTCTTCCATCCCTTTGGCCAGGCCATGATCATGTGCACCCCCTATGTTGTCCTTTAATTTTCCCTTGTGGAATGAAGGAATGGTGGTCCAGAAATGTAGTTTCAGTTTTCTGTCCCTCCCACAGCCACTTATGAAATAACACTCTGAGGCTTAATAGCAATAACAATTCTTTGGTCAATGGCTTAGACATATTACTGGCTAGCTCTTTCTTATAAACTAATTAATTTCTATTAATCTGTGTATTGACATGAGGCTGTGGTTTACTGGTAATATTCCAGCATATTACTCCTTCTGCGGCTACATGATATCTCCCTGACTCAGGGGAGTGCCTGTATGGACCAAAAGGATATATATCCAATGTTTTAGGGTTTCTTTTTGCTATGATAAAACACTATGACCAAAAGCAGCTTGGGGAGGGAAGCCAAGGAGGAACTCAAATTGGGCAGGAACCAGGAGGCAGGAGCTGATGCAGAGGCAATGGATGAATGCTGTTTACTGGCTTGCTCCTCATGGATAGCTCAGCCTGCTTTCTTATAGAATTCAGAACCACCAACTCACATGTGTCCCCACTCACAATGGACTGGGCCCTTCCTTACCAATCATGGTAACTAAGAAAATACCATGCAACCTTGCCTGCCTGCAGTCTGATCTTATGAAGGCAATTTTTCCTGTATAAGTCCCCTCCTCTCTTATGATTTTAGTTTGTGTCAAGCTGACACAAAACTAGTCAGGTCATTCAAGTCAAAAGACAGAAGAGCACAGGCCTAAGGCAAGATCAACTGCCCCATGTATTCTCCATGGACTCTTTCTCCTTTTTCTATCTCCTTCCAGCCCTCCTCTCCCCACCCCCTCCATCGGCATACTCTGTGCCTTGGGCATAGAGGTACAGGCCACATTTTCCTTCGTGTTATGAATGTATACTATTGTATTTAAATGGAGAAAAAATATTTTAAAGGAAGGAGAAATCAGAAGTGACCTTTAGAGTAGTGGTGGATTTGGTCTGGGACTTATTTGGTTTGGAACATGGCTGCAAAGGGAAATAGAAAATGGAGCTGTCATCCCAGATGAGGGATTGAGGAGCAGAGAAGACAAGAGCCTAAACACCCAGGCAGGGCCACCAGAAGGTGCTATCAGAGGTGGGACGATGAAAGAGAATAGTCTAGAGGAGAGACAGCGTGGAAAGGATGGGGACTCTTGGGCGGCTATGAACAACATCACAGGGCAATCATATACCTGGACTGATGGAACCTGGCAGGGAAGACTGAGGGTCACCTTTCAAGCTGCCCTGATGGAGCAATGTCCCAGTGTCCTTCACCAGTGGAGATGAATGGCAAGACCAGAATAGCCATGGTCTTCATTTGACAGGCTCCAGGCTGATACTACTCAAGAGAACATTCTAAGGTCATGACAGGTGTACCTGGAGTCTGGTATTCAATCCTAAGGTACTGGCTGTGGATTCTGGAAGTTGTGTCCAGGACCAAGACTGAACTCCAGCATGTGCAGAGGCAGAGTGGAAGCAGGTGTGACAGGTTCCATCTAAGGCCTGGCAAAGGATTAAAGTCTGTGAGAGAAGTGAGTTTGTGGGCCCCACCCTGTCTAGAAAAGGAGATTGGAGAACAGAGCACTAGAAGCAGTTCTACCCTGAGAGTGAAGAGACTGGGCAGTTTCCCAGTTCCCTAGATAGAAGGTAAACTGGGAATGAGCTTCACACCAGGACAGGACACAGGACAGAGGATCTTGGGAAGCAAGAAGGCATAAACCCAAGCTTGTGTATCTACAGCGCTGGAGCGAAGAACATGGAAGGGTGGACAGAGGATAGATGCATCTATGCAAAGTGAGCCATCAAGTGTGGTTGACGGTACTCCCTTCAGTGTGGCTCTCAGTCACCACTGTCATAGCTGCAAATGGACCAGCCAGCAGACAGAAGGAACAGCAAGGCAAACAGACAGGACAAACAGACGAGCTCACATGGTAGGAGCCAAACAAGAGATGTGACCAAGTGGGTACTGGAGGCCCAGTCCTCCAGACGCTATAAGACATCATGTATCTATGAAGGATGGCAACTAAAATCAGTGTGTATGTGTATGTTGTAAGTGACTTCTCCTCCTTCTCTTCCTCCTCCTTCCTTCCTTTTGTCTTCCTTCCCCCTCTTTTATTCTCTTGAGACAAGGTCTTGATATGTAGTCCTGGTTGGCCCAATACTTACTACTTAGCCCACACTGGCCTTTAGGCTGCTTCTGCCTTCCATGTGCTTGGATTATGGGTACATATCACATGATGCCTAGCTCACTATTTGTTTTTGAAGCTGGTTTGTGTGGTGCAGTGCCCTAAGCAGGGAAAACGGCCCATGATCTGCCACTTTGGTAACACAGCCTTTGAGACCCATTGTCATCCCAGGCCACCTCTGCTACCTAGAGACACACAGAATGCAGTATAGTAGGTAGGCCTCTATAGTTGGAATTAGCATGAAAATCATAACCTGGAGGACAAAATGAATGGTTGGGGTCTAAGCCAGCAGGCTTCCTAGGAAAGGCTGAGAACAATGTAGTCCCTTGATGATCACTGAAGGCTATTTGGACACTTCCAGAGCCTTAGCCCTTCTGCTCTTTATGGCTACCTTCAAAGCCAGGTGGGAACAGACTCCTGTGACCACACAAGTGTGGTGGGAAACAGGGAAGTGGCATGGTTCTCTCCTCTAAAATCCAGGCAGATGAGGCCAGGCTACCATGCACTGGAAAATATGTTTAATAATTATATGAGCAGGAACCTATTGGAGGTGATCTATTGAAATGTCAACTCCATTCATCTTTAATGAGAAAACAAAACCTTTCAGCATTATTACTCTTTGGAATTATAGAACACATTGGCTGATATTCTGTCATTTTCAAAACCAAATGAGAAAAAATCATTAAGAAACTGAGTGTGGTCTAATTTTCCTGGCCTGGGTCTCCAGGAAGGCACTGCCACCATCTGTAACCACCACTCACTAGTGAGGCTGGATGTCACCGTCATGATATATAGCTCAATAATGTCCTGCCAGCTGGCAAAACACATTTTGCGGATTCAGGCTGTGTAAGTTAGATAAAAAAATTATCAAGATAGATGGGGTGATCAGAAACTGGAAGAAATATTAGACAGGGTGATAAGCACTGTGTGTGTGTGTGTGAGTGTGTGTGTGTGTGCGTGCGCGCAGTATCAACAGAAGATGCTGTTTCATGGAGGAGGGTAATGTAACATGTGGGTGAGATCATGGCTGGAGTTAAAAGCCCTCAGACATGGACTACTCTGGAGCTTTCATGGTTTCTAGCTACTCTGAGCCACAAGCCTCAGTTTACTCATCTGATATTAGAACAGTTTAGCCCCTGACTCATTCCAGGTTTTGCTACAACCTCTCAAGGACTGATAGGACACTAGGATATTGTGCATAAACTGTATCTCATTCTGGCCTTATCTATGGCAAGTGTACTGGCTGGTTTTATGTCAAAACAAGCTAGAGTCATCAGAGAAGAAGCCTCAATTGGAAAATGCCTCCATAATATCCAACTGTAATGCATTTCTTAATTAGTGATTGATGGGGGAGGACCCAACCCACTGTGGGTGGTGGCATTCCTGGACTGGTGGTCCTGGGTTCTATAAGAAAGCAGGCCGAGCAAGCCATGGGGAGTGAGCCAGTGAGCAGCGCCCTCTATGGCCTCAGCATCAGCTCCTTCCTCTAGGTTTCAGCTCTGCTTGAGTTCCTGTCCTGACTTCCTTCAGTGATGAGCAGCAATGCTGAAGTGTAACCCTAATAAGCCCTTTCCTCCCCAACTTACTTTTGGTCATGATGTTTCATCACAGCAATAGAAATGCTAACTAAGACACCAGGGTAATTCAATAAGAGCTAAAGACATTCCAAACAGAATTTTCAGTGTAGTCAGTGTTTCTGGTCTCCCCATGTATATTGGTTGGACAAAGGTATTGTCACCACTTAGATTTGGCTCATGGAACAGGTGATGTGTATAAAGCCATCAGCAGTAGACAGAAAGGCACCTGCTTCAGGATAGAGATCGTTGTTCAATCTAAATAATTTCAGGCAACATGCTAAGGTCAAAGACCATCTCAGTGCTGGTACTACTATTGTAAACTAAGGGGTATAGGCAAAAAATTCCACCAGGAGCTGTAAACCACTCAGAATATTTTGCACAATTTGAATAATTATAAATACACATTTAGTTATAAGTTTTCATCATCATTATTAAAACAATTTGGTATTTATAACTATATTAAATCTTGATAATATATAAGGGAATGGAATAAAGGAAAATTGTTAATGAATCTTCTTATGAGAGTAAACTATCTCAAAGTCCCTAATCTTGGTCTCCCCATCTATGGTATGGCTCATCTCCCAGCTCAGATAGCACATTTCTTATCACACCCCTGAGTGAGTTTGACCAAAAGAATGTTTCCTAGATATCCCCAAAACACAACTTGAGTGACATGTGAACTTTATTTAACTTCCTTTCCAAAATTCCCCCCTTCCTCATATGTAACTCCAGAAAGACAATGTTCTCCCATGGAGAATTCATGGCAGCAGGAGAATGAGGCAGCTGGGCATCTGGTCACATTGTGATAACAGTCAGGAAGCAGGGAGTGATGCAGTCAGGTACTCAGCTGATGTCTTCTTCCTATTCAGTCTGAAGTGCCACACCCACATTCTGAGTGAGTCTTCCATCTCAACTACTTTAATCTAGATAACACCTCATAGATACATTGTCCTGGTCAGTTTTTGTCAACCGGATACAAGCTAAAGTCACCTGGGAAGAGGGGACCTCACTTGAGGAATTATCTCTGTTGGATTGGCCTGCAGACAGGTCTGTGGAGGCATTTTCCTGATTAATGATTTATATGGAAGGGCACAGCCCACCATAGATGATGCCATCTCTGGGCATGTGGCCCTATTATATGTAAGAAAGTAAGCTGAGCAAGCCTTGGGGAGTAAGTTAGTAAGCAGTGTTTCTCCCTGGCCTCTGCTTCAGTTACTGCTTCCAGATTCTTGGCTTGAGTTTCTACCATGGTTTCCCTTGATTGTGGACTATGATCGATAAGCAAAAAAAAAAAAAAAAGAATATACTTTACTCCACAATTAGATTTTGCTCATAGTATTTATCACAGCAACAGAAAATTAACTCGTATGTGTGCCCAGGAATTTGTCTCCCATGTGTTCCTAGAACCTGTCAAGTTGATAGTCAATGGTGACATCACAGATGTTTTCCTTATATAAGTAGCAAAGTAGACATAGGCAGCTGCCTTAGCCAGTATTGTATCCTGTGAAGAGACATCACGGCCACAGCAACTCTTATAAATGATAGGATTTAATTGGGATTGGCTTACATTCAGAGGTTTAGTTCATTATCCTCATGGTGCAATCATGGAGGCCCACAGGCAGACATGGTGCTAGAGAAGTAACTGAGAGTTCTACATCTGGATCCACAGGCAGCAGGAAGAGAGAGACTGGGCCTAGCTTGGGTTTCTGAAAGCCCAAATCCCACCCCCCAATGACACACTTCCTCCAACAAGGCCACACCCACTCCAGCAGAGTCACACCTCCTAATCCCTGTCAAGTAGCACCATCCTCTATTGGCCAAACATTCAAATATATGAGTCTATGGGGGCCATTCCTATTCAAACCATCACATTTCACTCCCTAGTCCCCATATAGGCTTGCAGCCATATCATAGTGCAGAAATGCATTTAGTCCAACTTCAAAAGTCCCCTTTGTCTAAAGTTGACTCAACACTGTTTTTAAGTTCAAAGTTCAAGTCCCTTCAGCAACTCATGGCAATCTCCTAACTTTAATCCCCTATAAAATCAAAATCAAGAAGCAGATCACATACTTCAAATATGCAAAGACACCAGATATACATTACCATTCCAAAAGGGAGGAAGGAGAGCATAGGGAGAAAATACTGGACCAAAATAAGACCTAAAACCAGTTGAGCAAACTCCAAGCTGCATCTCCACACCTGATGTCAAAGAGCTCTTCAGATCTCCAACTCATTTCAGCTTTGTTGACTGCTACAACGTTCTCTCTCTTGGGCTGGGTCCACTCCCTGTTAACAGCTTTCCTTGTCAGGTATCTCTTAGCTCTGGCATCACCAACATCTTGGGGTTTCCACTGAAATCCAAGCTTTACTTTCACAGCTTCACACAATGGTTTCCGTATGCCAGGATACCCCTGACAAATGCCTGGCACATTACACCCCTGATATATGAGATTCCATAATCCCTTTCTTCTATCCTTGACTCTAAAGCTAGAACCATTTAACTGAAGCTGCCAAGCTCTTCTGCTTGCTGATGCTGGGATTTGGCCCCCTCATTCAAATAAATTTTCACTAGCCTTCTGTTTTTATGGTTTCCTTCATTACTTAAGCTTGGCTGTCCTGAAACTGGATCTGTAGATCAGGATGGCCTCGAACTCAGAGATCTGCTTGACACTGCCTCCCACATGCTGGGATTAAAGGTGGGTACCATCATTCTCCCTGCCCTAAGATTTCCCCAATTCCTTTTTCCAGGTTGGAACCATATCTGGTGGGGTCTTGCCCTAAGGTCACCATTCCCTTTATTCCATTTAGCATCAGACTTTTCTTTATTCTGTTTACCTCCTTGAGTACAGGACTTCTCAGAGATCTGTTTTTAAAATAAAAAGGGGGAGGGGAGGCACAACAAAGCCCCGGTGGCTCTTTCCCAAGGAATGCTCCCTGGCAATAGCAGAGACCTGGCTCCCAGGCCAACAGGACACTTGACAGGGTCTCAGCACTCAAGATGCATTCAAAGGACTCCTCGAATCATTGGCTGCTCCAAACCCAATGAGCATCCTAAGGAGACCTTCTGTGTACAACAACCTAACATACTTATGAAGCCCACCCCAGCCCTGCTGAGTTCATCTCTTTGAGTACAGGTTTCTGGGACACTAGGTTATGCTGGGCTCCAGGAACTGTGTATTTGAGAACTCAGGCATATGCAGGGTCCTTCTCCCTCACCTTGTCCTTTAAGTCCTCTGTGCTTTCTTGGCCTTCTATGAGAATAGGGATTTGAAAGACAGTCCCTTCTCCCATACTGACCTATGCTCTGTGATCCTAATGTGGTTCAGGAACTAGGAAGTAGGTGTCAGTTGTCTTAATGTTAAAATCAGCATCTTCAGGAGATGCTGTATTCCATCTTGTGACATGAGGGAGCAAGAAGCTGGAGGCCTCAGCATCTTAAACTATGTGTCACAAGCCCATATGTGATAAAATGCTGAAGCAGCACAGTTGGTAACAGTAAAAAGTTCCCGGATGCACAATAACCAAAAATTAATTGAAAGTCTGCCTGAGGTGCCTGGCAATGCTCAGCCTTCATTGTGTCATCTGACATCTATAGCTTTGGTTCTTGACATGTAACATGTACACTTGACAGCGCACGTGCCATTAAGCCAGGAGTTCTTGACATGTAACATGTACACTTCAAGATCATCTTCATTGTTTGCAGTGTTTTTATTGTACATACAAAGTTTTCTGCTCTAGTGGAAATAATAGCTTAATTACAGAAAACAAAGACAATATATCCCTACCATCATTCCTCAACATAGCTTTGCATCAGTACATCTTTGGATCCAGTTGTATCAGAATGTTTGACATAGCTGACTTGAGCTGATTAAACAATTGTGCAATAAATTTTGGCTTGAGACTAGGACAGAATTACCAACCATTCCTGAAAGGGCCCTAAATGTACTTCTGCCATTTTGAATTATTTACTCATGTGACACTCTGGTCTGAGCAGTGACAATTATAAGACCAAAATATTGCTCACCTTTACTAATAGGGGGCAGAAAGGCTAAGATGGGCAAAGGGCTGTGAAATGCCATCTCCTGGGCAAGACACAGCCATTCTATTCAGGAACTCACAGCAAGAGTGAGTGCCCACACTGGGGCTGCGTGAGCATGGGCCAGTCAACAGTCAGCATGGATGGAGGAAGCCCAGGGGCTCACTGGGCTGAACTGTTTCCTACTGATAGATTCTGGGAGTAGGAGAGTCATGGTCTTCAGTTGTGCACACACTGATGACCCCAATAGTCACACAGGCCCTAGTATTAAATGAGTCACAAAACCATGAGTCTGGGAAATGGATTAGTAAGGAATGGAGGAAGGGGTGTTGGTAAGGATGGGAAGGCGATAAGAGAGAATAATCCAAATGATTCATGCACATATATGAAATTGTTAAAGAACTAAATTAATTTTTAAAAAGAAAAAAAATGTTGAAGATGCTCTATGTCCCAAGGCATTAAATCTTCAGGCACGATTTAATTTTCTATGAAAAATAAGCAAATTATCTCATTAGCATGCAAATATACCCATCTCATTAGTGTGCAAATTTTCTTTCATCTTTAATAAATAGTAAAATTGTATCTATACCAAAGAGTTGTTTTAAAATAAATTTCTTTATGATTTATTATCAGTAAATGTTTTATTTGTGTTTATATTTGTGTTCAGTTATTACCTGGGGTTGTGTTCAAGAGAAAAAAGGTCACAAGCAGAAAAAAATTAAGAAGCCCTGATATGACACATGTTCCCTAGGAACAAGCACTTGTGGCCCAATTCCTCCTGTAACTCAGATTTTATTTCAAATTGTTTCTGTCTGTGAACACACAAAATCCTGATCTATGTGGATCCCAAGTAACCCTTATGCTGTTAAGTGAAGCCCTGTGGCCACCTCCAGCCTCCATAAGGAAAAAAAAAACCATTATGCTTCTTTGTTTTAAAATGCTTTTAGGGATTTAATCACATTGGGAGGATCTTAACCAGGCTCCTACAAAGCCAATGCCAAGGCAGAATCTAGGCACCAGAGACAGACACCTTAGCAGCCCATTGCAGCTTGTCATCCTCCACCTACCCAGAGCCCCCTACAGAGAGTGACAGGCAGTCCTTTCCAGTTTAGCTCTCAAATATATACGTGTACATAGACAGACATACTCATGAATAATAACAAGCATACACACTGCTAAACATGCTTGCCTGTATGCAAATGATTCGTGTATGTATACCCGCATGTACACTGAGCACATTTATGTGTTTGTACTTCATGGCCAAATCAATGTGAAGTTTTTTTCTTATCCTTAACAGTCATTTATTGAATATTGTCCCCAAAATCATAAGCAAGAAAAGTGAAATTAGACAGGAAAGCTCACAAGCTCTCTCACACACACACAAACTGAATGAAGGTGTAACCTCTGTGATGGGGCAAAAAATGTGCAGGCAGCTCTGGGTGGGTGGAGTCTAGGTGGAAGGGAGGAGAAACTTGCTGAATGTTTTTACAACATCATTTTATAAAATAGTCATTTCATGTACTTTTTCATTTTCATGAAGTTCTTTATGTCTTTCATACCTAATCCTTATCAAATTAATGACTTGAATTTTTTTGTTTTTTCAAGACAGGGTTTCTCTGTGCAACAACCATGATTATCCTGGAACCCACTCTGTACAACAGGCTATCCTGGAACTCATGGAGATCTGCCTACCTCTACCTCCCTAGTGCTGGGATTAAAAGTATGCACCTCCCCTTCCCCCACAATACACACTTCTAGTTAGTCTAAAGCTTAGGATGTGATATTCCAAATATGAATTATAAATCTGCTCAGATTTATAAACAAAATCCTTCACCATGAGATCTTGAAAGTTAAGAGATGATCTTGAAGGAAGTTCAGTGAGACTGACACTACAAAGGAGTTTCTATCATCCTCTTGAGAAACAAGTCATTGTGTCTGGGGTTGTTGACAGAAGTTACTGTCTTGCCTGGTCCCACAGAGGCTTATATTAATTATAAACTGTTTTGTTAATGGCCCAGGCTTCTTATTGGCTAGCTCTTAATTATTAATCCATTTCTATTAATCTGTGTATCTCCATATGGTCTTGGCTTACTGGAAAATGCCCAGGTATCTTCCCAGTGGCTCTCTCTCTCTCTCTCTCTCTCTCCCCTCCTCCCCCTCCCTACCTCCCCCCTCTCTCTCCCCTCACTCTCTGGTTCCTCTTCCCAGCATTCTCCTAGTCTGGTAGCCCAGCCTATACTTCCTGCCTGGCTACATTCTGCCTGTCCATTGGCCAAAACAGCTTTATTCATCAACCAATAAGAGAAACATATATTCACAGCACAGAGAAGGATATCCCATTGTGGAGTATTAAGAGTTAAAATGCTGTTTTAACTAGACATCTGGTTCTGGGCCATGCAGAATCAGGAGAATCCATGCTGAGGCATCTCCTCCTCTCTGAAGACTATTGTACCTGTCTAGTTTTTACGAGAAGTCGGCTTGCTGATGAAGCAGGGCATGAGTAGTGACCTGGGTTAGCTCCATCAGAAAATAGCATCTATTCAGGTCCCTCCTTGACTCTAGGATTTGGTATCCCAATTTGTACTTCCACAGCCAAGGCTCCAGTCTTCCCTAGCCATGGGGCACTGAAGAAGGGAAGGGATCCTTGGCCCGGTGCCAGCTCTTATGACTGTCCCTGTGATGACACAGCACCTCTGGACTGGAGTCTCCTCATCCTCTCCCTAGCAGCAGATTTCACTGTGACCAGGTGACACAAGGCTGAGGGAGGTGTAGTTAAGTGGGAGGGCTGTTGCCTGTTGTCTTTGCACTGCTACAGTACTGAACCACCCACCCTGTCCCCTGAGACTTACAAGCTGAACAAGAAATGCACCTTCCCTTCCCTCCTCTGTACCTCCACAGTCTACACTTCAGGCTCCTTTCACTCCCCCAAACAGCTGAAAATTAGGAGAATCACAACAGAGTCACTGATGTCTACCTTATCAGGAAAAAAAAGTCAGAAAAGCCAGAGGTTGTGAAGGAAGGGGTCTTAAGCATAGATGCCTGATAGGGACTTCTGTAAAAGCCCTGCCAAAAGCAGAAGTCTTCACAGAGGTTACAACAACTTCGACCAAATGCCTGAAAGGACACCTGTCCACAGCCCCTGCTCCACTTCAGACTGGAACAATTTCTGTTACTAATCATCATAGTGAACAGTATTGATCAGATGTGAGTACTGATTCTCCTGCCAGGAGGTACCCACCCTCCTGCCTCCACCATGTGGCCTGCTGCGAGGATCCAATATTCCCAAGGAGCCTCCAGCCTTCTTTGGGAGAGGATCTCTCATTTTATCCACTTAGGCCAACCCTGTTAACTGAGGTCCCTGGCATTAGAGAAGCAGGTCCCCTAGTATTCTAAAATCCACCCAGGAGGAAATAGAAGACCTGCCCCAGAACCAGGGACCCAGAAAGAACTCTAAGCTAACACCAGGCAGGTCTTGTTCTGGCAGTTCCTGCCTTTGAAGTCTTGTGTCTATAATTTTGATTCCATTTGAATACCCAAGGTTGTGTGATAATTCTGTTTTTATTTTCCTTCTACTCTCTGGAAAAATCCTCACTCTCCATCCTTCAACCCAACTCAAAACATAAGGGCTTTGTGCTGAGCAGAGAACCACTCGTGTGTTTAGAAAGGCAAGCAAGCAAAGCACACTCCAGGTTTTAAAATGTCAAATTGCTTACACTTTTATCTTCTCCTCTTCCTCTGCCTTCTCCATCTCCCTCTCCTCCTTTTCCTCTTCTTTTTGACACAGGTTCTGCAGTATCCTAGGCTGACCTGGAACTTCCTGAACTTCTGCTGGCCCTAACTCCACCTCCAGAGTGAAAGTGCTAGGGTAATGTAGGATAATAGTGCTAGAACTGAACACAGGGCTTCCTGCATGCTAAGTGAGAACTCTGCCAACTGACCTAACCCCAGCTTCATTTCACTTCGTGTGTGTGTGTGTGTGTGTGTGTGTGTGTGTGTGTGTGTGTGTGTGTGCTTTGATGACATAAATCCTGTATCAAATACATTAGGAATAAGATAGTCTGTCTTTTTTTTCTTGTCTCTCTCCCTACCCCTCTCTTCTTTTTTTTTCTATTTGACTTTTATTTTAGCATACAAGGTACTAGATGTCATGAAGCAGAATCATTTGTGTATCTCATCACTTGGACATTTGTATAAAACATATCATGGTACTTCCCAAATTTGGGGTGAGCCCCACAAACTCCTGGGACCCCTCAGAAGGATCAGTGTTTTCATTCAGAGCCATGACAGGGTACCCAGGCTCCTCCTGATATTCTCTCACAGTTGTCTGATTGCCCATTCCATCCACGCATCACTCTGAGGCTCTATCTATTGTCCAGCTATCATCCATGCTTCTAACCCTAAGGGAGCCTGTAGCCGCATCAGCAGGCCAAGGAGGGTCTACAACCAAGAGTATACAGTGTCCCCATGACAGTGTGTCCTAGAATAAAGAACAGAACTGCCATAGTAGTACTGAGTTAAGCCATTTCCAACAGAAGGGAGTTGACAAAGAGATCCCAGAGGGAGAAGTCACATGTCTAAGATGAGGGATGTGGTCAATGGCTGTTCCTGGGCCCATGGGAAGCAGGAAGTTTGGAAACAATGAGGGAGTTGAGGAAGGTGGGAAAAGGACTTGAAACTTGAGTTAGCATTCTCACACACCCAAAGCTGCTCTGCTGGTGGTTTTTTTCTGACAAATTCTAATTTCCCCTTCATGTACTAATGTCCCCTTTTCTGAAACCCTGGAACCCCAAGTCCCACTGATCCTATTGTTCTTAGGAAGCCCTGAAATGGGGCTCCTTGGTCTCGGAAACACCTGTCACTCGAGGCTCCAGCTGCACATCTTGTGAAGAAGCCTCACTCATTGCTCCAGGATCTAGTCCCCTCTTCCTGCCGTGTTCCCAACACTGCCCTCATGGAAACAGGCTCCATAAGCCTGTGGGCTTCCTGTGGCCCCGGAGTGTCCACCAGACCCTGCTATATGGCCTCTGATGCCCAGCTCCTACCTGCAAGTCACCTTTCAGTCCCTCTCCTTCTGTGTCTGACATCCTGTGGCCACTAAAACTATTGACCACTCACACCACTGCTCCTTCCTCTGCCAGAATCTGTGCCACCTGCCAGTCACTTAGGGTCACTGATTACCCAGTCCCTACATGTCAGGCCTGGCAGTCCTTTCCTAGGAGCATTGAGAGGGGAAAACACCACCCTCTGGTTCATCCCGACTAGAGGGTCATGGAAGCTAGGGCTTCATGATGATGGAGGGCTCTCTGGAACTTCTGACATCACTTACCCTAGCCTGTTGTTGAATAGTAATGTGAACTTGACCTTGGCCATGCTTCTCAGTCCTGCAGAGACCTCCACTGCATTTCTGTAGCCCAGGCTGGATTACCAATATCTGGAGACACCTGTGGATGAAACGAAGGGCCTGTTTGTTGCCTGGCTGTAACAGAGCCTTTCTTCAGGGTACCTGAGCACTGGAAGCAACAGGCCTTTAGTCCCTGGGTCTCCTGTCAATGAGACTTCCAAACTGAAAGTGTGTGCCACAAGGGTACGGCCAAGGACCCTGCAGAGAGTCCCTCATCCCTGCAGTTCCCGTGCCCACACACCCAGGTAACTTCTACTTGATTTAAATGCATGAACTTGTTCTCCACTAAAGAAAAGATATTTTTCTGTTCACTCCTGGGGACGTTCTGGAATGTGAGCATGCATCCCATTATCATGATTGTCTGGCTTTTAAACATGCTTTTGCCAGCGTGGAAGCTACTTGTTCTAAAAGCCTTAACTGAACTGTCAAAAAGCCCGTGGCTGGCCATTCTGCCTAGGCATAAATGCCTTCGTTACAAGAAGCAGCGTGAAACGCAGACTTCGGCTCAGCCTACCACTTTTGATTATAATTGGGCTTATTAACTTCAGTGAAACAGACTCTGAGCAGCGGAGGAAGCCTGCTTCGTGACAAGATGCCTGTGAGTGGCCAGATGAGGACGGAAATGAGGACAGAAACAGTGTCATGGCAGTGCTTCTTTCTTTTTATGTGTTTGTGTGTGCCTACCCATGAATGCCACGGCAAATTATGGAACTCAGAGGACAACTTTCAGAAGCCGATTCTCCTCTTGCCAGCATGTGGGGTTCTGGGCATGGAACTCAAGTTGTCAGGCTTAGTGGCAAGCACCTTTACCCTCTGATCCATTTTGCTAGCCTCATGGCAGTGTTTTTAATTACCTACCAAGAGCTGGCTAGGAAGCTGGAGACAGACTAGGCAGGATCTTGTGGGGCAGCTCAGGGACAAGAAGTTAAAGAGCAGGTCCATCCAGCATAGTTGTTTATAAGAAAGAAAACACCGGTGATGTGGATCACTAATGTCCAGAGACTAGGCAGGTCTCTGCTCCTTCTGTGGAGAGTCCTGAGCATCCTGAGCACCCCAGTAGATTCATCAGGTCACGGCCCATTTGTGCGTACTATAAGATTTCGGAACCTAGGCCTCTAGTGGTACTGAACTTTCTATGTCTGGTGTTTTCTCCTATGCATATGGAAGAGGTTTGGTCTGTAGTATGGGCACAGTGAGAGAATTGCTTTGACAACTTGCCATAGATCCCTGCATCCCCAGCACACTAGAACTTTCTTTCCTTCGGTGAGGTACGCAAACCTTCTCACCTGGAAGCAGTCACGCAGTCTCTTCGCGGCATCCAAATCTGCAGCATCGCACTTGTGCTTAGGACCCACAATAAAGTGGAATAAGAGAAACCTAAGCATGGGCTCCGCCATACCATGGCAGCTGATTGAGACACTCACCTAGGGAGGAGCCTTGGTAACTTCCCATCACTTCTCTGCGTTTTTCTAAAATTCTTCAATTCCAGCCCCAATTCTTGAGCATCATATTCTCCCTGTAAGCACACTTGGTTTCACTGAGGCTGCCTCTCTGGAAGATGCCCGAACTAAACCAAAGACTTTATCTGGAGCAAAAGGGAATTTTCTCGTTGTGGATTTGAGTGTCTGGAGAGCAAGCTTTCCTGGGTCAAGGCTTGTATTTTTATGTATTTAGATTTGTGATTTTAAAAGTTCTGGAAGAAACTGTTACATCTAATCTGCATTTCTCACTCCACCATGAATGAATGGAAACCTGCTAACCTCAGTCAAGTTATCGCTTTGAAAATGAAGGTGACTGATTGGTTCGCATCAATGCCTGAACTGTGATCTGTGGAATGTGACTCCTCCTTAGAGGGAGCAGCTAGTAACTCAGGCTTCTGCGAGACTCCTGTAGCATTCTTAGGCCTGCCTAACAGCCATTTCAGGAGGAACGGAAAGCACCACCAGGTATCCCTGAAACATGTTCAGGTGCTAGGATGTCGGTACTCTCAACAGGGACACCAGGAAGTGTGTCCGTGTGAGCCAGGGTGAGTGGCTGATGTGTCTACCAGCAGCAGGTAGGTGTGTCCAGTCAGGACACCATCAGAGGCCCAACCAACCATGCAGGTGATAGACAGTCACACATTGACTAACATACTGCTCTGGGTAAGCCTGAATCTTGAGTTCTCCTGGCCAGGTGACTGTCGTGAAAATGTGCTTACGAAGGAAAAATGAGTGAACTCTCAGCATGCACACTTCACATTAATGCTTTTCTGTCGAAATACCCCACCGTCTAGACTGAGCTGTGTCTCTGGCTTCAAGAGCCTGTCTCGGAATCGGTATTCCACAAATGCAGCTTCTGCAGGATATGGTACAGCCAAAGGAAAAAAGCCAGTAAGTGCAAGGTTTGAAAACTCGATTTAAATATGTCCAGTGGTCAAGAACAGTCCCTAGGGGTAAGGTAAACTCCGCTCCTGTGAAGTCTATCTTAAATGAGTCTGTAATGTCTGAAAACAAAAGAAAAATGTCATTGTGTTCTTCCAAAGTCTCACAATGAAGGCACACGATGAGCTTCCGTGTTCCATGGGGCCGTGTGATCCCTGCTTCAGAGTAGACAGCTCCAGGGCGCTATGGGACACTCTATGGGAGCATTCTATTCCTAGTGGGGCTGGACTCACTCCGGCTGGGAACTGTGGTGGCCTCCAAAGTCTGATAGCTGCATTTACACCTCCCTTGCAGTTGCCTGTGTACGACTATCTTTGAGGCGTCCAACCAGGACAGAATCCTTGGATCCCCAGCAGTGGGACCTCATCTATGGCACTGTGACACTTACAAATGCCAGAGAGCCAGTGTCTCTTGGGGAGTCACCATTTTGGCTCCAGGTTTCCTAAGATGCCTACAGTGAACTCCAGGATTTCATATCACAGGCCAGGGTTTCTGACTCTGCACTTGTCCCACTAGTGATTTCTGCTCTGGCACACAGTGACACGATGCACCCACCTACCGGCATGTCTCTAATCTTGGGTTATGGCCTGCCTTGTATCCTCTGTCATGGATCAAAACAAAATAGATGACCCCTGTCTCCCCACTTCTTATTTGTCATTAGGATGCAGTGGTGTCCCAGGTGCTGTGGAAATGCAACGGAAGTCTGCATTCTCTGTTACCGTGAAGCTAACTTATTGTCAAGGCTCTGCATCATGTTCTTGTATCTATCTGTGTGACTCACAGTGCTCCCTGTTATTTCGATTAGGATTTTCACTCTGTCATCTGGCTTAACCACAGCTTACTCGTTCAGCATCCTCCCACAGAAGACCACTCCCATCATTTCTACTTTCAGAGTTAGAAACTGCTTTGCCCGTTCCACATGGAGGGATGCTCTCTCAGCCTGGAAACATGGGGGAGGGCCTAGGCCCTGCCCCGGGATGATATGACAGACTTTTGAGATCCCCCATGAAGGGCCTCACCCTCCCTGGAAAGTGGAGTTGAGATTGGGTGGGGGATAGGAGGATTGGGGGAGGGCATGGGAGGAGTGGAGGGAGGGGAAGCTGGGATTGACATGTGAAGCAAGCTTGTTTCTAATTTAAATTTAAAAAAATTTTAAAAGACAGCCTTCAATGGTGTCCTTGTGGGCAGGTCTGAACTGGGATCATTAACCTTCAGTGCTGGAGCCAGAGAAGCCTTCACATTGCCGGGTCTCAGAGTCCATGAGAATCATGGGGACTGTACGTGCTCTCCAACAATTGATGTCGTCTGCTATAAGCATCTGCCTCCCTGTGGATTGTAAAGTTTTCTCCTGGGCAGTGGGCAAGCTTCTAGGGCCTTATTCTGTCTCTGAAAACATTAGTTGCCCCATATCTGCCAGAGTACTTTGTCTCCTAAGTGCTCAACATGCCCTGGACACACCTCTCCTGCCCACGGTGGTCAAGGCTTACAGTCCAGCTGCCAACTTTCCATGAGCCTGTCTCCCTAGCTGTGAAATGGGAAGAATGCTCTCTGCCCACAGTGAACATCGCTCATTGTTCACAAAATTGCAGCTCTGTGCTACCAGACTCCCATGACTCCCTGGGAAAGCATTTCTTAGAGTCCCTAATGAGAATATGTGGCCACAGTAGAATACTGGCCAGGGGAAGTGAATGAGAGGTGCAAGCAACTCCTTCCCCTTCCTTGCTCATAAACTGTTGAAGCCACGGGGACTAAAGATCTGCATCCCAGGACCTCAGTGAGGAGGAACAATGCAGTCTTGACTGCCACGTGAGCACTGAATATCTCTGTTGAACGAAACAGCTCAACTGGGCACAGAAGCTCGGGTCTCCTGAACTAAGGCTGCTCTGGGGAGTTATAAGGAAACAAAGGGGAATGAAGCCTGGCTGTCAGAGCAGAGGGCCCGCAGTGATGGCGTTCACTGGGAAAGTTGCTCCCACAACACTGCTTCTTATCGCTAAAAGGTAGGAGCTCAGAGAGACACCTAGCTCTTCAAGAATAAAGGGGAAAATTAACTCCCAACCAAGCTAATGACTGGGTGACTAGGAGAAGCCATACACACTCTGACTTAGGGGCTTTGGGTGTGTGAACCAGCTGTGGATGGGCGGTTTAAAGAGACCTATGTGACTCCAAATACAAGGGAAGGGAGGGGTAGAGGGCCTGAGCCTGTGGAATGTTCTCTCTCTCTAGACTTCCATTTATTACTGTGATGTTTTATACAATGAGACTTTTAGAAGAGTGTTTGGCCACCTCTAAATGATGTCCAAAAATAAATAAAAATAACAATAGCACCTTATTGCATCCTACCTCTTACAAAGGATTGTGTTTTGCAGGGTAGTAATAACAGGCATTTATTGAGGTCAGGGAGTAAATGCAATTTGCACATATTGTCTCCTATTTCTTAGGGCTTTTGTTAGGGTTTGATGTATTTAGCACCATTTCATATGCAAACAAAACTTAAAAAAATAAACGTGAGACTTTTCATGCCTCACTGAGAGCAGATACATCAGAAGGCATCCTGACCTGACTAAAGCTGGGGGTGCAGCACTCTCTCTGCATCTCAGGCTTCACTCTCATTAAGTCCTGCATACATGGTCATGAAGCTGGCTTAGGACAAAAAATCCCATTGAGAAAGGAGAGCAGGTCTGGGGCACCTTCAGCACCTGCCAGAGATTACAACCCTCTGTCCAATCCCTGACCATCTGTAATGGGATACTGGTGCTGTGTGAGATGGAGGAAAGAGGAAAGAATGTTCCATCTGCTGTCTTTACATAAACATCTGTCTCTTCTGCCATGGCGAATGAGTTAGAGGGAGAGAGTTGGACTGGTCTTAGCAAGGTAAGCAGCATTTGAATTCACTCCAGTTGACCTGACACACACTTGTGAACACTCTCTTCATGCATAACAGCTGGTGGGCACCGGTCCTGGCCCTTCCACAAGCAGTGCAGGGTTTTCTTTGCTCCAGGACATGGACCAATGTCTGGAGGCTTAGGTAGGAAGGACAATCATAGGCCCATGCTCAAAGGGTGTGCTAAAATCTCTGACATTGATAAGATGCCAAAGAGAAAAGTGTATTTGCCAGTAAAGTCCTATGACCCAGTGCAGGCATGTCCTATGTTCCATCACAGGGCTCCCTGTGTTCCAGCACTGTAAGCACTTTGTGTATCATCAGACATGTATGTACTGTGACTATCTACCTTGCAAAGAACCCCAGGAAATAGACCACTGTGCATCTACCAAGGCTCAGGAAGGCAAAAAGATTTGCCCAAAAGTGTTCAGGGCAGAGGGTCCCCCAGTCCTGGTCTATCTGACTCCAGTTAAGTGCAAGCATTCAGTGTCCAGAGTCTAGAGTCTGAGAGCCAGAGCAGGTGCTGCAGGCTTGGTTCAGGAGAGACAGAGTAGGAAGAGGAGGCTGGGAGGTACATCTGATCTCCCAGCCATCCTGGGAAGAGAGAAGCCATTCGCTCACTCATATGTTTGGCCAAATCCCAGTCAATAAAGCCCACAGAAGGGGCGCTGGCTCAGGAATAAGCTGGAGGCTTGAAATGCTCTGGTTGCTGCCCCCAACCTTGTGACACCAGAGAGAAGGACCCCGAGGAGTCCACCCACCACGCTAGAAGTCACCTGTAGGGGGACAGGTGCTGAGACAGCTAAGGGAGACTGACTCCCACTGGCCTGCAGTCAGCCAGCAGGATCCTATCCATGCACATCAGTCCCACCAGCTGAATGCAGGCAGGGGAATGCTTCGTGTGGCAGGGTTAGGTGTCTGTTATGCAACTATGGGAAGACAGAATACTCAGAGATTCAGGCCACACCCTGAAGAAAATAATGGACCAGAGATGAAAGGCCTAGAGTATCTTCTCCACAAGGGCTACTTCAGGGTTCCAGTAAAGTCACGTGACTGATCTGTAGCAGTCAGCTAGGTGTGGAGCAATGGTGTCACTGAAGCCTGGGATGAAAATCCTTGGTGGGTAAGGAGGATGGGCACTGGCCTCCTGGACAAAGCATGGAGCCAGGAAATCCCAGCCTAAGACTATCATCAGAGGAATATTTTTCCTCTATCCCCAGTGGCTTCACTAGCCTGGCCTCCACTACCGTAAAGACAGCATGGAAACCAGATGCAGATACTGAGGTGCCATAGCAGCTAGCCAGCCCAGGATGCCCCACTGAGGCTTCCGTTAGCCTAGTGCTCAGAGAAGCTGCCCTGCCCTCTGGTCTTCCATCTTAGGCTGAGCTCAGGAGCACCAGGGGCTCACGGGTGATGGTCAGGAAGGGTTACCCTGGCCGTTGCCTCCAGAGGGCTCCAGGACTGCCCATCTAAGAGTCTTATGCTACAAAAACATACATAAGGCCCTTGTTCCCTTTGTGTGTATGAGGAGACAGTTGGCAGGGTTACAATGCAATGATACCATATGATGAGTCTCATGGAGTAGAAATAACATACATGAGAGCAAGAAACGTCACCAACAGGACAGGGAAGGAAGGCTGCTTCACTAGGACACTGGCAAGTGGGAAGGATCCAGTGATCATCCAAGAGATGGGCTGCTCACAACACAAAAGCAGCAGGACTTTTATTTGCCTATTTGCCGGCTAATCTGGAAATCCTGTTAGACACCAACACATATCCAGGAGAGATGCTTTTGTACAACATCCCAGCCTTGACTTGTTAGCCTGATAGGCCACTGACTCCTCTCAGGAGCTTTCAAGTAACTAAGTTAGCATCTCTACCTCATGGTTTGGTCTGGGCCTTATGAGGAAGCCAAAGGATGGTAGGTGTTTGAGTGATTGAGCAAGCACAGTGAGGCAGAAGAAATACATCAACAGGCCAAGTTTGCCCTGCCATGCTGGCTTAGCTAAATATTTCTTAAGTGGCCCGAGTGTCTACTTGTGGAGGGGACTCAGACAATACAGAGATAGGTTCCCTGCCTTCTAATCTGTGTTAGTGACCCATCAGATCCCAACAGGCTCCAGTAATGTCTATCTTAGCAAAATTGCCTTTAGGTTTTCGAATTGTAACCTAGGCAACTGTTGCACTACTCCACACATTAAAGGTGTTATCATCAATAAAGCTAGTGTTAAAACTTATAAAGAGTGACTTCCAAGTCACCCGTCAGCCTATATATCTGACACTAGAGTTGACTCTGGGGATTTACTGGGCACTTTTGTGTGCTAAGATTTCCCATCAAATCCTTTTCCCTCATCTTTGTTTATCATTTATTATAAGCAGCCTTCTTAAACCTCACCAGCTGGAGATAGGTTTCATCATAAGAGTTTCCTGCTCTGTAGCACTGTGGCCATGTAGTCCAGCCTCATGTCCTATGACAAAGCTGCTAAAAACATGCTTGTGATGGGTACCAGGTAAGGGCCACAGAGTTTATTTGCCATTTTTCCCTTTGTGATGTTCCTTATTTATCTCAAGATTACCCAGGCAGATGACAGTGGCCACAAGAACATAAGGGGAGATGACCTACCTACTAAGGCCTACTTTTAAAGGTCTACAGACTGTCATATTACTCTGCTGAGGACAAAGCTCCCAACATATCCAAACCATAGCTAGTGACCTATAAGGTACTAATTCCCAGCCAATCACTGGCACACCCTACCTAGCACACAGGCCATGTTCTGCTCCAAAGGCTCCCTGGGTGGGAGAGATAGAACCCATACATTGGGTTTTCTCCTGGAGGAATTGGAAAGGGACATCTTGGAAATTTTAGAATTACAAACACCCCCAAGGGGGACTGAAGGATAGCCTGGCTCCTGGGCCTAGTGACTAACAGGCCACTACAGTGGAGAGGTTAGTGTCCTATGAGATTTTGGTTCCAAAATGCAGTTTGTGCCTAAGCTGAGCTACCCAAGGTCCCACTCAACATTAGAGACCAGCAGGGGAAGGCAGGCCTCCTAGAAACTTGGGCAGTCTATGGGAAAGGAAGGGTGAAGCCTATAGTATGCATGACTGAGTGGTAGTGTCCCTGGGATTTCCCTAAGTTAATTCTTTCTCTTCTGCTGAGGAATGGCCTGGCAAGGAGGCCCCCAGTAGCACCTTGGATGCTTCAGGGCACCCCAGCCTGACCAAAGCTTGGTGCACGTACAAGGAAACCTGAGCCTTCGCTCCAATACCTCTTGTTGCTGTTCTGGTCCCCACCCTCAGCAAGCCTGTCTGTGCCCAGACTCTGGCAGCGGCATCTGCAGTGGCCAGCTGGAGAACTTAAACAGATAATTACCTCTGCATGTGGCGTGGTGAGTGGCGATTAGTTGCTGATTAATTGCTCCTAAGTATATGCTGAGTGACATTGAAGCCACATGAAAGCATGCTGGCCAAGCATCTGATACCAGGGAGTTCCTCCAACATGCCAATTACCCTCCTGATTGCTGTCCTCTCACTCGGAATTACAGATCGCTTTGAGACGATGAAATGGTATCTGTGTCACTTAGATATCACTACATGGCATGAAGAGTGTGGTCCAGAGACCCAGGTGCATGTCCAGTCCACCATCATGGCACATGGGTGGACCTCACATGAGCTACAGGGCTGATCCCTTTGAGACCTGCATAATCTTGAATTTGATTACAGTCCCTGCCCCATAGCTTTTCCTCAGCTGAAGCACATATTGTTTTTCCTGTAAGCAGTTCTTTTCCTTGTGCTAATGAATTTTAACACTTTGTTTCTCTTCCACAAACTGCCCATTCAGCGGTGAGTGACAGAAGTCAGAGTGGAGGTTCCCTAGAGGAGCCCAGTTGAGGATGTTACACCATTTCCCACCCACCAGATAGCCCTGGTACTCCAAACAGATCCAAAATTCAGCGCCTTTGTTCTCTCTCAGGGGCCATCCTAAAGATGCTCAAAAGCTAATGAGATGTATCATTTCTAGTGACTAAGGGAAGAATGAAGATACTAAGGATATTATTTGTCCTGTCCCCATCTCCAAGATCACTGTACCACACAAGCACAGTGTCAGTGCTTGTGTGCTACAGTGTCTGTCCTGCAGCACAGGCTGAAGGAGACCTGAAATCTGACCCTCAGTTCAGTAACCATCATCTTCAAAGGCCCTGGAGTTACCATAGTAGTGGGCTGGCTGACCAGTCATTTTCCCTGGTCCTCCAGCTTCACAGGACAGCATCAAAGTCTACCATTTCATCAGCATGTCTTCCCTTACTGCAACTAAGGGAAGAGAGTTGCAGAGAAGGTCACCCCACACTGCAACCATGCACTTCATGGTCCCTCCAGTAGCCAGGATGCCGTTATCCTCCACTGTGAACCTATGCCTTCTCCTGAGAACATCAGGATCTGAGAGCCCCAATGCACTTTTGGGGTCCCCTTAGTGCCTAATGCAACTATGTGGAAGTTCCCATTAATAGTGGAAACCATTGAAAATACACAGTGAGTGGCCTGTTCATAACTCCAGACTAAGGCTGTAGAACTATGGAGACAATAGTCCCACTGCAAGCCGTGGTATTTCCCAGTAGGTCTCCTCAGAGCTGTGATCTTCACTGCTGCTTCTCTGATGTGAGTCTGAGGAGTAGGTCTTCATTGACCATGGTGCAGATGTAGCTGACTCCACCCCCACACCCTCTGCTCTTGTTCTGAAAAGAAAATTGGAGTTTAGAGTAAGTAACGAGGTCACATGACCTCACACCAGCCACACAATCTCTTTAGCTCCATTTTCTCTCCTGTAAAGGGGATAGGATCTGTCAAACTGTTTGGCACAGATTCACATTGACACCCTAACCTGTCCACATTTGTTTGAGGGGCAGCTGTTGACAGCTGATGTGTTTAGGCCAGACTTTGATGCAAACACAAATGGGATTATAGTCTTCCTAAGTGATGATGGGTGTAAAAATCACTTTCTAGGGAGCTCAACCAAGAAGGATTTGGAGGCAGACACCATTAGGAAAGGGTCCTTACCAGGCAACCTTGAACTTGGATCCTAGCCTCTGGCATGGTGAGGGGCAAGTATCTTGGAGAAGTTACCCAGCCCATGGTATATATTTATCACAAAGGGCCAAGATGCTTGAGTGGCAATGCATTAAGATGAAAGTACCTACTTCATTTTAAGAGACTGGACCTCACAGCCAAATTTAAAATACACTTGGGACTTGACTTGCAATCCCACTGCGTACTCAATCTGTTTGCTTAACCTGCCTTCAGATAACAATGTAACAACCAACCTTACTTGCCTTGGATCTCCCATATAACCAACTTTTACAACCAAAGTCAACGCATAACTGTAATCTTAAATCGTGTACTGTCCCATGTCCCTGACCCATGTATATTTGTATGCGTGTTAGGTTTCTCATTTGCTGAAAACAACAAAAACCTATGTTGAAAGCAGTCATATTAAATGAGTACCTGTAAATGTTGAACACAGCATATCTGGTTGACCAAGTGTCAGCATGATGCTTGATAAATAGCAATGTTTCTAATGCTGTTTGTTGTCTGGGTCGGTTGGGATAAATTGGAGTCAGTGACTTAGTCATTTGTAAAACTCTGTTAAAGAGTCCTGTAAAGTACATGATGCTTTCTATGATGTCCAATAAAAGAGAGAGTAAAGCCCTTTGCTAGGGACAGACATTCAGATACACACAAGCAAATGGTCAGATTTGCAAGACAACATTCTGTAAGCACAAATGCAGTTTCATAGATAGACAGGCAAGGGACAATGGAAGTCACAGGCAGAGCAAAGTAGAGGATTCAAAATCTAGCCTCACTCGTTGCCAAATCATACCAAGGGGAAGAGCTTTATTGATTTCTGCCTTAATGCAACATCAAGACATTATCGGTGACTCTGAGTTTATCATTACTGCTTTCAAACTAACACGCAATGGCCCCGTTCAGTGTAGTATGCCCAGAGCAAGTGCCACTTGGAAAAAAGAGTATTTGTGTGTCCTAGAGTTTTGTTTTTCTTGTTGTTGTTTTTTAACCTTTAGAGACAATATGCTTGTTAGTTTTTGTCAGCTTGATATAAACGAGAGTTACCTGGGAGGAAGGGCCCCCAATTGAAGAATTACCTCCATCTGATTGGCCTGTGGACAAGTCTGTATAACATTTTCTTCATTATTGACTGACATGGGAGAACCCAGCCCACTGTGAGCAGTGTATCCCAGGGCAGGTGGTCTTGGGTTGTATAAGAAAGCAGGCTGAGCAAGCCATGAGGACCAAGCCAGTAAACAGCCTTCCTGCATGGTGTCTGCCTTTGCACCTGCTTGAGTTTCTGCCCTGGTTTCCCTCAGTAATGGACTGTGATCAGGATGTGTAAGCCAAATAGGTCCTTCCCTCCCCAAGCTGCTTTTGGTCATGGTGTTATCACAGCAATAGAAATCCAGAGACTGATGGAAGCAGAGGCAGACACCCACAGCTAAACAATGAACTGAACTCCTGGAATCCAGTGACAGAAAGGGAGGACTGATGAGTAAAGGGGTCAAGACTGGGCTTGTTTCACTCCCAGAAACAGCTGACCTGAACTAGATGGAGCTCTTGGACCCCAGACTGATGACTGGGAGTACAGCATGGGACTGATCCAGACCCCCTGAATGTGGGTGTCAGTGAGGAGGCCTAGGCAATCTATGGAGACTTGGGTAGTATTTATCCCTGGCATAAAAATGGACTTTGGGTGCCCATCCCACAGTGAGGGATGCTCTCTCAGCCTGGACTCTTGGGGGAGGGCCTAGACCCTGCCCTGGATGAAATGTCAGACTCTGGAGTTCCCCCATGGAAGGCCTCACCCTCCCCGGGAATCAGAGTGGGGATTGGGAGGGGTCTGGGGCACCTGGTGGGGGGGGCGTGAGGGAGGAGAGGAGGGAGAGGGAGCTGGGACTGACATGTGAAGCAAGCTTGTTTCTAATTTAAATAAAAACAATGAAAAAGAAAAGAAAGTAAGCTTGGATAAGATAGGGTTCCATGTAGTCCTTGGTGGTCTGGAACTTGCTATGTAGACGAAAATAACCTTAAATTCATGATCCTCCTGCATCTGCCTCCTGAGTGTCAGGGTGATAAGGCAGACTCCTATGTATGCTGAACAGGTGTGAAGTTTGAAATCTGCCCATGGTCATATATGCCTCTATTGGGCAGGGATGGGACTTGAACTTAGGTCTGTGTATGCCATGTTCTCCATCTTTCCACTGAATGTTGGCCTACTTTCAGTATTGTGGTAAATACACTGTTAGGCTTGTTTACAGAACATTTCAGTGACAAGCCCTTCCCCCAACTTCCCCAGTTAAGATATTGTGTTACCAGTCATGTTTACACGAGGACACGTGGGGTTCTTATTATGTGTGCACGTGGGTTTTTGTTTTTAATATGGCTCTCTTCATGACTGCTGCCTTTTTCAAGCCAATGTGATTAACGCCTTGCAAAGTGGAGCTCATTAGCAATTCGGAATCCTGAAGACAGCCTGGAATATCAAATGTCTGAAGCAAAGTGAACGAGCCCTTCAGAAGTTTTCAGATCAGCAGCCCATCTGCATTAATTATTAACCATACTGTGACCTAAATAAATCTGAGTCTTGTGCTGCACTTAGACACTGCCTGTCACACATCGTGTTCACGCAGGCCTCCAAATGGCTTCAGCGCAGAGGGAAAAAACTGCTGTCTTTCAAGTACAATTATAACCCGGTAACTACACAAATTAACGCAGCCCACCCTTTGCCATGAAAAATGCCCTGCGCTCCAGTGCTCGCCTGCTCCATTGTGATCCCAGCTTCATCAGAAAGACAGCCATGGAGCACTTTCAGTACAGGGAGTGAGGGTGGGGTGGAGCGACTCTTCTTTGATACGTGGGGTTTCTGTCAGTGTCTGTCTGTGACGGTTAAAATTGCCAGGAAGACTATGCCTGAACATTTACTAAAGAGATCTGTTTTGCCAATAATGAGATGACAGCTAGATGACACCAATTAGACTAAATTGCACTTTTATCAGAATAAATGCTGTCCTTGCAGAGAAGTTCAAAACCCTTCAGGCTATGGGTTGTGTGGGTTCAGCACGCTGCTGCCACACCTTCCATGCCTGCCAGCGGTCGCAGATCCACTGACTGGATGTAGAGCCTGCTAAATAATCAATACGAGTGATTGCACCTCACAGTTGGTGTTTCTGACTTTTCCCCTGCCCACCTCACAATGGCCACAAAAGACTGGAAGGAAGCTCTCAGGATTCCACCTCCTTGTCAACTATCTAGGTAGCTCCTGGCCCCTTTTCCAGGGTGGCTTCTGACACCGAGTTCCCTGCAAAGAGACTTTGTGACAAGCCCCGTCAGCAGACTCTCCTGTCTCCCCACCTAGAGGAGATGCAGGCTGGGTGAGATGAGGATGGACTTCCACTGTGGGATCATAGGAGATCGTGCATGCTCGGGGAGTCCCTGCTGAGTCCTCAACTGTGTGCAGGAGAGCCAAGGGGACCTCAGACATCTCCAGTGGAAGCTTTAATCAGTCCAAGGATCCTGGGGATTCTAAAGAAGATCTCATGGGTCCGTGATGCCAAGCTGAGCTCAAAGAAGACCTCACTACTCAGCCTCAGACTGAACATTCTGCCACCGAAGAACACTTCCTACCTACATGAAGTCACAAGGCGGATGCCCCGGAAAGTTTGTAGCACATGCTTCACTCTAGGCAAGCAGAGTTCTCTTGCCCCACGTCAGGGCTGAAAGGAGCTGTTGCCTTCTGAGAATGAACCCAGCTGCCAAACTGTATGCCAGCTTCGGATAGGAGAGGATGAGGGAGAACCAATGTACTCTGAACAGAAGAGTACAGACCCTGGGGTTACGGTCAGCTCAGTCGACACAAATAAAGGGAAGAAGACATATTTCAGCCTCCTGACTTCAAGCATTTCAATGTCTGAATAAAACCTCTCGCCCCTGATGAGCCTTCCTTCCCTGAACTACAAAAAATTGTTCCATTGATTCAGCTTAGCTTCCAGGACATAAAGCAGAGCTTGTGCTGTGAATGGCCCATAGAGAGGAGCCAGTGTTCCTGCTCAAATGCCACCACAGAAATGTCACAGCTTATGGGAGGGTGTTATTTTCTTTAAATTGGGATGATGAGAAAGGTTCCATCATTTTCCTTGTTTGGAAGTATTCATTTGCATATTTCTCAAATTTCACATAGTAATGAGCTGGGTTTTGTATTTGATTTGCATCATTTAAAGGGAACAAGGACAGCCTCAAGTGTCTGAGGGCCAGCCACTGCCTGATTGATGCAGGTCCTTGTATAGCAATGAGCTACTTCCCTCCTCTTATGGCCTGACGGATGGATCTAAAGATTCATCACCAGGCTCTCTCCAGGCAGTGACAGGCTCTGAGGTAGTTTTCTCAAACAAGCAACAGGCAACTACTCATTAGTGCTCCGTGCTCTCTCACTTAAATCCTGTGACCTACCTCACCTCTCATCTATAGACTCAAGACATTGTCCAGCCAAGAGACAACATGAGAGACACCCAAGAGCATGTTCACCTCACTGTCTAGCCCTGTGATCTGGAGTGGCCACCATGCCATTTTCACTGACGTTAAGCCTCCATGCTAGGAGCTGCAGGCCCTCTGCGCTGCCCAACTATTGTGGTCCCTCTTTACTGTCACTATAGCTTATGCATGCCACCAGCATTGTGGGTCCCACGGAGTTTCCCAGATAACTTAGTTTAACTGGGTAGAACTGAGTCAGAGTGACTGGAGTAGCTGAGGCAGAATGGGGTCTTTTCCGTGTTTTAGAAGGACAAGAATTGTTGCTGATATTTGAAGCCTGTTTGGTTGTCTGTCTGCAAATCTTAGGCTGCTCCATTGAAAACCCATGACACTGCCATCAAATTTTGGTTGTAAAGTCTTTGGTGAGAGGTTTTATTCTGCTGCTCTTTACCTGCATCTGTTATGATGAAAAGTTGCCCAGAAATGAGGTTTGACTTCAATGTAGATGGTCATTGATAAGGCCCCCATATATATATATATATATATATATATATATATATATATATATAGCACCTAGTCTTCATGTCATATTTGATCATATAAAGGAGAGCACATTTTGTAATTCTTCTGAAATCTGGCTTTTGAAGATCCATTCAGATACAAAGATTCAGTAAACTGCTCTAAACACCTTCTGGCTAGGCTGGATGACACAAACCTGACATCCCAGCAACCCGGAGACTGAGACAGTTGAATTATATTTGAGACCAGCCTAGGCTGCTCCCGGGCAACTCAGAAAGACCCTGTCTAAAATATATAATTTATTTTATTTGAGGCTGGAAAAATGGCTTAGCAGGTACAGAGTGCAGAGAAGACTGGAACTTGGGTATCAGTACCCACAGTTGGCAGGCTCACAGCTACTTGTAACTCTAGCTCCAAGAGATCCCCCTTTATGGACTCCTCAGGCACCTGAACACACATGGCATACACTCATACAGACACACAGGCATTCACATAGAAAGTAAATCTAAAAATTTGCTTTAAATATCAAAAACAAAGGACTTCCTTACAAATTTTTATTTTAAAAAGTTACATTTAGTGTGTGTGTGTGTGTGTGTGTGTGTGTGTGTGTGTGTGTGTGTGTTCATGTGTCTGCAGGTGTCCTTGGAGAATAAAAGAGGACATTAGGCACCCCGGACCTGGAGTTACAGGAGGTTGTAAGTTGCCCAAACAGGTGATAGGAAATAAATTCTGGCCTTGTACAAGAGCCACAAGTTCTCTGAACTCTGAACTGTTTTCAAAGTGAGGTTGCCCTAGTCTCATCTTGTTTCTGTGGTACAACACCAAAAAAGTTGTGGTAAAAAGATCCAAAGCAGGTTAGGGGAGGAAACGCTGCATCCGGCTTCACTTCCAGGCCACAGTCCAGCACTGAGGGAAGCCGGGGCAGAATTGAAGCAGAAACCATGGAGGAATGCTGCTTGCTCTCTCACACACAGGTTCGTGCTTAGCCTTTTCATATAGCCCAGGACCTTCGTAAGGAATGGTGGCTACCACAGTGGCCTGGCTCTCCCACAACAATTATCAATAAAATCAATCCCCCACAGATATCTCCACAGCCCTATCTGATCTGGGAAACGCCTCAGAACTCCCTGCTCAAGAGCCTCTCCACAGTATGAAGCTGACAACTCAAAATAAACCCTAGCCGAGTCTATACAAGACCCCAGATTGTTTTTCCAGTACTGGAAAACAAACAAATGAGCAAATTATTCTGATTATCCCAAGCCCCACAGAAAAGCTAATGAACATTTGGGAAGTGGGTAAGGTTCAGTCTCAAGAAAATTAGTTGTTCTTTCCTCCCACCCCAAAGCTTTGATTCTGATGATATGTAGAGAGCCAATTGGACCGACACATAGAGTTCATTGGCGTAGTGTTTGCCTGGTATGCACCAGGCCCTGGGTTTCATCCTCAGCTCCAAAAGTCTGCAGCTCTAGGATTTAGGTCCAGTTCAGTGACAGCATGCCTGCTTGACGTGAGTGAAGCTCCATGTCCAGAGGCCAGCATTTCCTAAATATGTGTGCATTTCTAAAGAAATTGAAAATATCAAATTGCCCTTTCAGAAAAGGAAATAAACAAAAGGTGATAGCTAGATAAAATTACTCATGTGGCTCTTCTACCTCTGCAGAAACACCCACAAGGGCCAGGTTCGGTAAGTAGTACCTGGGAAATGCCATAACATTTGTACCTTATCTTCTGCCCATTGAAAATGGAGAGAGAGAGAAGAGCCTTCCCCTGATCAAGTAGGTTACAGTATGGTAAATATAATGCAGGAAAATGGTACCATGTAGCCTGGTTCTTTTTAGGCAGAGTTAGGGACACCTTCCAGGAAGAGGTAAAAGGAATGAATATTCTGATTCCTCTTTGTCCTGGATCCCCTATGGGCTTTCCTTGGATGAACAAAAGAATCACAGCACATGATGCCCATAATGTGATCTGTACAGGTCAGCTCTTAGGACACAAGGAATAACGCAGCAGGTAAGTCAGATGGAAGCACAACCAAGCAGCACACAGTCATAACAAATGGGGCCTCCGTGGGTCTCCCTCTGTCGGAAAGATGGCCTCTGTGATGTGCACTCCAGAGCCTGGCATTAGTTACTGCTGCATTAGTATTTGAAGTGGATGGTTAGATGGATGGATAGATATCTGGACAAATGTATGCATTTACAGATGGATGTGCAGACAGACAGATGTATGGACAGATGTACAGAATGTGTGGATGGAAAGACAGATGGGTGGATGGATATAAAAATAGTAGATGAATAGATGGTTGGGTAGAGTATATGGAAGGATGGTAGATCTGACAGAGGAGTGAATCACTACAAAATTATAGGATATATAATATATATGGATGAACAAATAGATGGGAAGATGACTGGATCTGGCTAAGTGGGCAGATGGATGAATGGACATACAGATGGACAGATGATGGGGACTGGTGATCATACACGTAGACAGATGGATTTCTAGGTGGTTGAAGGATATATGGATAAAAATGGATTGGATGTAGAAAAAATTCATCCAGGCATTAGTGACACCAACTTTTAATCCTAGCTCTCAGAAGGCAGAGGCAAGAGGGTCTCTGTGAATTCAATACCAGCCTGGTCTGCAAAGAGAGTTCCAGGACAGCCATGGATACACAGAGAAACTCTGTCTCAAAAAAATGAAAAGCACACTTTCTCTTACATTTATGGTTATGAGCCTAGCCTTTAATGGCTGAGCCATGCCTCTGGTCCCACAAACACTTTCTGTGTAGAAAGATAACGTGTTCCTGAGAATACACCTCTGAGTAGTTCAATTGCTGTGGTAGTTCTGAATATTAAATAGATTTTTCTTAATCTACATTGTCAAATTTATAACTGCAATGAACAATCAATTAAAGTTAGTAAGGTATGAAAAGGTAACATTGAAATGGAATTAAGAGAGCAGTATAAAATTATAATAATTTGACAAATTTGCCTAACAATAATTTTCACCATATTCATTAATTACAGGTATACAGTTAAAAAAAACTTAGAACACACTGCAAAGTGCCCACATTTAGAAAATACTAAAAACGTTTACTAAATATATGTATTATACATCAAGTAGGCTTTTTGTATACAAATATTAGTCAATTCAAATGATTGATGCGGGTAGAGACCATGTAAAGTGAAAAGCCCATGTTTTCTCTCTGGGAAGCTGGTGCCTCTTCTCTGGTGATGTCATTCAGAAATCAAGCAAGGTCATAACAAAGACAGCCTCTTCATTTGAGGATGAAGCACTTATATGAGAAACAGCCAAGTCTGTTTTCATGTTGTTTGGTTTCATGTCAATTTTTGCTGTCAGCCCTCTGTCTCTGCAGGTTCTGAGTCAACCAACCGTGCATCAAAAATATTTCAAAAGATCACATCTACACCCAGAATACACAGATGATTCTATTCACATTACTGTCTAATGAATTCAAAAGAAGAGTCATTCATGTAACAGTAGCATTGCACTAGGTGTTAGAAGTGGTCTAGAGATTATTTATAGCAAATGCAAGGATGTACATGAGTCATATGTTAACTCTAGTGCCTTTATACAGAGGATTTGAACATCCACAGACTTTGGTATCTACAGGGAACAGTGAGAAAGATTGCCAAGGGCTGACCCTACACCAAGATATGAGTACATGTGCATCACTGTGCCCATGTCTGTGTCTGTGTCCATGTCCATGTCCGTGTGTGTGTGTGTGTGCGTGTGTGTGTGTGTGTGTGTGTGTGTGTGTGATGCAGGTGTGTGTTCAAGTTTATGAACACTGAGTATAAAAAGGTAGCTCACCAGACTCAACATGGTCCATAAAGCTGCTGGCACTGGGCTAGAGAGATGCCTCGGTAGTTAGGAGTACTTGTTGGTTCTGTAAAACACCTGAATTTGTTTCCTAGAACCCATGTTTGGTGGCTCACAACTGCCTATAAATCCAGTTTGAAGAGATATGACACCCATTGTGGCTTCAGTGGGCATCTGCACACACTATGACATACACTCATATATACCTACAGACAGACAGATATGCACAGGTACATACACATACATAGACAAACAAATAAACATAGATTTAGAATTCTGGGCATGATGGTGCATGCTTGTCATCCCAGCATAGAGGAAGCAAAGCCAGAACCCTACATCTCCCTGGCTAGCTAGTCTAGCCTAATTGGTGAGTTCCAGACCAATAAGAGAACATGTCTCAGAGGAGGTGGATGTAATCCCTGTGGATGACACTCAAAGTTGTTCTCTAGTGTACATACACATGCCTATGTACACACATGCCCATCCTCCTGAACCCATGTGCATGCACACACACACACTCTCTCTCTCTCTTACACTCATAAAAGTGCAATACATGGCACTAATATTTTTAAGACAGCAAACACCATGCAACATTGTATTATATACCTTGTTTTAAAAGCAAAGAGGTGTTTCATGCCTAGGCTATCAGCCAGTAATCCTGCTTCTTTTCCTCCAAGATGAATTTAAAGAAATTGAGTATAAATCTAAAGTACTAAATAGGAAAATTCTAAATGCTTTCTTTATAAAATAGACTAATATAGATTATACTTAAATATTTAATAATTTTTAGCATAGAGCAGATATAAAACTTGAAACTATGTTCGGAGAAGGAGATAGGGAGAGGTTACTTATAGTTGTTAATTCCTTTAGCTGGTGCCAGGCAGACACTCAGTGCATTCTATCACAAGCCCAGCCACAGTGGCTGCAGAGACCGTAGATGTGGCCAGAAGCATTCCCCCGCTCTGCGGCACAGTGGCTCTCTAAATCTTCTGGCCCTTTCCACACTGACAGGAGATGCTCACATAAATATCACTCTCCCAGGCTGACCTAGATCTTGACAAAAACTCTTCTGAAGTAAAATAAATTATCTACCAATTTTCCAAATAATGATTTGGGAGAGAAAACAGCTGGGCAGTTTAGAGAGCTGGCGAGTCAGGGAGACACTGGAAGCGCCTGGTTGTCACAAGCACAGAACCCAAAGATCAACATAAACAACATCTGTATTCAAAGACCAAGAAACAAACCTTGACTTCCTTTTCAGATCTTCTTCTAGAGATAAAGGGAAGGGCTACATGTTGTTAATGAGTCAGCATCAAGTATAAAACCTGGAATTGGCATGTGAAGCAACCTGGTTTCTAATTTAAATTTAAATTTAAAAATAAAATATGTATATAAAAAATAACACTCGAGAGGCAGAGACAGGCAGATCTCTGTGAGTTCGAGGCTAGGCTGGACCGACAGCCTCCAAAACAATACAGAGAAACCCTGTCTCGTAAAACCAATATATAAATAAATAAAATAAAACACAATACACAGAGTGTGTGGTTCTTACCATAACACTGTCATGTAGTGCTGCTTCAGGTTTGTTTGTGTCTGCTTGCTGCTAACATCATGGCTTCCCTGAGTGCTGTTTTGCAAGGTTTCATACTATCATCTTCCCCCTTCTGACCACTAGCATCGCCACCCCCCACACTCCTAAAGAGCTGCAGAGACATGAAACTGGCACCAAGTCAACAATGAACTGCTCGCGCCAGCTCTCTCATTGCACATACCAATTGTTAGTCTTTTAATAAATTAACATGGTGAAAGCCTCCTGGGTCTATGGTGGAAATATTCCACAATGTATGTGTGTGTATTTTTGTATATGTGTTGATCTGTGCATAGGTGTGCATGAATGTATATGAAGAGCTATCTGTACATGTGGGCCTTTTCATGAAGGATGTTGCAGGTACATATGCATGTGCATAAATGTTTTACATATATATGTGCATGTGTACTTATATGGTATATGTGTGTGTGTACTAGCATGTTTTCATGCATATGTGTGTGCCTGTACATGTCTGTAAGCATATCTGCTTATACATGTATATTGTATGTGACTGTACATACTCATGTCTGATAAAGTGTGTGTGTATGTATTCATTTGCATGCTGGCACTGTCGACACTTCTTAGCTGTTCAGAGCTTCAGTAAGTGTCACAGACTGTCACAGTGTCACATGGTGAAGCCAGAGAGCTACTGGTCTGAAACCCAGCATGAGGGCCAGCTCCCTGCCCCACTTTACTCCCAGCATAATTCTAAACTAGCTAAAACAAAGAAAGTTCACAACTTTGCCTATGTTCTGCTGCACTTGGGCTGCCCAGCCTAAGGAAAGATAGACAGACTTCATGGCCCAAGAAGCCTTGCATATCCTCTAGAGTCTTGGCCTGCTACTGGGGTGTGGACCAAATGCACATCAATCTATCTTCCTCCCCAGCGGCACTCACCAGTTGCCACGCTAAGGCCCAAGGTGGATCATGAGAGTGCATCCCTTCCTATTGAGTGCTCAGCATATTCTGAGTGGTTTCACTTTTGAGCTGAAGCCTACAAGTGTTTCTAAGTCCAAAGCCCCTAATGTGTTCCAAGTCTGAGCAACCACATTGCTGGATGACGTTAGTCCTTTCCTCTGGTTTATAAATTACAGGCATTTTTTTCAGATGCCTCTCCTTCATCAGGAAAAGGAGGGTATGAGTGACTGTAGGCAATCAGAAAGGAAACCAATCTACAATAAGCATCCTCCCCAAGGCCTGACCCCCCCTCACTGCCTTCTCTAGCTCCCAGAAAATGAGCTTGTCACATCTCAGCAAAGGAACCAAGAAAGTGAGAGTCTATAGGAAGGAGACACAGCCACCAAGTTGCTCTGAGATTCATGTCTCCTTCATGAGAAAACTCGCTCCGTTTTCATAACCCAAACCTCTGAAACTAAGGAAATGCATAGCACTGTGTAACGTTGTAGTGTTACTGCTCTAAACACATCTGTGCTGCACAGTTTTAGTGTCTGCCCATAACTCATGGCAGCCTCCTACCAAAAGATGCTTCCAGTTAACTATGACAAAGTGCTCATCTCAGTCTGATAAAGGGCCACACCGTCCTGTGCTCAATAACAAAAGCCTTCTCAGGACCAGGAACAAAGGCATCGTGTTCACTCTGTTCTGCCCACTTCCACTCAGCATGGTACTGGAAGTTCCAGTGTGGGCAATTAGGAAAGAAAGGCAATAATAGCCATCCATATCTGAAAGGAAAAAGGCGCATTTGCAGATAACACAGCCTTGTACCCAGACAGGTCTACAGCTCCACTGAGAAACTACTAGGATAAATAGTTGGGTCTAGCCAAACTGTGAAGTACCAGATTAAACATTGAAAAGTCAGCTCTGTCCAGCAGCAGTAAATGAAATGACCGTGAAGTCAAACAAACAACCCTTACAATAGGATCAAAAGGAACAAAACACGGAAGCAAGGTCACAAGGGGGTGGGCAATGCATTCCCAGAAAACTAAAAGATGTTGTTGAAAGAAATTAAAGACTTAGATGAATGGAAAGAATTCATAATGTTCCTGATTAATTGTTAAGGTTTGGGTATGGTATATCCTCCACCACTAGAGGCTTGTGTTGGAAGGCTAAGTTCCAAGAGCAGCAGTATTTAGAGCTAGGATTTTGCTGTAGTGACTGGCTTTGAGCTCATTGGTGAGTTAATCCTCCCATGACATATTGGAAGGTGGTATAAGTTAAAATGTGGGACAAATTAGGAGTTGGGGCCTAGCTGGAGAAAATCTCTTACAGGGGCATACACTGGAGAGCTATGTCTTATTTTTAGTACTTTCTCTGCTTCCAGGATGAGATGAATTGAGTGTACTTCTACTGGGTTCTAACATGGATGATGGCCAGAGTCATGCAGTCTTAGAGAGCTGTCACCCTAAGTCAAGTAACATAGGTTACACTGAGTCTGTAGACAAAAGTCCCTTCACCTGGCTGAAACTCAGCAGCCTTGGTGCAGCCTGTCACTAAGGCTCAGGAGCTGTACACCTCCAAATACAAGGCCTTGGGAATGTATGGGGCTCTCACAGGAGTACACACACACACACACACACACACACACACACACACACACACACACACACACACACACACACCTCAGCCCACAGCTAAGGACACAGTCTCATTCCAGTCTGGAACACTTCATGTGGACACATCGGGTGAATTTCCCTTGGTTCCCACCATAGTAGAAATTCAGTGCCAACTATCAGAGGAATGGTACTCCTAGGTAAAGGAGAATCTCTCCCCATAAAACCACCATAGATCTTGGATTACTGCAACAAGAAGGAAGGAAAGGAAACATGGAGGGAAGAAGTGGTTATTTTCATGAGTGGAAGTTGCATAACAGCTAAAATTCACAGAACCAGCAAGACACTGGGCCAGGACTCTCCATTCACCAAGAGCTCCTGAAAGTAGCTTTTCCATTGACCTGGGAGCACCAAATTAGTCTTCTTATCCAGGTGGAACCAGTTCATGGGTGGAACTAATTCAAACGCCCAGTGGCAGACCTCACAGCTTCTCCAAGTTGGTGTGTCTATACCAGGCATTTCTCAGAATCTCATCTTTGCTATAGGATTCTGGGTGACCTGTGGAGTGGGATGGTTCCTTGTGCCTGCAATCAATTACAAGTGATAGTCAGTCATTCTCAGATTACTGGAAACAAAGGCCTTTCATGGACCAGTTACATTATCAGCAAGCTGACTCTCTTCTTCGAAGCTCACTACAGAAGCCCAGGCTATTGGTGTTGTGTTGGATGATGACCCAGCTGGGTCTGACTTTCAGATATACCTCCCCTCTCCAGGATGGTGCACAGCTTGCTACGAAACATAGTCATCTAATCATGCAGGCAATAGCTATAAAGAAACAGCAGCATTGCTTAAACAGGCAAGAAGCTAAAGTTATAAAGCACTTAGTAAGATGTGAGGGAGGACCAGGCTGTCCCTCATATGTTTGGGGCATGATTAATGGAAATTACTGGTTAATGTGCCTCTCTATGAATAGCTTCCATGCAACTTCAGCTTTATTGTGTTCTCTTGCAGCAGTCTATTAATAGTGGTTGTGCCTCAACTTGTTCTTTCAAACATTTCAGGCACAAATAATAGAAGATTTCCAATTAAAAGAGATAATCTCCCTTCAGGAGTGAAGTAGTAAGCACGGTGAATAATTTAAACAGCTTTGGAGGCATAGAAAGATCTGGCCCATCTCTCTATAAGCAGTAAGTCAGGTAGTTTTGATTAACAATTTAAAAATAGAAGGCGGGGCACAGGAGACTGGGGGCAGAAGAGCTTCTGTCCGTGGCTTTCCAGCATTACAATGTTTCCAAAATGCTGTCATCATGTTAAACATCATTTCAATTAGTTTTTTGAAAATTCCCAAGTCACATCCAATAGGTTTTTGCTGATCTAGAAAATAGGAATTGAATGACAGAACAAAAAAAAATGTGATTACTGAGAAAAACAGCAAATACCCTCAGGCTCTGAGATGCTCAGAGCCGAATTTGAAGGCTGTGTTTATCCATCTGCCACTTAGGAGGACAATATTTTCTGATTAATCATGAGGTGGGAACAAGTATTAGCATTGTTAACTAATATGAGCTTCTCGTTATAGTCTTGTGTATGTGCATGTGAATTAAATTTAGTCATTGACAATTTTGCACAATTACCCAATGCATACTGACCACTCTGACCTCCCACTTCCCTGCTGCCCCTGTCTCCCTACTGCTTTCCCTAAAAATCTTCCTCGTATTCATGTCAATTCATTTTTTTCTTGTCGTTCACTGAGTTTAACCAGGGCTGTGTGAGTGACAGTGGATTTGGAGCTATTCACTATAGTCTGATGGACTCCAGAGTAGGTACATAACTAAAGACATTGACTCCCCCTCTCCCAGAATCTATCAGTAGTTTGTAATTCAGCAGTGTGAGATAGGGTCCATGAGCCCTTCCCACTTCTGTGACTGATTTTTGAAAGGGCCTCTGTGGTGCAGGTCCAGTGCAGGTAACCATGGTTGTGATGATTCATTTAATAACATGTGTGGGAGAGCAATTTGGTATTCACTCCTAGCATGAATTCAAAAGTAATATATTGGAAATTTCAGCCCCATTATCTAAATGGCCCCTCCTTTCATAAAGAATGTGACAGTACTGGACCCAGGGTGAGTGCATGGTCTAGACCTATGAGAAACTCTGGGGCAGAGAAGAGATGAATAGAGTTTAGGTCACTCTCCCTAGCCTTCTTGTAATTTCTGGGATCATATCAGTTAAAAGAAAGATGGGGGCCAGAAAATGGAGTGTGGGGAAAGGGCCTTATTTTCTCTGCAGAAACTCATTATCTGCACCCAAAGGATTGCAGGGCTCAATGTGCCTCCGTGCAATACGCCCTGTGTGTCTTTATTTCAGGTGCTCTCAAGCCAGTCCCTAAGCAGACAGCGGTCTCCTGTGCTAATAGAGCAAGCTCCAGTCCAGCCTTGCCCAGCTTGAATAATTTTCAAGATTGTATCAGGGCTGTAAATAGGGCCTCAAGGATGGATTCAGTTGGTACTTCAGCAGTAAGCTTTGCCAAGCTCTATGAACCATTGAGATAAAAAGGGTACACCGAGGGTTCATTTGAGGATCAGGGAGAAGCTGATAACAAGAGCTCTGGGGTCACCTGAGCTGGTCCATGTGAGCCACAGCATTTCCATCTGATTCCCTTTGATTTCAAATATCACGTTCCCCCACCACCATCCCCGGAGCTCCTGGGAGCTTCCAGAGTTCAAAGAACTTGCCAGACACAAAGTAAGCAAGGATGGGGCTGGAATCCAACTCAAATGCTGCCGCTTTATCTAGAACAAGTTCAGGTGTCCTTGAGTATCAGTGTCCCCAATATAACCTGTGAGTGGCAGGTTCATCAAGTCCCACAGCCCCCAACTCCCAGACACTGGGCATCCTGTGCATCGACCTGGCCCCTTACGTGGAGAATATAGAACTCAAGGGTAGATAGCCTCAGCTTTGCTCTGCAGTCAGAAAATGTGTTTTTTTCCGGGTTCACACTCAGATTTATCAGCTCCCAAGACACCTGTTTAATGACTCGGCCAACCACAGGCCTGGGGCCCAAAACCTGGCAGCCCTGGGGAAAGGGTCATGGTTATCGATTCATTCCATATGTTCCAGGAAAGGTCCAATATGTACCACAAGGGGATGGGTAGGCATAGCAACAATGGAAGGGACATTGCAAAACTAGAAGATGAAGCCGGGGGTGAGATTATCTCCAACAGAGGCCGGCAGCAGGTAGATGGGAGGCATGGATAGAGCCTGGAGTCTCTAACGGTTTGCTGTCCTATGGAACTCTGTCTGGCTCCGTGTCTCTGAGCAGAGGTGCAAAAGAGAGGCCCCCTCCCACTGGATGAGACAAGACAGGTGGAGACCTGTTGGATCACTGTTTCTGAGCTCTCTGCCTCTAGGTGGCAAACAACATGTGGTCGAGCCTCCTCTCTCTTATCCTGGTACGTGACTCTTTGAAATGTGCTGTGAACCACTGGGTAATGTGACTGCACTGGTTTCATATGTGTCTTAATATGCCCAGCAACTCGATACTCAAGTTGCGAGGTTCGAAAGATGTTTGTTTCCCACATGGACATAGTAAAGCTTCTTCAGTGGATCAGAGTTCCCACAGGCAGGGACTCATTGCTTCTGCAGTGGCGGTGATGGAAGGATGTCCTTTGGATTTTCAGATGTGATTAGAGACTGTGACTCTTGAGAAGCTGCAGCCTGGTTGGCTGTCCTGTGGTCCAGGTCCATACCCAGTGGCATTCTGCTGCCTCCCTCCTGCGTTTCATTTGTTGGATGCAGCCATGTGTAGTTATTGCCATGATGAGGAAGTGCTTCAAGGGCTAACAGCTTCCCCTCTGAGCCAAACAAAAGGCATTGGAGGGAAGAATATTTTCTCTAACTGAAACACTATCATGACTACGTATGTCACCAGGCGCTGGAAAGAAATCGGATCCTATCCCAACCTACTGCATGGGGGTAGGTTGGCAGAGTGAGGGCCCAGATGCTGGATGGGTAGGGCCATCTAAGCAGAGGCTGAGAAGGGAAGCTTCTGGTAGAAACAGAGTGGGAAGAGGGATATGGCTGCCAGATAGGAAAAGAAGGTGTGAGTAGGCTGTCTCCTGGAGTCAGGGAGAGTAGAGTGGAGAAAGCAGAGGGACAGGTGGGAAGCAGGTATCAATCACCAGGTGATTGTCTTAAAGAAGCTGTGACAACATACTGCAAACTGGGATCTCAAACAATAGAACTGGGCTTTCCATAATGTTGAGGTCCAGGAACAGTGTCTACTGTTCCTACAAGGATCCTCACATGGCACAGAGCTCATTGTCTTTGGGCCTGTTTTTCTTGTTTGTTTTGTTTTGTTTTTATGAGACAGGGTTTCTCTGTATTGTTTTGGAGGCTGTCGGTCCAGCCCAGCCTCGAACTCACAGAGTTCCGCCTGCCTCTGCCTCCCGAGTGCTGGGATTAAAGGCGTGCGCCACCACTGCCCGGCTGAGCCTGTTTTATGTGGGTGCTGGCTCCATCCACCAGGGCCTCAGTCTCATCACTTCATGGCCTTGCAAAGGTGCTGCCCTCCTGACACTGTCACCCTGAGTGTTGGGGCTTCAGCACATAAACTTGGAGATACCAGCATTTTCTCCACACAAGTGAGTCAGGCCCTGGTCATCAATTTGAGGGGGGGGGGCTTATGAGACAAATAGAAACAATGGCATAGTGGGGCTTATGTGGTCACCTCCTCCAAAGTGTGTTATAGAAACAGACCCTTGGGTAGTATAAAGAGCTCCATGTATTTTTAGTATCCTTGATCTCATCTGTCCTACGATCTATCCACCAGCAGCTTGACTCCTGCCTTTCCCCTCTGCAGATAACCTTTCTGTTAACACTTGGATGTGGGATGCTGCAAGACATGCCTGGTACCCATTCATGGATGACTCAGAAGTGTGAGATCTTCATAATACCATGGGTGCAGGCCATGCCAGAAGGTTCCTCTATGCTGACTCCTTCCTGTCCCACAGTGAACTCCTGGAGGCAGTTACCATGGCACCTCGGGATATTTCGGAAGACTCATCAATGGTCTCATTGGCAGGAGCAAAGAGGACAGAGTCCAATTCTACTCTTTAGCATAGATAGCTGCTAAAGTAGCAACCCTAACAAAGAGACAGAAGGCTGTGTTTCTGAGAACCCAGGCTGAGCTAGATGGCAGGAATAGAGTGAAAGGGTCAGGAGCATGTCCAAGTCAGTCTGAGAATTTGACAGTGACAGATGAGGCCCCTTTGCAGACCCCACTCAGGGCTTTCACCCACCTAGGTACTCTGCTGGACACTGCTTTACACTTTACTCTGTTCGGAATCCTCCCCACCCACTGACCTTCACTAACCATGGTAACTGTTTGGTTTTGGGCTTTTGTACCTTACTAGAGGGGTTTCCCTAGCCCTCCAGCAGAGCCAAAGGCCCTCCCCACTGTCTCCCCCAATGCCTAGCTAGTTTCGCCTTCTCAGCAAAAGTCAGTGTTTGCTAATACCAGGGTGTGTATCTACATGTGTATGGCTTGACTCCCAGCTAGCCTCTGAACGTCACAATGCACATGGTTATGGGGACTCTACCTAGTACAAATCATGATAGGCTGGCCAAGGAGGACTCTGCAGAATCTGGAGGATCAGAAAAAAAGGGCCTGTCCATGAGCCAGGTGGCCCTGCTGTTGACCTTGGACTTAACCTGAGATCTAAGCATCATCTATAGGCCAGCCAAAAGTGTTGGCCTTTGTACATTTTGGACAGTTGCCCACAGTGTTTTAATGTGTTAATGACTGCCTTTGTTTTCATGCACAACCTTAAATCTGGGTCTACAGCAGCATTGCCCCTTCTCCTGGAAATTCAGAGCTATGAAAGGCTCCCTTTCACCTAGAAACCTTACATGCTTTGGGACTCATAGACAGAAGTCCAGAAGTCTGCAGTTGCTAAAGACAAGAGCTCACCACATACTCGTGAGACAACGGGTATAAAGACTACTATTCATCTTTCTTGTTTTAGTGTTCAGGGGAGCCAGGGTCAAGGTGGGGACTGTGTCCAGTGTGGGAAGTGCTCTTCTCTTCAGAGATCTGTACTGCAAGGAGAGGAGTGCGTGCCTTCAGTAATCTGCAAGGAGAGGAGTGCGCACCCTCAGTAATCTTCCTTCGGACACTAGGTGGGCTTCCTATGTGCCTCCTTACTCACCAGTGGCTCAAACAGTTTCTCTCCCCCTCTTTTTGTGCCCTCTCTTCAAGGATTCTCATTCCCCTTCTCATTCCTGGCACAAATCACTCTGCATTAGCATGAGGCTCTGAGCTGCAGGAATATATATGTTCTAGTGCACATTGCACAAGCAGACAACACACACCTGGGCATTCACTTCCAAAATGCAGTGTCACCAGGCAATTCCTCAGGCCTCAGGATAGCAGCAACACTTGCAGGCAAATTCAGGATGCCCAAGTCACTTTCTGTCTCCTCTGTTTCCTTGTCTAGCTACCCCTTCTGAAATGCGCTGTTGGCTCTTTGTCAGCAGGTATATTGTGGCAGTTTAGAAAGTGGCTGTGTTTGGACAAAACCTGTGCACCTAACTTTCAAATGAAACTGCAAATTGAAAGCCTTCAACTTTTGATTACTAATGTGTTACTCAGAGGAAATAGATTACCAACAAGAATAGAAGTAATTGCCTGCAATAGAAGTTCACCAAGGAATGCAAGGAAAGTCTCATCCCCTGTCGAGTCTGCCTTCCTCCTGAACTAAAAACGATTGAGTTCAAATTCAGGTGAAGATTTTAAAGCAGTTCAATTATCTCTTTAATTATTTTTCATTTAAGGTACATGTGCACTCATCAGTCCTAGTCAGAGCTTGAACTATAAAAACAACACCTTATAAACCACTGTGGCGGGTTTAGGATTCTGGGAGGAGTCAAACTGTCCATGCTGTGAAGGTATGAGTCCCCGGGCCTTCAGGAAGCACCTATGCTTTAAATTATTACCTTGTCGAGACTGAAAAAAATGGAAGTGTTTCTTGGAATTCCAGGCAGTTTTAGCACACTGTGTGCACGTTTGTATGTGTGACTTGTACATGTGTGTCCTACATATACAGACAAGTATTTATGGGCAACTGTTACTCAAGTTGCAGAGGGGGCATGGTGCTTGGAGAATCCATGGTGACCTTGTTGCTGGGACCCTGGAAGCTGGAGCACACTGGTCAGAAGAAGAGGAAGAAGACACAAATGGAGGAGAGTTCGAAGAGGCCTCAAGGATTTGGAGTAAGTGTGGAGAGATGATGGGAACAATAAGGAAGAGAAACCCAGAGCTGGGTGACAGATGTTTAAAGGAGGCTTTCACAGGGCTTGGTTGGCTGCAGAAGAGAGAAGAGTCAGGACTAGATCAAGAATGAGTTCTACATGCAAACCTCCACTGCATGAATGGCTATGGGTGAAGCCTCTGCTTGCAAGGTGGGTGAGAAGATCATGCCCCCATCAGCACTAGGGGTAATTTATAGGCTGTTGATCGAGCGATGCACTCTAAAAGTCTTGTATTTTCATGTTCCGTGAATACATCTGCGACAGTTTAAGGGCCTGTCCTCTGGTGAGCCCCAGTCCCCCTCACTGCCCAGCATCTGCATTGGCACATTCTCCTGCATGGAGACCCCTTCTCAGCACCTGAGTGCCTGCGGCCTTTCAGCCTCTACCTTCCTAGTGCACAGTGAGTGCGGAGTGCCCAGGGATTCAAGGTGACTGCAGGAAAATGACAGCTCTCTGCTAGGCAGCTGCAAGCATCACCCACTCTTCTGCTCAGTACTTTCCTATGCATTGCAGGACTCAGACAGTAAAACCTTGCCTGTGGCTCCCACATGGCCATCCTACACACGGCATGTCCCAAGTAGACTTTGTAGTGAACAATGCTCTATGGAGTGTGTAGCACCGAGTGCATTAGTGCAATGGCTTGAGAGGCCATCTGCAAAAGTGCCAGGTACAACAGAAGCTTTTTGGGTCCACAGGTGACAATACCATTGCATGACATAGAGACTCTGGGGCTAAGAACATTGTATCAGTTGCTATAGCATAATACCTTGACCAAGGAAACTTAGAGAAGGAAGAGTTTGTTTGAACTTGCAGTCCTGGAGGGATAAGAGCCCATCGTGGAAAAAAAGGCATGGCAGCCAGAGCAGGAGGCTGAATGCTCGCATGCTCAACCACAGACATGAAGCAGAGAGAGAAATCAAAGCTAGGCCAGGCTCTGAATTCTCAAAGACCACTACCCCAGTGATGTACTTCCTCTATCAAAACTGGACCTCCTCTCCAAACAGCACCACCTACTGGAGAAGTGCTCAAATATATAAGTTTATGGGGCCATCCTCATAATGGGCCACCACAGACAACAAAGACCAAGCCAGAGTCACCAGAGTTCAGAGCCGGTGAGATGCTGCCTACTCCACCTCACTGAGCACATCAGTCATTACTTAGCCCGCCTCACATAACAAATTCAAACAGTCCTGTTGTTTGTCTGCTGAGTCAAGGACATAGGCAGCATTGATGGATGCCAAAAAGACCATGATGGACTTGCAAATATTTCCTCAGCTGCCCAGTGTGCTGAAGCTCTTCGCACACCCAGGGCATTTTCCTTCTCTGAGCAATGGGCTTCTGTGATGGCTAGTGTCCACACAGTCAAGCACCCTAATGACTCTTGCAGAAAGTGACTCCTATGGTGTCCTCTCCACACAGTGCAGGAACGCAGATCACACATTAAGGAGCATCCGAATAGCCCTTTCCAAGCTGTTGGTGGTGTTTAAATCAACCATGGCAGCATGAGATGTCCAGCCAGTCCACGACTCTACCATTATCTGTGAGTGAAAAGAAAGTACCCTGGGACAGAAAACGTCCCTAGAGTTTCGGATGACTGGAAGCGCCATGTGAGCCTTTGTGATGTGGCTGTTCGGATTCACAGCCTCGGGCTTCTTTCAGAGGAGAAGGAATAGGCAAGGTGTTTCTCTGAATGGCCGGGTCTTCACAGCGTCAGCACCTGCCCCTGTACAGCAGAGGGCAAGGCCTCCAATACGCAGGCTCAGAACTGAGTGTGCCTAAAGTAGAAATGCTCTAAAGACCATGGGATGCTTGGGAAGACTAAGAAAAGCTTCATAGGCCACATCTGCTTCCAGAGCCATCCTGTCAGCTTCTGACCTGAGGGCCCCTGACAATTGTCCTCATTGCCTGAGTATCAGCATGGAGGCCACTCTTTCCCACCACAGACTGCGCCCTCTGGTGGAGATCAGAGGGTAGGATGAAACAAGGCTGCTTACCATGCCTACATCTGCATCTCACCAATGCTTCAAGGAGGGTCTTGGAGGGTCCTGGACTTCCTTCCATGACAATATTCTTAATATTCTTTCCTAGGCTTTACTTATAAAATCTCAACTCCCTCAACATTTGCCCAGAATGCATGAAGCTCATTGAATGAAGAAAAGGAGGCCATGACTGCTCCTAGGTATGGTGGAGAAGAAACTTTATTGTAGATATGAGAGACATCCTAGCCACAGGCAGAGACATTCGGGAGAGTCCAGAGTGAACATTGACCCTGAGCCAGGTCATGAGGGAAGAGAAGGGAGGGAAGAGGGGAGAGCCAAGAGACCAGGAGACCAAGGGTTAAAAGGCCTGGTGTAGTCTGGATTATATAGGGAAGGGCAGCTGGGGAAAGGGCAAGCCCAGTCTCTGGGCTGGAGAGTTCAGGGTAGGGGACAGGGCATGCCAGCAAGGAGGACTGAGGGGTACTAAGATAACCAGCAGCCAGGTTCACATTGATATGCTAATAGGCACCTCAGTCTGCCCTTTGTATGGGTCTGGGACCTAACACTGAGCATCTGTAGTGGTCTAAGTTCCCTGCACTGTCTGCTGACTCTTCACAGCTGACCTCAGCAGAAAGAGCTGGCCTTTCTGGCTCCTCTTCGCATTTTCCCTTTAGATTAATTTACGATGACACAGTGACACTGCATCTTCCTGTGACTCTCCAGTGCACCCCCTGCCTCCTCCCCTCTTCAGCATCCTCAGAATGGGAACAGGCCTTCTCGCCTAGCCCCGGAGCTGTCTATTTTTGTTTGTTTTTTTGTTTTGCTTTTTATGTATTTATTCTTCTCTCATACGTTACATTCCAAGCACCGGTTTCCCTCCCTCTTCTCCTCCCAGGCCCCTCTCCACCTCCCCTTCCCTCAGATCCACTCTTTTCCCTTCAGAAAGGGAGGGCCTCCCAGGGATATCAACTAAACATGGCATAACAAGTCACAATAATACCAGGCATAAACCGTCATATTAAGGCTGGACAAGGCAACCCAATAGAAGGAATAGAATCCCAAAAGCAGACAAAAGAGTCAGAGACAGCCCCCTCCCTGTTCCCACTATTAGGAGCCCCACTAGAATACCAAAGTATACAACCATAACGTATACGTAGAGGTCTTAGATCAGACCCATACAGGCTCCCTGGTTGTTGGTTTAGTCTCTGAGCCACTACGGGCCCAAGCTAGTTGGTTCTTTGGGTTTTCTTGTAATGTCCTTGACCCCTCTGGCTCCTACAATCATCCTTCCCCCCCTTTCACAGGACTCCCCCAGCTTGGTCTAAGGTTTGGCTCTGGGTCTCTGTGTCAGCTCCCATCAGTTGCTGGCTGAAGCTTCTCTGATGATGATTATGCTAGGCTCCTGTCTGCAAGTACAACAAAATATCATCTCCTTTATCGGTGTAGTATCTGATGGGCTCTAACAACCACACACTCAGAACAGGATGGCTTCTCCCAGTCCTCCAGGCACAGCCTTTATATCAATTCTCTCTTACCCAGTGGGCTATTCTCTTCAATCACCCCACTCCTTGGGAGATAAAATTGTCAGAAAAGAAGTTTAAAGCCACAGTTGGATAGGACCATTCAGAGTCCCCGTCTGACGGTGTCTTGCAAAATGGAAGATTTTGTAATTCATCGGCCAAGCATTGCTCCTCTCCCCCACGCAAGTGAACCAAGCAGCCCGGCACAGGGATGATTATTCTAAACAGTACAGCTCTCATGGGTGCTCTTTCCAGATGACTACAGAAACAGAACTTAAGTCCTGAAGGTTCTCAGGGGTCTGTAAACAAACAGTAACCGTGTCCTGTCTCTTCCAAGCATAACTTGGAGCTGTGTCCCCAATGTGCTGTGGGTTGTTCATCTCAGAGTCAAATAGACGAAAGCTGGCTTAGCTTTGTCCTCACATCACGACAAAGATTAATCTCTAGACACAGGAATCACTCGGTCCAGTTAGCAGCACGGATCACATGACCTTAATTTGGTCAAGTCGAAGTAGGAAGCTCACACATTGTTGAATCCCCTGCGCTCCCCAAACAGCAATATACATGAGCTATGAAAAGGAGAGGGAAGCGAAGACAGTCAGGACTCAGAAGCAAGACAAATCTAGCTTTGAGAATCAAAGCTAGCAGACATGCTGAGCTGCAGACAGGCTAAGGCCAGAGACAGGCTGGCCCCCAGGCATGCAGTGAGGGTGGGGAGCAGCAGCTGGGATTTGGGTACACATATGCCACACTGTTCTCTGTGTTGTTGAAGCTCTTACCTCTGCAGTCTCTGTGTGTCAGGGATTGTGACTAGTGTGTATACTGCTCTGTGGCTTCCTGTGTCCCTGTATTAGTACTGGGTGGCGGCTTATCCATAGGTGCCCCGATGGAAAACTTAACGCCATGGACAAGTGCAAGTGTATCAACCAGGGCTTGTTTCCGTGAAGGCCCAGAGAAGAGGATGGTGAAAGGAATGCCATCAGTGGAGATGAAGCAAAGGCACTTGTTTTATCCCTCTCTGTCTCGTGTGGATAGCACATTAATGAATTCCATTTCAAAACTCTCATCTAGCCCTGAGAAGTTGAGCATATGGTGATTGGAAATTAGACTGAACGATATGCACTTGCCGGACTGTGCTGTTGAAGAACTTCCTAAAGAAGGCAAGACCCAGCTCTCCCTCCTAGTTCTGACCCCCACACTCTGTGACCTATATTTAAGGTGACTGCTCTCCCCTTGAGAACACAGCCAAGACTCAGTATGGTGAAACCTAGCTGGAGGTCCTTCTGCACCAGGAGACCACACAAGGCACGATGCCAAGCATGGTTCCACTGGGGGACCGCCATGCTCTGCTGCAACGAAGGCAGTGCAAGGGCCTAGGACGCTTGCCCTCCAAGTCTAAGATTTGGTCTCGCAGACTCTTGTTTTGGCATATAGACTTGCAAGTGATTTTTTTTCTGGAGTCCTTGCCTCATAACTCCACCTAGAATCTTACGGAGATGAAACTAGGAGCATTATCCATCCCCAGAGCTTGGTGGGCTGTTAAACATCTCAGGTTCATCGTAGCTGTAACAGAATCCCAGCAACAACTGATCTTCTATACCCATCAGAGACACGAGCACATGTGAGCCACCTCTATCCAGAGGTCATCTGTTTCCCTTCTTCTTGGATCTATCGGCCCTCGGTCAAAAAGGAGCATGCCACTTTAGCACTGGAAGAACTCGCTGGTCAGTTATTGCTCAGAGTATCACCATGTCCCCTGTGTCTTGCTGGATTCTTATCACCTGAAGTGACTGTGTCCTGAACAAGCTATGAGTTCCCATCAGACAGCACTTGCCAGGCCAGATGTGTCAAGAGCCCCAAGTACTGTAGCATATCCACTCCCAGGCAGAGCTCAAAGTACGTAGAGTTCAGAGCTCATCAGCCCAGGTCTAAGCAGCTCCACGGATGAGGAGAGCAAGTGGGTCCTTCTCATGCGGGTGGGATGCAGCTGAGGAAGAAGAATGACAGACACTCAAACTAATGGACTTGCCCTTCAGCATCCCACTTGGTCAGCAGTTTCAGAAAATGTTGAGGCGACGGAGAATACAAACAGCACCAAAGATGTGCCTCTCCCACAGGCGCAGAGGACAGTGTGTGTGCTGCCTTGTCAACCCGTGACACTGTTAGTGGCACAGCTGGCAAAAAGCTACACTAGCAGACTCGGCTATGCTCTCCCATCCACCCCTCCTGCCTATAACTTCTCATACTCACCATGCTGGGGTCCCAATGCCCAGGGATTGTTGTCCTCTCATGGGTGGGGATAGCCCTGGCCAGGAGTTCCATGATCAAGAGCTCCAAAGGTCAACTAGATACCAACATCTAAGTGTATAAAAATCCAAATCTGCGCAGACTCTGAGCACCATGTGGGTCTGAGGACATCATAGTCCCTAGGTGCATGTGGGTCTGGAGCCATCATGGTCACTGGGCACCACAAGGGTCTGTATATTTCCTAGCCATATGGCTAAAGCCATCATGGTTCCCGGGCAGTGTGTGGGTCTGCAGCTACCAAGATCTCTAGGCATCATGTGAGTCTGCAGTTACTGTGGTCTCTGGGTTACATAAGGCCTGCAGACACTGTGGTCTCTGGGTATCATGAGGTCTGCAGCCACTGTGGTCTCTGGGTACCACGACGTCTGAAGCCACCCACTGTGGTCTCTGGTATCATGTATGTTGCAGCCACAGTGCTGCTGGTGTGAGAACCCTATGATGCTGTCCACTAACCCTGTGAAGCTCTGATGGCTCTTCCCTGAAACAGTTCTTGGTTGCTGAAGTCTCATGCTAAAGACCTCTGCTCTGGATAACTTGGGGGAGCAGGTTGGGGTCCCTGACAAAGGAGCCTGAGTCCCAGGAAGCAGAAAGTTTGCTCTTCAGTGAGGCAAAGGCATCAATTTCTGCTGCTCTTCAGTTAGGACTCAGCCCTGTGTGAGACCAGGGCTCAGCTCCTACTCTGTGAGGTCTGCCAGGAGAAACACTGCTGGAAAGACTCTCCCCTTTCTCTCTTCCTAGGCAGAGGGACCTCAGGCAGACCTTCCTCTGCTTGAGGATCCTGGAGCCCATCCGATCACATACTATGTGGGCTCAGGCCCCGGAGGACCCCCAGACTGACATTTCCCAGAGACTTTGTAAGCATCAACTCTGGTTTAACAGAATAGGAACTGGAGCGAGCTTCACAATGAGGCGCCAGAGCTGGGATAACCTGTGCTTCCAGACACCTGATAAGTGTATCGTTCAAACTTCTGCCCATTCTCCTTTTACTATCTGCTGAAAAAATTACATGCAAAGCCTACCAATGGGAGTAAAAGCTATGGGACACTTCCTAGAACAACAGGCTCTGTGCATGGCACAGAGCAGCTCCTTACAGATAACACTCAGAGAGGAGACTTAGGAGACAGATTTGGCATGAACAGGGAAATGCCCTCCTGTCTAGAAAGCAAACTCCATCACACTTGGTATGTAAAACCAATTTCAGTTGACTACATAGCTAATAACTCCCAGATTAAGCACTCACGGAATTCATTTCTGTGTTTCAGTGACATGTGTAGAGCTTTGCTCTCTCTGCAGATCTGGGAGTCAGATGTTAGTTCTACACCTCTGTGGCTCAGTGCTGGAAGCCTTCCCTCCATTCTTACAGTGGCCCGGCTGCCATCTAACTATTATCCATCTATCTACCTATCTATCTATCCATCTATCTCTGTCTGTCATCACTATCTATCTCTATCTATCTGTCATCTATCTATCTATTTACCCATCATCTGTCTATACATCTATCCAGTAGTGGGGACTGAGCCCAGGGCCTCACAAAGGCTTGGAAAGCACCCTGCCCACTGAATTAAATCCCCAGTCCTCTTTTTACATTTTCTGTTTTAAGACAGGGTCTCACTAAATCAGCAAGGCTCTCTTTAAACTCACTCTGCAGCCCGACTGACATTGAGCTTGCAATCTTTCTGTCTCAGCTTCCTAGGCAGCTGGGATGACAGTCTGCCTTTCCAGCCCTGACTCTCATTAACCGTCTCCTGTTGACCATTTCCTGCCAGCAGAGCTAAAGTCTGGGAGTTAGAGCTGAGCTTCACCTCAGGCTGCCTTTCCTAGCCTGGCATGGAAGCTGAGGCATCACTTGTATCTATAGGGCAGATGTCTGTTGCAAAAGCTCCATCCCAAGTAGGCTGGCACATCCTCCTGCCTCCCTCTCCTGCCTCTATAGGAGCTGCAGCACTTCTTCCAATGCTTCCCAATTCGCCCAGTGGCTTCCATGCACACCATGGGGGCAGGGAGCTGGGGAGTTAGCTTGTTTACTTCTTTGTCTTCCAGTCTCGTATGTCTGGCCCCTCAGACAGGCAATGAAGGTAACTCAAGTCAGCCAGTAGTAAAGTACCAATGCAGCTTCTCTGTGTGCATTTCAGGCACTCAAACCTTGGCTACACATTTCATAAAAGCGGGAGGAATGAAAGAAATCAAATGAGACCTCTGTGCTTCTTTCTTAGATTCACAGACACAAAAATCAAGTTATGCAAATGTTAGACAGAAGTAGTAATCTTATTAGTCAAGTTGCTCATTTTACAAATGGGAAAACACACAGAAAGATGAGCAATGAGCCCAGGCAGCCATCAGAAAGCTTATTGCACCAGGACTGGGGTCACACACAAAGCCTTTCTGGTTGAGCACAACCTCACCTGGTGTCTTCTTGGCAACGTGTTTGGGTGCTACAGTCTCCCATCTCCCTTGGTCACCATCTAGTGTGGGGCTCCGCCACAGTACCGGGAGCAGAACCGACCCTTCCCTCTGCCCTTGGCAGCTCCTGTACTGCCGATGCCTGGTGTCTCTCCATGCATCCTCGGTGATTCCTTCCACACTTTACCATCTTACTGTCCTGTGCCGCTAAGAGCACACCTCTCAACCATCCTTTCTCCTGGACCCCGAAGGTGAGGTTCCAGAGGGAGAGCCCCAGCTCTTTTATTCTCACACCGCCCCTCTCCCAGAGTGACTACATCTTCCATGCCCGGGGCTCTGTCCACATGTGAAGGAGCCTCAGCCTTCCATTTTCTCATCTCTTCTGAGCTCTGTACAGCTTCTCATAGATCCACTTCAGAATACCCTTGAGATATATAACTAAAGTTATATATCTTAAGGAAACCTTCCAAGCCATCTTCCTTCATAATTTGCTACTCGGGTCACATCATCAAATGTTGTTGGAGCAGCCTGTCTTTGACTGCTCACAGCAGCAGGGGAAATGAGTGACCACACAGAACATGCTGCACCCCGTCCACAATGTCGTCCTCCACCCTGAATGTTCTGACCACCCTTCCCATTGCCCTGAACCTCCATGTCACTGACACACATCTATACCACTTGGGTTGCACACTTCCATTGTCTCCCACTGGGTCATCCTGCCTCCCCTTCAACCTCTATAGACACCAAAACAACTCTCCAAAAGGGCAACAAGTTCCAAGTGTTCTGCATGAAACTTTACCTGGATTCTTGCTGCCCCAAGGATAAAATCCACACACGACCCTGGACACTAAGGTCCTGGGTGGCCCAGGCCCCTACTGCTTTCCCACTGCTCCTGTGGCCTTCCTGATTGCTGTTACCATATGGCCAGGGCCAGATCCAGATCCACCTCTTCAGAAAAGCTAGACACATTTGTGTCTCAGGAATTTTACAGACTACTCTACCATGGAACATCTGTGTCTCTCTTACCCATCTGCCTTCTGAGAATGTCAAGGCTCAGGTGGGGCCACCTTGTGCTTTTCTACTATACACCTGTTCATGATTCTTATACTCTGTGTGTGTGTGTGTGTGTGTGTGTGTGTGTGTGTGTGTGGTGTGTAAGAGAGAGATGTTATGTTTTCCAGTAAGCTACAGCTCTATTAAAGTATAAGCCATTCTTTCTCCCCCTACTTCTCTCACACTCCCATCAGCCCACACAGAACTTGGCACGTATTTCATGCCTGAAATTATCACTATCTGTTATTCAATGCCCCAGCCAGAGGTCTGTCATCCCGGTGCTTCTGGACTAAGGACTGGCCCCCTGTCCTCCATGGGAGGCTTTGATCAATTCTGATCTTTTCCTGGGAATCTGCCTCCCCCTTTGCTTCATTTTCTTGTGCATTATTCCCACTGAAGAATAGGAGGGATACTCACTGTCCAAGTCAAGAAGGATGCTGCAGAGATGAGTGATGAAGGGACAGGTGAAGGCTAGCTTGGGGACAATCAACCACCAGGGAACATTGCCTGGAGGATAGTGGGCATCAGAGATGAATTCTGAAACAGGTCAAATGTACTAAATCATCACAATATGTAATCCCAGGAGCCACGACGAGCTTACTTTCCACATTCATTAGAAACAAGAACTCCACTCCTCAGGCCATGGCTATTTTCATCTTTGAGTTCATGGCCTCATCCCCTCGGAGTCGTCACTCTCTCCAATTAACACTAAGACAGTACCCCAAGCACCCCCTTGCTTGCCTGGCAGCTGTGGGGTCTATTTGGCCAGAGTGTGTGGGTAATTATGCTGAAATTGTACATGGGAAGGAGAAGGTGTATACGCACCAAATAGCAGGGCCCAGACCCTCAAGTCTTGTTGTGTTGGCTTAAGTCACAGACCCTGGTTGAGCATTATCTGAACCTGAACAAGCATAGTAGCTTCTCTGGCCTGTTTACTCCAGGGCCTACAGCCCCTGCCTGACCTCTGATGTGCACCTTTTCAGAAAATTAGGCTTCTCTTTTCTTCCTAAATCTGACAACTTTAATTTCCCCCCAAAGAAAGATCCATAAGCACATTGAACTTCATTCACCATGTTAGACAAAGACACAAGCTTTGATTGGCAATCAGTATGACTGCTTTTTCTTTATCTGAGGACTGGTAGAAGGCAAGAATAATGAGGATGAGGGACAGGTTGCCACCTGGCTAGTTGGGTGTGACCGTGGACCCTCTTCTTGGTTGTATAAACAAAAACAATGAGAGGAACATAGTCATATGTGAGCATATGACAGGGGCCATCCAGGTGTATTTACAATGGAAATGTGTACGAAAAGTGGAGTTATCCTATAGTACAATGTACCATTCATATGTGAGCCACCCATAGAGGGTTGATATTCACATATAGGTCACTAGGAAGAACAGTATATTTCTCAGAAACAAGAGTGTCTCGGCTTTGTAGAGCATTGTATGTATGCTGGATACTGAGGAAGTTCTTTCCGTGGATATCCTGCTCAAATCTGTATATAAGTCTTCCAGGTAGATGCTATCCAAGAAACCCCATATGATGGTAAGCTGTTATGTAGGATCACTTCATGCATGAACAGACAAAGGCCTCTCTGAACATGCTACTGGCCCAAAATAGCACCTTTAATTACCAACATTCTGCCTTGTAATAGTGTCACATCAGAAAAAGGCAAGTGAAAACCAGATGCAAGGGTACACATCTGTAACCATAGTGCTGGGGGGTGGGAGCAGAATTAGGCTGATCCCAGGGGCTGGCTCAATGAAGCTCAGGGTTCAGTCTCAAAAACAAAAACAAAACAAAACAAAACAAAAAAACATACAGGTGGAGAGCAACTGAGAAAGATACCCAGTCTTGACCTCTGGCCTCCACATAGATACATCCACAAGAACATTTACACACACAAACACACACACACACAAACACACACATTCGTGTGCGCACATACACATGTGCACACGCACGAGAGACAGAGAGAGAGCAAAGTAATTAACCTGTGTCCTGAGTTCGTATTTTTCCCTCCTTAGATTTACCTGTTTGCACTAAAAGTTTATAGTATAGTAAACATCCACCAGAATCTTCAACTTTGTATATAACAATAAATTTACAGATGAGTGATGGCTATAAAACAAACTACAGAGATCCCAGGATAACTGTTATTTATTTATGTTTCTAAATGTTCCAGTGAATGTCTGGAATGATGATGGAACATTATTTCTAAAGGATACATCAGAGAATCTCCCATGGAGCAGGCCCAGGAAAGAGAACCTGAGGTGGAAAGTAGTAACTAGAGGCTAGAATGAAATGGGGGCCTCCACACCTCCTTTCAGTGTTTTTCTTCTCATAAATAACCTTGTTTGTAACCAGGGGTTGGAGAATGGTGGTCCAGGTATGGATTCATGGCAATCAGGTAGAAAGTATAGCAGAGGGTGGGCATGGAGGTCCAGGCATGGACCCTCTGGGGTCAGGCAGCAAGTATACTGTATTACTTTTGCTTATGTTGCTGTGATAAACCACCCGGACAGAAGCAATTGAAGGGGAAAAAGGTATATTTTGTCTACAGTTCCAAGACAGATACATTCGTCATGGTGGAGAAGGCACAGTAACAGAAGCAGGAAACTACTTGTCACATTGTATCTACAGCCCAGAGTAGAGAGTGAAAAGGATGTGGGGCAGTAATGTAAAACCTAAAAGCCCTCTGGGAGGTGGTGGCTCATGCCTTAAATCCCAACACTCGGGAGACAGAGGCAGGTAGATCTCTGTGAGTTCGAGACCAGCCTGGTCTACGAGAGCTAGTTACAGGACAGGCTTCAAAGCCACAGAGAAACCCTGTCTTGAAATCCAAAAGAAACAAAAATCAAAACAAACTTAAAAGCCCATCCCAGTGACATACTTTCTCCTCCAAGGCACCATCTCCTGAAAGTTCCATAACCTTTACTAGCTAGGGGCCAAGTGTTCGGAATATAAACCCATGAGCTTATGGGGGACATTTCATATCCAAATCTCATGTGTGAAGGCATGGCCACTGAAGAGAAAATGTGGCCAGAGCACATTCTCAGATTCCAGAACATCATCGGGAAGCAGGAGATGAAGTCAACAGATGGTGATGGTGCCACAGGCTAGGTGAGAAAAGAAAAGTGAGTCCCCAGTGCCTGCGCTGTTGATTGAAGATAGTTCAGTCACCCCTTGCTCCACTCAATAGCTCCAAAGCTTCTTCAGGTAGGTGTGGGTAGCAATAGCCATATGGGACTCAAGTTCTGTTTTACCAGAAAGAGCCAGCTGTATCCTGGACTTTCAGATCCAAGCTCCCCAAGAAGCCAGCACCCTCTCCCCATGTAAGCATTGCCTTCACTGCATTTAGACTACTCCTCTGTAAATGTCTCTCTTGTGAGTGGTCCACATCCTGGGACAAGAGCTCAGCCCAGGTCACAAGTAAGGACAGAGAACGTCCACAAGAGGATGGAAGGGTGCAAATTCTGTTTAGCCAGAAGCTAGGCGCTTGTTTTGCTGCCTGGAAATTGCTCTTTTACTAGCGTCAATTATAACAAAGTGTGTCAGTGATTACGGACTTGCTGTGAAGGGTAATGCAATTCAAATATTTTAAACAGACTTGGGGGAAAATGTTTTAATAAAGATCCTGGCTCCCGAGGTGATTTACCAAGAAAATGACAGCTTGCTCAGGTTTGCCAATTGAGTAAAGAAGGAAATAAGTGTCATTACTTTCATGGTCATATCTGGGTTTTGTAGGTCATATGCTGGCCTATGATGCTAATAAACATGGCTTCTGTGTTAATAAGTACGACAGTGTTACTGGTTTTCAGGCAGTACAATGATGTACTCTGTCTAAAGATCATAAATTGCAAACATTTTTGAGAGAGGAACGTGAGATATTTTTAAATCAAAGTACATAATAAATTAAAATATCTGTGTATTCTCTGTACAGTGATATTTATTTAATTATGACACAGGATTAAAAACGGGCTTCATAGAAGACTGGATTTATTGAAGTGGGTTTAGTTAATCAAGTAAAAGACTGTTCATAAACAATAACACGGTTTTATCTTTGGTTATATTGTCATTTAATAAAGACCTGAAATAGCCTACTATTTAACTTTTTTGTAGTCCTGAGGATTGAACCCCGGACCTCTTGGATGCTAGGCCCTATCACTAAGATATATCCCCAAATATCTTTGAATTTTTCATTTTGAGGCAAGGTTTCATTAAGTTGCCAAAGCTGGCATTGTGTAGCAACAGTGGGTCTTGAACTTGAAATCCTCCTGCTTTAGCCTTCTCAGAAACATCGTGGGACCACTGCCTGATACGACTGGGCCTGGATTTAATCTCTAGAAGAAAACCTACCATCTACTATCAGGAGCATGTCTGGTACATGCAGATGGTCTATTGTCATGTGCAAGGATAGTGTGTGAAGATGGTCCAGGAGTCATAAGCAGGACAAGATGGTCAATGAAGATGAACAGGGCTGGTGTGTGAAGATGACCAATTGTCATGAGCAGGCTAGTGTGTGGAGACAGTCCATTGCCATGAATAGTGCTGGCTCATGAAGATGCTCCCAGTGTCAGGAGTGGAGATAGTGTGTGAAGATGGCCCAAGTATCGTAAGCAGGGCTGGGGCTTAAAGATACCATTGATAAAATCCCAATTGCAGTTATTGGAATCTGCTTCTAACATAGATGATTTCAGTGACTACTGGCTATAAGGACCACTGTCACCAACTAGACCAAGGTTTCTCACAGTTGTAGTCTCAACGTGCCACAGAGTGGACATGCTGTCCGCTGGCTCCTGACCACCTCACACTGTAGCACATTTAAAGCTTTAAATATGTGGCTGTAGAAATATGTTCACAACCCTGGAAAACATCCCATCTCAACCATGACATCTGTGTTCAAAACACTTCCTGTCGGCTCTTCTCTGAAAGTGCTAAACCTTCAGGTGCGTGAGCAGGTGCTTGGTGGATGTTTGGGCTATGCCTTGTGCCTTACTTAAAATCTCACTGGAAATCAGATAGACAAACCAGGCCCCTACCCTTTGCCACCTCTTGCTTTTCCCGTGACACTGAGACCCAAAAGGCTACATGGCCATATTAGAGAAAATCCTTGACAGTATAACAAATGGTTCCAACGTTCCCTTAACGTCTGTCTCATGAGTGTGGTACTTGAGAATTTCAGAATTGAGATGGGTCTACATCTAAATCAAATTGTATACTATAAGGGCCCACCCTCTCCTGGATCAAATACAGGCAAGATCAGAAAAGTTCATGCCTCCTGGACTAACCACAGAGAGTGGCAGGTAGTTTAGGCTGTGCACCTCCCCCATAGTAGCCCCACACCATCTGTACTCAAGGTAAAGATTCACTGCTGTCTCTTTTCTCATGAATGACATCAAGAACCAAAAGAAAAACAAATCCCAAGATATCCAAAGATATAATAAAAATCTCCTGGATCAACTGAGATGTGGGATAGAGTAAATCCTTGCATCACTCCCTGGAAGCTGCAGACAGAAATTTAAACCAACCAGGACATATATGCTAAAGAACCATGCTGTTAGCTTGTGTTAGGTCTTGTCAACTTGACACTTTTTGTCAAACTGACAAGACATGACACAAGCTAGGATCATCTGTGAAGAGGAAACCTTGATTGAAAAAAAAATGCCTCCATCATATTGGCCTGGAAGCAAAGTCTGTAGAGCATTTTCTTGGTAATAACGTGAGAGGGCCACACCCACTGCAGTACCCCCCCCCCGGCGGTATACAAAAGGTAACTGAGCAAGCCAAGGGCTGGCGAGCTGGTAAGCATCATTCTCCCATGATTTCTGCTTCAGTTCTTGCCTCCATGCTCCTGACTTAAGTTCCTTCCTTGATTTCCCGAGATAATGGATTCTCACCTATAAGAGGAAATTAACCTTTAACTCCCAGTGTTGCTTGTGCTTGTGGTGTTTATCACAGCAACAGAGAGAAGCTAGGACAAGAATCTTCAGGGAGGTGTGGGCATAGTAGGTAGATAGAAAGGATGACTCCAAAAATAGTTCAGTGCACCCTCAGAACTGGAAAACACCGGGTTCACAATACTCGCAAAAGCTGAGCTTCACCAGATGAACTCAAGATGAGATAGGACAGGAGAGAAGCAACTAGCGGCAAATGACATAGGGCCAACAGAAATTATCAAAGCTTAATTAGAGGAAAAGTGCTGCACGAAAAAAAACTAAAGACACTTGGCAACACCAGTGGGAGCAAGTGTTCACTAGATGCAGACACAGCTGGTCACAAACGCAAACAGCATCTGCATAGCAGACAGGACGAGGACCAGCACACACGAGCATCCACCTGTTCTGCAGCTGACAGGGCCAGAGGCAGTGAGAGCCCCTCCATCCCAGATGTCAGTCTGTGATGACATTTCCGACAGAAGGCATCCATGCTCTGTGGGGAAACGGGTTGGTTCTAGAACTGGAGCTCAGATACACAGATAAGCTGGGGAGTTCCTCATGCCGGCAAGAAGCAAGGGAGCCCTCAATCACGAAACCCACAGTGTGTCAAAAAGACACAGAGACCTATTGAAAGCATTCCTGAGGGCTAGAGCTGGAGAAAAATAAGTGTCAGAATCAATAAAACAGCATCATATTTTATCTCAGGTGTACAATGAGCACATATGGATATGAACGATGGAGTCAATGAATGGATGGCTTGGGAAAGCATAGCACCTCCTTGAACATCTAAGAGAAGCATCACTCCCCATCACACAAAAGAGGAGTGAGCTAGTAGATTTTTTCAACAAGTGCACCTTAAAATAGGAGAAAGGTGCCCATGATGTAGACAGCTGAAAAGACTGTTCTATGCCACATTGAAGGCTGGCAGGTCCAGCCACATTATGAAGGCTAGCATGCCTAGTCATATGATAAAGGCTGGCATGTCCTGTCACATGATGAAGGTTAGCATGTCTAGAAATAAGGCACACGGTCAACATGTACACATTATATCTTAGGAGGAGAATACTATAGAACCCCAGCAATCTTCCCCTCAAAACACATTACTTCCATATTTCAGTATAAAAATACTCCTTTAATGAAAGAGAAAACCTGGCCAGTCATTAAGGCCACTATGGCCATCCAAAACAGGTGCAGTCTAAATGCTATGGTGAGATACTATGATAAATATAATGGAGACAAGAAAATTGAGCACAGCGTGATATTGTGTGTGACATCTTAGGAGCAGAAAGGACATTAGGTTTTTAAAAATAGGAATAATGCCTCAATATTTTTTAACTTTGTTCAGTGTCCCAGACCAATGCTGTATAGCAACATTAGATAGGCAAACATAGGTGTGCGGGCTTGCAATCACTTTGCAGATCTAAAAACATTCTATTTCTTAGATTTAAATTTTCATTTTATATGTGTGTTTATGTGTCTGTGTGTGTACCATAAGTGTCAGTCCCCACGGAGTCCAGAAGAAGGTTTGGATTCCGTGGAGGTGAAATTAGGCTGTCAGTAACCACCTGATGTGTGTCCCAGGAACCAAACTCCAGTCCCCTGAAAGAGCAGAAAGTGCTTTTAACCACTGAGTTGCCTCTCCAGTACCTTAAATTAAAGGTTTGGTTTTTTTGAGCTTCAAAATATTGCTGGGGTGGGGGAGAGAGCAAACACAGAATCAACACCATGTCAGGAATCTCCTATTGTCCATTGCTGCACAATTAAATCTCCAGAGGGAAATGGCATATGAGTACATTACTATTAAATCCCAGAATACAACTTTAAGAGACAAGGGGATTTTCTTTTTTTTAAGATATCAAGTAGTAGACTCTAGAAATTTGTCAAATCTGATGAGAAAAGCAATTCACAAAGTCAAGGGGCTTAATAAATGCCAACTATGATAAATTCAAATGAGACAACATTGAAGCACATCACAGTTAAATTCATGAAGACCATAGGTAAGAAAAATCTAAAGACCTGCAAGGGAAAAACAGATTTCATGGGCAGAAGACCAAGAAGAGTCAGGACTGACGTTTTGTGCACAATAGAGCAAGCCAGGGGGTCATGCAGCAAAGTACATACATGCTAATAATATAATTTCTGCCACACTAGGTACACACACACACACACAGAGAGAGAGAGAGAGAGAGAGAGAGAGACAGACAGACAGACAGACAGACAGACAGACAGACAGACAGACAGAGACAGAGAGAGACAGAGACAAAGAAGGAGGGAGAGAGAAAATAAAATCAACTTTTTAAATGAAGACAAATGAAGATATTTTCTAGAAAATGAGAGTGCAGGAAAAGCAGAGGGTAACCCAGAGATGCCTGGGAATTGCGAGAGGCACACTCCCTGAGGACCAATGAAGAGAGGTGAGTATGAGGGTCAGGTATTTACCTTTCTCCTTAACAACTTTTAAGACCAGCGACTGCAAACTGATGGTCATGAAGAGCAGCTATACAATTCCTTGAAGCAAATCCCACAGTAAGACGTAAGGGTGAGAGCAGCGGTGCTGTACCGAAGGATCCCTGAGCATGATGCCGTGTGGGTTACATGGCATTGGATCCCTGAGCGTGATGCTGTGTAGGTTACATGGCATTGGATCCCTGAGCATGATGCCGTGTGGGTTACATGGCATTGGATCCCTGAGCGTGATGCTGTGTAGGTTACATGGCATTGGATCCCTGAGCATGATGCCGTGTGGGTTACATGGCACTATGTAAGCTATGCATGCAAGGTACTTACTGTATAGCACACAGAGTTCCTAAAACCCAGGGAAGATACAAGATGGGTAACTACAAAACTAGTTGAATAATACCAAAGAGGGCCAGAAAGGATCAGCAAAGGAAGCCTGGAAGTGAGGTGAATGAAAGAAACTGCGATATGGTAGGCACAAAACCAACCACATCAACCAACACATGCTCACACACACATACTCATACACACACTCACACATACACACACACACTCATGAGCATACTCATACTCTCACATGCACACACTCTCAGATACATGCACACACACACATACACACACTCACATGCACGCACTGAATGCCAGTGACCTCGAAGCCCCAATTAAAACACCAACACTGTCAAACTGGATTTAAGAAAAAAAGAACAGCTTCACATGCATACTGCCAACAAGGCAATCAACTTAAACATAAGGGGCAAAGAGGCTGGAAGCCTTCAGGGCAGAAGCGTGGTCTATGGGAGGGAACATTCAGGCTGGGTGTTCAAGAATCCTATGGTACATAATCCTGATAACTGAACCAGAGATACAGAGGCAAAACCGTAGGGGGAAAACAGATCTTTAAACGACAGAGCACATGGGAAACCCTTACTACAGACGAGAGAGTGGATCAAACCCCTGAACACCACACGGTTCTGCAGAGTAGTGTTTCAGAGCAGGGGCCCTAGTTTGCTTTTTGCTACTGTAATAAAACATTAACCAAAACCAACTACAGGACATATTTCAACTTCTGTAGGTTATAGCCCATCATCAAGGGAAGCCATTAAAGAAGCCTGGAGGCAGCACCTGGAACAGAGACCATGGAAAAACAGTTCTTGCTGGCTTGCTTTTTTGCTTCTGCTCACCTAGCTTCTTCATATGACCCAGGACTACCTGCTTAGGAATGACACTGCCTACAGTGGACTAGCTCCTCCTATTCAATTAGCAATCAAGAAAATTCCCCATAGACGTGCCCATGGACCAATCTCATGAGGGCAGTTTCTGGGCTAGGCCAGCAGGAGGCTGAGGCTGAGGGGGACTGCTAATTCCCACAACTCCACCCCACCAGAAGCCCGCCTACCTGGAGGTCCTTTGTCCCCACCTCTCATGTGGCCTCCAAGATGTGGATCTCATATCACCCCTAGAGACCTGTGAGGCCAGGGAAAAGAACAAAGGACTCTTAGGCACATATAGATGACTGGAATCAACATTAGCCATGAGTTATCAGTAGCAGTAGAAGATGGGAGGGCCCTGGACAGGCAGCTCACTGAGGATTCAGACCCTAGAGTTTAACTGTGGTAAGAAGGGCTGATCTGTTTCCCCACCACATAATCTCCTGGGAGTCAATGAACACAGAGTTGGCAGAGAGAGGCCTCACAGGGCCAGTCGTGTTGGTGTTTGTAAATGGAAGTAATTTCATCCTCTCATGCAAATATCGCTAAGGAATGTGCTTCCATGATGCTAGATTTTGCCCCACTACCTCTCGGCTTTCCCTTGTCCCTGAATTAGATCTCCAAAAAGACATGTTGTCTTGGCACCTGTAATCCAGAGGCCCTTCTCTAGGAAGTTGTCTCAAGGCCACGTCAGGACATGCAGAATGCCCCATTCCAGCAAGGGAGCTGGGTCATTACAAGGACCTGCTAAGCTATATGGAGGAAGAAGAAACTCATGCTCACTGTAGGCCCTGTCTACGTGCCACACAGAGCACTCAAATCACCGTGAGCTCCTGAGGGACCACTTGTGACTGTTGCCCTGACCACACCCCCAGCATTTTTCCTATTGGCTCTTGGTACTCTTACTGGAGCTTGGGAGTCAGGATATACCCAATGCATCCACAACTTTGCTCTGAGGCATGGGGCATTCCCTTTTGACCTGAGTGCTCATTTGGCAGAACTTGAGTTCAGAGGGGAGTCCACAGTGCCCAAGATACCACGTGCACCAGCCTCCCACCCCTACTGAAGTCTCCACGATAGTGGTGCTGTAACATGCCACAGAGCCATGTCCTTGCCCAGCTTCAGGAAAAGAAGATGAGTGGGTCCTTTGCTGAGATCAGTGTGTAAAACAGCCCTAAAGATCCCAAGTCCAGCATGAGGATGCAAGCCTCTACAGAACCACACACAGAACTTAAAATGGTCCAGTCTGGTGACACAGAGGCCAGAAACAGCCTACAATACTATCCACGGCATATCCACACCCATAAAGGGATACATATCCTGAATTGAGACGGAGAGACTCTCTCAGGTGTCCAAGTGACATGAGGGCATTCCCAGTAAGGACTCAACCATTGGTCCTGCCTGACCCACTGATGGCCACGTGAGGACACTTTCTCACTGACCCACTGATGGCCACGTGAGGACACTTTCTCAAGCACTGGAATCCTACTCTCCTTGTCTACTATGAACAGGTTTCAGGGTCCTTTCCAGTTTTCTCCTTCTCACCCAGTGGTACGGTATGGAATGTAAGCCCTGATGCCACAATGGTCCCTCTCCAAACCAGTGACTCCTCAGCCATTGCCCTCTACAACACATAACGCCACTGACCACCCACCCCAGGTGGAGCCCAGAGCCAGCTCTGTTGCCTCGCACATGGGTGGCAGAAGCCATGGTGAGTACTTCTGAAGGCCTATGTTGAGCTACCTCCTCCTGACTGTCTGCTCTCTCCATGTCTGTCTCTAACTGGAAGGTAAACTGATTCCTATGGTCATTGCTTTTACTGCCACACTTGAACTGGACTCATGTTCTCATTGCCATTTCAGATAGACGTTTGCAAGTACCTTGAGATCTCTAAAATTAGAGAAACCTGCATCTCAGACTCAAAATATCTCCAAGGGATTCATCCATTTCAGTCAAGCACATTGGGCCTCTAGGGATCCCTATCAGTCTCCTTCTGTGGCCATATCTCTTTCCCAGTGACTCCTCTGGAGCCTGTCTGTATATTGGGCCCATGAGAATGACCTCCCTCTTGGTATCTCTAACCATGTTTCTCTGACTTCTCTTCCTTCCTGGCTTCATAGGGTGAGATTCAGAATGAATGTCCTGCCTCTCTGGCCTTCCAAATCATCTTTGTCCTGGACTTGCCTGTCATCTGGACTCTTTTCCAAACCTCTCCTGTCATTGTGTCATATCCCTCATTGCCTGTGCACAGGACTCTCCTTAAGGTCCTCAGGGATTGTGCGCCAATGTGCCTTGAAAGATAAACTAGCTTGACACTCCAGTTCATGGAGATCTGTAGGCAAGTCTGTCTTCCTTTGCAGGTGGCGCACATAGTGACTGCATCTGAGAAAGTGAGCAATCAGCTAAGTGTGTTAGGAACATGCCTGTTAAGGTTAAGCAAGCAGGCTTGTGGTTCTTTGCAGTGATGGAGCAGCCTTGGATAGCTTAGCACAGGGTTGGGTTTGGGGAGAGTCTAAGGATCAGGGGTTTGTTCTACAGTGATGTGCCAGGAGCAAGGTGTGGCTGGATACCTTGCAGGGACACAGTGAGCTTAGGCAATGTCAGGGGGAGCTCTTGTTCCATTTATATTTACCATAGCTTCAGAGTGGCCTGAGGTCTAGGAGATAGTTTGGGTCCTGACTGTGACTATTAGACCACCTGTGACCAGCCTAGTTGTGGACGTCGCTTCTGGAAGGAGGACCTACCTCATCTTCATCACATTCCAGTGTCTTCCAATAGAACAGAACAGTACAAGAGTGTCAACAAAACCCTGATCTTCTACTTCAGGGACACATGTGCCACAAAGGGTGTGTCACTCAGAAATGAGTGACACCTACAATAGCACGGTGTCTGGATTGCCTTGTGAGGCTATATGTGATAGGACAGAGGTAAGTTGCTGGAACAGTCTGGACTCTGCTGGGTGGCCTTCCACTCAGCACTTATGCCTCTTTTGAATTCTCTCGTCTGTACATAAGAATGACCACAGATCACAGAATTTAACAGTTCCATGTGAATATGACTTGGTTTGGAAAAACAGAACTCTGTACAGCAGTGGTTTAGCTAAGAATCCCTAGGCAATAGAATTCTGAAACCAGTAAGGGGCCCTAGATCTGAACTGGTAATCATATAGAAGATAGAAAAGGAAATTCAGACACAAGGGGAAGTCAATAAAGTTTGAAGCCAAGAGCAGAAGACCACAGACCCTGGAAGTCCACTGTCCCAGAAGCTAGAAAGGCTGGAAAGAGTCTCTCCTAAAGCCTTCCCAGGGACCCTATGCTGCTGACCCATGTCCAGGTGCCTGGTCACCAAAACTATGGCCAAATATATTCTTTTGTCAAAGACAAGGCAGCCTCAAGACTTGAGTCATCTGCTTCATGTAGCAGTGTGAGGGACATGGGCACAGCAGCCTTGAAACAGTGTACCCACAGGCTTCCACCTTCCCTCCTCTGAACCCATGTGTTCCCAGCACCCCAACATTAGAGACCCACATGCCCCTCTCCTACTCTGTAAGGACACCTGTGCTTGTGTCTTTTCTCCATTTTGGGGTTATTTGGAACAACAATAATCTAGCAGCCCCATCGGCAGCTCTGAGCTGGTGTGTGTAGAAATCCAGGGGGAAGAGAGACGGTATCCAGGAGACACTGCCATTCACCCTTAATCCACTTCTCAGACATCAGGACCATTTCTTTCCTGGATCCACCCACACCTTGCTCAGCTCAGGGCAGATGTACAGGAACAAGGAAGAGCTTGTGGTCTGAGAACCCGGAAACGGGGTATCTTCCAGACTGGAACTAAAGTGAAGCATGGCCACAGTTCAAAGTCCAAAAGAGCATCCAGGGTCACCCCGATATCAACAGTCAGCAGTGTGATGCTCCCCAGACCCACTGCCCTAGCTTGTTCTGGGCAGAGAGAACATGGAGAACTCACCTCCCCAGTAGGGACCCGATTACACGATCAGAACAGCTCAGCAAGCTCCAAACGCTGTTCATCTCCCCAAGAACAATGTTCACCAATTTAAGTCTAACTCTGGCTTTTGCCGTGCTTCACTCCAACTGTAATTTCCCCTTTTCAGCTTTATAACACAATTTGTTAGTGGTTTAAGTCATTGAGGGCTGCGAGTTTGGAGCTGGCCATAGCTCTGATGGAGCCATCATTTCATCTGCCCATATTCAGAATTCATTGAAGCAATCAGGACAGTCACTGCCTTTCCATAATCCAATCAATGGAAACCCACTGGGAGAGAGGCAGTGCTTTAAAAAGTAATTGTTTAAATGAACTTGATATTTTTATTACAAAAATACATCATCACGCACTTTAAGGTTCGGTTTTTGCTCAGGAGCTCTATGCATTATTCAAGTGATTCATGGCGTGGCTAATGACAAACACTGTTGTCTTTTAGATAATCTAATAAAAGGCTTACTATGCGGGGGTGATAGTGACAGGTACACACATACAGTGATGTGTTCATTTGGCATAGTAAGTGGAATCATGTTGGACATTGTCTTATCTCAGCCTGGCCCCAGCAGTAATTTTCTCATCATTATTAGCTTCTAAGCTGACCCTTTGATGACTTAGAACATGGGTAGTGGTACAGCCTGAGGCATAGGCACAGGCTCTGCCTCTGCTGAGCTGCTCTCTGTCCCTGACCCCACCAGGGCAAGCAGGTAATCATCTCACTTTCTATTGTTAGAGAGATGTGGTTAATGGGCCCCTGGATGTTGTTATACAGGAGGGACTTCCTATAGAGTTCTTGTGATCACAAACAGGGAGTGACAAGAAGGAAGAGGGAGAGGGCCAGAGTAAATGCTCGCACTCAAACAGAGAGACACAGGGAGAGGAGAGACCCCATTCAGGCAAGGAGGGGCAGGATCGAGGGGCACCCTAACCCATGCTTCCTACCACATCTTTGTCCTGGAGCTGTTATGAGAGGAGATTGGGACTCCAGGAAAATGTCTAGATCTTGGGTCTCAGTTCCCTGGAACCCATGTCTCCAAAGATGTGACTTCTGCCAAGCCCCATAAACTCCAGGAGGGGGCTGGCTTCCTCACCACCACAGGGCTTAGAGCCATGTCATAGGTTGCTAGAAGACACAAATGAAACCAGGTGTGGTCCCTCTCAGAGATAGGCTGATGGCTCTCTGAGAAGGTGGGCCAGACATGGTCCCTAAGGTCTGAGGGGATGCTCCTTTTGTCTTCTTTGGTCCTCAGTACTCTTCACGAACACCTCAAGTGCCATGTGTGAGCTCTGTCACCCCACATGAATACCTACATCCCTGGCACATAAACTGACCAGTAAGAGCTGGGAGATGGGACTGGGAAGTTCACAAGGCCTGTAGCAGAAGGAGGTACATTAAATAGCCTTGGATGCCAGAGCGTCACCCAGGAAGCCCAGATCATCTCCTCGGTCTTGCTGAGCCAGCAGGGACTGTGAAGGGTCACACTGCTTCTCTTTGGTATCCCTTTTCCATTTGAAAATGAAAATGGGACAAGGAGGGAGGACACTTTCTTGGGGCTCAAGGACAAGTGTTGGGCAAGAGAACACAGTGCCATGGTGACTGCCTGCCTGTAGCCTCTAGCCCAACTTGTCAGTGTCTACCTGAGCCAGTCAGTCACTTGGCCTGTGACATGGTGGTGGTACCACTTGCTTCTCCCTTGCAGTAAGAATAAGCAGCTGATATGCACAGTGTAAGGTGGACAGTTTCTTCACAGTAAGTGCTCCGCAAATGCAAGCCTTGGCTTGATCAAACACTTTCTTCTCTCTAGTCATCCTACCTACCCAACCCTACCATGCACCTGACCTTCTCTCTACAAGAACACCCTTCAACCAGGGATCAGCCAGGCTTCTCCCATTTTATTCAATTCCCTGCTACCATATTGCTTCCTTGACAAAGTCATTGCCAGGAACCCCAGCAAATAGTCTTGCCCATCCCAGGTTCTACCTAACTCAGGCCTTACATATCCCAGGGCCTGTTCATCCCAAGGCCAGCCCTGTACCCCTATAGGACCATCCCACCGCAGGGGCTGCCCATTCCAGGCCTTGCCCACTCTAGGACATCCTGGAACCCTAAATAGAGGCTGTGAGGGAATGAAGAAAGGACAGACATGCAGATATGTGTATAAAAAAGCTATATTCAGATAGGGTGTGCAACCGCTGATGAAGTGGCATCCACCACCACCATGTTGCAAGCTGGAACCTGGTTGTATTTATCGTGTGCATCACCATGGGAAGAGGGATTGGCTAGCCTCAGTAGATGGTGTCAATGCGGGTGATCAGTCTCAGGCTGTAAAACTTCAGGGGGAAGTAGCTGCAGTTGCTGTATTTTGTACACACTAGTCACTTGTTTACATTCAGATCCCCAAGAAAAGTTTTGCCACTTACGTAAGACTTTGCTATTCCCATAAGGCTGATGCATTGGAGTCCTTAATATGGTGGCACTCTTGTTAACAATACACATTCACTTAGGACTTCATTCAATCAGAGCTCCTCCACATCCCACATCTGCCTGAGCATCCCTTGTTTTCATTATTCATTCATTCATTGTAAGACTATAACCTGGATACATGTATCATTCACACAACATAAAGAAAAACAGGCTTCTAAAGGAAAGCACACTCCTCATGCCAAATATATGAACACTTGAAATTGGATCGTTGAAAACAGTATAAATCTTATCTCAAAACACAATGTCAAAATTAATTGACACTGGATTTGAGAAAAAAATGATGCAGTTTTTAGGGCTTCAAAGGCTGTGCAATACAAATAAAGGCAAACTAGCTAGCTAAATATATCTATAAAGAGGAATAAAATACATGCAAATGAGGCGGTAAAGGCAGTTAAAGAAACAAATCTGAAAATTTATGAAGAATGCTAAGAGTTAAGCAATTAAAATAAAGTTTCCAAGAGTGATAATCAAAACTTGAGAGAAACTATAAAGGATACCAGAAAAGGAACATAGCCCCAGACACAAATAAAAATGTAAACATTTGTAAGCTTGAAAACATCGGTCCTCCAGAACTCTTGAAGAAGTGGTGACATGAGGTGTGCAGGCCTGATTGTGCAGAGGAGAAGACCGCGGACCCTGGATCACTGACCTAAGGGTGAAGAGTGGCAGGAAAGGGAATAAATGTCTGCGCTCTTCGGGGTCACTTTCTGGCTCCACTCCTGAGCCAGCAGAGGACTGGTTACACAATGTAGTTGTTTCCTAGTTGTGTTATCTGAACCCCTAGTCCAAGAAGAGTGAACACCAGCTAACACCTGCATGAATAAACTCATTAAAGGACTGCAAGAACTGGTGCATTGTTAAATATGCAAATATAATTCATTTGGTCAGTAAGTTAAAATTCTAAAGACACATGGTCTCCAATTTACATGAAGGCACCTGGTAATTCATGAGACTTCTGGCTTAGTTTCCTGAAGTTCACAGTAAGCTAAGTACTCCATAGTTTATTCTAGACATTAGAAATAATTAAAGCCTAGAACCAGGCATGAGAGCCTATTATCACTATAAAAAATTTTAAAGGAATTCATTAAATACTTTTTCTTGCATTGGCTGATAGTTAATGGTGAAAATATAAGTATATATTTATGGTGTAAACAGAAATTTGGAGAGAGGGGAGCTGGAATTGTGTTAAAGATTCTACAGGGCCAAATGGCAGAACTTCGTGATTATGGCTAAAGTATTAAAATGTCTTAAAACAGATCCAAATATTTTTGAGAATCTCAGTTCCTTTGAAAGCCATCATTGCCCACATCTGTGCCTGACCTAGCATCCTTATGACTATCAAGATCTTTACATATATTGTTAAGCAAACCAGCACAGTTTCAACCATTCCAAAAGCTAAGACTGCCATCAGATAGCACCGACAAACTCTAACAGCTGTCTCTGCTCTGCTGTCACCACCTACCTGTGGTCCTCACCAATGTGCTTGATAAATCCTTTCTCTGTGACCAGTAAAACCTGTGACTAGCATCTTCCATAGTGGAACACATATTTCAAAGCATCCTGAATTCATGTCCCAGGCCAGGATGATTCATGCTTGGTTCAAGAACAAACTCTTTGGATGAGATTGTGTTTCTGTACTGAAGGATGGAGAAAGATGGCCATCCCCAGGAAGTACAAAAATAATCTCTTGTCTAAAGCTTGAAAGGCACATGCCACACAAAGATAATGTCAATGAGAGAGTCCTTCTCTTTGCTTATCTACAAGTTTTTCAGTATAAACATGTGCATATCCCTTCTGTTATTGATTTAGATGGGATGGAGGAAACTACACAGGCTGTTAAAGTTTACCTGTGAACAATGGTGCAGGAATATGACACCATACCTAAAATTTTATCTACTTGTCAGACCGTTTGCATTTCTGTGCATGATGTTCCTTTTAAGCAGTTTTACTCACTTTGTATTTTCCAATAGATGTAAAAAAAAAGAAAGAAAGAAGTAAAGAACTGAAACAGCCATCAGAGTGTGACAGCAGGGTGCAAGTCACAGCTCTGTCTCCAGCAGCTGAACCCCAAGAATCCCTTGTGGAGAGGAAACATCAGATGACCATGACCTATGAGCACTGTGAGCAGCCTTCCAGTCAGTCTTGCAGAGTGATGTTTCAGGGTCATTCTTCTAACCCCAAACCACCCCTGCTTCCCTGGATAAGGACAGTTCTGGGCCAGAGACCTTGTGTCTCTTAGGGAGAGAAGTGTTCCACCTCAGACAGTGGTAAAAGAAGTCTGTTCCTGCTTCTCCAGATGGGCTCTCACTTGAGGGCCCTGGCTTGAAGTGATTGTCTAGTACAATGGCTCTCAGCCTTCCTAAAGCTGTGATCACTTAATACAGTTCCTCATGTTGTGGTGACCCCCAACTATAAAATTGCTTTTTTGCTTCTTCATAACTGTGATTTTGCTAGTTATGAATTATAATGTAAATATTTGTGTTTTCTGGTGGTCTTAGGTGACCCCTGTTAAAGGGTCATCAACCTCTCAAAGGGGTTGTGACCTGAGTGTTGAGAACCATTGGCCTAGTACATTAGATCATTTTCATATACAAGAGTTGGGAAAAGGAGTTGCAAAGAAGCCAAGTGACTTTTGGTTAGGTTTGGTTTGGTTTGGTTTGGTTTGGTTTGGTTTGGTTTGGTTTGGTTTGGGGTTTTAGTTGCTGTTAGTCTTGATTCATCTTCACTTTTTGTCGCTGAGAGACTGTGAAGATATTTATGAACAAGAAGACTGTGAACTCTGAAGGATGAGCAGTCCTCATACCTTCATCCCAGTCCCAGCAGAGCCTGACCACAGTGAGCAGCAACTCAGGTAAGCTGTCTATACAGAAATATTCACTGCCTGGGCACAAGGAATATTTGGAAAACACGGAAATTCGTATAAAATATCACCATTTTCAAATCGCTTAGAGCTGAGATGGGTACTCAGATGGCTTCTAAGTGTGTACAATAGTGTGAGCATGCCCTCTTCATCCTCTCATTTGTTCATATTTCCTGCAAGATGCTAAGGAAGCCTGAGTCCTGTTCTCTCAACCTTCTCTTCTACAGGAGGTCCTAAAGGTGCATCTTCTCTACAACAGCTGCCATGCTATCCCAGAATTCCCTGGGGTAGATGCTGTGGAATCTTCTTGCACATTGTAAAGATTTGTCACTCAAATTGTTTTAATAAAATGCTCATTGGCCAGTAGCCAAGCAGGAAGTATAGGCAGGATGACCAAACTAAGGATGGTGGGAAGGAGAAGGACAAAACAGAGGAGTTCCCAGCAGACACAGAGAGAACAGGAAATGATATTCCATGCTAATAAAGGTACCACCTTGTGGTAGAGTGTAAATAAGAAATACGGATTAACTTAAAATGTAAGTACTAACTAGTAATAAGCCTGAGCTATTGGCCAAGCATTTACAATTAATTTAAGCCTCAGAGTGGCTATTTGGGAACTGACAGGCAGGAGAGAAACATCCATTTACAGGTAGATGCAGTTGGATATAGACAGATGACACCTAGCCTTCTAGCCAGATATCAGCTGGCCAGTGCTGGCTTTCAGTTCACTCCTTTCACAAGAGAAATGCCAAGCAATCCCTCAGCAAAATGCACACAGCACCCACTGCCTTCTGAGTGCTGGGTAGACAATAAGTGAGAGAAAAACCTTAATTGAATTTGTGGGGCTACCAAGACAGGTGAAGTCAGGGCACCTGGAGGAGCTTTCCCTGCCTAAGTATGCTTGGCCCCTAGTGCTCAAGAAGACAAGTGAGCCAGTAGGCATTCAATGGTTGTTCGTGACACCAATATTTGAGTGACGGTGATTTGCCTTTACATCTAGCAAATGTGTCTGCCTCTGTGACACAGGAGGCAGAAATCATGTCCAGTTTAATGGAAAGTTTTCTGGGATCACAAGGATTCTATTAAATGTGGGTTATGTTAGAATACATCTCACAGGGATCTGACAAAGAAAGTAGAGAGCACACAGCATGCCAGATCTGACTTCTGTTACCATTGCTGTGTCTTTGGTCTGGCCCTGACTATTACTACTGGAGTCTCCATGGAGAGATGGTCCCTGAACAACCCAGAACCAAGTGGAGGAGACCCTTAGCCATCTCTAGAGTCAACATGCATGGGACAACCGAATGTCCTGCTATGGGTTCAGGGCTTAAGGGGCTGCTACCCAGGCAGGCAGGCTCAGCACACCGAGGTCCAGGTTGTAAGGAGACACCCCATGAAATGAAAGGCATTCTAGAGTGGTGTGAACCTCAAAATGCACAGCACAGTGGAAAATACTTACATCATTTGAGCTTGCCAGGAACCTGGTAGGCCCTGAAGGACAGAAGTATGTCTAGCATTTCTCTCTGTGGGCCCTCCATAAGACTGGCAACACACAAGTTTAGAATGTGTTCATCTAAAGGTGTGCTTACTCCCTCATGGGAGCCACAATGAGGATCAGAAATGTGCCAGTGTGGGAACAGTTCCAAGAGGGCAGGTTTCTCAGCATGCTCTGACTCTAGAGCCTAGAGAGAAGGATCCAGGCTGGAGAGAAGGGCTGGGAAGCAGAGGCAGGAAGCTCCTGAGAGGTTATTGACTATTCCTGGCATGGTGAAAGGCTAAGAAGCAAAAGTCACTCAGATAGGCATGAACTGCCCTCCACCCCCGTGTGCCTCTCTGTCATTTACTAAATCACTGTGTCCTCAACAAAGTCCCCAGAGGTTGCTCCTTCTGACCCTTCTCTGGGAGGGCAGAATGGAGCCCCTGTGCAGGAACCACGGCGGAGCTTGCCTGACCTTGCCACACACACTGCTGGTTTTGCATATGAAAAGTGAAATTGCTTTCTAAGTGGAATTGCAGAACATCTTTCTGCACAATGGAAGACATTTGTGTCTGAACAGGAAGCCTCTTCAATGGGCAATGGCACAGAGTGCCTCATTCAGAACTGCTCAGCCTGTGTGTGGAGGAGAGTGCAGGGGTGGGGCATCTTCACCTTGCTCATCTCTCTTCTGGTCCACGCTGTCCTAGCACACCAAATCATTCTTCCAACAAACCAGAATAAGAGGGGCTATAGGACCTGTTTGAGTTATATGGAAAATAATAGTTTCCATGTAATCACCCCTGAGTCACTGATAGGAATTCTCTTGTGACTAGCTGGAACCCAGGGAAATCACATATGTGTGTATATACACATTTTATCAATTCTGTTCTCTTTTAGAGAAGACTAATGCAGATTACAAACATTGAGGGCACAAAAGGTATGTGCATATCTGTGTATAAGTTCATTACACACGTGGACACACACACATGCACACAGTCATGATTCTTAGTCCACAAGTCCCCCATGTGGAGTCCATCACAGGTAGGAGGCATTATCTAAGGAAGGCCTCTGTCTGCGACTTATCTGGCTAACCTCATTTCAGTTTACATCTGCCTATAGCCTCTTTTCAGGTATCACTCTATTCCAGTTTCTTCTTTCCCCTCAGACTTGCCCTGTGTGAAGAGGGGCTTCTGGTAGGCCATTCCCAGCGCTGCTGTCAACTCACCTAAGCAACCCCCTCCTTCCATCGCTCTAACTCCTTCTTCCATGGACCCTCAAGTGCTCCAGGGTCACTCTGAAGCTCTGTTTCCGATCGCCAGCTCGCACAGGTGTGGACTCCTCCTGGTTCCATGTATTAACTGTGTTAGTGCCTTTCTCTTATCTCTGGAGAAACATGGTAAGCATTCATCCATGCCCTGAGATCACCTCAGTGGATGACCTCACACCTAAAAAAGTGTCTGGTTTCAGTCCCACTTCATCACCTGCAATCTTTCTTAGTGCTGCTCAGATGTCTCAGAGCTACAGGCTCTGCCAGGAGGAGCTGACTTCTGAGCTATGAGATGTGGATTTATTGGGTGGAAACCAGAGGAACTTGGAAGGCAGCAGGTGGGCTCTCTGTCTTGTCTTTGCTGAGAAGATGCCATTGACTCATGAAAGCCTTGCTCTCCAAACAGAGCATCCTCAGGTGCTGGAAGACATAGAGGTTCCCTCTGTGTCATAGTGCACTCTGCTCCGAGAGGAAGGTACTCAAAGTATTCCTGGAGCTGTAAAGGCCTGTGCCTCTGAATGTTCCCTGCTGTGCTATCTTGAGCCCAACTCTCCTACTCTAAATCCCTTAAGCAGATGAGGGACATCTTAATGGAGGAGTGTTCTCAACATTGTCAAACACCAGACTCCTTAGAAGGTGGAAGGGTTTTTGGTTTTTGTTGATGTTTTAATGTGTGTGTGTGTGTGTGTGTGCGTGTGTGTGTGTGTGCGTGCACATGCACATAATTGACATGTATGTATATGTAGGCATTTGCATACATGTGAATGCATGTGTGTCTGTACAGTGCATATTTGTATGAACGTGTGTGTGCGTGTGTGTGTGCAATTATGGAGAAGCCCCAGGGTGACATCAGGAGGCTACTTTGATCATTCTCCATTTTATTCATTGAGGCAGGGCCTCTCAGTTGAGTCCATAACTCATTGATACTGCTAGTCTAGCTAGTCAGCTGCTCTGGAGGTCCTCTCTACCTTCTGAACACTGGGAATATAGGTGGTCTGCTATGCCCACCTCAACTATACATGAGTTCTGGAGATCTGAACTCTGGTCCTCAGGCTTGCAAGGCAAGCACTTTATCCACTGAGCCATCTTCTCGGCCCCAGCAGAAAGATTCCCTCTGTCATCTGATGGTGAACCTCAGATTCTCTAGCTGAATGAACTGAGTCACCCCCCTCAGAGGTTAAAAACTGGACAAGAAGGGCCAGGCTTGGTGGCTTCCCACCAGAATTTCTTGACAACCACCTGTCAGGACCCCACGTACTGGAGGAGAGCCCTGAGATCTAGGATGGATTCCATAGGTCCTGGAAACCAAGAGACTTATTTGGTACATGCTCACTCACCTGCATAACAGTTTGCTTAGATCATGATTCTCTTACAAGACTGAAAAACACATGGAAATCCAGTGGAGGGGGGACTTTTCCTAACATCTGAGAGTGCTACAAATGAGGATTGCTGGTACTGTAGAGGAGAGTTGGAAAGATTTTGCTGCTCCTCACAGCAGCATATAAAGGGAAAGCATCGAGACAGAACATTCTGCATGAGCACAAATTAAAAATAATGAGAGTTTTCACTTCTGGAAAACAAGAGATTCACAAATGCATCCCACACTGCTGAATGCTGAAGTGCCATCGCAATATAGTGGTGACTGTTTAGACAAGGTGATTATTTAGCAAATACTAAATCCCCAGGATGAAACCACTGACAAATACATCCATTCATTCCAGAAGGATCCGGATGCCCACATGGTGATTATTCCCCCTGTCCAAGGTTATGTTTTACTCCAAGTAAAACCAAATGAAGCTTTGTTCCCTGGCAGGGCCATATGCTTTTATTGTCCTTAAGGATATTTGAGAAGCCAGAAATAACTGAACTCATCTGCTTAGCAACTAGCTGGCAGAGATTTTTTTGAGCTTTTAACTTATCCTGAATACTTCCGAATTAAGGCACAAATTATCAGCTGATCCAACTGAACAGGCCTTATTTGCAAGGAAAGTGTACTGGTCACTGTGATGGTTCACACCATAGAATCACCTGGGAAGAGTATCTGACTGAGGGATTGGCTAGAACAGATTGGTCTGTGGGGAATTTGTGACTGCCTAGGTCGATGTGAGAAGACCCAGCCTGAAACATCATGTGATGGGCAGCATCATTCCCTGGCGTTGCATCCAGGACTGTATAAAAGCAGACAAAGGCAGCTGAGCACTAAACACACGTCTGTTTATCTCTTTCTCCACGGAGGGGCTTGTGTTCAGGCGTTTGACCACACAAACAGAAATGCAACTCTGGGACCAAATGCTGAACAAAAGCAACTTTGGGAAGAAAGGGTTTGTTTGGTTCACAGTTCAGAGAGTGTAGCCCTTCGTAGAAGGCTTGGAAGAACTGCTGTCCATGGCAATGGGAGAGTGAGGCAGCTGTCTCACTGCCATATTAAACAGGAAGCAGAGAGCTCAAGCCAGAAGTGGGCCTGGATTCTCACCCTCACAGCCCTCCCTCAGTGACCTTCCTCTGTCAACCATGCCTCCTGCCCCAAAGGTTCCTCAACCTTCCAGTAGCTACAAACCAAAGTATTCAACACATGAGCCCATGAAGGGACACATGACACTCAAAGCACAACAGACAAGAATTCTTAGGAATGAACGAAGTGGGTTTTTTAATGTTAAAAAAGAATGTAGTCTTTTTTTAGCAAATAAGATAATAAAATATAAAGATTACTTTTAAATTAACAGGTGTCCTAGGGTTTCTATTGCTGTGAAGAAACACATGACCACTGCAACTCTTATAAAGGAAAAACATTTAATTGGGTTAGTTACAGTTCAGGGGCCAATTATATTCAAACTACTACAGCAGGATTCTGTTCAATTGTACCACAGATTATTTGGTCTGGGTCATTTTTTGCTTAAAATAATTTTAAAATCTTAATAGAATATCATGCATTTAATAGAGGCTAATCTTTGCCAAAAAAGATAGCTTGATCAAATAATGCTGTCATTGTCATTGTAGATGTGATTGATGTTTAATGTGAAACCCAGTGAGTCCAGTAAGTATATAACATGTCATGTTTAATTTGAGTGAATACCTAATTAGCAATGAATAATACTACTTGATAAAAAGTCATGCTCATTTACTTTTTTTAAAAGATGATAAAATATTCTTATTTTTTGGAATTGCTTTGGGATAGTTCTCCACAGTTCTATCCACAACTCCGACAGTATTCCATCTAAACCCTTACCTGAAGCAAAGGAGGAAGCTGTGCTGGGTGTGGTGTTTAAGGAATTTATGATCAAGAAAGAGTCAGACATCACAAGGCAAAGTGAAAGGAGCTGAACAAAGACCACGATCCAAGGAGAAGGACGAACTATGATCTAAAACCAGGCCTACTGTGGCCTTGCTATTGCCTGAAACAAACGAAGAACAGGCACTTCTACTGTGTGCCTGTGGCATGGGTCACACGAATGAGATGGACCTGGATGAGAAGTTGGGGCTTCAAGGACCAAGTCTAAGTCTTCATCATAGAGACAGCCATATGCAACCAAAGCGAACAGCAAGACTGGTAAGTGCTTCAACACTAATGATGCCTGATGAGAAGGGAACTAAGTTGGTTAATGTGGTAGGGAATGCTATGTGAGCCTAGAATACAGCCTCAGTCATAGGCCATGCCTGCCACTTAGCTGCTAAGATGTGAGCTTCTTGGACCAGAAGATAATAATGGAATTCAGAAGCACCTTTACAGAAAGGAGAAGTAGAATGAGGAGGAGGAGGAGGAGGAGGAGGAAAAGAAAACAAATTTATTTGTCATCTCTTTAACAAGCAGAGGGAAACTAGAGATGTCTGAAGGGAGGCCATGAAACAAGGCTAGGCGCTGAACAACAGAGTCGTGACAAGGACAGCTCTACCCAATGACCTCGGCGTACAGACTCTCTGCTCAGGTCTGATCCTGCTGCCAGCCAGCCCTAGCTCAGCACCCTCTGTGAGCAGAAGTGTCAACGAACTCAAAGCAAGCGGTGGTGGAAAGCCAGAGGAGAGACAGCCCTTTGGGCACTATGCCGGGGATGCTGAGAGTCCAGGATGCTAAGATTCCATGAGAAGTAGGATCTGCCTCTCCATCAGGCTCACACACAGCTCCTCCCTTAGAAGGAGGGGGTTGTAAGGTGTGGCAGAGACACTAGGCAGACCACTCCTTTCTTTCCTCTGTCAGCAGGGAAATGTTCCTGTTGATTTCTGGGTGACTTCAGGTGGCATGACTTCCTGTCTGTGTCTTGCACAAAGCTAATGTATGCACATCGGTCATGGTGAAATAGGGACCCAACCTGTTCTGCACTGTGGTTAGGCGTTAACTTTGGTTTACCGATCCTGGCTTCATACTCCTGCAGACCTAAAATCACAGGAGGCAGGGGGCTGGGCAGAGAGCTCAGCCCATCACACCCTGCAAGTTCCTGCCCCACCCTGAAAGTATGAGGACTGGAGATGGATACAAAATCTAGGTGTGGTGACACACACTTGCAAGCCCACATATGGGGAAGCAGACACAGGCTGTTCCCTGGGGCTTGCTGGCCTGACAAGCCCAGGCTAAACAGAAAGCCGGGGTCCCAGTGAGAGACTGAGTCTCCAAAACCAAGGTGACAGCTCCTAAAGACACCCAAGGTTGAGCTTTGGCCTCTACACACATGTACCTGCACATACATAAGCACACACACACAAGGTGCATGTGCACACACAGCAACACACACATATGCAAAATAAATCATCTGAAACTAAAGTCACAGGTGAGAGAATCTAAGCGGAAACCCGACCCACCTGTGGGGTGGGCCTCCCCAGAAGCCAGGGCTCCCTCTGAACTCCCTGCACTGTGAGGTGGTTAATCTCTGCTAACTGCACGCACCTGAGAAAATGCTGAGACAAACCAGGAAGGCTGGTTGCTAGCAGTTTGATTCTTTTACTGTCTGTCTTGTGAGGAATTCCCAGCTGGAGATAAAAGTAGAAAAGTTAAAAACTTGCAGACATCGTATTCAAAACGCAGCCAGTGAATCAGGCACTTGGAACTAATAAGCCCTCAATAAGCGTGGTCCTGGCACTGACAGAAACGACACAGAGTGACACAAAGCATAAAAAGTCTCCTTCCGAGGCAGGAGCTGACAGTTCCCATAAAACGCAGAGCTTTGAAAAAGTGACGGTGTCAATCACACGCAAGTGTCTGACAAATCCTCGGGATACCATATTTTCTTTGCTGCAGAAAAGAAATTAACGGAGCCAGATTTGCCAGGAAGCTCCCTTACCCCCAAAGAGACTTAAGATGAAAACCTTCTAGCTGAAGCCCAGAGTCCATGTGTGTGTGAGCTGTAGGCAGACACCACGCCACCTTTGCAGGGAATTCCTGAAAGCCTTCCAGAATCTCAAACCAGCCCCTGTAAAGCAGGACCCAGGCATCTCCCACAGTGGAGGGCAGCCATGTACCATGAGCCAAGTGCTATGCTCCATGAGCCAATTCTGCTTTACAGGGGCAATGCACAGAGGTAGAGTCCCCTCTTCAGGAGCTAGTGGGTAGAAGGTTGTAGTCCTTGTCCTTAAAGGCATATGCAAAGGTGAGGGACAGTGGGGATTCTAGAAAGTAGCTAGGTGCTCAGAGCCAATAAAAAACCTCGATACAGTAAATATGAAGAGAACACTGTTAAATTCGCAGTGAATTCATATCTCAATGTGCAGTGATGATTGAAACAACTTTAGTTAAGCCTCAAGCAGAAATCCATGAATTCCTTGTAAAACCTTCATTCGCTCCTAATCTGGGTGAATCCGGAAAAGTAACAGATAGCTTGGGAAAGAATCTGCATTCCACATTAATAAGTGCAGCCCCAGCATTTGGGTGGGACCCTGACAACACATTAAATTCTATTGTGACCTACTGTCTAAATATCACTTTCACATAATCTGCAAGGAAGTAACAGTCCTCTGTAACAGTGAAGAAAGACTACAGTGCCATAGACACACAAAAGATTGGTATTTAATTTACTAACAGTTAATTGTGCATCCTAGAGACCTTGATCCCAAGAGTGCCTCACTCTGCCATGGCTCCCCAGCTCTGAGCGGTCCTGTGAGCCAAATGCAATTGTTCCCAGAATGTCATCCATAAGCAAGAACCAGGCTCAGATCTCTGAGCTGCAGCATGCACTGAAGGATGAAAAACAGGGGGCCATGAGCACAGTGAGAAGAAGGAGACCACACCAAGCCTGCCCCGGGACAGTGGGGAGGGGCTCCAGATACTAAGGCAATTTGCTGTCTTCAGAGATCATTAGGGTAGATGGGGGGATGCAGGATGGCTCAGGGCTCAGGTTCAGTGAAAGCCTTTAACACTGAAACACAACACGTTTCTTAGAGCTAAAATCAGGCCTGGTCTGACTCACTGGGTTACAAAGTGAGCTGGGGCTGCAGTCACAGCCTCTGCAGATTCTTTAAATGAAAGCTAGAGTGCTGGTTGGAGGGAGGCGCGGGCAACATGACTACGTGATGGGGACACTGAGTTTCAAGGACTCCGAAAGCACCAATGCCCTGGATCTCCCTCAACAGAAATAGCAACCCCTATGCCTCACCTGGCTTCTGTCTTTTAAAGGATGGCAGGTCTCTTGCCCTGTTGCTCACACTTCGGAAGTACATTCTCTTTTTTACCTAGGAAGCTAATGATATCACTGAACCAAAGAGAAGAAAATGTGTTCACTGAAAGGACGGCCAGGCTTACTCACCTATATTGGAAATAAAACTCGGAGAGCACTGAGTCTAGAGGAGAGAAACATGTTCACATAGTCTGATGCAGAAAATCTAGAAACCTGAAGACTTGGCTCTTGATACTGTCTGGTTCCACCAGTTCAGCTGACCCACTGGTTGCTCCAAAACAGCTTTCACTCAATGAATTTGAGAGGCCAGATGCCTTATGGAATGGCAAGGAAAACAGTTAAAAGTCTCTGAGACATAACTATCAGGACAGGACAGGGTCACTTGGGATAGCAAGACCCCTGAAGAGGACAGTCACTTAGAGTGTCTCTGGGAGATTATTACTCTAAGGATAAAGCACTGGGAGCCTTCATCCAGGATAAGCAGTCATGTGATGGTGGGTAGCTTCCTGCAGGATTCCTGTCATTGTTGCCATCAGCCTAGATCCTAGAGAGACCTAATATCATAACCTCTTCCACAACTGATGCAGAGAGCCAGGAGAGCTGAAGAGCCAGGTCCTAAGAGCTGCTGAGCACCTAGAGGATGCAGCTGGCTGACTGGATCCCTATCTGGTCAGAAGAGGTTTCTCTGTGTACTCACTGCCTGCGAAAAAAGCCAATCTGCAGAGCCTCCAAGAGTTACCATTGGATCCTTCCTCTCTAAGATTAGTGGCCTGTGGCACACTGGTGCTGTATTCTAGAAAGCCTTGGGGCCACAGATGCAGGAAACTCTAGCACAGGGTTAAAGAACACTGAGTTCTGTGGGACACACAGGTTCACATGAGGACATGCTTGACACAGTGGGGGAAGGACTGGGGATGGCATGAGCATGTGTGACTATGCTTGACATAGCACAGGGAAGGCTGAGGGCGACACGAACATGTGTGACTATGCTTGACACAGTGGGGGAAGGCTGAAGGTGACATGAGACCTGACAGAGGACCCTCTTCCTCTAAGGAAGGACGTCCAGGGTGAGAGCTAATGCGGACCTTGATATTTCTGGCAAGAAAACAAAAGAGCCTTTCACACTGGAGTAGAGGACACAGCAACAGGAACCACAAGCCATCCACCCAATTTCCAGTCAGATGCAGCTCCCTTAGCCTGTTTTCTTAATCAAGGGGAAAAAAATAACCAAATTTCTCACTTCAGTTATTTAGATGGGTAAGCAACTGCCTCGCTTAGAAATCAGAAGCTGATGAGGTCCTCTCAAGGAAAATGCATTTCTCTGCCTAAGAGAGCATGGAACTTTCTTGAACCTTTCTGGGCTTGATTCAGCTCTCCAGACAAGCCCTGTCTACCTAGCCCATGACTAGCTTCCCAAAGGACCCCAGGAGCAACAAGCTAGTTGTTAATAGGTAACCTTCAACCTTTGAAGACCATGCCTTCAAAGCATAAAGAAGCCACTAGAACCATTTAGGTAATCACCCGTGTTTCATGGTTGAAGAAATTTTAATGAAGAGGGGACTATATCTAAAGTCACACAGCTAGTTAGCTGTCTAACCAGGAGTGAGCTCCCTCTCCCGTCTTCCAGCCTGTGAGTTTACAGGTGCTAGAGAGCAGCCAGCAGGCTGGTGTCTTAATAAGCGCTCTGGGAAGTCATAAGGCAGCAAATACTAAAGTGGATTTGTCCTGCCTTGTTTAGGGCTTTGGGCCAGCAGCACCTATTAACCACTATAAGCATGCTATAAAGAGCTTAGTACCAAAGGGCTGGCCCATTGTGTGCTAGAACTTCCTGAGTGGAGTTTTGTGGGGGGTTTTGGGGGGTGAGATCTGAGGGTAATGTTGTGAAGTCCAGGCATAGAGATGGAGCGGTCTTGACCTCACTGGTGTTTTCTGATGAGCTAGATTTGAGTTCTAAACCTGCAGGTCTAACATTTGTGATCTATTCAGCCTGCTCTGAGAACTGCTTCTCCAGAGAGGGTCTCAGGAAGAAATGAAACCTACAGAGAGAAAACTCAGTTTCATAGTAACATCAGAGGCAGATGGGGACCGTGTAGGTGATGCCAGGTCAGAAATAGGACATATCTACAGAGAAACAAATGTCTCTACGTTTGAAGGGTACACCCTGGGGAATCTGGTTTTTATGGTTTTTCTGCTGCTTACAGAAGTGTAAAGTTGAGCAGGCCCTGGTAGTACAATAGGCTAGTCATCCCCACTTCTGAAGACCAAGGCAGGAGAAACACAAGTTCAAATCTAGCCTGGGTACCTTAATGAGACCTTGTCCCAAGACACTTTTTTGGGAGGGAGGAATTTCTCTGTGGCTTTGGAGCCTGTCCTGGAACTAGCTCTTGAAGACCAGGCTGGTCTCAAACTCACAGAGATCCACCTGCCTCTGCCCCACAATTGCTGGGATTAAAGGCATGTGCCACCACTGCACAGCCAAAACACTTTTTTAAAGAGCTGTGTGTGTGTGTGTATGTGTGTGTGTGTGTCTGTCTGTCTCTCTGTCTGTCTCTCTGTCTGTCTGTCACTGGCAGAGCACTTGCCTAACATATGGAAGGCCCTAGGTTCAATTGCTACTACCTACAAATAACTGTTCAAATTTTATTCTCTTTACAAGGGTTGATTTAGTAACACATTAACAAAACACTTAAAAGGCATGCCCAGCAAGTCTAATCTTTGCTGTTTACAGGACAGAAACTACCAATGACATATACAAAAAGATTATTTATCAGAGTTTCTGACTCATTCACCATGATGGCACTGACCTCCCAGAATCCAGTCTTGTGCCAACAGTGCAAGCAGCAGTGGGTTCCTAGCCAGGGATTGGTTTACATGTCAGCATCATATCTCAGGGGTATACTTTCCCTTAGAGACTCTCCTGTCACCAGGTAGGAGAGAATAAAGGTGACATAAATCCCTGATTTGGAACATCCTGAACAAAGGAAAAAGAAACTTCCCAGGTACAGCATCTGCATCAGTGTGTATGAACAAAAAAAGATATTAAAATATATTTTCCAAGGAGAAAACTCATTAGAACCAGAATATATAATGTAACTCATATAATAGCAATAATAATACTAAATAAAATCTACATTAAAAATCTTCAGTGGTTTCTGGTCCTTTCCTGGTGGTTAAGGTGAGTGGTGGTCCTGCTCTGAGCCCCAACTCCCTACATCCCCTGGTTCCGTCTCTTTGGGCTTTCTCTGTGTCTAGAGAGGACCTGCTCCACCAGGAAGGATCACCCTGAGTCTGGCCACACCTCAGTCTTCAGTGACCTCCATTCTCTGCCCTGTGCTTGAGCCCCTGCCCTGGGCTTGAGTCTTCAGTCCCCTCTGGTCTCCGCCCTGTATGTGAGAGTATCCCAGACCCACCTGCACTCATCGAAATATTGGACCTGCTTGAACTCACTGGGAAGGATCCTTAGACCCAAACCCACCAGGAGAGGAAGAGACCCCAGGAGCTCCCACTGAAAGAATGGATGGGAAGAAGGCAATATAAAAGCACAGCCAACACCAGAAGAACCAGTATGACACCACCAGAGTCTAGAAACTCTACACCAGCAAGACCTGAACATATCAACACAGATGAAACAGAAAAGAATGACCTTCAAAACAACCTCCTGAAAGTGATAGAGGCCCTCAAAAGGGATATGAGAAAATCCCTTAAAGAAATGGAAGAAAACATAAACCAAAAAATGCAAGAGATCAACAAATCACTTAAAGAAAGCAAGGAAAGCCAAGAAAAAAACAATCAAACAGATGAAGGAAACAATTCACACAGTTCAATACCTGAAAACCGAAATGGAGACAATAACAAAATCACAAACTGAGGTAATGCTGAAAATTGAAAGGCTGAAAAAACAATCAGGAACTACAGAGGCAAGCATAACTAACAGAATACAAGAGATGGAAGACAGAATCTCATGCAATGAAGATAATCTAGAGGAAATAGATTCATTGACAAAAGAAAGTCTTAAATCGAACAAATCCTTAACACAAAATATCCAGGAAATATGGGACAACATGAAAAGACCTTTGAACACCTGACTTTTGACAAAGAAGCTAAAACTATACAATGGAAAAAAGAAAGCATCTTCAACAAATGGTGCTGGCATAATTGGATGCTGGCATGTAGAAGACAACAGATAGATCCATATCTATCACCATGCACAAAACTTAAGTCCAAATGGATCACAGACCTCAACATCAATCCAGCCACACTGAACCTCTTAGAAAAGAAAGTGGGCAGTACCCTTGAACAAATTGGTACAGGTGACAGCTTCCTGAGCATAACACTAGTAGCACAGACACTGAGATCTACAATTAATAAATGGGACCTCCTGAAACTGAGTAGCTTCTGCAGGGCAAAGGACACAGTCAACAAGACAAAATGACAGCCTACAGAATGGGAAAAGATATTCACAAACCCCACATCTGACAGAGGGCTGATCTCCAAAATTTACAAAGAGCTCAAGAAGCAAGACTCCAGAACACCAAAGGATACAATTAAAAAATGGGGTACAGAACTAAATAGAGAATTCTCAATAGAGAAGTCCAAAATGGCCAAGAGACACTTGAGAAAGTGCTCAACATCTTTAGCAATTAGGGAAATGCAAACCTAAACAACTCTTAGATACCATCTCACTCCCATCAGAATGGCTAAAATCACAAACACTAATGACAGTTTATGCTGGAGAGGATGTGGATAAAGGGGTACACTCTTCTACTGCTAGTGGGAGTGCCAACTTGTGCAGCCTCTATGGAAATCAGTATGGAGATTCCTCAGGAAAATGGAAATTAGTCTGCCACAAGATCCAGCAATTCCACTCTTAGGCATATACTCAATAGATGTACCTTCATACAATAAGAAAATCTGCTCAACTATGTTCATAGCAGCATTATTTGTAATAGCCAGAACCTGGAAAGAACCTAGATGCCTGAAGAGTGGAAACAGAAAATGTGCTACATTTACACAATGGAGTACTACTCAGCAGAAAAAAAATGGAATCTTGAAATTTGCAGGCAAATGGATGGCACTACAAGAAACCATCCTGTTACAAAAAGACAAGCATGGTATGTACTCACTCATATATGGATTTTAGACATGGAGCAGGGCATTGACAGCCCACATTCCCACTGCCAGAGAGTCTGGGGTGCAGGGAGGACCCTAAGAGAGATATGCATGGTAACTGAGAGAAGGGTTAGGGGATGCGATCTCCTAGTTGGATTGGGGGAGGGGGAGGGTAGAAGGAGATGGGAGAAAGAGAGAGAGAAAAAGGAGGGGAGAGGAGGACATGGGAGAGCAGGAAGGTTGAGTCAGGGTAAGAATAAAGGAGAAAAGGATGGGAGATACCAGAAAAGAGGGAGCCAGTATAAGTTGGAGGAGAGATCTGACACTAGTGAGATCTTCACAGATCTACAATAATGACACCAACTAGCATTAAGGCTACCTTAAATGCCCTCCCATGATAATGAGAATGATGACTACCTTATATGCCATCCTAGAACTCTCATCCAGTGGCTGATGGAGGCAGAGGCAGACACCCACAGCTGGGGACTGAATTGAACTCCTGGAACCCAGTAGCAAAAAGTGATGAGCAAAGGAATCAAAATCGGGCTGGCAAAACCCACAGAGGCAGCTGACCTAAACGAGGGGGAACACATGGACCCCAGACTTATGACTGAGGGGCCAGCATGGGACTGATCCAGACATCCCTCCCACCAAACCTGGGTGACAGAGAGGAGGCCTTGGAAATCTGTGGGACCTTAGAGAGTAGAGCGGTACTTATTCCTGGCATACTTATTCCTCTCAGCCTGGACACATGGGGAAGAACCTAGACCCTTCCCGGGATGATGTGACAGACTCTGAAAATCACTCATGGAAGCCCTTGCCCTCCCTGGGGAGCGAAGGGGAGATGGAGTGGGGGTGAGGGATTGGGAGAATTGGAGGTGGGGGAGGAGGGTAGGGAGAGGGAACTGAAAGTGACATGCGTAAAAAGTTAAATTAAAAAAATATGGAAAAAATCTTAAAAAGTAATTTCTGATTATGCGAATCACAGGTAACTTAGATTCTGACACTGAAAATAACCTTACTTTTATGTTCTTTATGTGTTTCAGAGGCTTGAAGTAACAAGACGTTCTCACAACTTAGTTGCAGAAGACCTGACACATGATATATTAATCTGCATTTTAAATAGACACATAAAGCTGTGAGGTCTGTAGTTATGCCCTCTCTCTATCTATAACACCTTTAATCTGTGTGCATATGTGTGTATGCATATATGTATATGTGTGACCTTTATGTATATGTGCATGCACCATGTGCACTATTCTATGCATGCACATACTTATATGTGTGACACTTTTATGTGTATGTGTGGGCACATATACATCCATTGCATGCACATATGAGTATACATGTACTCATGTGTGACACCTTTATGTACAAATGTGTGCATACATATGCATTCTTCTATGTGTATATGCATGCACATGTGTGACCTTTTTTTATGTGCATTCCTGTGCACACATGCACTGTGTGCTCATTTATGTGTATGTGTGTGAACAAATGTACATTCCTGTGCATACCTGAATATGCATACATAAGCCTACTTTCTTATGTATGGATATGTGTACACGTGTACATCCCTGTGTGAATGTATGTGTGTGTCTATGAGCACAGGTGCACTCATTTATTACATATGTATACATATCGCCCCATTATGTATATGTGAATGCATATATATACAACCTTGTGCATGCATGAATGCATGTAAATAAGTGCACATTATATATACGTGTATACATCCCTTTATGTGTATGTATGTACATATATGTGTATCCCTGTCACATCCTTCTGTATGCAGGCATGTGTATACATGTGTATAAACATGGTATAGGCATGTATATTCACACACATGGGAATAAATGACTGTGGGGTGGAGAACTCAGGCCTTGAAACCCAACAGAGTCCCCCCAGCAGTCACCCAGAAGGCAAGCGACCATTCCTGCAACAGAGATGCCTTTACCTCTCAGATGGCCTGGGCATACCTGTGACAGCTAGCTGCCCAAGGAGCCTCTTGGTAATACACTGTGTAATCTGTGCTGTGGAGATGGGCAAGACGGCACATGACAGAGCTGGATTCCTGTGGCTTCCACTTATAGCTTTGCTCCCACCTGAGGTAAGCTTGGACAACTTGTCTAACGACATTGACCCTCAGTTTTCTTGCCTGTAAAGTGGGGAGCAAATGCTACGCTCCCTGAGTTCATATTATCTGTATTGTCCTACAGGAGCCAGACCTCTTCTTTAGAAGGAAATACAGTAGGGTTCCTTCACCTTCCCTTTCCATAGGTGTATGGAGCAGCCATCCCTGTCCTGTAAGGAAAGTAGAATGAAGGCAGAGATGAGTAACCTCCCGAGACCAGTTCTTGCAGCCAAGTGCTCACAATCAGCCAGGCAGCTGGGCAGCAGCCACACCTGCAGAGAAACTCTCTAGGGGTTCCAGGAGAGGAGCAGGGTCCTGATGATTGTCATGGTGTTTCCCAGCAAGCTTTCTGCTCTCAAACCAATCTTCCATATATTATTCCAGCTCATTAGCATAATCAGTAGTAATAAGTGATTAAACATTTACTCTTATAAATGCCAACAAACCATTAATCACTCTGCTTAGAGGTTTCACTGCTGTGAACTTTGTGGCTTAATTTTGCATGTTGTCTCTTGTCTGCTGCCCTTCCTGCTCAAAGTGGTACCTACCCAGCTAACCACCTGCTAACTCTTGTCATCATCCACTCTCCAGCAGCTGTCGGGGAAGACTCTGGCAGCTAGGGAAGCGAGCGGGTGGGGTGGGCAAATTCCTGCGAAGGAAGTGGAGGGACAGAGGGCAGCGACACCCAGACTTCACTACCACCATTTCAGATATCTCTGCCACTTGTCTACACAACAGGCAGGGTTGGGTTCCATGCTTAATAATATAACCCATCACACTCCAACTGTGTCATCCATTACTGTCACAGGCTAGACCTCCCCTTTCTCCATGCTCTTTTCTGGGAGGAATGAGATATTTGCCACCAGTACCCAGGGCAGCCTGTGCTAGGGAGGTACCAGCCTCTAGACCCTAGCTGATACGTAGCGCCTAAGAATGCGACTGAAACAGCTCTCACAGCACACAATGCAGCAGGAGCTTATCGGTGTCCTAAACCTTGTGCACTTTCAGGTCAGACTTGGTCCAGAGACCCAGTAATGTTGCCAGACACTAAGCACATAACCCCCTCAGCTCCACTGGCCTATCTCAGACTCCATGTTGTAGGAGCTGCAGAAGATCTTCCAGCAAGTTCTCACTGGGGTTCCCAAAGGACAGTGAGCCACTCCCCATCGCTGCTCCATTAGCTCCAAACCACTCCCAGACCAGCACTGGCTTTTGGTTGCTCACAGTGACAACATGGAGAGAAGAGGCAGAGGGGATCCCGTGCCTTACAGAACCTCAGGCAGCCACCTGTCCCACAAGTTGTCCAATCAATAAGTAATACTAGAGTGGCGGGCGGTGCCTTTATCCACCAACACAAGAAAAAGAAGCTGATGGTTCACTGTTGCATAGGAAGGAAGGCTGCGAGCCTTGCCTGACCAGGAACTACTGAAGTGGGAGTCAAAGTCTCACTGCGCAGAGCCTGCTTTGAGCAAACACAGCCCAGCCCATAGCACGAGTGGTCTGCAGATGTCTGTGTCGGATAGGAGAAATGTCAGAAGCACACCAGCAATGGGCCAAACCTGCTTTGTGGCAGAGCATCTGCTTACAGGGCAGATGTGAGCTCTGGGTTCCGTCGTGACACATAAAAACAAACAACAAGCTCGAGAGATGACTCAGCTGGTGGAACACTTCCCAAGTAAGCATGGGGACCTCAATTCAATCCCCCAGCACCCTCATAACAAGCCAAGTGTGGCAGCGCATGTTTGTAATCCCAGTGCTGGGAAGGGAAAGACAGGGGATCCCTGGGACTTGATGACCAGCCAGCCTGAGCAAATCAGCAAGCCCCAGACCAATGAGAGATCACATCCCAAAAGATAAATGCAGTGAAGAAAGATTCCTGAGGAGGTAAGGTTGGCTTCTGGCTTACATAAGCCCATGCACACAGGTCAACGCTCACACGAAGGTACACATACACGCATGCACAGGCACACACCACTACTTGGTTATCAAGGCTTTCGGGAGACATAGGCTATTCCAAGCAGGGAAACACACATGTAACCTGTGTCTCGAGAATACAAGGAGCACAGACACCACCCCACACAGGGACACTGGTGACACAGCAGGTTCAACATGCACAGTCAGTGAGCTTCACTCTTACAGGTGAGCTCCTGCACTTGCACACTCCTTTCAAGCAGTGTCCACCCCAGATCTGGGTCCCCTAACCCACACAATGTGTCCTTGATCAGGAGCTCAGGGCAGCCAGCACTGCCCCCTCAGCAGTTCACTATCTGCCTGGAAGGGTCACCACATCCCGAGCTTGAGGGACCTACAGATGCTCAGTTACCAGTGACACGAAATAAAGCATGTTAGTACCTCCAGTGTGCCGCTTAGTGTTTTGTCAGCCTGACATAAGCTAGGGACATCTGAGAAGGTGCTCCTGGGCTGAACACTGAACAAGCTAGCATGAACAAGCCAGGAAGCAGTGTTCTTGCATGGCCATGGCTTCAGTTCTTGCCTAGGTCCTTTGAGTTCCTACCTTGGCTTCACTCAGTGGACTATTATCTAGGATATGTAATATTTAACCCTATTCTCCCAGAGATGTTTTTGGTCATGGTCTGTATCACAGCAGTAGAAACCAAACTAACATCAGTTGAAACTTGATCACTAGACCCTGCTAATGTGTGTCACCAATGCAGGATCACAGTTGCTCATAGGCTTAGAACACAGGCTCCCCCCAGTTCTGCACCCCACTATCTCACACCTTTCCAAGCTCTGCTCAGAGCCCTGAGGGAGATTTGGTGCAAAGCCTAAAGATACAGGAGGATTGTGACTGTCAAAGTGGGGACCCTTGCATAAGCAGCTAAGGGGCATATTAACTAGCATATGACATACTCTAAAAGGCTCCAGCAAGTGTTAGGTAGAGACTACTGGAGACAGCGGGGAATGTGGTGCACAAGATCCCCACTCCCCAGGACTCCTGTATTTTGATAAAGAGACAATGAGCAAAGAAGCAAATACATCCCAGGAGTAGAAAGTGTGGCAAAGGCATGCATTCATCGCTGGATCCAGAGCAGTAAAGGGCAGCGCTGGGAGAAAGCAGATGTGCTTTCCCAGGTGACACTGACACCTGAGGTACAGGAACATGCCTCCAGACAAAATGCATGGCAGGAATTCCAGGCCAGAGCAGTAGGTTAGGCCTAAACAGATGCGGAAGTGGCTCACATACAGAGAAGCAACCAATGAGAAGGACGTGAGATTATTCAGAGAGCCCAGGCAGCATCCCCTGGAACATGATGACCACCACTGGAGTTAATGGGCACCCAATTGTGTTACAGAGCTGTGCTGAACAAGAGTCCAACCAGATGCCTGGGGTAACAAGACCAGAGTGGAGCTCAGCTTATCTGAGTCAAGCATACATGATGGGAACTGGTGGTAAGATCCTCCTACCCTGTGCCTGCCAGGGTCTTGGGAACAGCCTGTGATGAGTGGGTGAGTTCATCTCACATCACAACAAGGAGCAGTCCATGCAGGAAGAGGGGTATCACAGTACAGAGTTCTAGGGCACAGTTGGTGGCGAAATTTGACCTGTGGCAGAGCCTTTGAGGATGGCCTGAGGAGCCAAGCTTTTCTCCAGAAGTCTGTGTGAGTCTGAAGTTGAGCATCCTAAAAAACACTTTGGCATGAGAGTCTGTTTTCTTCAAGGATGCAGACCCTAATTGGCTACCAATGTTGCAGGAGATGGTCCTCTACCCATGCACATACAGTGGTCTCAGTTGATTAAAAACAAAAACAGAACATATGAAGCATACAGGGGAAAAGTAGTAGTGGAGATTGAGAGAAGCCATGGGTTGAGGGTAGAAGGGAGAATGAATTTGATCAAAACACATTGCATGTATGAAATTAGCAATAAAATTTTTAAACATTAGTTGTAAAGTAAACAATCATGCAAAAGTCTTATCCGGAAGGTAGGAAGACAAGAGTCAGGACTGTGACTGTGAGTCACATGGGACTCCTTCACTTGGGCTAGGACAATCTTTCTGTCTTCATTCATACAGCATGTCAGAGAGCCTCAATCATCTCTGGCTACCTTGTCACAGCATGTGAAGTCTGCTTCGGGCTGCTCTGAATTCCCTGGGGTGAGCAGGAGAAGACACGCCCGGCGGGCATCGTCAAGCGTACTTGCCAGGACAGAGGGTGGGTCTCTGTCTTCCAGTCTTCACCTGCCTCCAAACAGTGTGATTTGTAAGGTGTTGCAGCTGTCTTTGGCAAATCAGAACGAGGCTCCATTTAATTACTTTCCTAGCGCAGAGCATTTTGCTATGAGGGCACCTTACCTCTGCCAGAGAGACGGTGAGTTTGCCCTACTCTGCCTTCAAGAGCTTGAGTGTTTATCATTAGGCTGTGAAGCCAAGCAATCTTTAGGCTGGAGCTGACTGTTTTTAAGGCAGATTTATGCATTTAGAAATTTTTTAAAATCCCTATACCATGGAAATTACACAGACTGAAATCCAGAATTTGAGGACGGCGGGGGGGGGGGGGTTGGAAAGACTACATTTTTTTTAAAAGCAGAGTTGTATTCCAAACAGCAGCCAAGGGACCTGGTGGCATAGTATGTTATGATTCGATCGGAAGAGGCTCATTTAAATTGCAAATGAACATGAAATTGAGACTCTATCGCTATCTTCGCTCTGCTAATGTATAAGAATAAATGATCTCTGGATACAATGAAGTCTGTGTCCTCTTTGTTTGCAGTTTATATTAAAACCTCACTTGGATGAGATTTTCAGGCAGGTTTCCTAAAACGTTCCCTAAGGACAGAGGAATCCAATGACACCAGATTAAATACAAGAAACAATAAAAAAAGGTGTGTGCTTCATGTCATCAGGAAAGTCCCCAAACTTTGTATAAGAGGATGAATTATTCATTAAAGTTTTGGGGGAAAGTCCTAGTCTCAAAAAGGAAAAGGGCTTTTGAAGAAAGAGTGATTTTACAGAGAACAGTGCATCTATCTCTGGATACACTTTGTGGACTTGGGGCAGTCAGAGTAAGAGGGATGGCACCATGGGGCTCCCCTTCAAAGTGCCTCTCCCAGAGAGGTGGAGCTATCTGCCTCTGGTCTCACAGGGAGAAGAGGCCACCCTGAGCCAGGAATGTGCAGAGTAGGCAGGGAAACTCTTAGAATGAGGACCAGGCTAGAGTCAAGAATGAAAACTGGAAAGATGATGGACGGCGTCTTTCCAGGCACATGTCTACAGAGATGGGCCCTGGGCCTGACACCATCCTTGAGTGTCCAGCATATCTGATGGGAGACAGTGAAGCAACCTTCCTGCTACTCCCAGGGAGTGTGAGACCACTTGTGGTGAGGGGCAACCCATTCTCTTATTTTAATAGTGTTTTGTTGTACAGGGAAGTCAAGAACACCGTTCAAAACACTAGAGAATGCCATTCCCAAAGGAGAGCACTGAGCCTGCACGGTGACTCCACCCCACTGCTGGCTCTCCAGATATCCAGACATCCTGCCAAGACACTGGTTTGTCCTGCTCATGTTTCCTATCAGCCGCTGTCTCTTAGCAATTCTCCAAGATGTATTCATTCCCCCATAGATTTCTGAGAGAGAGGTGAGGCTACCATCACAGCCCTCCCCATCTCCTCCAGACCAGGCAGGATTCCCCAGGCTAGCTATCCCTAAAAGTCATTACATTCAATTATTTCTCTTTCCTGGTTGGTTGCAGATAGTAATTACTGTTTTTGCTCTCCATGGTTCTAATGGTCTTCCCAGTGTTAGATGCTGAGATAGGAAACCTGTGCTGCTATTTCTGTCCTTGCTCTGAGCATGAACCACCCTGGGGGAAGATGGCCAGAAGAGTATTGCCAGGAGGGATGCAAGGACCATGTGTGGGCAAATATATGTTATCCTGCTCAGCTAGGTTATGCTCCTTCCCAAAGACTGGCATTGTCCTCTCTTACCCAGCATGTCTGGGTGCTGGCATGTAGCAAACCTACACCATTTATCCTGGCCTATCTAATAACTGTTCCTTCATTTTTATTTTCTGTACACATATATTGTCATGTCAGTTTTTTTTTATTCTTCTTTGTTGATTTTTGTGCTCCTTTCCTCCTGGTCTTGGGAGCCCAGTGCCCACCAGTCCACATGCATACCCTGCTGGTGAGAGGGAGCCTGTAGACTAACTTGCACTAAGCCCAGCACATGTCTGCTCCTCAGTATTCCTTCCTGTCCAAACCAGGCTTGGGGAGGAGTCAGGCTGCTGTGTCTGACATCTCACTCCCCTACCTCTCCTGTTCCTTCCTGAGTCCCAGGGCTGAGAGACCTGACTCCACTTCCTGTTTGCCACGTTTGCTGCAATGCAAAGTGTTCTATATATCTGCTTACCCGGCACTGGGGAAGGCTTGTTGTACAGGATTTTAACTGTTATATAAACAGTGGCATAGCTGAGGCTCTCACATGCTCTGTTCTTAGACAGTTATACATTATCTCATTTCCTCTTCACAGTAATCCTACATGACGGAGACTTGTTCCCATTTCAGACATGAGAAGATCAGAAAGAAGAGAGTTGAGTTCCTTGCCCAATAACTCTCCCAGGTAAGGATGGGGTCTGGAAGTCCTTTATCATAACCCTTGGCAACCAGGGGACCAGATGGGTGCAGCCAGGATAGCCTAGCAGGAAGATATCGCTAAGGCACCATGGAGAAGAAGCCCTTGTTTTCATTCCTTGTGTTTTCCTAACTCAGGCTTTGTCTCTTTAATATTTAGTCTACCTATTACATTTCTTTGGAGTTTGAGATAAGGAGTGGATCTGGCTTTCTCCTCACAGATTGAGCTGGTTATTCCCTATAGGTCACTGGCTAATCCAGCCTTCCCAGCTGACCTTGAATGCCACCAGGAACACGTGGCCCATCCTGTCTCCCTGGTGTGGGCAGATTTTATGTTGTGTTCCACTGTCTGCCTGGCCTAAGTCACTCTCCATTTTTAGAAAACATACTCATGCTTAGGAGACTTACTTACCCCACAGTGTGGACACGTTTAAAGCCTGCTCATCCCTTAGCTGTCCTGGTGGCCTTCACACCTCTCTGGAGGTGCTGACTGGGATAGTGCTTTGAGATTAATTAGGAGAGAAATGACATCTTTATAATGTCACATTAATAATCCTTCCATTTGTTTGTCTTACTTTATTCCTTTCCGTAAAATTTTATGGCTCACCTCATATGGGACCAAAAACTGCTAGAGTGTACTTCCAGAACTCTACATTCTGTTGATATGAAGCTGTTTTATTTATTATGCTTTCCAACTGCTTCTAAAACCTTGCATTTAGGAAAATGATGGAGTTTTCTGGGAACAGGGTCACCACTATAATCAATTCACTGTACCAAGGTAGTTTTATAAACATTCTTCTCCCCACAATTAATGTGATCAATTATATTAATGTAGTACCTAATATTAAATCATTCAATTACCAAAATACTTGTGCATGTGACTGACTCTATAAACATACTGGTTTTACTGTGTATTGGTTTCCAAGAATTCTGCCACAACTCAGCATAAAAAAAAACTAGGTCCCTTAGGACAACAAAAATTTACTTCAGTCTGGGTTCTGTAGGCATAATCCAACCCTGTTCCTGTGCAGGGCAGTGGGGAGCAGCCACCCTACAGCCACCACCTCTTTGGCCCCTTCATTCCTTGGTTGCAAGTACATCACTCCATTCCTCATTTCTGTATTCCCACAGTCACCTCCCCTCTTTGTCTGTATCTTTATTTAGCTATGTGTATTTACTTACAAGGGTGCTGTTCACATTGAATCATGGACTCCCCCCACCATGCTCTCCTATCTTTACTGAATATAGCTGCAATGACCCTTGACTTCAAGGGTAGAAAAACCTTCCCAAGTCCTACATTTGCTTACAGAGCTCTACAGTCTTTCTCATGTCCCAATCATTGTTTCTCACGTACTGTCACAGTTATGCAGGACAGGCATGGAACAGAGATGAGTGTTCCTTCTTTGTATACATTGGGTTGTGAGCAGAGACGTTCTGAGAACGTGGCATTGTCAGTGATATTTATTTGTTTGACATTGGCATTCTTCCCATGGTTCATGTCCACAGGTGGATTGTGGCCACATGAAGCCAGAGCTGGTGTCCCAATGCTTCTTCAAGTATCAAACAAAGATTCCCCTCTCAAACCCAAGGGCTTCTCTTGGCAATGGGAGGGAAGGTTCCAGGGAAACAGGTGATAATCGTTCTGCCCAGATGCTTTGCCAGAGAATCCTTAGCCAGCAGCCTCTACCTCCTTACTAGGGGAGTACCTGGATCACCACTGTTAAACATGAGAGAATGGACATGCGGAAACATAGGTAAGGGGCATTCATCATGTGAACTGGCAGCAGCCTGAATGTGGGAAAGGCTTCAGGTCAGGGGCAGGCACTGTAGGGCCTGTAATGGTGTCTCTGCTAATCCCACCAAACAAAGACCACCAACCCAAACTATTGGCCAAACTAAAGCTATCTTTATTCTGTGCACAGCAAAGCCAGTGTGGTGGCTTTCTCCCTAAAGCAGGATTTGAGGGAATAGCCCGAACACCAAGGGTGTGAAGTTTTTATAGCTCAAACCCACAAAAGCTGGTAGTTTCCAAAGGCTGGGAATTTTCTGAAGGCTCATGGCGAGTGAAGTACAGAAGCAGATAGTAGTTTACAGTTACTTGGCAGAACATTTTGTGGTTTTCATAAGGTATAGGTCAAGGCTTAGTCAGGGTGTGCAGCAAGTCAGATTCCAGAAAAAAGGAAACTAACTTATTTAGACAAGGTGGCTCTGATCTTAAGATGGAGTCAGCTGGTCCATCTGTCTCCAGGCTGAGTGAAGCTGAGGGGTGAGGAGAGGCACAAATGGAAAATCAGAAGTGCTAGAGCCTGTCCATTCCTCAGGAGGAGCTCTTCACAATCCAGGAAGCCTGAGGCAACACTGGTACAGGTAGATGCTTCGAGGTAACAAAGACTAAGGAATTAGACCCACAAGAGCCAGATGGCAGGCCTCAGGTCCCTATGGAAACCCACTTTGCAAAACCATGGTGTGGTTTCCCAAACAACACCAAAAGTTGGAAAGCATCCTACCTTCATTTGTGAAACTCACATGTCCTCTTCATAGACGGCTCGGGGTTCTGGGGTTCTGAGCAGCTGGCTCTGCTTGGGCAGAACCAGGCCCTGAGAGCATGTCTGGAGAGTGCCAGGGATCGTCAGACTCAGCTGCCCACCTGCTCTCACCAAGCTGATCCCACGAGCAGACAGGACACATCAGAGCCTTGCTCTCACCTCATCCACAACCTTATGCCAGCTGACGCCACAGGGGCCATTGACCCAACAGACAGAGGGGCTGCAGATAAAAGCAGAATCCATGTTCTGTTCCTTGTAACAGATGACCCTGCCTGCATGCCTGCTTTCCCCATGCCTTCCATTACCTTTGATCAAGGAAAGTGGTCTGCACTTCCCCCGGGATTTCCTTTGTCTTCCATCCATCTGTATCTCTTTGGACTTCCAACCAGTCACCTCCAATACAGTGGAAATTACATTTGCACAGCAAGACTTTCCAGGTCATGTGTCCTTGTAGGAAAAGCTCGTAGAATCAGGAACCAAATGGAGACTTTTCATTGTTATCACAGAACAGCAAATGTTGTCCTTGTAGGACCCAGAACAAAACAAGTGTCAGCTCTGAACCTTCCCTCATACTAGAGAAGTGAGTTTTCCACTGTGAGGACTGTGTACCAGAAATGGAGCCACATCCCAAGCCCAGCAAAACCAAGTGCCTATGTGCTTTTCACCAAAGTAAAGATAAATTTTCTCTTGCAGGGGGTACACATGTCATGAAGAATGGCAATATTGATTCTTTGGTCATCTAGGATGAATGTGACTCTTTCAGATATGACATTCACTTTGTAGTGCCAGATAAGTCCTCACAAATGGCTGTCAAATGGTATTGGTGTAGCACAGATTTAAATGTGGAAACAGGAGATACCAAAAACAGCAGTTCTGAGTCCATTGGGAGATGAATGATAGCTCCCCTGCGTAAAGGGGTGACTGGACACCCCCCACAAAGATCGCAGCAGGTAGGACCTGAGCCTGACACGTTTCCCAAAGTTGTGGCTGGATTATCACCATTTTTCTGGGAGCTGAGAAGAAAAGCATCCCCACACTGAGCAGAGCAAGGAAGGACCAGGCAAAATTCTTGGGGCCCTGCTACTGTTTGAATGTGTCCCCAAATTTCTTATGTTTGAAATTTAACCCTTGAACTTGTATGCTAATGTTTTTGGGATTAGGAACCGAGGTGAGTCATGAGGGCTCCACCCCCAAAAGTGTAATTCATAGACTGGCAGATGGAAGGATTTATGGTCTGTAGAGGGCATGGCTTTGCTAGGAAGCAGCTCTCACTAGCATGTTTCCCCCGCCTTCATGGGAGGCACTCTAGAACATCAGTCACCATCCAGAGCCCAATGGATGCTGAGCCCAGCTTTAACCCCAATATCTGCTCTGGGTTTTTATTATTCATGGTACAAGACTCCCCAAGAAAGTCACCCAACACCAACTATGCAAAGCTCCCCGCCCCTGTGCACAGGAACAGCAATATTGGGGTCAGTGTCTGCCTGGTACTGACCACCTCCACCTAGGTGGGAAGTGGCTTCAGGGAAGAGAACAATGAACTCTGTCCAGGCGAGCAGAGCCTCTTCCCCCTGACTCCAGCTCTCAGTCTGTGGAGAAAAGCCCCACCCACTCTACACTGCTGAGTTTAGAGGACTCATCCAGAGGATTTACTTTTAATTTCAGGACAGAATTGGAATGCCCCCATTGTGTCTGCTTTCCAATAAACTGATAATGCTCATATTTCATTATCTCCATTTGATGAAAAGAATAGCAATACATCAGCAAACTATTGGTGAACCTGGGTTCTCTAGAACTTAATCCCCAGGCTTAATGAGTGAAAAGTTAAAAAACAAATCAGGTTGTTAAGGCAGCATTTGCTCTCAGCTCTGGAACTTGGGTTCTTTGCAAAGTAAGCACAGCGTTGCTCAATTACTTTTCTCCCCGTGCCTTTTCTCTTTTTAATCCAAAGTAAAAAATTATCTCTGCAAACCCTTTTTTGGGATTACCAAAATGCTGAGGTTCTCAAATCTGTCATCTCCTTTTTTAAGCACAAGCCCAGTGACAGCCTGTGTCAGTGTTGTGTAACAAGTTGGTGGCTCTACAGGGGCAGGCGGGGTGTTGCTGCCCACCCACAATTCTCTGCCTTTCCTCCTGAGAGCCATGACAGCACATGAGGAGGGTCTCAGTGGCCATGAGTGGGGTAAGTCAATGAGAGGTATGGCCCGGGAAGATGGGAGGTTCCCTTGATTAGAATGACAGAGGAGGCTTGACATGAGGCGTCTGGGGTGCTAAGCTGCATGTTGGCATCAGATCACCAAAGACACATTTGAGGAAGGCAACAGCCCACAGTCATGCTGTCTGTTTTTTATTTAACCAGTGAGCCTCCCAGTCCACATTGCTGTTCCCACAAGATCATGCAAACAAGACCAAAGAAGCCAGCTTGTTGACAAGCTGATCCCAGAGCCCAAAGGGATAGAGTTGGAATTAGAGAGAGAAACTGCCACCTCACAGTAGGGTTCATCACTGTATGTGGTCACCACTGACAGAGATGTCAAGAAGCTACCTTACTGAAGGAAGGGGAGATGGCTCTGCAGAGAACAAGGAACACTACTGGGCTGACCCATGATCTTGTTCTTAAGTTCAGCAGGAGCTACATGGCACTTAAATTACAGAAGGCTGGGGAATGAATCTAAAGAGACAGGGAGGCTCTGAAGGAAGTGTTTAACCTTTTGCTTGTGTTTGACTCTAACTCATGACCAAATGTACTCATGTGGCCAAAGATGATGAAATTGTTGCCCCAAACAGCTACTGACATTAAAACTTAGATACTCTGGTCTGTTTAAGAAAGCTACATTTCTCATGACTGTACCATCTCTCCGTCCACCCTATGGGACACTGTCTCCTTTACAGGTTGGGCTCCGTGGCAGGGTCATATCCAGCCCTACAAATCTCAAGGTCCCTTTGTACAACCAACCTCTGACAGGCTGTTGTATGAATTTTTGTTTGCATGGTTCTGTTTATGGGCAGCTACACCACTGATAAAGAATCTCTTTCTTTCTCAGCCAGTATGAACTGTCTACACATCTTTGGGGAAGATTTTAGCCTTAGAAGTCCCTCCTCCAGTGACCATTATCAATCTATATATCCTTGGGAAAGATTGTGGTCTCATGAGGCCCTTCCCTAATAATTATTTATAAATCTTGGGGAAGAAATGGAGGGATATGGGGCCTTGTGATGGGAGATTAATGGCCCAACATATACAGGTATCTTTAGATAATTACAGCTACTGGAAGTTCAAAAAGCCAATGGCAATGTAACACTTCAGGACAACGTTCCACAATATAGGCATACACAAAAAACAAAGCCACAGACAGCAGGAACAAAATTGAACACTGGTTTCACATCCAAGGAGGGGCATAGCCACCATGAGACAAATATGAAGCTGCCCCTCAAGTCATCTGGTTCTTTCATTAAAATTTCTCTGGTCTCTTAGTAATGACCCACTGTTGGAAAGTGATTGCCCAAGCTGACCTTGAGCTTTGAAACCTGCTGTATCAGAAGCCAGTGACCCAGTACTATCCTGTGCTTATTAAGTAAGGAATAAGAGTGCCAAAGGACCAAAAAAGCCAGATTTGTGACAAACTGTTCCCAGAGCCCAAAAGGATAAAGTTGAGATCAGAGGAAGAAGCTACCTCCACATCACATAGAGAGGGGTTCATCAGTGGGTGTGGTTACCATTGACAGAGATGTCAAGAGCTCCATTTGCACACTAGGGCTAAGGTCTTTTTGTTGATGGGGAGTTGAGCATATTCAACTCTGTAGGTTTATAGGGTCATTATACACATGTGTCCCCTTTTGGCAGAAGGAATCATTGCACAAAAAATAGGGATTTTCCACCTCAAGCCTAGGAAACAGGAGGCAGGGATGAAAATCTAAAGGTGAGAAATTTGGATTGCTCTGCCTTCTTGTTCAAGTGTTTTACAACCCTGAGGCTGGTTCATGCAGGGGCCTGCCAGACTGGCAAATGGAGAGAGACAGACAGAATGCAGGGAGAAAGGACCATGGGTAAAAGGATATCCATGTAGGAAGGGCAGGGCAGGGAAGCAGGTGGCCCGGGGTTGGCATATATAGAAGACAGGAACTCCAAACCCCACACACTCAGCTAAGGGAAGCAGGGAAGCAAAGCCAGCCAGCAGTACACCCACTTCCCACTGCCCCCACCATCCTGCCAAGTGGTATCCCCTCCCTGCCAGGATGGGCATGTCTCAGGGCCCAGACTTAGAAGCCTTGTGGCTCTACACTTGTGCCTTCGACCCTCTGACTGTGCTTCCTGCGATATAAACTGAATGTTAGCAGCAGATAAGAGTGTGGGAGCCTCAGGCTGCTGATGGTGACCAGGAGATACTAGAACAATTCCCTTAGAAAGACTCTTTTCTCCCGTCCCAGTGACACTCTCTGGGGTCATCTCCCCCCACAATGTGTTTCCATTCATTCATTACAACTCCTGAAGGCTATCTCTTCATTTTTATGTCTTAGGAAGCAGAGACACCGAAGGGTAAAGACACACGTCATTCCCATCACCAGCAGAAATGGACCACTTGCTGACACAGTGATTAGTAGGGAGAATTCCCAGGCAGGCCTCAAGACTGGAGCCCATGCCTGTCCCTCCCCCTTCTCTCTGCACCTTCTCCCACTTGGGAACGCTCTAAGAATCAAGCTTTCAGCTGCTCTACAGAGGCAAGGTCCAAAACTCAGCCTCCGAGTGACAGGGGCTCAGCAGGCTGACTCGCCTCCCTGCACTGAGTAGACTCTCATCAAATGATGTTGGCAGCCAAGTGGAAATACCGCGAGAACATTCTCCATTCAACAGGAGTTACATGTGTGGTCTGAACCTGGTCACACACCCATGCCTGCCAAACAGAGATCGATGGCAGGAGACCTGGGCTATGTCCAGACCTAGCTGGTGGGAAAGAGCCTAGCTCTACACAAGGGACAAAGAAAAATAAGCCAACATGAACACATGGATCAGACCTTCACCCAGTGTTGAGCGGCAGCAGGGGGACATTATAAGCCCCAGAAATGTCCAGGGGATGGCATTTGGAAAACCTTCTAGGATCCAAGGAGCTTGTCTTCTTCATCAACCCTGGAACAGGCAGCAAAACCAGAGAAGTAAACCCCTGCAGGTTGCTGGGCTGTGTCTAACAAGGCCTCCTCCTGCTCAGTTCAGCAGGGGAAGAGGACAGGGCTGAGGGTAGCTGGAGAAGCGGACACCTCTAGCTGGAACCTTCTCCAGAGGCAAGCCAGGGAGGGCAGGGGGAGAGAACCGCTGCAGAGCATAGCAGGACCACAGCCCCTCTTCCTGCTCCTAGTGCTGAGGGTCAGTTCCAGTACCCTGTTCGTGTCAGGCAAGTGCTCTACCGCAGACTAAACCCCAACCCCCAGCCGTAAAGCCTCCTGCTCTGGCTGTAGTGAGGCCCTGGGAGCAGCTGTGCACACAGGAATAGACGGTTTATTTTCCTGAGCTTTGGCTCCTGCTCAGGGCCCTAAAGAGAAGAATTCACACCAATCTAAAAAGGGATTTATCAATCTTGCCTCCTGCCAAGCCTCATCCTTTGTAAAAATAGCTGGTGGTTAGGTTTTCTGGGGCAGAGCTCCACCAGTTACCTGAGGCTTTGGGAGCTAAAGAGGAGGGGTGCTGGTTGAGATGTCAAGAGCCAAGTCTAAAACGGTCCTTGTCACAGGACCCATGCCAGGGTTCACCCAGCCTGCCTGCAAGGGCTCAAGAGAATGTGGGTGAGAACACATGAGTCTCTGCTCCTGCAGAAGCCGTCAGCAACCAGTTCACTTTCTCATGTGTTCGCAAACTCTATGGAGCACCTACCTGGACCAGACAATACTCTTAGGAATGTTACAGTGCCACCTGAGCCTCATGAAGATTAGGTCCCATAGGAGAGAGATGGACAACTCTACCAGAGCCCAGGTTGCCTGAGGGGCACTGGTGACTGTGTAGAGCTGTAGCAGTTCCTCGAGGTAGTTGACAAGAAGCTCAATAGTGAGAAAATGGAAGCCAGAGGCTACTTGGGACCAGTACCAACAGCACACACAGCCCCGTCCAGGGGAAAACTGTGCTCTACACCCATGCAACTTATTTTGACCTGTGGAAGGATCACACAGCAGGGAACAGTTTAACATGACTATTTGGCCACTTAAGGACTAAGTTAATGTTTTAGCCACTATTACTGAGAATGCATGTTCACAGTTAGCATTTATCCCAGAGACATTTGGCATGTTTTGGATCCGTCGCTGCTAACTTCACCACCACTGTTGGAAATAGCATTTTGTCAATGTGATATGCAAATAAGACCCAAATGTAATTTCTTATGTAAATAAGTCACAATTCCCAAAAAAGAACTGTGGAAACAGAGCTTCTTTCAACGTAAATCCATATGGCCATTTATGTCACTTATAAAATCTAACTCACAGGGCTGTTGCAGTGCTCTGATATACGGCTGCTACGACTGAGTGTTACTGCATTCAAAGGAAGATTCACGTTGCAAAGGCTTAAGCGTCTCAACCAGTATGTTGGGTTAATTACCTTTGTGACTGAAGCTGGATGGCGCAAAAGCCCATTTTTGCCTTCATGCAGAGAAGCTGGGTGTATTGTATTCTGGATGTATTGAGAACAGCCTTTGAACGGCTGTTTCATAGTTCCTTAAATGAGATACAGTAAAATCTCATTATAACAGACCTCTCCTGGATTTGGTCAAATGTTCAGTTAATTCAGCCATTCACTGTATACAGTAAATTCTCCTGATCTTATCTGTTCAGACCAGGACACAGATTCTGCCTCTGGCCACTGAAAATGACACAAGTTAGAAGTGACCCACCAGGCTTACCCTCCTGGATTCCCATTGTAACCTTTTTCTGGGTCCAGCCCTATTTTGCCTCACTGCTGGCAACCTCCTCTGTGCTCCTAATCATGACAATAGGGAGCTTGGTTGGAATGACTGAAGCTCTCCTTCTAGAACAGGAGTCTTGATGTTCACTTTGTCTATCCCTGGAGATGACATGGTGTCTGTATTTAGGCCCTGGGCAGATGGCCACCTAGAGTCCCTAGTGCTGCCTGTAAGAATCCAACCCTGCTGAAAATGAACTTGGCTACTGGGAAAATGACCTGCCAAAACAGAAAGGAGCCAGGAGAGGGCCCGATATTGCGTCTCATAAGCACCCCACTTGCTGACAGCTGGCTATGCTCTATCTGCTCTGGGCTCTGTGGGAAGCTTGGACAGCCTGGTTCCCAATGATTCTGATGAGGGGAAAGGATGCTGCCACCTTTCCACTCAAGGTCCCAGATGAGAGAGTGTCACTGCAGTTGGAGTGCTCCTGACTCATAGGTGACACTTTCAACTTTCAGATCTTTGGGATCTCCTAAACTCTCCTGAAGGGACTGTAGGCAGCCATGCTCAGCGGTGTCAAATATGAAAGAAAGCAGGATGGGATTTTCCTGGAGCCTCCCCATTCTATTCCCACACTCGTACTCCTTACATTTCTTCTTCCCTCCAGGAAGCAAGAACTTCCTCTCTCCAGAAGCCAGAGGCTGGATGTTTGGATGCAGTTTCCATAGCCTGTTGTGAACAAGCAGACCACGCAGCTCGCCCCTCCAGATGTTTATTCTCTAGGGAGAAAGAACTGCTGCCGTGGAAATCTAGACAACCCTGGCTTCAAGCTACTTCAGTGCTGTCGGGGAAGTAGAGGGAGGTCAGCGTGCAGAAGCTCATATCCTAAAGGACCTCTAGGTCCATTGCTCTCCATCTGTACTAAGAGCAGGATCACACAGAACAATGGGGGTCCTTACAGCCCTACTGCACATTACATGAGGTACTTTTCTCACTGCCTTGAAAAAAATATCCAACAAAAAAAAACTCGGTGGAGGGGATTTTTTTTTGTCTCACCCTAAGGGCCTGCTTCCTTTAGTCATGACCCATATCCTGAAGGCTCTGCAGACTTCAAAACAGTGCTACAAGCTAGGACCAAGTATTTAAATTACATCTCCATGGGAACATCCCGTAGTCAAGCCATGTTAAATGGCATGAAACTCCAGTTCCAGAAGCCACTGTGATACCACACCAATTTCTCATGGCCACTCTCATGGATGAGAGAGAATATGTGATCAAGTGGCCAGGGGACTTTCTCCAAAGGAGCAGTAAATGGCAAAGGACTCTTCCTACTAGACAACGGTGGGTAGCCTTTCCTGAGGCTTGTGTCCTAGATGACTCAGAGATGGAACTTGATCAGTTCTGATTGTGTTGTATCTGGGCTGGACTTCTGATGAGGACACTATCCATGACCTTCCTAGGGGTGGCTGAGTGGAGAAATTCCATCTGCAGCAAGAAACTGAAGATGGCAGACACTGGACCCCATGGCCTGAGTGTGGATCCAGGCAGTCACTGGATATGTAGATGCCTCGACCTGGTGTCAGGGATCAGGGTCCAAGCACCAGGGTACACTGGTACCTGGGAAGCCTGCAGGCCTCAGGAGCTTTCATCAACAACATCTCTGGAGGCCTGGACTGAAAAGTCACATTTTGTATAAACAGCTGCAGGCAATTTTATTCTAGTTTACAGTTTAACAATATCAAGGGATAAAATAGAATGGGCTGAGAAACCCAAGGGTACTGATCACCTGCACCGTGCACTCATGCGTGAAGGCTGTTGGAGACACATATTTCACTGATGCCCCAATGCCTTTCCATGAATGACTTTCCTTCTTGTGTGTGTGGAATGTCTGTTTATTGCCACCATGTACACACTTATATTAAAGGAAATGGAGACAAGACAGAGTCCAGGCTCCCAAGAACCCTGAGGTGGAGCTACGTAATAGCAGCAAAGACTCCCTCTACACATGCCCAGGCACATGCCCAGTGTTTGCTGCTTGTACCAGTATTCCAGGAGAGCAGTGCTGTCTAGGTAACAGTCACTCCAGGGAGTGGGTATATGCAGGCCTTGGCACTCACCCAGGTCTCAAAGGGTTTCATATGCCCCTTGTGGCTAGTAAGAGTTTTACATGGGGGACCCACCTAGAGAGTCTGAGCCCCATACTACTGGTCAGAGTTGAATTTCAGAAAGAGCTCGAGGGATACAGAGAACAAGACAGGAGCAGGTAGGGCAGCCATCAGGAGAACCCAGCACGCTGTGATGAGCTGGGACTCTGAGGTGAATCGGCTAAACCCACCTACACAAGGGGAGCCTTGCATGGATGAAGACAAAACAAGAGAAATGTTTGTCCTCACGGTTTAGGAAGAGGAAATAGAAGAGTGCTCCTTTAGGAGAAACAGGAAAAAACAAATCCCCTGTCACTCTAGTAACCAGAGGCTCTCAGTGTTCAACATGGCGAGGGCAAAGACAGGTGAGCATCCAGGGAAGTGAGCTGGACTCAAATCCTGCAGGGACATCTTATAGTGGACCATAGCCTCCTTCTCTCTCCCTCTCCTGCCCCACAGTTGTGGCCTCTGATACCTGTGAGAGAGGCTTTTCCAGTGTGAGAGGAAACCGCTCAGAAAATGAAGGCTCCAATTTCAGAGGTGTGCTTGTTATGGTCTCTTTATAAAGCAAGGCCACACGTGAGAACTGCTACTGAAACATGAGTGGGTGTCACTGGTAATTCTAATTACAGGAGAGGGTGCGCGGATTAACGCTACGTCCTGAGCCGTTATGACAGCATGGCAAAGGGAAATGCCCTCTACTTGGGGCACCCTAATTTGTTCTTCTACCAGTGTGTTTATTTCAAATTAATATGCTTATGATGGGGACCTTGCCTGCATTGTGTCGCCATGGGAGACAGACAGTAGGGGCTGAGGCAATTAGAAGCAGGACCCTGAAGGAGTTTCACTGTCCAAGTGTACCCAATGCTGAGACCATGAGTGGTTTCCCTTTAGATTCCCAGATTACACAGGAGACTTAGAAGCCGTAGGCTGACAGGTTCTAATCATGGAAGAGCTGTGTAATTACATGAGTGTTCTGTAAACCATTTAATTTCACTAAGACTGTGATAGACAGAGTGACTTACAATTGTATCTATAATTGCCTTGCTTTAAACTTTTATAATATAAGACACTGATAAGAAAAAGTGATGTGTTTTTCTCTCTTTACCAGATTAGATCTAAGACCAATGGGCACTGTAGAGAAGGAAAAACCACAGCACATGAATTTTTGAAGCTTATTTTAACAGCTTTTTTAGGTGTAATGGACATACTGTAAAATGCACATATTGGAGTATATTATTTAATGTCTGTAAGTCTATATGCATTGTAAATCCAGCGCTACCATCAAGTGTCACTCCCAGAGGTTCCTCATGCACCTTTGTCATCTCTCCAACTCCCCTTTCCCCTTGCCCCTCCCCCTCCTCCTCCTCTTCCCCTCCCCCTCCTCACCTTCTTCACCTCCTCCTCATCCTCCTCCTCACCTCCTCCTCATCCCACTCCCTCTCCTCCCCCCTCTGCATAGGTAGAGATGCCCTAGTGGACAGGATGTAAACCGAATCACAGAATGTGTTTTTAGGGAGGAAGGAGTCTGGCTTCTACTCAGTATAATTATTTTGAGATTCAGTTGTGATATCACCATGCACATTGTGTTTTATTGCTAAGTGGCTGTCCTAATTCTATTCTGTTACTGTGGTAAAGCTCTCTGACCAAAAGCAGCTTGGTGGAGGAAAGGGTTTATTTCCTCTCACACTTCCAAGTCACAATCCATCATCAAGGAAGTCAGGACAGGAACTCAAGCAGGAACTTAAAGGACAAAGCACAGGGGCTTGCTGCTTGCTGGCTGGAGCTCAGCTACTTTTCATATGTTCTCCAGGCCCAGCTGCCCACAGTGAGCCAGGCCCTCCCATATCAACCATCAACCAAGGCAATAAAGACATGGCCACAAGCCAATCCACCCGCTGACACACTTCCACTGTTTCCATTGTGTTGTCACACATCATTGTGGAGTCACATGCCTTGAGGCTTCTTAGATAACCCTACATAACTAAGATGACTGCAGTCTGCGGAGATAATACCTCAGTCAGTATAGTGTTTTCCATGCAAGCATTAGAACTTGAGTTCCATTCTCCATAACCCACATTTTAAATACTTACTGCAAATGTTCAGAATTTCAGCTCTGGGAAGGGAAAAGAAGGAAGGTCCCTGGGGCTCTCTAGCCAACCAACCTAATCTACTTCATGAGTCCCAGGCCAATGAGAGATCTTGCCTCAAAAACATGTGGATGGTGTCTGAAACAATGGCAGCCACGGCTGTTCTGTGGCATTACACACACACATGAACATGCACACAGAGGAAAACACACACATGCACAAACTGGGTCATGGAGCTAGGCATAGGTTTGATTTTTAAGAAGCTAGGGGGATGCTCTCTAACAAGCTTACTGTTCCAAGCGCCCACCAGCAGTGTGGAGTCCAATTATTCGGCATCCACCTGCCTGCACTGGGTATGGGCAAACTTTAAATTCTAGATATCCTAATAGGTGTATTGTGGTGCCACATTAGACTTCAAATTTGCATTTCTATGATAAGTAACAATAGGGAGACTCTCTGTGTGCTGCTCATATGTAAATCCCTTGTTCAAATGTGTCACCTCAAAAGAACCTCCTACAAGTTTATTTTCTTAGTAATGTAATTCAAAGAGCCAAGTTACTGGGGCTAAAGAGAAGAGATGGCTAGCTGAACTCAAGGAACACAGTGACAGAGAGGGGGGACTGGGCTGGTTTAACCCCCAGAAACAGCTGACCTGAACTAGATGGAGCTCTTGGACCCCAGACTGATGTCTGGGAATCCAGCATGGGACTGATCAAGACCCCCTGAATGTGGGTGTCAGTGAGGAGTCCTAGGCAATCTATGGGGCCTTGGGTAGTAGATCAGTGTTTATCCCTGGCATACAAATGGACTTTGGGTGCCCATCCAACAATGAGAGATCCACTCTCACCCTGGACTCTTGGGGGAGGGTCTAAGCCCTGCCCTGGATGAAATGACAGACTATGGACACCCTCATGGAGGGCCTCACCCTCCCTGGGGAAAGGAGGGGGCATTGGAAGGGGTTGGTGGGAGGGCGTGGGAGGAAGAGAGGGAAAGAGAGAGGGACCTGGGATTGACATGTGAAGCAACCTTGTTTCTCATTTAAATTTAAATTTGAAAACAAAAATAAATAAAAGGAAAAAAGAGCACTTGCTGTGAGAGCAATAGAACCTAAGTTCAAACTCCCCAGCAACTGCATCAAAACCCAACAGTGATCACATATACCAGTGGCCCAGCAGTGAGAGATGGAGGTGCAGAGGCAGGTGTGTCCCAAGAGTTTGCTGGTCAGCCATCTCAGTCAAAACTGCCATCTTCATGCTCAGTGAGAGACCTTGTACAAAGTAAGGTAAAGGATAACAGAAGACATCCAGTCCCTTCCCTGGCCTCTGCATATACGTGTGTGAGCATATACACCTGTGTACACACATGCAAATACATCACACATGCGCGTGCACACACACACAAGCATAGCACACATGCACACACACGCACACACGCACACACGCGTGCGCGCACGCACACACACGCGCATGCGCACGTGCATCAACCATTAACATAAAAATAAATGGCTAAATTATGAAGTATTTGGTCGGTTTGTCAGTTTCTTTTAGCATATTTTATTTGACAATTTTATACATGTATACAGTGTATTTTTATCATATCCCTCCCAACTCCTTCCACTCTCCCTTGACACCCCCCAACAGGATTCCTCCTATGCATGTCCTCTCTTTTTTTGGTAACTCACAAAAGCCAGTTCGTACTGCCTGCCGGGATGTTGGCTGCTTTAGTCAGCTTAATCTTGCTCAGGCCTTGAAATCTCTTTTCTTATATCAACTTTTCTATGGTAAATATTAAAAATTCTTGACATAACCCAAATTTACAAGGGCTTTCTTTACATTTTTTTCTAGATTTATAGATTCAGGTCTGAGTCTATGACCTTTTTTGAGTTGGTTTTTACATATGATAAGATACTGAAGTTCATTTTTCTTTTCTTTCTGCAAGTGGTTGGCCAGTTATCCTAGACCCATCTGTAGAAGAGATGGCTGCTCCTCTCTGAGTTTCCTGTGGACATTGTTGGTTCATAGTCAGTTGGACATATGTGTGAGTTAGCTCTTCTGAGTCATGCTTCTTTTCCATTGTTCTATTTCATCTCCTCAAAATTCCCATGTGGGTTTTAAATGTAAGCTGTCAGTTCAAACACTAAAATCCTGGAATTTTTGTTGGGCTCACATCAGCAGCAATGCGGGGAAAACCAACACCATAATATATTGTTTCCTCATCCCCAGATACAGCCAAACTCTCTAGTCCTTTAGTTCTATCATTTTTCTCAGAAAATTTTGTGGTTTTCACTCTATAGTATTGCAACTCCTTGGTCAGATTTATTCTTACAAGTTTCATATTCTGAGACTATTACACAAAGGGTTTTAAATTATTAATCAGAGTCGTTGCTCATAAATGGAAATGCAGTTGACTTTTGCCCACAGACCTGGTCTTCGATTTTTCTGAAGTTACTTGTCAGTGTCTGAAACCCTTTCTTCTTCAAGACGCATGTCAGCATGCCTCATCCGAGGAGCAGAGAAATGAAATGGGACAGACACTTACTGAAATCCGCAGCTGACCTCATCCATAAGGCAAAACAACTAGGAAAATGATGGAAATGCCCATCCTCACCACCTCTACTAAATCTGGAACCAGATCTGGCCAGTGAAACAAGGCAGGGAGAGGCAGCAAAAGCTGCCCAGTTTGGAAAGAGTGTAATAAAAATTTACTCTCAGATGGCATGCCTTCTTGTACAGGCTCCATGGGATCTAGCCAGCTTTGCTCTTAGGTGGCTTTAGGCTATGTCAAATTGACAACGAACAACAATCAGGGCAGTGCCATCATCATGTCATGGAATTTCATGTTTATTTGCCAAGATTTGTATTTAGAAATGAGTGCTGGGTTTTGGTGCATTTTTAAAGCCCTGTGTCTGTCGACCTTTCTGGTGTGTGAGCTTTGACTCTTCTGTGTCTCTTCAGGTTTCCTTACTGCACTTGGGGTTTGCAGTACTGTCTTCAGCTGCTCATTCTCTGCCTTCCAGCATCAATGGGCTGCTGTGCTGCTTTAGTAGTCACACTCCCTCGACAGTGCGGACCATCTCTCCCCTCCTGTTTCTGGAAGCCTGCTGTCATAGGTACAGTGCATGAGCCCCACCACGCACTGCACTTGTTCTACCTCGAATAATTATTTACTTTGAAGCACCTTTAGAAACAGCAGGGCTAGATCAGTGGTTACAGATCCTTGCCCCTCCTCCCCTTTTTGTGAAGCCACGTTGATGTCTCCTGAAATTACTCCTCTGCCTGGCGACTTTAACATTTCTGTGTGCATGTCTTCTGGGAATAGATTTTTTTTAAGGTTTTGTATGTACAGAAAGGTCTATTTTGACTTTATTTTTGAAAGGTACTTTTACCTGCTATAAAATTCCAGGCTGAATTATTTTCCCTTTCAGTTCTATACAGAGTTTTCTCTGCTATCATCTGTCTTGTAACATTTCTGAAGAGGAGTCTGCGTCAACTGCTGTCTTTGCTCTTCCATGTGTGATGGGAAGAACCTGGTTCGTGCTGCTTAATCTGTTTAGGGACATCTTACATTTTCTTCTGTTTTTTCCCCCTGAGAACCTCTATTGCCATGTGCTCAGCAGCACAATTGTATGTGATGTGATGCTGACCCACTGCTGAGTGTTTCCATCTCATACACTGTAGCTTTCCTGTCTAGTTCAAGAACACATTGTCTTCTGCGTCTTGTCTTTTCTGTCTAGCTTTCGATAAATAAACATTATCCTTGTATTTAACATTACATCAGAGAAAAATATTGTTAATTATAATGACATGAGTTTTCTGAAAGCATAACTTTATTCTACTTAATAAAGGCAATTAACAAATCTGCAACTGTTGTTTTAATTGTATATCTTTATCAGTACTGTGTTCACGCTTGAGGGGGGAGTGTGGATTGAGAAATGACGGGTAAAGATATTAAGGAAAAGACAGAGACACAGAATAGAGTTGGGAGGGCAATCCAGCAAATACTGAATGCCCCCAAGTCTATTCTTCAACATTCTTATACACCCAAACCAAAATGGGGAAAATGGCAAAAGACTTCTTTATCGTAATACAAGAAAGTAACACACTGTCTTCCTTAATTCTCCAAACACTTAGTAAACATGCCTTAGACTAAATCTCTTGTTATCTGGCCTTGAGAGTTAAGAGAAAACAAACCTTAGATCAAGTCTCTTGTTATTTAAATAAGACATCCAGAACTAAGACCAGACATCCCACAGTGGCCACGCCTGAGACCTTTAGATCTTATGACTATAACCTTGGAAGAGTAAGGATAGTTTTAAACTTTCTGACCTTAAGCCAAGATGATGCAAAGGCATTTTTATGGGCCCTAACTGTGTATATTTATCCCTTCGCTTTCTCTCTCATATATTTGATGTGGTTACAACAGTGAAAGTATCAGTCTTGTTCTCATACCACCTGTCATTCTGGACTGGTTGTGATTAAATGACATGCCTGCTACTTTGCACACCTGATCTTTTTCACTACACACCAGACATTGTGGGTTTCACCCTACTGAGTATCATAGATTCTTATATTCCTCTAAATGTGGCTTTGTTTCTTTCTGTGGCACAAACATTTAGAATCATCCAGTCCCTCTGGCTTGTATGTAAGCTTGATTAGGAAGAACCAAGGTGACGTGAACTGAACCAGCCTTTCCTCATAGCAGAGGCAAGCCCTGCCCCTCTGCTGTGTGTGGTAATTGGAAGTAAGGGAGCTGCTGCCTCTAATACGTTGGTGTTGTTTCCTTCACCTTGCCTGATGTTCTCACGCACACGTGTTGGCCAGCCTTCACCTTGGCATCAGAAGGTTGCAAAATTCCAGTCACATGGACTTCCCCAGACTCGGAGCTGTCTTAACATACAGGGAGGTAAGATAGGCTTTGCCTGGACCCCTCCATAGGCACAGGACTGCAAACCCACCAGGTACCATTGGAGACTTGATCATCTCTAGCCTGTCATGAGTCATCGTCTATCACTGACTGATATTCATTATCCCGACAAGCATTGTTCCCTATATTTTCTGTTTTTAAAGATAAGTTTCTCTTGAAGGGTAACTCTGGTACCTTCTACTCCAAATAAACCAAAAGAAAGAAAGAGACAAGAAAAAATTTTAAAGTCCAATCATATTAAACTTATAAAGATATACAATTAAAATGACAATTGCCGATTTATTTATTTATTTATTTATTTATTTATTTATTTGGTTTTACAAGACAAGGTTTCTCTGTATTGTTTTGGAGGCTGTCGGTCCAGCCCAGCCTCAAACTCACAGAGATCCACCTGCCTCTGCCTCCCGAGTGCTGGGATTAAAGGCGTGCGCCACCACCACCCGGCTGACAATTCCCGATTTATAAATTGTCTTTATTAAGTAGAATAAAGTTATGGTTTCAGAAAAATTCATGTCATTATAATTAACCATAATATTTTCCTCAGATGTAATGTTAAATACAATGATAATGTTTATTTACTGAAAACATGAAGATTTATGGTGTTTTTTTAAGCATAAAAAAATCTCAGTTCATGTTTGTGAAAATCCTGTATCAGAGCTGCCTTGTTAGATTTAGGGCAGTATGTCTGAGACAAGAAAAGCAGCTAACCACATTCTCTTTTTCCCATAAATCTTATCTTTATACTTAACTTTTTTGAATATATAAAGAAATGATTTTGGCATACAGTATGTTGCAAACGCCTGGCTTTCTCTTGTCAAAACATCACACGTACATCATCACCACAAGAAAGCCAGGCACTGAGACTCTTATCACACGTGCGACATCACCACAAGGAAGCCAGGCACTGACTGTCATGATACATGTGACATCACCACAAGGAAGCCAGGCACTGACTCTCATCACACGTGTGACATCATCACAAGAAAGCCAGGCACTGATTCTCGTCACACATGTGACATCACCACAAGGAAGCCAGGCACTGACTCTTATCACACGTGTGACATCACCACAAGGAAGCCAGGCACTGACTCTCATCACACGTGTGACATCACCACAAGGATGCCAAGCACTGGAGCTGAGCAAAGCGCCTGGGCTCTGGTTGCCGTAGAGCCAGAAGTTGGGTCTAAGTGTAGTTCCACAGCTGCTTTAACTCCATCACTTTACAATCCATTTAAGTCCTTTTCCCTAACATCCCAAGGGTATTTACTCTTGCCTACCATTTCCACACAATCCACACTTGTTTGTAATGTCTACTAACCTGCTCAAAGCACTTTCCTTTAGAGCAATGGCTCTCAACCTTCCTAATGTTGTGACCCTTTAATACAGTTCCTCGTGTTGTGGTGATCCCAACCACGACATCATTTTTGTTGCTACTTCAAAACTGCAATTTTTGCTACTGTTATGAGTCAAAATGTAAATATCTGATATGCAAGGGTCATTTGACAACCCCCAAAGGGTGGTGACCCATAGGTTGAGAACTTGTGCTTTAAGGCATTAATGATCCAACACCTGAGGCTGAGATAGGAGCTACATTCATGGGTTAGTGCAGCTGTAAAGTTTTCTGCATTTTGTTTTCTACAGCCCATCAGGTGATTGAAGCTCCACTTACTATGCCATCATGTCCAACATGCTCCACCTCTACACTCACACACTATAATGTGACACCACCAGGTCCCATCAGCCACCGTTCTCTATCACTCCCACCATAATGCACCTTGTTCCACCAAGACCTGCCATGTTCACCATTATGTACCATGCTCACTGTGCCAACCATGCACCATTTCCAAAGCCACCATGCCTGCCATGCTCCACCTCCATACCCACCATGTTCCACTGTGACACCATGTCCTACCAAGCCACCATGCTCTACCATGCTCCATCTCCTTGCCTCACCATTACCATGTTATCATTTCCCATGATGCTCTGAAGATGCCCACCATGTCCACTTCATCCCATTAAGATCCACCATGTTTGCCAAAGCTCACCACACCCACTAAACTGCCAAGCCCCACACATCCCCAAGCCTTCTATGTCTCCCATGCTCCCCACACTCATCAGTTCAGTTAGAATTGTCACTGGAGGTATGATGAGGCCGCATCCCAAGCTCAGTCCTTAGGCTCCAAAGCAAGGCCTGTACCACCCCAGGACCACTCTGTTCAGCCAGGCAGAGGAAGGTTCTCCCTCTAAGAGGCTACAGTGCTACTGAGCCCTAGCTATGTCCAGCTCACTTGTGCACCCTAGATGGTGAACTCTGTGGGTAGAGCTGATCACATTCTCACAAAGTAACCCAGAAGCTATGGTCAACGAGAGAGTAGCACTGAAACTAGCATCCTGAGTCCAAGCACAGGCTTCCCCCAGGGAAGAGGTCTTTGAGGGCCTAAGTAGAACAGCCCTGGTCAACTAGAGCTACATTGCCATCATCCCCACCCCCACCTGCTGAATCTGTGGTCATCATCCCTATGGGGATGATGGCAAAAGACTTCTTTATCGTAATACAAGAAAGTAACACACTGTCTTCCTTAATTCTCCAAACACTTAGTAAACATGCCTTAGACTAAATCTCTTGTTATCTGGCCTTGAGAGTTAAGAGAAAACAAACCTTAGATCAAGTCTCTTGTTATTTAAATAAGACATCCAGAACTAAGACCAGACATCCCACAGTGGCCACGCCTGAGACCTTTAGATCTTATGACTATAACCTTGGAAGAGTAAGGATAGTTTTAAACTTTCTGACCTTAAGCCAAGATGATGCAAAGGCATTTTTATGGGCCCTAACTGTGTATATTTATCCCTTCGCTTTCTCTCTCATATATTTGATGTGGTTACAACAGTGAAAGTATCAGTCTTGTTCTCATACCACCTGTCATTCTGGACTGGTTGTGATTAAATGACATGCCTGCTACTTTGCACACCTGATCTTTTTCACTACACACCAGACATTGTGGGTTTCACCCTACTGAGTATCATAGATTCTTATATTCCTCTAAATGTGGCTTTGTTTCTTTCTGTGGCACAAACATTTAGAATCATCCAGTCCCTCTGGCTTGTATGTAAGCTTGATTAGGAAGAACCAAGGTGACGTGAACTGAACCAGCCTTTCCTCATAGCAGAGGCAAGCCCTGCCCCTCTGCTGTGTGTGGTAATTGGAAGTAAGGGAGCTGCTGCCTCTAATACGTTGGTGTTGTTTCCTTCACCTTGCCTGATGTTCTCACGCACACGTGTTGGCCAGCCTTCACCTTGGCATCAGAAGGTTGCAAAATTCCAGTCACATGGACTTCCCCAGACTCGGAGCTGTCTTAACATACAGGGAGGTAAGATAGGCTTTGCCTGGACCCCTCCATAGGCACAGGACTGCAAACCCACCAGGTACCATTGGAGACTTGATCATCTCTAGCCTGTCATGAGTCATCGTCTATCACTGACTGATATTCATTATCCCGACAAGCATTGTTCCCTATATTTTCTGTTTTTAAAGATAAGTTTCTCTTGAAGGGTAACTCTGGTACCTTCTACTCCAAATAAACCAAAAGAAAGAAAGAGACAAGAAAAAATTTTAAAGTCCAATCATATTAAACTTATAAAGATATACAATTAAAATGACAATTGCCGATTTATTTATTTATTTATTTATTTATTTATTTATTTGGTTTTACAAGACAAGGTTTCTCTGTATTGTTTTGGAGGCTGTCGGTCCAGCCCAGCCTCAAACTCACAGAGATCCACCTGCCTCTGCCTCCCGAGTGCTGGGATTAAAGGCGTGCGCCACCACCACCCGGCTGACAATTCCCGATTTATAAATTGTCTTTATTAAGTAGAATAAAGTTATGGTTTCAGAAAAATTCATGTCATTATAATTAACCATAATATTTTCCTCAGATGTAATGTTAAATACAATGATAATGTTTATTTACTGAAAACATGAAGATTTATGGTGTTTTTTAAGCATAAAAAATCTCAGTTCATGTTTGTGAAAATCCTGTATCAGAGCTGCCTTGTTAGATTTAGGGCAGTATGTCTGAGACAAGAAAAGCAGCTAACCACATTCTCTTTTCCCATAAATCTTATCTTTATACTTAACTTTTTTGAATATATAAAGAAATGATTTTGGCATACAGTATGTTGCAAACGCCTGGCTTTCTCTTGTCAAAACATCACACGTACATCATCACCACAAGAAAGCCAGGCACTGAGACTCTTATCACACGTGCGACATCACCACAAGGAAGCCAGGCACTGACTGTCATGATACATGTGACATCACCACAAGGAAGCCAGGCACTGACTCTCATCACACGTGTGACATCATCACAAGAAAGCCAGGCACTGATTCTCGTCACACATGTGACATCACCACAAGGAAGCCAGGCACTGACTCTTATCACACGTGTGACATCACCACAAGGAAGCCAGGCACTGACTCTCATCACACGTGTGACATCACCACAAGGAAGCCAGGCACTGAGACTCTTATCACACGTGCAGCATCACCACAAGGATGCCAAGCACTGACTGTCATCATACATGTGACATCATCACAAGGAAGCCAGGCACTGACTGTCATGATACATGTGACATCATCACAAGGAAGCCAGGCACTGACTGTCATCACACGTGTGACATCACCACAAGGAAGCCAGGCACTGACTCTCATCACACGTGTGACATCACCACAAGGAAGCCAGGCACTGACTCTCATCACACGTGTGACATCACCACAAGGAAGCCAGGCACTGACTCTCATGATACATGTGACATCACCACAAGGAAGCCAGGCACTGACTCTCATCACACGTGTGACATCACCACAAGGAAGCCAGGCACTGACTCTCATCACACGTGTGACATCACCACAAGGAAGCCAGGCACTGACTCTCATCACACGTGTGACATCACCACAAGGAAGCCAGGCACTGACTGTCATGATACATGTGACATCACCACAAGGAAGCCAGGCACTGACTCTCATCACACGTGTGACATCATCACAAGGAAGCCAGGCACTGACTCTCATAACACGTGTGACATCACCACAAGGAAGCCAGGCACTGACTGTCATGATACATGTGATATCACCACAAGGAAGCCAGGCACTGACTCTCATCACACGTGTGACATCACCACAAGGAAGCCAGGCACTGACTGTCATGATACATGTGACATCACCACAAGGAAGCCAGGCACTGACTGTCATCACACGTGTGACATCACCACAAGGAAGCCAGGCACTGACTGTCATCACACGTGTGACATCATCACAAGGAAGCCAGGCACTGACTCTCATGATACATGTGACATCACCACAAGGAAGCCAGGCACTGACTGTCATCACACGTGTGACATCATCACAAGGAAGCCAGGCACTGACTCTCATGATACATGTGACATCACCACAAGGAAGCCAGGCACTGATTCTCGTCACACATGTGACATCATCACAAGGAAGCCAGGCACTGACTACCATCATACATGTGACATCACCACAAGAAAGCCAGGCACTGAGACTCTTATCACATGTGTGACATCACCACAAGGAAGCCAGGCACTGACTGTCATGATACATGTGACATCACCACAAGGAAGCCAGGCACTGACTCTCATCACACGTGTGACATCATCACAAGAAAGCCAGGCACTGATTCTCGTCACACATGTGACATCACCACAAGGAAGCCAGGCACTGACTCTTATCACACGTGTGACATCACCACAAGGAAGCCAGGCACTGACTCTCATCACACGTGTGACATCACCACAAGGAAGCCAGGCACTGAGACTCTTATCACACGTGCAGCATCACCACAAGGATGCCAAGCACTGACTGTCATCATACATGTGACATCATCACAAGGAAGCCAGGCACTGACTGTCATGATACATGTGACATCATCACAAGGAAGCCAGGCACTGACTGTCATCACACGTGTGACATCACCACAAGGAAGCCAGGCACTGACTCTCATCACACGTGTGACATCACCACAAGGAAGCCAGGCACTGACTCTCATCACACGTGTGACATCACCACAAGGAAGCCAGGCACTGACTCTCATGATACATGTGACATCACCACAAGGAAGCCAGGCACTGACTCTCATCACACGTGTGACATCACCACAAGGAAGCCAGGCACTGACTCTCATCACACGTGTGACATCACCACAAGGAAGCCAGGCACTGACTCTCATCACACGTGTGACATCACCACAAGGAAGCCAGGCACTGACTGTCATGATACATGTGACATCACCACAAGGAAGCCAGGCACTGACTCTCATCACACGTGTGACATCATCACAAGGAAGCCAGGCACTGACTCTCATAACACGTGTGACATCACCACAAGGAAGCCAGGCACTGACTGTCATGATACATGTGACATCACCACAAGGAAGCCAGGCACTGACTCTCATCACACGTGTGACATCACCACAAGGAAGCCAGGCACTGACTGTCATGATACATGTGACATCACCACAAGGAAGCCAGGCACTGACTGTCATCACACGTGTGACATCACCACAAGGAAGCCAGGCACTGACTGTCATCACACGTGTGACATCATCACAAGGAAGCCAGGCACTGACTCTCATGATACATGTGACATCACCACAAGGAAGCCAGGCACTGACTGTCATCACACGTGTGACATCATCACAAGGAAGCCAGGCACTGACTCTCATGATACATGTGACATCACCACAAGGAAGCCAGGCACTGATTCTCGTCACACATGTGACATCATCACAAGGAAGCCAGGCACTGACTACCATCATACATGTGACATCACCACAAGAAAGCCAGGCACTGAGACTCTTATCACATGTGTGACATCACCACAAGGAAGCCAGGCACTGACTGTCATGATACATGTGACATCACCACAAGGAAGCCAGGCACTGACTCTCATCACACGTGTGACATCATCACAAGAAAGCCAGGCACTGATTCTCGTCACACATGTGACATCACCACAAGGAAGCCAGGCACTGACTCTTATCACACGTGTGACATCACCACAAGGAAGCCAGGCACTGACTCTCATCACACGTGTGACATCACCACAAGGATGCCAAGCACTGGAGCTGAGCAAAGCGCCTGGGCTCTGGTTGCCGTAGAGCCAGAAGTTGGGTCTAAGTGTAGTTCCACAGCTGCTTTAACTCCATCACTTTACAATCCATTTAAGTCCTTTTCCCTAACATCCCAAGGGTATTTACTCTTGCCTACCATTTCCACACAATCCACACTTGTTTGTAATGTCTACTAACCTGCTCAAAGCACTTTCCTTTAGAGCAATGGCTCTCAACCTTCCTAATGTTGTGACCCTTTAATACAGTTCCTCGTGTTGTGGTGATCCCAACCACGACATCATTTTTGTTGCTACTTCAAAACTGCAATTTTTGCTACTGTTATGAGTCAAAATGTAAATATCTGATATGCAAGGGTCATTTGACAACCCCCAAAGGGTGGTGACCCATAGGTTGAGAACTTGTGCTTTAAGGCATTAATGATCCAACACCTGAGGCTGAGATAGGAGCTACATTCATGGGTTAGTGCAGCTGTAAAGTTTTCTGCATTTTGTTTTCTACAGCCCATCAGGTGATTGAAGCTCCACTTACTATGCCATCATGTCCAACATGCTCCACCTCTACACTCACACACTATAATGTGACACCACCAGGTCCCATCAGCCACCGTTCTCTATCACTCCCACCATAATGCACCTTGTTCCACCAAGACCTGCCATGTTCACCATTATGTACCATGCTCACTGTGCCAACCATGCACCATTTCCAAAGCCACCATGCCTGCCATGCTCCACCTCCATACCCACCATGTTCCACTGTGACACCATGTCCTACCAAGCCACCATGCTCTACCATGCTCCATCTCCTTGCCTCACCATTACCATGTTATCATTTCCCATGATGCTCTGAAGATGCCCACCATGTCCACTTCATCCCATTAAGATCCACCATGTTTGCCAAAGCTCACCACACCCACTAAACTGCCAAGCCCCACACATCCCCAAGCCTTCTATGTCTCCCATGCTCCCCACACTCATCAGTTCAGTTAGAATTGTCACTAGAGGTATGATGAGGCCGCATCCCAAGCTCAGTCCTTAGGCTCCAAAGCAAGGCCTGTACCACCCCAGGACCACTCTGTTCAGCCAGGCAGAGGAAGGTTCTCCCTCTAAGAGGCTACAGTGCTACTGAGCCCTAGCTATGTCCAGCTCACTTGTGCACCCTAGATGGTGAACTCTGTGGGTAGAGCTGATCACATTCTCACAAAGTAACCCAGAAGCTATGGTCAACGAGAGAGTAGCACTGAAACTAGCATCCTGAGTCCAAGCACAGGCTTCCCCCAGGGAAGAGGTCTTTGAGGGCCTAAGTAGAACAGCCCTGGTCAACTAGAGCTACATTGCCATCATCCCCACCCCCACCTGCTGAATCTGTGGTCATCATCCCTATTGGAACGTACACCACTGACTCTCCTGGGTTTTCTGGAGGTTTCTGGACCTCTTAGCCACAATAGTCAAGTGAGCCAATTCCTGTCTGGCACAAGTCCCATCCTGGCTTCTCCCAACCTATATTGCTTTCCCCACATTCTTGAATTTTTTCGACCTTGTGTCAAAGAAGCCACTCAGAGGAGCCTTATCTCAGGGATGGGATTAAGCGGAGGAAACTCTAGCAAGAGCTAAGCCATCATTTCAAAATGAAACACGGCTAGTTTGTTTAATGTCATTGAAATCTCCTTTATGGGATACTACAAGACCCACACACTGCTTGAGAGAGCAAGAACATAAAAACTCCTCTGTGAATTCCACTGTTCTCTTACTTTGCTTTCTCTTAAGAGTTGGTTGCACTGAATTTAGTCTGGGAACTCACGGCAGCGAGGACCTGAGCAGTTATTAGCACTGCTCATAATGTTGACTCCAGCTTCATGAATAAGACATCCTACTCAAGCTTCCTTCTTTTGTTCCATTTTATTGGTTTTCAATTTTTACTTTGCCTTAGCCATAATCTAGTTTAATGATTTTTGTAAGAGTAAAGGGATAGGAAGCCTCAGACAATGTGTTGTCTCACCCCAGCCTGTAACGAGGATGGCTATAAAGTCTTAACAATTAAGGCCATGAGTTACTGGTGTAATTATAATGGTACAGAGAAGCAGCCAGGCTCAGCTGGGTGTGGAGTACAAGGCATTGAGGTTCCTGATTGGACTGCAGAACGGAAAGATCCCCTGAGCAGAGAGGAAGATGATGTTGAAAAGCTGACAAGGCTAGTGTGGAAGGTAAGAGCATGGGGTGAACTTACCTGGTCCCTGTGTAGAAAGACTCCAGAAGAGATCAGAGCAGGTAGCTTATTTCTGAGTGTAGGTGAAAGGGCTGGGGTGAAATATCCCCTATCCAGGTCTTCCCAGCTAAGGGATGCTGAGACAGGGTCTTCAGCATTGGGGTCCTGGAAGAGGCTGAGCTCATAGCATCATGGACACTGGGTAGAGAGGACATGGAGGGGCTGAGGCTGAGGATGGAACCAAGTAGTAGAGTAACCAGGATGGTGTCACATGGGGTCTAGAGGACAAGATTTGGGTACATAGGTGGGAGAGGGTAGATACAGCTAACAGTAAAATTCAGGGTATCAAAGGGGGGTAATTCTCTATGTAAAACTGCCTAAGCTAGAGTGCCCAGACTTCACGGTGGAGGATGTGCCTCATGAGACACACACACATCTGTAGACTGAAGCAAGCAAGTAATTGAAGACCCAAACAGAGCAAAAGACTGACCTTCTGCACCCGTGTGGTGGTCTTGAGCTGAGATCATGGCTATCCTGAGTCTCTACCCTACCAACTTCTGAGGGGAACTCTCCAGTTCAGCCCTGCTGAGTCTCCAGCCAACCCACCCTTAGAGCAGGACCACCTACTTCGGCAGAGAACCATGACCAATACAGGGTGTGGTGGTTAGTCTTCACTGCCAATTTGACCAGATTTGGAATCACTTGGGAGACAAACCTCTGGTTGTTTGTGAGGGCGTTTCCAGAGAATGAATCCCACCCTGCATATGGGTGGCACTATCCCATTGCTTGGGAGCCAGGACTGAATGGAAAGACAAAAAGAAGTGAGCTGGGTACCAGAAATCCTCTCTGTCTGTCTCTCTCTCTCTCTCTATCTCTTAGTCTATCTATCTCTCTTTATCCATCTATCTCTTTGTCTATCTCTATCTCTCTGTGTCTCTCTGTCTGCCTCTCTGTCTCTCTCTGTCTCTCTGTCTCTCTGTGTCTCTGTCTCTCTCTCTCTGTGTATGAGTGTGTGTGTGTGTGTTTGTGTGTCCTAACTATAGGTGCAATGTGATCAGCCACTTCACACTTCTGCTGCCGCCATTCTTTCCCCACTCTGATGGACTATGCTCTCCAACTGTAATTCCAAATAAAAACTTCTTCCCTTTAATTGATTTTGCCAGATATTTTGTCACAACAATTAGAAAAGCAACTAAAATACAAGGTAAACAGAAGGCCCCCAAATCCAGAGGCTGTGGGATAAGTAGGATGTCCACATAGCTACTGAGCTTGCCATGGAGCCAAGTGAGGAATGTGTTAAATGACAAACCGTTGTGGCAACTGTGGAGATGAGATGTAATGGACAAGAATTAGCCTTGAGAGGTCCAAGGCCTACAACCCCCTTATCCCAAGTATCCTGAACTATTCCCCCAGCACTTTTTACAGGGCCACCTCAATGAGTCATAGCAAGGGTTTGGAGGCCTTTCTAGAAACTCAGCTCCAAAAACTGTTTTCAGCAGAGTCTACTCTGCTTAATTTTTCACCATGACCAGGGATATGAGAGCTATTGCTGTCTGTGGTCTCACATGGCCTCCTGGGCTGCCTCCTCCCCTTTTAATCTAAATGTCTCTACATGGAGGGAAGGTATACAAGTTCTTATCTGCAGATCTTTTTTCTCCTATATCCCATGTTTCCCTGGGTTGTTTGGTGGGGGTGGTGCCATGTGATCTTTTGTTGAACATTGAGCATCTGAAAGTGGGTATGTCCTCTCTTGGCCTTTAGGATCTGGCTCTATGTGGGGAGATTCTTTCTGATCCCCAGAAGGTTCAATGTTAGAGAAGTCAGCTCAACCTTTTCTGACCATGCTTATTCCTAGGCATGTATTTGTACGCATAGTTGCTTTCACATATTTTGATTTCCATAAGTTTTTGATTTCTGTAAGAGTTTAGCTCTGCTTCATTCCAGAGCCCGGATCCTCTGCCTGCCATCTCTGCCCCCCTAGCATCTTTAGGCCCTGCATAGCTTCTATCATTGTCTTCTGCTTTCTAAAGCTTTTAAGCTGAGACCTAGATTATGCATCCATTCCCTCCTGAGCTGAGTCGGGAACTGCAGAAGCCCAGGAAGTTGAGAGTTGCTAATAACCTTTGCATTTCCCATCTAGTTCAGAGGCTGAAACTTATGCATTAGTGGTCTTCCATCCCTGTGTTCAACACCTGAGAGAACAACTGAAAGGAGGGTTATCCATCCGGGTTCACACTTTCAGAGGTCCATGGGCTCCTGGCTCCATTGCTTCCTGATATGTGCTTTTCAGGGAAAACTCTGTTGCAGAGAACTCATGCTGAAATTGTGCTGTAACCATATGGGTGGCAGAGATGAGGTAAGGGCAGGGACAAGGTTCACTCTTCAAAGGCAGCGACTTATCTCCTCCAACCAGGCCCCACTTCCTGCTATCGCATTACCCATAGATGGGTTGACTCATTGAAGTTAGGTCCATCGTAACCCGATCCCTTCTCAATGTTGCCAACTTTGGAGGGTACTTCCTATGCAAACCACAGCAAGTAGAATTTGAATGTCTTCTTCTTCACCATCTACTTAAGATGGGTAGACATGAGGGCAAGAGCAGATGGAAAGTCCCAGGTCTTCCTGCTGTTTCCCACATGGAATTCTCTAGACTGAGCATCTCCTTGGTTGCTGCAGGTATTTGACTGGTTTCTGGAACACCCACAAGCCATCACTATTAGTTGTAATAGTTCTGTGAGGGCATGAGTACACAACACACACACCTTGAAAAGTCAATGGCTTTTAAAACAAGGTATTGGCTCTGACTTTTGAGTACATTAGCATTACAATTCAGAGGCCAGTTAAGTTTTAAAACTTAGTAAAAGTTGCTAACACGGGTATGCTGGCTAATTTTGAAATGAACTTGATACACTATAATTGTTAGTATTCAGGCATCTGTACTGGCCTGTCCTTGGGGTTCTGACAGGATACACCCTTAGCTGCAGCCACTAACAGCACCACCTCTGCATATTCACTATGTTCCCTTTTAAAAGGGCCCTGCCCATCTCCCATCCTTCTCTTTCTCTCCCTCTCTCTGTCTCCCTTTTTCCCCTTTCCTCTCTCCTGCTGCTCCCATCCCTGGAAGCTGGTCTCCCCACTCCCCTTTCCCCTTTTAATTAATCCCTTTCCCTAATTAAAAAAAAACTCTACTTGAACCCTGTCACATGACGTCTTTCTCTTCTGGACCACTTTTCTTAAATTACAACAATAATCACCTAGAAAGAAAGGCTTAATGAGAAATTATGTAATGGGAATATTTGTAGGGAGTTGTCTTCATTACTGATTAATATAGGAGGACCTAGCTCACTGTAGGTGACACCATTCCCTAGGCTGGACCCTAAAATGTATAAAGGAAAGAACACCAATAAGCAAGTAGGCCTCACGGATACATCCTTTCCTCTCTGATCTTGTCTTTTGATGTGATAAGGCTAGCTACTTAAACTCTTGCCTTCACTTCACAGAATGGACCATAACATGGATTTGTAACATAAATAAACCCTTTCCTTCCTATGTTGCATTTTGTAGAGATGTCTTGCTACAACAGAAATCAAAATAGGACAGTGGGCAACTGTTAAACAATAAAACAAAATTTTAAGTTGGATCAGCTCAGTTGGAGATTCTATCCCTCCTTCCCTGCAGCCTCTGCCTCCTCAAAGGGCCAGGGGTTAAGGAAGGACTACTTCCTTGGGTGGGTATGGTGTTGCAATTGGTGTCTCAGCGATGACAGCCCCACATACCAGGCTAGTTTATGTCCTTTCTAAGAGTGGGTTTATGACCCACTCTAAATTTCCAATCCCATTAAAGCTGAGGTCTGTGGAATTGAGAGTCCTGGTGTTCTGTGAGATTTTAATGAGATTTATGCATATATTTATAGGTGGAAACAAGTGGTAACCTGTCTGTCACCATCACTGCTGTGAAAAATAAAGTTTCTAGTTCCATTACCAGTTTCATCCCCAAATTGTGTTCCTCCTTTATCTCCTACGGGCCTTTCTTGAGCTGAACTTAAGACACCACAGGCATTTTAATAAAATTTATTTTGAACCTCCTGTATTTCATTATGTGGAAATGGCTTTCTAGCTGCCCACCCTAATTATGGAAATAACACTATTAACTGGGTGTCTTTCAGCATATACAACAGCATTACCTATGGCTAGCCACACATAGAAACAGCCAAAAGATGCTCTTCTGTATGGAAGTTGGGAGTTCAAAGTCATTCCGATGTCAATTATGCACCTGTTTGGCTCATTCCCAGTTGTTTCATGTAGCCTTAGATTTGCTGTTTTTAGTTTACAACCTATTAAACCTGATAAAATTGAAATATGGGCTCCCTGGGTCATAAATGAATACAAAGCATTCTCAGACAAATGAAATGCTCAGAACAGAAATATTTACTGCACTTTAGTGAGAGGTTTTCATAAAATCTCTCAAGCTGTGCTTGCTATTCTTTGTAATGGAGCATGCCAAAACCCTTCCTGAGTGAGCTACCTCCGATTTTATTCTTGACAGAAAATAAGCCATTTCCACCCCCAATGCATAGAAATGCCAGCATCTGGAAGCATCTTAGCACCAAGGAATAGGGACATGTCTTCTTGGTGTAATCAAAAGGTAGGAACAAAACACGGATGACAGTCAATGATATCTCTGCTGGTACACCCAAAGCATAAGGCAGAGCCCTGCTTCCTGCTGCTCATTTGGGCAACTGGAAGCATTTCCCTCCAAGAAGATACATAATATGCCCTCTTATGCAGACCGTTAAATGAAAGTTGGAATAGATTGGGGTGTTGATCCCTGATCCTTGGGCAGTGAAGCACACACCTCAACAGAGAGCTTCCTCCCTCCCAACACTCTGTTCTTGTTCCTATGTACACAAGAATCATCAACCAAGAGAACACAGGGCAGCAGATAGCATCATCCTCAGCATGCCAGAGCAGACTGGTACCCAGGGCTCAGGACTCACAGCATGAGCCAGCATACCCAAAGGAAGCAGGGAGCTGACACTGCTTGCCAGCTGGGTATCTCAGGACAGTTGTGGATACACAGCCTTCAGAGATAGACCTGTGCCCCGGGCAAGTTACAACAATACATCTTTGCTATTTGAGGCCTGAGAGCTGAGCAGTAGAGAGAGAAACAAGGAAGGTGGGTATGTGGATGGATGACCCAGAGCTGTTTCCAAGGAGGTGGCATAGCCAGCTTAAAGCATATCTGCTTGAGTAAGAAGGAACAAGGACACTGCTAGTTGGTTTTTGTCAACTTGGCATAACCCTAGACATTATCTGGGAAGAGGAACCTCATTTGAAAAAAAAGTCTCCAACAGATTGCCTCTAAGCAAGTTTGCAGAGCATTTTCTTGACGGATGATTGATGTGGATGTAATGCCCTGGTGGATGGTGCCAGCTTTGGACAGGTAGTCCCGAGTTATACAAGAATGCCAACTGAGCAAGCCATGAGGAACAAGGCAGTGAACAGCATCTTCCATGGCCTCTGCTTCGGTTTCTGTCTTCAAGTGCCTGCCTTGAGTTCCTCTCCTGACTTCCTTTGATAATTGACTGTGATGTGAAGGTGTAAGCCAAATGGACACGTTCCTCCCCAGGTTATTGTTGGCCATGCTGTTTTATCACCATAGAAACTCTAAGTAGGACAGACATGGACACTGAGTTTCATGGTCTTTCCTGCTTGTCTGGAGTGATGCATTCACCCTAATTTTCTGGGACTTTCCAATATTATAACCAAAAGCCTTGGGTTCCAGGAAGCCCTTATATCCAGAACACTGAAATAACTCACTGGACTTCCTCCTAGAGCAGAGCTGACCCCAATAAGAACAGAGGGCAGGGAGCCAAGGAATGAACCATAGGTAGCCTCAGCATGTGGACCAGATGGAAAAGGAATAGGCCAGACAGAGTCCTCCTTGAGATTTCTATTTTCCATCAGCAAATGGTCCAAACATTCTGGATAGTATAGCCATCAGATGAACTCATGCTTGCATACTTTCCACACAGACTGACTCTTCTCAATGTCTGTCCCACTATGTCAGATTACTAATCACTGAATTAACATTAGTCATGAAATACCCAGGTTCTCAAAATCTCCTTTCCACTCACCCTGATTTCCAGAAGTAACAACTGTGCTGAAAGCAGTGTCACTACTACCCAGCTTGTCCCATTCAATATGAAGATGTGAATTCACAAGCACTTAGAACATTTCTGAAACCTGTGTCCATAGAGTTGTGTAGAATTCTGTTTTGGTATATGTAGCTTGAAGCCATTCACTTTCTCTCGTGTGTGTGCTAGACAACTGTAAGAATATAGCACAATGTATGTGTGACCCTATCCCAATGGATGCTTAAGCTGCCACCAAGTCTTTGCTATTATCAACCACGATCCAGGAACAGGTCAATGCAGTCCATGTGCGTGTTCAGAAGTCTCATGGAGTGTGGAATAGAGTCAATAGTCACAGCAGGAACATCTCCGCCCTCAACCATGTCTGCAGCAATAACATAGTCAGGTGTTGAAGCCTTTTCTATGATAAATGCAAAAGGACACATCTCTTAAATTTGATTTGCTTACATTTTTGTCTTATTTATATTTTCTTTTGAAATAACTTCAAACTTAGTTGCCCAATCAATAAAGAAGTTTCCTGTTTGCCTTCATTCAAATTTCCAAAAAAATGTTCCAAATTACCATATTTGACTCATTGTTCTCTCTCATGCTATTTTTTCCACACTTGAGAGAGAATAAATTTTCAAATAATGTTCTTTCACCCATAAATATCTTGATATGTGTTTCTAAAGTAAAAACATGTTTGCTTGTGTAACCATAGCACAATTATCAGGATCAGGAAACTGATGTTGCTATCGTATTATTATCTAATTTCCGGATCTTACTTAAAATGTACTGATCATCACACTAATGTGATATATACCAAAAGAAAATCCTCCTGATACCTAACCCTGCATCATGTGACATCTCTCTGATTTACTGTCCCTTCTCTATGATTTCATTAATGAAGTCTATCTTACCATCTGTTTTGTTCATCCCGACCTTGACATTTTGGGAAAGTGCAGTCCATTTATTTTGCAAGATGCCTTTGCCCAATTAGAGTCCATCTAATGTTTCCTGTGCAATGTAGTTTTGGAAAAGATATCAAGAAAATGCTGTGTGCCTTTAGTGCACACTAATGAGAGGCACATGGCATCATGATGGCCACCTGTACCTATGCTGGTGATGTTCCCTGCTTCTTGGTCACAGTAGTATCCATCAGTTTTCTCCACTATCAAAGCCTGCTCTTTGATGACCTCTGTAGTTAACAAGTATTCTGTGTTTTTTTTTTTTTGACTTGTTCTGAAGTAAGAGACCTTACTACCATTACCACATCAGTGTGTGTGTGTGTGTGTGTGTGTGTGTGTGTGTGTGTGTGTGTTTTCAGTCATGTGTGTGCATGTGCCTATGGAGTCCAGAAGACAACCTCGGATATCATTTCTCAGGTGCTGTTCGCTTGGTTATTTTAAGAGAGGGTCTCTCGCCAGCAAGGAGCTGAGCAAAGAGGGTACACTGACTGGCCATGAGCCCTAGAGATCTCTCATCTCCATCTCCCTGGCTCTGGGTTTACAAGCATGTGCCATTGCACCTGGCTTTCATTACATGTGTTCTAGGGATCAAACTCAGGTTCTCATGCCTGTAAGGCTAAGCACTTTGTGAACTGAGCCATGTCCCCAGCCCCCACATTCATTTTTTATTTGTTCATTTCCATAAAACACATTCAACACTTTCCTACTTGCTAACAAATACCACTGTGTATTTATTAGTGTCCTTTTCACCTTAGCCTGAGGGTGCAAAGTCAGCCATCAGACTCAGCAGTCAACGGGGATGGTCCCTCACCACCACTGCTGTTGCACTATTAATCTGAAGTACAGTGGGTTCGTTTTTATCTGCTTGTTGTTCCACTGATGTGGGTGAGTAAATGGCATTACTAATTTGTATTCATGAATAATTCGCATTAATTTCAGTTTGTGTGATGACACCAAGCATCACCCACACACTTGCTGGCTACATGTACATAGGTCTGTTCAAGTCCTTTTCCAACTTTATCAGATCATTTCTATTCTTATTACTGACTTGCAAGAGCTCTTCATTGACCCTGTACATGCCTCTTTATCAGACACATGTTCTAATCTAGCCTCCCCCAGCCATGGCTGGCCTTGCTATTGTCCTTCCTAGAGTATTTTAAGTAGTGAACATGCTATTGTTCAGGAAGTCCAATTTTTCTATTTCTTTTGCATTTCTGGCTTATTCTTTCCTTGTTCAATTTAAGAAATCTTTTCCTAACCCAAATATGGCTATTATTTTTCCTATAGTTTCTTCAAGAAGTTTTCATTTAATATATGATCTATTTTGAGTTAAATTTTATACACAATATAAGGTAAGCGTTGAGTTTCCATTTTTATATAGATATTCTGATTTTTCTAAAGCAATTGTTGAAAAGAGCATTCTTTCTGCTCTGAATTGCCTTGGTGCCTTTGCAGGAAAGCCACAAAGCCATACATGTGTAATTTTATTTCCAGACCCTTCATCTTGTTCCATGCTTCTGTGTCTATTCTTATGCTAATACCACCCACGCTACTGATAAGTTTCATATTAAGTTTGATTTCAGCCACTGTAACTCATCAAATTTGTTCTTTCTCAAAATTGTTTTGGCCCTTCTAGGTTCTTACATTTCCATATCAATTTTCAACTCAACTTAGATTATCCACAAAGGCTGACACCATGCCCCAGGTACTTGAAGGTGCCCCATCTAGGCTGACACAGACACTAAGCGTCCTCGGCCTTCTTTTGTTCCTGGAGCCTTTCAGTTCTGTTTTCCATATTCCTGCAGATCCTTGACCAGGTCCTGGAGAAGGAGCTGAGTCACACGTGATAGAGCCCTGGCCCTCAGCTATGCAGAGCCCTAGTCATCACATGGTAGAGCCTCAGACAACGTTGACAAAGTCCTGGACCACAAGTAAGTTCATCAATGCCTGTGAAGAATACTGACTGTGGGTCTCCCACACCTGGAATCTTGAGACTACCTGGTAACAGTCTGGCATCACACCTAGACAGAACCTTGGGTGGCACCTGGGTAGGATGCTGAAACAAACATGGATGCCATCCCTTCAGGATTCCTTTCAGGATCCTGACAGGTCCTGCCCCTCCACAGTTTCCAGCTGCCTCTTTACCTCACACTTCTGCATCCACAATATGGTGAGACCACTGGTTCTCATGGTTTTGTATTTGATTTTCCTTACAGAAGTCCATGATCTCAACTCTTTGTCAGCCACACACATGGACAATATACATTATGATTTTTTTATTCAGAAATACTTTTCTTTCTTTCTCCACTTCTTTTGGCTTGGTTCGTTTCTTACTGAGGGTGAGAGAGTATAAGGAGACATTCATCTTTCTTTAATTGTTCGTGCTTTTCTCATCACAGTACCCTCAAGACCGTCTGTCCCATGTTCACCTCAAATTTGCAGCATGATGCGTTCATGTTAAAACTGTAATGATTCTTCAGTCCTGTGAAGCAAAATAAAGGTCTACTTTGTGTACATCACTAATTCTCTCCCAACACACACACACACACACACACACACACACACACACACACACACACACACACAACTGGCTAGATGACTCTGTCTTTCATCCACATGTTACTAAGGCCAAGTTCTCTTCTTTTTCTTTTTTCTTTTTTTAATTTAAATTAGAAGCAATCTTGTTTTACATGTGAATCCCAGTTCCCTCTCCCTCCCCTCTTTCCCTGCCTCCCACTGACCCCATATCCTATCCCCTTTCTGCTCCCGAGGGAGAGTGAAGTCTTCCATGGGGATCTTCAAAGTCTGTCATATCATTTGGAGTAGGGCCTAGGCTCTCCCCCATGTGTCTAGGCTGAGAGAGTATCCCTCTATGTGGAATGGGCTCCCAAAGTCCATTCATATACTAGGGATAAATACTGTTCCCCTATCAGAGGCTCCATAGATTGCCCAGGCTTCTGCACTGACACCCACATTCAGGGGATCTGGGTCAGTCCTATGCTGGTTCCCCAGCTATCAGTCTGAGATCCATGAGCTCCCTGTTGTTCAAGTCAGCTGTTTCTGTGGGTTTCTCCAGCCTGGTCTTGAACCCTTTGCTCATCGCTCCTCCCTCTCTGCAACTGGCTTCCAGGAGTTCAGTTCAATGTTTAGCTGTGGGTGTTTGCTTTTGCTTCCATCAGCTACTGGATGAAGGCTCTAGGATGGCATATAAGGTAGTCATCAGTTTCATTATAAGGAAAGGGTATTTAAGGTAGCCCTTCCACTATTGCTTATAGTCCTAATCAAGGTCATCCTTATAGATCTCTGGACATTTCCCTAGTGCCAAATTTCTCTTTAAACTTATAATGGCTCCCTCTATTATGGTATCTCTTTTCTTGCTCTCCTCTATTCTTCCCCCAACTCAATCTTCCTGCTCCCTCATGTCCTCCTCTCCCCTCCTCTTCTCCACTTCTCTTTCTCCTAACTCCTGCTCCCCTCTCTCCATGCTCCCAATTTGCTCAAGAGATCTTGTCCTTTTCCACTTCTCTGGGAGACCATGTATGTCTTTCTTAGGGTCCTCCTTGTTTCCTAGCTTCTCTGGTGGTATGGATTGTAGGTTGTTAATTCTTTGCTCTATGTCTAATATCCATATATTAGTGAGTATTTACTGTGTTTGTCTTTTTGTGACTGGGTTACCTCACTCAGGATTGCTTCTCCTAGTGCCATCCATTTGCATGTGAATTTCAAGATTCCATTGTTTTTTCTGACTGAGTAGTATTCCATTGTGTAAATGTACCACATTTTCTTTATCCATTCTTCAGTTGAGGGGCATCTAGTTTGCTTCCAGGCTGGGGCTATTACAAATAATGCTGCTACGAACATAGTTAAACATGTTCTTGCTGTATGAATGTGAATCTTTTGGTATATGACTAAGGCCAAATTCTAATGTAAATATGGGCTGGTTTCTGGTCAAAAAACTGCTCTCTGGTCTCTCTGACAATATATTTGTTCTCAGGATGTTGAACATGGATGCTTCATAATGTGCTATAATGTCTAGTATAGAAATGCAGTCTACACCATTCCTCAAACTATCATGGCCTATTTCTCTGAAAACAGTCAGTGATACAGAAGCAGGAACTGACCAAATTGGGGAGAGAAAAAGGCAAGCCAAGTATTAAAGTGCTTCAAGACAGAAAAACAGACACCAAATAGAGTTTACAAGGTAAGTGAAGTGGCCAACTTGACACCGCTGAAAAGACATTCTATGGAACTGGAAAATAAAAACCAGAGAAATCCCACAAAGTAAGAATAGAGGTATATGAGAGATGGGAAATCTGGAAAACGTTAATATAGGCTCCAGTCAGCATAACATGAACTGACCTTCACCCATTCCTTAGTAGAAGGTTTTAGAGATGGAGGCATGTAGCACATGTGTGTAAACATGGCTGTTACTATATCTGCTGGTGACCATTTCTTCATCTGTGATGCATTCTATAATTAGAGATGTGAGGGGGCATCTTTCAGAAGAATCAATAGGTATTAACTACTCCAGGTGTCATCATTTCTCTACATGGGTGCGTCTTCCCACAGCATCCAGCAAGAGCTTAGAGGGGCATCCTCAGAGTCGGAAGCACTGGGGTAGGGGGATGTGTCCTTGGCCCCTCTGGTTCCTTGATGTCTTAACTACCTCGTCATCCCACAGACGGCAGCCAACTCAAGTTCAGCACAATCTGGACATAAGGATGGACAAAGGTAGAAGTGTTCACTCCCTGGAGAGATCAGAAGGTTTCCCCCAAGGCCCCATGTGTGAGCTGCACGGGACACTCCTGCTCTCACAGCTGATACCACCTGAAAATACGTGTTCTCTGGCATCTCTACCCTCCTCTAAAAAGGAGGGAAAGGCAAGGACGCACAAAGGAGGAAGAAGGCAAGAGGATGGCTGCAGATGAGCATCCAGCACAATGCCAGGCAATAGAAACCACTGTGGAAACAAGCAGGCAACACATAGCAGAAACTGGAAAGGCGACTCGAGAGTTTGAACTGGGCAGCTCACAACGGCCTGTCATACCAGCTCAAGGGATTAAACACCCTTTTCTGATTTCTGTGGTCAACTACACTTGCATGTACATACACCCGCATAGGTATACATGCATACACATAACAAAATAAAAATAAATCTTTAAAGAAAAGAAACAGAGTAGGGAGTATTCTGGAAAGTATACAGCCTTGTCCTGCTGGGACTCAAGATAAGGGAAGGGGTCTTTCTGAACAGCAAGCACTTTCCACCTCAAACTGCAGAACCAGACAAAGCCTGATTCGTTTAAATTAAAGTATAATGTTACCACCACTATCTTAGAAATTAAAGCTTTTTATTTATGAGCAGGTTTTCATTGCTTCTAAAGAGGAGGGTTCCTCTTCCAAATGTAGAAACTGCTGCATCATGTACGTCCCTGTGATGGGAAGGGATGCAGCCACCAACTCCCATAGCACCTCTTCCTCAGCTATTGTTGTTGCCATGGGAACTGAGTGGCAGCCAGAAGCAGAGGAACAGGGGCTCTTTCTTTTTTTATTCTGTTACATGGGCCTTAATCCTCAGTTTGTTCCTACTCACTTTTATAAGATTCCATGTCGGCTATCCATGACCTTGACTAATGAATGCTTCTTGTCCAGGCAGTTCTATGGGGGGGGGAGGGGGAAGTTTCTCTGGGAATTGATGGGGGATGTCCTGTATGCTGTGAATGTATGTTTCTCTTACTGGTTGATGAATAAAGCTGTTTTGGCCAATTGACAGGTAGGATTTAACCAGGCAGCAAATCCAAACAGGGACAGAGAAAGGTAGTAGGCAGAGTCAGGGAGACGCCATGTAGCTACCCAGGAAACAAGAGACCTGAGCATCACCGGTAAGCCAAGATCACATGGAGATACACAGATGAGTAGAAATGGGTTAATAATTAAGAGAGCTAGTCAATAAGAAGCCTGAGTCATAGATCAAACAGTTTATCATTAATATAAGCCTCTGTGTGCTTGTTTGGGACTAAACAGCTGTGGGACTGGGCAGGACAGAAACTTCCATCTGCAGGGAACCTCTGGGACAACAGAAGGAAGGAAGTAGTCCTCTTAGAGAGGACAGGCTTGGCAGGGTCACTCTATAGAGGAGCAGAGGACAGGGCTTCTGGGGAAGGCACATTCTGGACAGAGAAGAAGCTATGAAAGAACCAGAGAGCAACATCTAATGACGAGACTGGTGGACATGAAGCTGCATCCGCCAGAGACTGGAACAGATACGGAAGGAGAGGAGCCAGAGCCAGGCCCCTCAGGGCCAGGGACACAAGGAGGAAGGCATTCTGCCCACAGAACCTGCATTCCATGGTAGACCATTAGTGTGAGTGTGGACAGGTGAGCCAGAAGAGACATCTCCAGGGAAGAGGGACAGGAAAGGGTCCCATTGCCCTGTTGTGAAGTCTGGTAAGCTAAGATCAGGGGATAAATGAGAAGGCTTCCTGGGGGCCAAGACACACAGGATGCTGGCAAGAAGACCGTGATGGAACAGGCTGGAGAGGTGGTCAGCAGCCAGAAACCCCAGACAGTGCTTTTCTGACTGCCATGGGGGAGTTGTGCATGTCATGAGCTCATAAGTGGAGACCACACAGACAGGTTAAGACTTAGGATGTAAGAAACTGTACACTTGGGGTCACCTGTGCAGCTTGTCACTCTCATGTGCAGCAAGTGACCTAACTGTGAGCACAAATGGGATCTTACAGACATGGTTCTAGAAAGAGCTGCAGTGTCTTGTGGGTCATGACCCTAAGAAATGGAACCTTCTCTTAGTGTCAGACTTGTCCCTCTAGCCCAGTGGTCCTCAACCTTCCTAACACTGTAACCCCTTAATACAGTTTCTCATGCTATGGTGACCATATAATTATTTCATTACTACTTCATAACTAATTTTGTTACTGTTATGAACAGTAATGTAAATATCTGATATGCAAGATGTCTGGTGCTACCGTCCCAAGGGGCTGTGACCTACAGGTTGAGAACCACTGTGCCTGTGCTCCAGTGAGGCAATGCTCTGAGTTGGAAGTTTAACTCAAGCCTCATCCATCTGCCCGCCACCTGCATGGACCTCTGTTCTCTTGGCCTTTGGAACAGGCCAAGGCTGGCATATCCCTTGCTGAAGGAAAACAAAGATTCCCACACAGTGAGGGAAGCAAGCAGGTGAAGCTCACTGAATCGCTGGGATTGTGATCATGTTTAGCCTGATCTAAAGAGGCACACGAGAATGACAACCAGCTGTTTTGTAAGGCATGCAGACCTCTCTTCCCTACGTCCTAAGGGCTGGGGGTGTGTGGGAGGTGTCCTATTAGACTTGAAACTTCAGGGGAAGGAAGAAAGATTAAGGACCATTAACTTGTGGTGCCACAATCCTGGGATGACTAAACACGGTGTCTTCTGCTCCCTCTGTCCCAGCACAGCCATGGAAGGAAGGCTGTGCTGTTTCAATCAGGTCAGACAGACAAGGTCCTCTGCTCTGACATCTAAAACCGTTAAAATGCAAAGCGCTTGGTGTGCTACAGTACCAAGCCCAGAGAAACGCCGACGTGTCAGACGTTTGCCATCTTCTCTCACTGAGTTGTGAAAACACCACATTTTTGTTTAGGAGTTGCTGTTTATCCTCAACCCATCATCACAAATCTGATTTGAAAAAACAAACCGATTTTCCAGCTGCTCAGTGATTAAAGTGCCTGGAGTTTATGTCTTCACGTTTGATGTGTGGCCCAGGAGGTGAGAGCTGAAACAATATGTCCTTCCACATTTCTGATCTGGGTTGATGCCCTCTGCCCCCTCAGAATGCTCTTGAGTCTTCATCAAAGAGGTCTTTGGGGGTAATGTGAGAAGGACCTCCCCCAATAAAAATGGCAATTGAGTTAAGTGACAACCCTTCCTAAGTGACTTAAACTGCAGTACAGAATTAGGAAATGAATGGTTCTAGAATGAGCTATATTGTGTTTCAAAATGGTCCCTTAGTGAGGCAAAGTCCCACACTGTGAGGCCACTTATGAGGTACAAACAGAAACTGGCCTGAAAAGAGAGACGGACAGATCTTGAGGATACATGGGGTCCCTTCACAGTTCTTCTTTTGTGGTTGTGTTGTTTTAGAGTTAGGAAGTGTCATGTTGGAGTAGATGAGCTGGGATTCTGAGCCCTTCCAGGTGAGCAGTGGTGAGCAGTGGTGAGCACCACCGTGAAGGAGCAGGTGCTGCGGTCCCCTGTGTCTATCCACAGGTGGAAACATCCTTCCATGCAATATGGAGCCTGCTGTCTGGAGACACGGATTAGGCCCGTTCATTCCCCATTTAAGAAGCCTGCAGCCCCTCTAATCAGCCACACAGGACTCAGAAACTGAGGACTCCAAAGCAATGTTCTTAGCCAGGTGAGCATGCTTAGGGATTAGGAGGGACTGTCTCCCTCTGGATTCAGTTCCACCTCAGGCCAGACCCCAAAGTCACACAGGGCTGGGTCCTTGTCCTTGAGAAAGAATTCAGAAGTCAACTATGAGAGACAGAAAGGGACAGCGTCAGCCCATAGGGCAGCACCCAGGGAAAACCTGAGGAGCTGAACTGTATAGTCTAGGAAATCCTAGCACATGTACAGAGACTGCATGTCTGTGATGTGTCAGGCCAGGGTTCCAGAATCCCGGGCCTGGTCTGGGCTGAGGTGACTAAGATGATCACTGTTCCAGTTTCTTAGCCATCTGGTGACAAAATCCCAGAGGATAGGATTACAGGGATGCTCCAGTGACACAGACACCCAAGTCACAACTAGAGACCCTGCAGAAGCCCCACTGGCAAAGCCCCATTGAGCTAGGTGACTACTTTGTAAGTTGTTCGGCATTTCAGATCCTGGCATCTGGGGGGTCACACAGCCTGTCCCATCACCATCCTGAGCTAAACATGGCTACCACCATCCCAACACCCACCCTCCCACTGTGTCTAGCCTGTGGGCCCAGAGTGCAGGTATTTCCACAGACTCTCCCTGCCTCCTGCTGTTTTCCACCTGCCTGCACTCTGCAGTCCAGAGCACAGGGCCCCATGTGGCACGCTCCCCAGTCCAGAGCACAGTGCCCCATGTGGCACTCTGCACCCCACATCAAGTAAGGCTGCAGCATCCCATAGGCCTAGAGATCCGACCTCTGCAAAGGCCACCAATGGCCAAGGGTACAATGAGTGACTCTCTCTGTTTCTTTTTCCTGAACCCCATACCCATGAGCTTGCCTGAATAGTCAACAGTCATGACTCTACCTAAATCATAAAATGACTTTGCTCTGGTCGCTCACTGGAGTCCCCACACCTGAGAAGCCAGCTAAAGTAATGGAAAACGAGGATGGGGGACAATGCAAAGTCACCGGCCCCTAGCATATAGAGAGCGCCTACCCCTCCCTCCCCCCCCCCCCCCGCTGAGGGCTGCCAGGTTGTCATTGATAATACCCTCATGCACTGGTCACATGTTCAATGTGGTCCCATCCTGGGAAGCAGCCTCCCTAATGCATGGAGTCTGATGCCCAGCTATATTGCAATAAAGGATAAAATATCCCCTCGGCTGCCTTCCCCCATTATAAGGCCTTTATGCCCAAATCAGTTTAAATTTACCTCTTAATTATGTACATAGCTTTCTTATGTGAAGCTTCTGACTAGAAATATGTATCTCATTTTATTTTATGTTTTTCTATCGACCCAAACACAAAGGCATTTTTCTTAAATACTGAATGCTCATGTACCTTTTTAATTAAAGCTTAAAAAGCTCTTAATTAAAACCATAAATCACAGACAGCAATTTCTACGTAAATTGTCTGGCGAGCCTTCCTATTTCTCCCTCCACTTGCAGGGTGACCTATTCAGTGATAGACAGGCCAGGACAGCGTTCACAGTTAATGGATTGCATTGCAGAAGAGACAGGCAGGCATGCTCTCTGACCAGCCTTGGAGCTGCACCACACTGTGACCAACCAGATGCCCTCTCAAAACTTACTCAAGACACATCCCTGCCCCTCTGCCATCCCCTGTTGCTCCCAGAGAGAGCAGAGTTCCGAGTTCCCTGTCCCCACATGTCTGGGATGTATGTACAGTTTGAGTAGAAGAGTTTACATGTCAGAAGGAACAGACCATGTATTGATTTTCATTTTTTTTAGAAATTAATAAGCAACCCTCACAAATGCTTGTGTCCTGCAGTGTAATTGGTATTCCATAAATTGCTCACACTTAAAGGTATGATTTAATAAACTTTTACATGTTTATAGACCTACCACACCAAAGTCAAGATGAGAAAAATGTCTATCCCACCTCAAAGCAAATGTCTCTTTTAGATTTTACAATTGCTTAAACTTTTTAAAAATTGTGTGTGTGTGAGAGAGAGAGGGGGGAGGGAGAGAGGGGGGAGGGAGGGAGAGAGAGGGGGAGAGGGAGGGAGAGAGGGGGGAGGGAGGGAGAGAGAGAGGGAGAGGGAGGGAGCATCAGAGCTGGAGTTACAGGCAGGCAGTTATAAGCCCTCCAACATAGGTGTGGGCATCAAATTCTGGGAGAATATGTCTCTTAGGCACTGATCCATCTCTCCAGCTCTTGCTTAAATTTTGTATTATATTTTATTTATTTGTTGTGTATGTGCGCATGTATAGAGGTCAGAGGACAACTTGCAGGAGTTAGTTCTTCTTTGACCATGTGGATCCTGGAGATCAAACCTGGGTTTTCAGGCAAGAACCTTTGTAATAATCAGGGTTACTGTCACTGTAATGAGACACCATGTCAAAGCAAACTGGGGAGAAAAGGCTTTATTTGGCTTATAGTTTCATTATCACTATTCATCATTAAAGAACTCAGAGTACACCGAGGCAGGGACCTGGAGGCAGGAGCCGATACAGAGGCCATGGAGGCGGGCTGCTTCCTGGCTTGCTCTTCAAGCTTGCTCAGCCTGCTTTTGTGTAGAACCCAAGACCACCAACCTAGGGATGCACTGCCTACGAAGGGCGGGCTCTGCCACATCACTCACTAATAAAGAAATGCCCTTCAGGCTTGCCTGTAGTCCAGTCTTACGGAGGCATTTTCTCAAATGAGGTTCCCTCCTCTCAAATGATTTTGGCTGTGTCAAGTTGACATAAAACAACCCTGCACCCTTACCCGCTGAGCCATCTCACATCTGGAAACCTGCTTTTTATCAACTGAGAACACTTTGTATCTTATACAGCCTTCTGCCAATAGAAGCTGTCAGTATGCACTAGTTTTTGACTGGCCTTTCTTGCTCAAAATAATTTTGGATTTGAAGCTGGCCCAATGGCTCAGCCATTAAAAGCACTTGTTGTTTTGTAAAAGCCCTGGGTTTGGCTTCCAGCACCCATGTAATGACAAACAAGCATCTGTAACACCATTCAAAGGATCCAACACACTCTTCTGGCCTCTTGAGCCCTGAGCACACAGATACAAAGACATACATACGGGCAAAACATCTGTACACATAAAATAAAAATAAATAAATCTTTGAAACACTAATAATAATTTTTAATATTCTCCACATCATTGCACTAGTGATAACAGTCCTCTTCTTTGTGCAGTAATATCCCTCTGGGCCAAGTAGAGACACTGCATGTTCCCCTCTCACCTGGTGAAGTCTTATATTTGTGTCCTATATACTTATATGCTTTCTTTTCTCTTGAGTAGATACCCAAGAGTAAAGTGGCTAGATGGCATAATAGGTGGACCCTAGAGCATTAAGGAATCCTCAGGGGCTTCGCAAAGGTGAATCATTAGAATCCTCATCTGCAGCCAGAGTTGCTGTCCCCCAGGATGTGGAAGGGCTGGTCCATCTTTCCCTTTTAAATGTTCTATTGCTGTGTGCTGGTGTCTTAGTTAGGGTCTCTATCACGGTGAAGAGACACCATGACCATGGCAACTCTTATAAAGCAAAACATGTCATTGGTGCTGGCTTACAGCTTCAGAGGTTTAGTCCATCATCATCATGGTGGGTGGCATGCAGGCAGACATGATACTGGAGAAGGAGCTGAGAGTTCTACATCTTGATCCGCAGGAAGCAGGAAATTGAGACACACTTCCTCCAACAATGCCACACCTACTTAACAAGACCTCACCTCCTAATAGTGCCATACCCTATGAGCCTATGGGGGACAATTACATTCAGACTGCCACAGGTGGTATCGTACTGTGATTTAAATTTATTTCCCCCAGTGGCTAATGGTGCTGAGCATCCTTTGGTCTTTGTTTATCATCAGACTATCTTCTCTTATGAGTCATCTGACTTTCTTATTCCCTTCTTAATGAAGTGTTCATTTTACTCAGTTTACGTGTTCTTTCTGTATTCTGAACACAACGATGTCAGAAACAGAGACTGTAAATACTTCCTTTCAACCTGGGTGTGGCAGTAATTTTCATTTGTTATGATAAAATACCCAGACAAAAGCAATTTAGGGGATAGAGAGTTTATTTTGACTTATTTCCCTGGGGATATAGCCCACCATGGAGAGGAAGGTATGGAAACATATGAAGGTGTTGACAAGAGCAGGAAGTTGACTGATCACTTTTTATCCATACTCAGAAAGCAGGAGTGGACAGGAAGTAGAACCAGGCTATAAACCTCAAGGTCCACACCCACAGTGACCCACTTCCTCTGATGAGCCTTTACCTAATGGAGCCACAACCTCCTCAAAAGGCATGAGCCTGTGAGGAACATGTCACACTTAAACCACAACGCTATGGTGAATATTTCTTTATCCTAATGATATCTTTTGGAAAACAGTTACTCTTGCTTCCAATGAAAATAAATTTATCGTTTTCCTTCCTTTATGAATGATAATGTTGATGTCTTGAGGTAAATATTTGCCTAACCCAAGCACACAAAATTTATCTCATACTTTCCTCTTTTGTAGTTTTAGACTTGGATCTATGATTTGGTTTCATTCAGTTTTGTGTGTAGCTATTTTTATTAATTTTTGCTCTATGTATCTTGGGACTCTAATATTAAGTATATAAACATTTAGGGTGCTATGTCCTCCTAATAAGTCAATCATTTATCATTACACAGTGACATAATCCATGTCCACTAAAGGTTCTTACTCCAAAAACTACCCTGATTTACACAATCTCCCATTCTAACTTTAATTTTATTAGTATTGGCATGATGTGTCTGCTTCTATCTTTAATTCTGCTCTATTTCTGTCCTAATATTTAAAGGATGTTTTTGTAGACAGTATTTTTATCTTTAATCACAATCTGTCTTTAATTGGGGTATTCAAAGTGTTCACATTTCGCATAATAATTGGTAAATTTAAGTAAATATTTTGCTGTTTGTTTTCTGCTGGTGTGACACATGCCTTTAATCTGGGCCATACCTGCCGCTGGAAGTCTGCATAAGGACACAGAAGAAGGAAGCTTTTGCTTTTTGCCAGCTTGCCCTCATCTTTCTAGCACAGCCATTCCTTCACTGGTGTTAAAGCCTACTTCTTCAGGACTCCAGCATATACTAAAGACCAGCTGAGACACCCAGCCTTGTGTACTGAGCAACTACTGGATTCCTGGACTTTCTGTTCAGAGCCATTATTGCACTGACTGGACTGCAGCCTGTAAGTCATTCCAATATATACAGAGAGAGAGAGAGAGAGAGAGAGAGAGAGAGAGAGAGAGAGAGAGAGAGAGAGAGAGAGAGAGAGAGAGAGAGAGACTCATTCTCTAAGTTCTGTGACTCTAGAGAACCCTGACTTACACAGATTTTGGTACCAGAAGTGGTTCTAGAAGAACAGAACTATAAGGAGAAGCCTCTTCAGTCACTCCCTCTTCTAGGAGCTTGGAGACTTCTGAAAGCCCATGATGTGAACTATATTACAAACTTAAGGAGATAAATATATTTGTTTATCCTGATTCACCAACTGTGAGTGCCAATAGATTTGGTGACCCTGTATAGAAAACTTTTAGCAGTTTGTGGAAAAATTATGCTATAGTTTGGTAGCTCTTAGCCTCTCTGGATAAATTTATAAATGATAGAGATGAGCTCCATGATAAAATCAAATGACTTCTAGCATTTCAGAATATGGTGAAGGACAACAAATAACTTAGTGAAAAAAATTGACTGGTTCCAGATGAGCACAGCCTAAAGGTTTCTATGTGTGCCCTGGAATAGAATCTTCTCTCCAGCAGCCACGGAGCTCAACTTCAGAAAATCAAACCAAAGCCATCATTATAAGGTTAGCTGAATTACAGCAAAAATTCAAGTCCCAGCTGTTATAATTTTAAAAAGTGCCACTCAATAGAAAGGTGTCATGGGACAGAGCTTGGGTGGAGGGTTTTTTATTAGGGGAAAGTAAATGGGAAAGGGGGAGGGAAGGGGATCTCTGGCCTCTGGGGACAAGAGCAGCAGAAGAGCAAAGAGAGGCAAGGAGGGTGGCAGAGACAAGAGAAGCAGAGAAAGAGAAAGGGGGGACAGACAGACAGACAGGGAGAGAAAGGAAGATGGGAGGTGAGCAGGGTCCTTTTAAGGGGAATGTAGTGAGTGTGCACAGGCGGTGCCCTTAGTGGCTGCAGTTGAGGATGTATCCTGTCAGAACCCCAAGGGCAGGTCAGGACAGGTGTCTGAATACTAACAGAGCTTATCGGCAGTTAAAAGCAAGGGTAAAGAATGGGATCCTATAAGTTGGCATGAAGAAGTGTGGGAGGACCCGATAGAAACCGAGAAGTTTGAACCCTCAGATTCTCAAGGGTTTATCTCACCTGAGGAAGTAAGTAGTACCCTCAGTCCCATGCCTTGAAATATTATCTTTTTCATTAAGTTCTTTAATAGTGCAGCTCACCTCCTCATGGACTACACTTTAGTGAGTTTGCTAATTCATTCAGCAGAAGTCTGGGGAATTTTGTGGGAATGGATTTTAAGGGTGTGGGATAATGGTGGATGGAACATAAAACTGGATCAGACTGAATTTATTGATATGGGCATTCTGAATGGAGATTCTATGTTTAAACATGGAAGCTCACACAGTTTAATAAAGTGTCAAAAGTTTGCTTTAATGGTTGGCTGAAGCAATTGTTAAAAGATGACTTACTGAAAAGGAGGTGGAGATGCCTTGGCTTAGTGTTGATGAAAGAATTTTAAGGCTCAGGGAAGCTGTAATGCTAGAGCGGGTATACTGTGTAAAGCCCAATCCTTTGCAACAGGAAGGCCCAGAAGACATGCCTTCACCAGTCCTACAAAATGGTGAGGGGGCACCAGCACGTTTCAAGAGTTTTGTTGTTGCTCTTTTCCTGATAGCAGTCCTTAGGGTTGGAGATGCTGCTGCTCAATTGCATGAATTCAAGGAAATAGTTTTAATTGGGTTCTGAAGTAGCAGAGGCCAGGTGGCAGCACCAAACTGTCAAAGGCAAGGTGTTCACGGTTATTGTGATGGCAGCCTGGACAAACAATATTCACAACGACCTAACCCACAATGGTCAGCACAAGCAAAGTGAATTTTATGGTGGCGTGACTTGTATGGATCTTTGGCTGGCTAATAAATCATGTGTCTCCAGACATAAAACAGATTTAAAAAGCCTACTGAATCTCTGTCTGATCTGTATAAGCAGGGAAGTTCTCAAACAAATGAAAGAAAGACTACTTTGGATCTTGGCAAAAGACAATCTTATTCTGGGAATCAATTTCCAGACCTGAGCCATTTTGCAGACCCAGAACCCCTTGAATGAAGCGACAGCCAGCTTCCCCTGAGGAAGGACCTTGGAATAAATTCCAAAGAGTTTTACTGTTAGCCATTCTCCACTCCTTCCCTGGGGAGACACATAGCCTTTTACAAGGGTAACTGTACACTGGGGAAAAGGAGACAATCAGAATTTCCAGGGTCTACTGGGTATTGGTTCTGAATTGATGCTGATTCCAGGAGACAATCCCAAGAAGCATCATGGCCCTTCTGTTAAAGAGGGGTCTTAAGGAGGCCAAGTGATAAATGGAGTTTTGGCTGTTCTGACTCACAGTAGGCCCAGCGGGTCCCCAAACTCATCCTGTAGTTATTTCCCCAGTTCCAGAATGTATAACCAGGATAGATATACTTAGGAGTTGACAGAATACTCACATTGGTTCCCTGACCTGTAGAGTGAGGGCTATTATCATTGGAAAGGCTAAATGAAATCTTTATAGATGCCTCTGCCAAAGAAAATAATGAATCAAAACCATCCCTGGAGGATTTGCAGGAAGTAGTGCCACCATCAAGGCCTTTAAAGATGAGGGGATGGTTCCCACCACATCTCCCTTCAACTCTCCTATCTGGAAAGTGCAGGAGACAGATGGATCATAAAGAATGACAGTTGGCTATCAAAAACTCAATCAGTTAGAGAGTCTGATTGCAGCTATTGAACCAGAGGTGGTGTCCTGACTTGAGCAAATTAATACTTCTCCTGGTACATGGTATGTGGTTATTGATCTAGAAAACACCTTTTTCTCAGTTACCTGTCCATAAGGACCACCAGAAGCAATTTGTTTTCAGTTGGCAAGGCCAGAAATATACCGTCACAGTTTTATCTCAAAGATACATTAGCTCTCCAGACCTGTGTCGTAACTTAAAAGGGATCTTGATTGTCTCTTCCACAAAATATCACACTGGTGTACTACACCGATGGCATTATACTGATTGGGCCAAGTAAGCAGGAGGTAGCAACCACTTTGAACTCATTGCTAACATGTGTATCAGAGGATGGGAAATAAATCCAACCAAAATTCAAGCACTTTCTTTCTCGGTAAATTTCCTAGGAGTTCAGTAGTGTGGAACATACAGAGATATTCCTTCTAAGGTGAAGAATAAGCTATTGTACTTGGCCCCTCCCACCACTGAAAAAGAAGCACAAAGTTTAGTGGGCCTATTTGGATTGAGAAGACAGCACATCCCTCACTTGAATGTGTTATTCCAGCCCATATACCAACTGACACAGAAACCTGCTAAATTTGTGTAGGACCTGGAAGAGGAGAAGGCTCTTCAACAGGGCCCAGCTGCTGTATAGGGTGCTCTCCCACTTGGACCATATGATCCAACAGGCTTGATGGTACTTGAGCTGTCTGGCAGGTAGGGATGCTGTTTGGAGCCTTTGGCAGGCCTCTATAGGTGAATCACTGAAGAGACCATTAGGATTTTGGAACAAGGTTCTACCATCCTCTGCAGACAACTACTCTCCCTTTGAAAGACAGCTCTTGGCCTGCTATAGAACCTTACTGGAAACTGAATCCTTGACAATGGGACACCAAGTAACCATGTGACTTCAGCTGCCCATCATGAGCTAGGTGTTATCTGACCCATCAAGTCATGAAGTAGGACACACACCACAGCAATCCATTATCAATGGATGTGATATATACTTGATCAGGCCCAAAAGAAGTTACCCAAATGCCTATGGATTCTACTCCCATTACAATGTCATCTGCAACCAAGTATGCACCTATAACCTCACAGGGTGTGCCTTATGATTGACTAAGAAAGAGAAGACTGGGGTCTGATTTACTGATTGTTCTGCACATTCTGCCGGCACCACCAAGAAATGAACAGCTGCAGTATTACAACCCCTTTCTGGGACAACCTGAAAGTCACTGGTGAAGGGAAATAGTCACAGTGGGCTGAACTTCTGGCAGTACATACGGTCATCAATTTGTTTGAAAGGAGAAACAGCCGTATTTGTGAGTGTTCACTGATTCATGGGGTGTGGACAATGGATTGGCTGTATGGTCAGGGACACAGAAAGGGCATGACTGGAATGGAAAATTGGACTTGTAATGTTGTGTGTGTGTGTGTGTGTATGTGTGTGTGTGTGTGTGTGTGTGTGTGTGTGTAAAAACGTCCAATTATGAAAGCTTGTCCTATAGCTTAGGCTTGTTTTTAACTAACTCTTATAACTTAAATTAACTCATTTATGTTAATCTATATTTTATCATGTGACATTACCTCTTTTCCGTGATACACCTCCTGTTTCCTCTCTGTGCACCTAGATTCTCCTTAAACTTCCTTTCTCTCCCCAGAAATCCCACATATACCTTTTTCTTAGTTATTGACCATTCAGCTTTTTATTAAAACAATCAGCAGGTGCCTTAGGCAGAGATACACCTTTATAATATAAACAAATATTCTGCAACATACAAGCATGCGTGCGCATACACACACACACACACACACACACACACACACAACACGACAGAGAGAGAAAGAGAGTCTATAAGTTCTGTTACTCTAGTGAACCCTGACTAATACAGTTGGCTTCGTGTGTACTTTGTTCACTTTTTCCTCTATTTCTTACTTTGGCTTGGTTTTTGTTCTTGGAGACACAGTCTTGCTATAGTGCTCTTAAGCTCCTGAAGTCAAGCAATCCTGCCCTAGCCTCTGGAGTAGCTAGAACTGCCAGTGTGTGCCACCATGTCTAATTTCCTCTTTTTCTTTCTTTAGATTGAATGCTCTACTTTTTCTCCTCTGTGAATGGCAGCTCTGTCTGTTTTGTTATCTCGAGGGTTGTTTTAAGATTTATATATCCATCTTATCATAGTAAAGTTCTAGCAAGTCAGATCAACTCATGTGTAATGCAAGAACCTGCAACTGTCTCTATTCATTTTCTCTCTTTTCTTCTATACATTTCATTTCTACAAACCTCATAAACTCCCAAGATGTATGGATTTTGCTTTAAACAATCAACTGTCTCTTAAAAGTATTTAAATAAAGTTCATAAACTGTCTTTGCATTTATCCATTTTTAGGACTTTATCTGCCATTATTTCTCCCTTCCTTTTACTGTGTATCATTACCTATCTCTGTGGTAGCAAGCATCTAATTTTTGCATCTGGAAATTTCTTTGAACAATGCTTCCATTGATGAACTCCAGATTGGTGTTTCTCTTTTACTTAGTACTTTAATCTTCTGTCCCACTGTCACTGCCTCCATTGTTTCTGATGCGAAATCCACTGTTGTCCTTAGATTGTTTCTCTGTGCACATCTTTTTTCCTCTGGCTACTTATAAGTTTATTAAAATAGATTATAAATAATTTTAGTATTGCACGCCTTCATGTCATTTCTTTGTGTCTCTTGTGGTTGTGGCTGTTGAGTTTCTTGAATCTGTTAGTTTTGGCAAACTGGGAGATTACCACCCACGCTTCTTTACATCTTTTCCTGTGCCTCCTCACCTCATTGCCATTCTAATTACAGGTCCATTAGGTTGCTTAGCATTCGTATCATGGCTCTAGTCTGCGTCATTTTTTCATAATCTCTATTGATAAAAATTCAAGTTCAGAAATACACTGTCTAATGCTACTGGACACTGGTGTCTATTAAATAATGAATGTCTAGGACACAATGTCTTATTCAATATGCAGTATAATATTATCTCTTCCAATGCTCCCTACTAATTTTTACCTAAACCTGCAGTCCTTACCTTAGAGGTTTGCACCAGGACATTTCATGTCTTTCGTGACTCTACTTAATACACTCAAAGTTTCCCTAGCTTCTTGCAGACAGGAGGCAGACTTATAATTACTATTTTAATGTCTATGTCTGCCAATTATACCATGTGTCACTTGTGAGACAGCCTTTGTTGATGTTTTCATCATGTAGAGCCATTTTCCTGCTTCTGTATATGGATAACAATCCTTACTTCATATGAGACAGTGTGCTTTCATTTCTTGGGTCAGTGTGTGCCTGTGTTCTTATAGATAACCTAGCTATCTGCAGAGAGAAGAAGCTCGGCTGCTTGGAAACAATTTTTGTCCTTTCAGTTCTTCATTTTAAGCTTTGCCAGGCAGCAACAGCAACATTCTGCCTTAAGCTGATTTGCCAAACCCTGAGGTACCAACATGCTAATGCACACCTGATGCCCTGTGCACTTTGAAGGGATCCATTCTGGAGGGCGAGGATGGAAACTACAGTGTGATGGGAGTCCCTCCCTTGGTTGTGGTGCTCTCTGGTCTCGGTAGTCTTCTGATGTGTGTGCACTGATCAGTGGTCAACTGAACACATGCAGGTTTCCTCTAAAAGCCCCCGCCATCCTTCTGTGCTTGGCTATTTCCTCTCCAGCAGCCTGCCTGTGGCCTCCAGGTGCCTTGGTCTTTCTAGATTCCAGCTTATTTTGACTGAAGACCCTACCAGCTGCTTTCCTTCCCCACAGTTCAGGAGATACTGTAGAGCAAGGTGGAGAGAACTTGCTGGATCAGTCACTGACAGCAGCCTGGCTGGTGAAAAGGGAAGTAATGAGCTGTGTGTTCATGAGCAGTACTTGAAAATGCTCAAGTCTGGACTGACTCCCCAAGACAAAGAATATATCCAAAAATTCCCAGTGGTCAAACACTAGCCCTCTTGGAGCAGTCTCATCCCAGAAACGCATAGTCCCAGCTCAGGAGGCAGCATCAACCCTCAGCCACCATCTGGCTGCTTGAGAATGGGTGAACTGGATCTGGTGCCTTTGGGGTATGGGTGGAGGACATCAGCTCCTGTCCACTGAGCTTCACTTCCTTAAGAGACATGAACATCAGCATGCCCAGAAAGACTCTTCTTGGTAGCTCCCTAGGTGAAGAACGTGCCTCCTAAGTTGTCGGCAGACATGCAGCTCACCTTCATACCCTGCTACTGAAATAGACAGTAACTTTAGTAACACCACCCGTCTAAAGTTGTCATATGGAAGCCTCCCTAGCCGTGGCTCCCAGTCTGGAAGGGACAATCCTAGGAACACAGGAATGATGGATCCGAACAGATATATGGTCTGAAAGGGACAGACTGTCACTCTACCAGGATGCCCACACTTCTCCCAACACCACCAGAACTCTTATTATTAGTTCCATCACCCTATCAGGACACTTACATTCCAGGTCAGTCTCCCCGCCAGGATGTCCAAGCCCCACTTCCATCATAGCCCAGGTCTCCACTCAAGGGGTTTGATTAGCAGTAAGAAGCCACTCTTCCTGAGAAAGATGCTCTGCACTGTCCCTTCTAGATACTGGTTTGGAGGATGTCTGTTGACTTAATTCACATCACCCCGTCTGTGTGTGCAACCCACATGGAGGAGAACCGATGAGACCTGTGTGAATCTCCACTGCAGTCACCACCAGTGAGGATTCTGTTGAAGTTTGAAGGCTCCCTGCTTTGAACTGTTTTGAGATGAGGATTTCTCGTGTGACTTTTCTCTATCAGCAGTTTCAGGATAAGTGACAAGACTGTGCAGGGACATGTCACTGCACTGCCAATGAGCAAGGAGCCCACATGACTGCACCATGGGTATCTTCACTCTCTAGTGTGCATTGGACACAATGGGGGTTGCTGCATGTAGAGGGTGAGCCACCCCCCTGGGGGTCAGGACCAGGTACAATGTCCTTGTTACCTCAGAACATGGAGACGCATGGCCCCCAAATCCAAATGGAAACCACTGTTATAGGGAAGAGTATAGTGATAGTGCCCTAGATGCAGCTTGCTGTGGCCTGGACACTTGGCAAACACTAATGTACTCATCCAGCTCTACCAGGCCTGTATGAGGACCAGTAGCTGCTAAGCAAGGCTGTTGTGGGATAGTTGATAACACTGTGACACCCCAAGATTGTTGTAGTAAAGTTAACCTTGAATAGTGGGGCCGACTAAGTGACTAGTTGACAAGAAGTAGTCACAAAGAATATAAAGAACCTAGGATACGGATAGAGTGGCATAGGAAAGAGTAGGGAGGGGACTTAGAGATTCAATAACCTTTTGTCAGACCTTTTTGGTCTGGGAAGTGTGGAGAGAAGTTCAGCTGGTCACTCCTCCACTGCTTCTTGATCTATCAGGTTTCCACCCCAATATCTCCCAAGTCTTTATTGATAATAAAACAACTAAGGTAATACAACAAAGGGCCTTAGACAAACATTGGTTCCCGTGTCTTGCTTGCCCTGATCTCTGGAGCTAATCTTTACATACCAACCCTGCCCCTGTGTCCTCAGAATACGAAGTGATTACAATTAAATCCCACCTCCTGGTACCTCCATCTCTGTCCAGGCAAATAGCCCAGGGCCTGTTCCCGTATCTTCTTTCTATATGTGTAAATAATGCTTGTGAGTTGTTTGCTTGGTCAACACCAGTCACTAGAGAGGCATGTGGAACCCCTGATGCTGGCATTTGAGGCCACAGTGAGAGAAACCTTCAAGCCCACCCTTGGTGATGTCCTCAGAGGTAGCCCAAGGTGGATGTGAGGAAAGGCAGAAAGGGGGCCTGTCATGCAGGACACTGACTCTCAATTTACCCTCTATGCAGGGAAAAATAAATGTCAACCAGTGCTTGTCACAAGATTCCTCAGCATAAGCCAAGCATCTAATTCCACAGTTCTGTAACCTCAAGTCACCACAGCCTAGTGCCAGGCCTGCTGGAAAAACAGCTTGGAGGTAGAGAGTGACCAGTGAGGAAGGCTAGGTCTCACCCACACAGTTGGAAGATCAGGCTAGCCTGGAAAAGCAGGGCATGGCTGAAAAGCCCTGTGAGTGCCCTACTTTCCTGCAGGAATATTTTCCCTGCACTCACCTCACCTTGCTGCCCAATAGATTCCTGAGACAAAGTGATGCCAGCTGGGTACTGGGAGCTTCAAGTGGCCCCGCCTCCCTGTGCCTGAGGACCTCAGCAGCTCCACTGCATGATAATGAACTATGGAAGAGATGCAGTGAGCTCTCTGTGAGAGGTGAAGCTGGGATCCAGAGGCCTGCACACTTGGCACTGGGATAGCTCCATAGTCTAGTGAATGGACAAAGAGTCTGCTTAGCAATACTCCAGTCTGTCTGCTAAATGCACTGTCCCCTGTCTGTATTAGACCTCACTCTGGGAGGTGTGCTAGCTTTCCAGGACAAACAGAACTGTCACACTTGGCAGCCTGGAGCAGCATCTACCCTTCATATGGTCAGGAGTCTGGTCTCAGCATGGCCAGCTCCCCATTAAGGTCTTGTTGGAGTCAAACATGGCACAGGCATTCTGCAGACTGTCAGAGGAATAGCCTTTCAGGTTAGGGTGCCCAGGTTCCTACTTCTAAGAGCTTCCAAATCTATCCCCTATTGGCTGAAGCCAATTTCAAGTCCTAGAATCTTTCATCAGATCCCAGAGGGTGGCCACAGTTCTCTGCCATCGGTCCTCTTCATGGCCACTATCACCGAGTCCACAGGAAAATCCAAGAGCTTCTATCAAGAAGGCTTCTCATACAACATGACAGTTATAGAAGCCACTTTCAACACCCCCACCAAACTCTGTGGTTTGGATGAAGGTCATGTGTGCTACTGGCTCTCAAAAGGCGGGAGGGGGCCAGTGACACAGGGCATGCTGACCACAGGATGGGTCCGGGGCTTGGTGAGAGTCTATCCGCCACAGGCTGCTAGATTGTATACACTCTCCTATGCAATGCCTCTACCTCAAGCATCATTGGCTTGAATGTATTCTATTTCAACATGCCTTTGGACGTTAATTTCACAGCCAGGGGAAGTTAGAGATTGTGATATCAGTGGATACAGTAGCCAGTAAAGCTGAGATCCCACCAAACACCCAGCCGAGGTCAAGAAGCACAGAGGGGAGAAGCCCAGAGTCCAGGGCAGGGGCTGGCTTCTCCTAAAGGGAAAGGTGAAAGCTTGCAGCACTAGCAGGAATCAGCCCTGTTGAGCTGCCAGGTGGAAACTGTTTAAAAAAATGGCTCACTTTATTTTCAACTACTAACATCTTCATGGGAGCCAATATTTAACACATAGTGTTTGCAAACCACAGGGCAATTTTACTTTTCATAAGTGGTAATATTTCTCTGAATTCCTGGGCCACATACAGTTCATAGCATAAAGCTCTTTCCCCATCCCCAAGGTCTCATTCTGTGGCCCTGGCAGGCCTGGAACTAGCTATGTAGACCACACTGATCTTGAACTCAGAGATGCACTTGCCTCTGCTTCCCTGATGCTGGGATTAGAGGGGTGTGCTGCCACACTGGACACAATGTTTTCTTCACAGTTACAAAGTAATAATGGAGTCCTCACCCAGGCCTGCCAAGGAATCACTGTGCTCCTGCGACTGACAATGTCACCCACACACCTACTCAGGCAGGTTTGGAGGATGGTGCTGAGAGAGCCCTGGTCCACTGCCTGGCATGGAAACAGAAACTCCTCAACCCACTGCTCCCCTCCCCCTACCTGTGAGTGGCCCAGGCAGCCTCACCTCAGACACTGCAGGAGAGACCTGGGTAAGTGCTAAGGGGAGCATTCCATGAATGCAAAAGGCTTTCCCGGTGTGGGAGATGTGAAGTCTGCACTTTTTAATTAATCTCTTTGGACAGTGAGCTCCATAAACAGTCACATAAACAGTCGCAACCGCAGAGCCTGGCCAAGCTAGTCTGAGGAAGGGAGGGAGGCAAGAGTCTCATTCCAAAAGGCGGAGCTGGAAGAGAAAACAGTGCACCTCACCACTTACTGGGAGTCCCTGCTGTTTCCTGTGGGCCAAATGTTTGCAAAGGAAGCCAGTGCAGGCAGGCCCAGTGCCCAGCTCCAGCTGCCTGCAGACTACCGAGGTTCTGATGTCAAACAACAGAGAAAGCTTTCCCATAAAACCATAAATTAGCATTCAACAGATTTGCATTAAACAAACTTGTTCATTTTAGGACGTATTTGTGACTTTTGAAATATTAATCTTTTGGATAATCACGTTTTTTATAATGTTTATAATGAACTACGTGGAGCCTATGTAAAACGTATAGAAACCACCAATGTGGAAACTTAAGAGTCCCTGACTATGTCTCACCACTGGCCAGCTAGAAAACTTGACGTTTCTGTTTTTCATTGTGGCAGCTAAGCAGTATTCCAAGTGTAAACACAAAAAACATAGCTCTTGTCTCAAAGGGAATAAAAGGTAGTTTATTCTGAAGTCAAACTTGAGTGACTATGGCCTAGGAAACAGAGATCCAGATTACCCCAGTTTTCATGCCCAACATGGAAGCAATTTCACTAATTTTTATCGAAACACAACACAGAAAGTCATTAATCAAGGCAATTTTAAAATAGATCAGAGGAAACATCAGTGAGGTGGTTACAGAAAGAATAGGGGAGTCTTCAGGTGCTATATGTTGACAGTCTCAGTTTTTGGGTTAGTTGTGGTGTTATTTTGTTTATAATCTAATGAATAAAAGCGTGCCTGAAGATCAGAGTGCACAACTAGCCACACTAGTTAGCTACAAAGGCCAGGCAGCAGTGGTACACACCTTTAATCCCAGGACTTGGGAGACAGAGGCAGATGGAGCTCTGCTAGTTCAAGGTTACCCTGGCTTACACAAAATTGATCCAAACTAAAAGAGAAACAGAGCTCACACAAAGGTGATTCCAGCACTTGAAGTGACACACCTTTAATCCTAGCACTAAGGAGTTCGAGACAGAAAAGTATATGGCTGGGTAGAGAGAGAACTATAAGTTGGAGGAGACAGGAGCAGTCTGAGGAAGCAGTTTGAGGAGTAGTGAAGTCCGAGGCAGTCAGTGTGTGAGCAGTCTGAGGATGCAGTCTGAGGACAGGATCACCCTTTGCTCTGAGCACTGGTAGAGATAAGAACTCTCTAGTGACTGGCCGCTTTGCTTCTCTGATCTTTCAGCTTTCACCCCCTGGTAGCTGACTCTGAGTTTTTATTATTAAGACATATTAGAACTCATGCTACAATTAGTAGAAACTAGTGTTCTACTAAGTCAGTAGATTCTAAAATGTTTTTTTGTTTTGTTTTGTTTACCATTAGTCACGGGATGTCAGTTCTGACACAGAGTTGGGCAAGGAACAGCTATTAGAGGACAAAAGATAATTAGGCTCTGGACCTGCAACATCCCAGCCCCTCCACCTCTGAAGTTCTAATGAGTCGGTCTCTGTGGATACAGCTTCTTTCCAAGAATTCCCATCCATCCGGGGCCCATGCTGGAGGGGCTTTTATTCTGAGAGGTGGAGGAAAGGGCACAGCTACCATATTATCTGCAGCATCCAACTGTTCTCTGTCCCCACAACAGGGAGACCCCAAGAGCTAGAGAAGACAAGTAGCAAGAGGAGGGACTTCCCAGGGTTGCTGACATTGCCAATCATAGATGGGAAGAGCAGGCTGTGACATCATGTCCCTAGCAGACTAATCAAGCGCTCAGCCCCTAAGGAAAACTCAGTGAAAACATAAGACGGCAGCTTTAGTTACACCACATCTTCATCCTCCCTGGGACACGCTGACCCAACGCTGTGGTTTCCCTTCACATAGTTCATGGGTCTAACCCAACCTAGGAATGGAGAACTCAGGTGAGCTCCTCTGCCTCCTCTGACATGCCTCCCTATGAATGCTGGCAGCCTGGCACCCAGCAGGAGATTTCTCACCCTCCTTATAGATCACAGCTACAGCACAAAGTGTATTTGCATTCAGTGCAGGCAAGCCCTCTGCAGCTCTCAAAAGTGCTTGGAGTCTTGGGCTGTTTTCCCTAACACAGAAGACAGTTGAACTGACTCGATCCCCATGACACCTAGGCTAGTGTGTAAAAACAGCAGTATTGACTGGCTGATGGTGAATCGAACTTGCTGCTGGCACCGAAATCCACCCTCAGCTGTGAACCATTCAGTGACCCACAGCACCACATCAACTGCTCTCCTGTGGGCTATGTTAATAATGCCACGACCTGTGTGAGAACAAAGGAATGATCATTTACACAGGACCTTTCAAAGTCACGCTTACTGCTCGGAAGCCCAGAGAGGCTGGGATGAAAACATCCAGAGTCGGGCAGAAGGCAGACCTGGATCCAAATCCAAGGTTAAAATCATGGTCCATGGCCCACAGACATGAATTTAGCTGTCTATGCAGAAAAGCAATGCCATGAGAACTGAAATAATGAAATGAACATATGCTTTAGCAAGCGCATGTCTGCATCAGTTTTAACAAGCTCCACACGGAGTTCAGCGATCGTCTGTGGCTAGGTACCCAAAAGGGCCCTGTGCTCCACCTTCATCTGTCGAACGCTGCCACCTACCACTCCTCGAACAGCTCCTATTTTCCTGCACAGTGCTGGGGTGGGGGATGTCTGTGGGTCGACTCTGCAGACACATCTATTTCCTGATTTCCCCCAACACATTAGCATGCTTTGCCCTACAGCTGCTAAACAGCTGTCACTTTTCAAATACCATTAGCAGTTCAAATGGGTAACCTATGCCTGGAGTACAACATAGGCCTGAGTACACCCCTCCCAAAAAAAAAAGGCTTCTGCAGGTTCACTGGACACGTAAGAGCCTCTTCCTCATGGGACCACATCCAGTAGTATTGTTGTTAGGATAACAACACCTCTAGACAGAGTGAGTCTGCATATTTTCCTAGATTTCCTTAAAAAAAAAAAGGTACAAACCTGTTTACATCACAATGGCTTATGTCCCTACAGAGATGAGAGCAGTATATGTCTAGACATACTGTCTCCATAAAAGGAAAAGAAAAAAACTCTCAAAACAATTAAAGAATTTGCCCAGAAAATGGAAATATGTAATCATTTATTTTCCTGTCACCATTTATAAATTGCAAAAGTTATGTTTGGCCTGTTAAAAAGAATAGCCATCATGGACCAGACTCCTTGGACCAGTTTTTGCTTTGTCACAGACTCTCAGCCCTTTCCAGCCCACACCCCAATCTCACCGTACATGAGACCACCTGTCCTCTATCCAAGCTCCACCAGACTGATGCACCTACTTCCAAGACCCCACCATGAGGGACAAGAACAAACTCCTGCCTCAGATCAGCCAGAGAGGAGACCTCAGCAAGCAAAGGCAGAAGCAGAAGAAACTCGCTCAGTGTCCCCACTCTTGGGAATGCTTCAGTGTTTGCTGACTGCGCTATTTTGGAATTGTAAAGGGTTCATTGTGATATGTGGATTTTTTATAAAAATCTGTTGACTGGATAAATTTTTCAAATTGTATTCAGAGCATGGAAGCTGGGTAGTGATGCTTGGGTATCCTTTGATTCGATTCAGTGAGTAATTATTGGAAATTCCACCCACTCCATTATAGAATAAGGAGTAAACTAGGTTGCTCCCTCACGCAGAGACCAGTCTAAAAATTTCTTCCCAATGGAAATCTTAAATTATAATATTAAGATTTCAGAGACATTTTATTCTATTGATTTTGTGGGAGTGTGTGTGTGTGTGCATGTGTGTGTGCATATGTGTATGTGTGTACATGTGTGTATGTGCGCGCGCGCGTGCGTGTTTGTCTGTTTAAGACAGGATGAGATAAACACACAGTTAAGAACACTGGCTGCTCCTCCAGTGGACCAACGTTCAACTGGCAGCTCACAACTGTTTATAACTCCAGTTCCAATTGACCTGGCAGCCTCTTTTGACCTCCACAGGTACTAGGAATGCACATATATACGTACAGGAAAAAACCCACACACATAACAATAAAAATAAAATTCATGTTTTAAATGGTCCTGAAGGTCGGGCTGGCCTAGAACTTAGGTTCTCCTCCCTCTGCTTCCTGAGTGCCAAGTTTGCTAGTGTGTGCTACCATGCCTAGTTTCCCCTGCAGTACTAACAGCAGATGGAGGCTGCCTTTCCATGCCAATGGAGACATAGCCACACCATCCTCCTCCATAGCTATAACGTTTGTGTTGGTGCTGATTCAGTCATCTGTATAATTCTCTTATTACATTGGGTATCAGGGTTGCATTTTAGGCTCTGACAGCATGACACAGTCCTTTCACAGCACACTGGTACATCTACATTCCAGATTACGGGGAGCAGGGTCTATAGGAGATTTCTTTTGTGGGTGTTCTGAGTGGACAGAGGCACAATGGCAGGTTCCACTGGCTAAACAGGACACAGTCCACCAAACCAGCTGAGGCAGAGGATGAGGAAGAGCTGACCTCTAACAGTGGTGAGCAGAGGATGGGGAAGAGCTGACCTCTAACAGTGGTGGTTCTCCTGCACTCCCCAGCTCAGCATCTCTGCTCCTACCTTTAAGCCAGGCCTGCAGGTTAAAGGCAGGAGAGGCTGGGAAATTTCTGGAAGGCTGAACGGCCAGACCTGCAGCCAGTCAGAGCAAAGCTAACAGTCACCACAAAGGACCCCGAGCCTAACCCAGCAAAACGCTGGAGCTACCTGCCCAGCTTCCTTTCCTCGCTTCCTGCTGAGCTTCAACCTCTCAGTGTTCTGGCATTCTCATAAAAACAGCAGCAGGAGGCAAAGCTCTGTCCTAGGTGGACTCTACACAGCACCTCTGGCATGGAGGAGGTCCGCTTGAGGACTTCACTGTGTTCTCAGGAGAAACTGCATGCCATGGAGAAAAGGTGCAAGCTTTTATAGAAATGAACTTGAGTGTAAACTATGCTAAATGCTTGAGTCGAGTGCAGCCGCAACGCTAAACCACACGCAGGTATGAAGTGTTCTGTGCACATCCGCACCTGACGACTCCGCCCACTGAAAAAGCTGCCCTTGGGAGGGAGGTTCAGTGCACTGGGAGCAGGTGCACAGGCTTTGCAAAACCTGGCACCCGTGAACTGCACCTGTGCAGCGGGAAGAAGGCAACCACTGCCCTCGTTCATCTGTCTAATGTCTCTGAGTCTAGGAATCCTACTTCCCTCTGCAGACCAACCTTGATTCTGTGGCTTCACAGAGCACACATTTCACACTCTAGCTAGCTACAGTCACAAGGCCTCTACTTCTAATGCTGTCTGAAAAGAAAAATCAGAGAACATTTAATTTGCATGGACCAGATAGGATTCCACGCATTCCACTCCTGAGATCAGTGAACACACTCCTCCTCTCTGGCTTGCACGGACGGTAGTTTGGCCCTGGCAGAAACAATCAGGAGCCCTGGTTTGGGAGAGGAGATGGAGTGCCTTGCTCCACCAGGAATCCAGAGTGAACAGGGACTCTCGTGGTTTAGTGGTTATCTGTCACTTGCATCAAATAAATGATTATTTGACCCTGGTAACTTTGACAGGACTGGGCTGAGGTAAGAACAGAGAGGAAGCTGCCTTTCTGTTAACTGCCCATCCCCCAACACGAAGTGCTTACTTCAACTTAGCTAATGGTTCCTTCTGCCTAGCAGAACACCTTCGCGGCAGGCCTCCTCCTAGATGGGTCTGCACCAGCTTTCTCACTGTGGGCAGAACAGCATAGCAATGGGCTCTGGTCCCAGTGTGTGACCTCAGAAGCATTTCTCATGACCCTGATGCGACAGTGACTTTAGGGTAGGACATAAGTGTGTCCTGCATTTGAAGGATGTCCTTCCATAGTCTGCTCAGAAAGTGGACTGGGAACATCTGAAATGGTCCAGAGATCAATCAGGCTGTTACTAATGAGAAGACCCAGTCAGGATCCCTGGCAGGTTTTTTTCTTCCTTTCAATATGATTTAAGTTTCACCATGGTACGTACCTGTAATATATGTAATTAGAACCTTTCTCAAATTAAAAAAAATTACACATATTACATGCAATGATTTTAATGACAAAAATGTTGATTTCTCTGTAGAAGACTGTATAATCACTTATGAATGGCAAGACCAGGTACATGCATGAGCCCGCAGTTTCTGCAGGCTGGGCAGGGAAGGCACAAGGCACATGCTGTTGATACAACTGTAACTTTTAAAAATGGCTTCCTTACCTCATGAGCATCCTGTCCACCGACCTCCCATGAACTCAGGATAGCCATGGGGGAACTGCCTTCATCCTGCTTTTCTGCCTTGACGTTTCTGCACCTCCAAGGTGTCCCAGGGAACAGTGGTTGTCTGGAAAGACGCCCAGCCTCTTCTCAAAGTCCCCCATACTCCCGATGAGCAGTGGGCCTAAGAGAAGACAGGAGGAGACAGTGAGCCTCCACCAAGCATTGTCCCTGAATGTCTTCTCAGTGTCTAATGACCAATGTCAGTTGCTCTCTTGTCCACACTGATGGATTCATTCCCCATGAAAGGACAGTATGACTTTCTGTTCGTTTTCCATGGCAGGGACAATGAGGAGCATCCCTGACGTGCAATAAATGCGTGGTAGGGGTAGTAATGAGGGGGGAAGCAAGTTGCCTGTTTTCATATGACTCTGCAGCACACTACACCATCAGAAAGCACACCAGCTCTGCAGAGCTTTCACACACAAAAAGAGCATAATTTTCAAATATCACCATTTTCTAGTACATGAAGACACAGTGGCTGTTTTTGTAACTATCTTTGTGCAACTTGATAAACTGTCCACCTCAAGATGTCTGGTAGCGGCCTTGACATTTGGTAGAAAGTTTGATGTAAGATAATGACAGCTCAACAGGATGGAGGCAGAGTGAGAATCCAGGGATGGGCTGAGTGATGAAGAGGGCCGTCAGTCCTCTAAGGATGGGTGTCGTTTTATTGTTGGGGTGGGATAAAGGGTGGCATGTCCCCATCGGGCTTAGCAGCAGGCCCTCTATGACACGTGCATGGCTGTGAATCTGCTCCTGTCCTGTGCTCTCCTTTCGTAAGCTGGCTCCCACGAGTGGACGACGTAACTGCAGCAAATGTCCCTGTGCTTGCACAGGAAGACATCTGGGTGTGTGGGCATGCGTCTGGATGTGCACACACTTTCAGATGGTGTGGTGGTTAGTGTTAGCTGTCAACTCTAGGGTCACCTCTTTGCACACCTAGGAGGTCAGGGCTGTCTTAACTGAGTGAACTGACAGACGCAGACCTGCTCATTGTAGGCAGCCGGGTTCTCCAGCTGAGGTCTGTGTAAGTGGAAAAGAGTTGAACAGCAGTACACGTTCATCAGGCCACTTCTTATCTGGATACAATGTGATTAGCTTCTTCAGGCCTCCTGCTGCTCTGACCTCTGACCTCCACACCATGGCACACCGTCACCTAGACCACTGAGCCAAAATAAACCCTTTCTTCTTTAAGTTACTTTTGTTACGGTATTTTTATCACAGGAACAAGAAAACCTGGGCACTGAGCAGCCACAGGCTACTGCTATCAGAACAGTGTTTGCTTTCCAGGTTATGCTTTCCTGCCCTTAATGGGTCTCTCAAAACCAAGTAGAGAAATTAGAAAAGGCTAAGCGGAGAGGTACACCCAGGCAATTTTTGCTTTTATTAGGCTAATCCCAGGATCCCACCTTTAGGAGTGTCCTACTTTCACACAGGAAAAAAAACATGTTGGAAATGACCTGGCGACCATTGTCTGGCCAAGTATCATTGAGTAAGCTACATCAGGTATGACATTGTAGACTTTCTGAAGTCTCAAGAAATGTCCCTCCCTTGGAAACAGGAGCAGCATCTGACCATCAAAGGTAGGCGGCTCCAGTTCCCTGCTCCCCCCTGCAAGATTATCCTGGAGTATAGCAACTGTCCCCTCTTCTGGCCATCAGTTTCAGGCCTGACTTTCCAGACCCACGGAGTGTGGTAGGCCCCTCTGCCCATACCAAGCCTGCCTGTCACATCTGGGTCATTACTGAGCCTCTTGGGCAGTGTTTTTCTTTCTACACATTACAAATTAGGATTTGCATATACTTGATGACTTTCATACTTGGAATATTAATATAATGTAAGTGCTAGTAAACTATAAATCAATAGAATAACACATGACCACATGTCAAGTAGCCCAGATCTCGAATAATTACCACTTGAAACATCTTTGAAATCTCTAAGTGAGCATTAATTATCAGCCATTTACATGGGAAACCACAGGGATTTTTAACTTCCCATATGCTGTTTGTTAGGGACAGGGACAATGACTAGGAGAGGGGGAGGGGCTGAGATTCCTGATCATATATAATAATTTGGTTTGTTGCAGCAACATCCCAGGCCCTAGCTGGGATGTCCACGAGGAGACACTTGAATCTGACGGGAAAAGAATCTCATCGAGGCCTGTGTGCATACTTCTCCTGAGGGATATGCTGGCTAGCTTCCATTTTGTAATTGTTTTCCTTATTGACACTTAGATTAATTCACCTCACAAGTGTAAAATACCCTCCTTTCAGGAAGTCCCCTTGATTTATATAGTCACATTGGGTTCCGTCCACCAGTAGTATTGATCTTTCATTATTTTCCTATCTGAGAAGTTAGCCTGACCGTCTCAGTGGCTAATAAAAGGCCTTCTTATTATGCTCAATTAGCTTTATCGCTTGTCATTGTACATTTAGGATTTTTATTTAAATATTGTCTTTGTAAAGATTAATTCAAGGAAAAAGATCAGTAAGTCACACCCTAGTGGCCCTACAAGGAATGAGACACCAGAGGGAAGTGTAGGCCACATGGCTGTCCTGACTTTGCACTGGCCCTGGGTCTCAAACATGCCTCTCTGCTTCCCAGAGGCAAGTGACCAGGTTAGACGTTGGTGGGTTCCCCTGGGCTGCCAGTGAGCACTTCACCCCACTCCTTTCTCCTTGGGCCTTACCTCCTCTGTTCTAAAACCAGATGAAGACTGCAAAGTCGAGAGGAAGGGCTGAGGGAAGAGAGAAGCGGTGCTCCCTTTCTGGCCTCCTACCCCAGTCCATCAGTGACTGTGCCTGTACCTTCTGGGGACAGTAAAAGCTGGGCACCAAAACTGCAAGGCTCGATGAACAGTCGCCCTAGGCTAGCTGCTGTGTTCAGCAGCTCAGTGCTCACAGATGAGGAAGTGGTGCATAAACACCTGTTTCCAGAAGAAGAAACAGACACAAAGTGGGGTACAGGCATGCCCCCATCTCAGTGACAGCCCCTGCCCCCCTGAGGCTTTGCTGTTCCCCCAGAGGTCTGGGGACTCCTTTACCTGATCCCAATCCCCATTGGAGACTTCAAGGACACCAGACTTTCAGTGACTTCTCAGCATTGTTGTGCCCAAATTCTGAACCCCAAAATCACCAAGAGGCCCATGTCGATGCAAAAGCAAACAGTCTTTTATTGTAGATGTTTAATGAGCTAACCCCATTAGCTCAGGCCCTTCACCCAGCCACCATGGCAAATGGCTGGAGAAAGACCCCAAGCAACCTGGAGGCAGGGATCTTAAAGGGCAGCCTAAGGGGAGTGACTAGGGGTGTGAAACAGTCTCAGGATTGGTGCGCTTCCAGGTTTGAGTGACCCGCCCTGTGTTGATTGGTCAACTGGTTGTTATGGCCCATAGGCCCTCCCAGGGCAGTTGCTATGTTCTGCACATCACTGTTGTACACTGTGCGTAAAGCACACCCAGAGCCGTAAAGCACAGCCCCTCCAGCTAACTTCTGATTGGTTCCTTGCCACGAGGGCATCTGACCTTAGTGACCAGGACAGGAGCGGCAAGGTCATGCGAGCACATGTTAGCCTGTCATGGCTGCTAAAATGGAGGACTGGTCACTATAGCATCACTGCCCATCCTCTGCTCCAGCTATGGCATGGGGTAGCATCTCAAATAACATATGCCTACCAGACCTCAGAGAAAGGCCAAGGTCCACAAGCAGCTTCAAGTACTTCTTAGAGGGGGATGCATTCCCTCTATACCCGAGCAGTATGGGAATAGGGGCAGGCAGGGAAATGCAAGGCAATATCAGACTAGTAAATTATGGTGTGCCTTAACCCCAATCTTATGCAAATGGGCACCCCAAATGTTCCACCCTTGGCACTCAGACAGGATACTGTGTCCTCCCCAGCAGCCCAGACCACACGGTATTTTCTTTCTTGATTTGACAGCCCCATGGGGGGGGGGGTGGAGTCTGTTGTCAACTTCATCAATCTAAAGAGAAGCTTGGCCATCTTCATATGAACAAAAACATGAGTGAGCTGTGGGAATCCAGGAAGGTGTGATTAGCTTATGGAGCCTGTGCCTGTAAGCTGTATCTTAGTCTGTGTCCCTCCTCCAGTGACAGCCAGGAGTGCTCTTTCTCTCCAGCTAAACACTGAGTATAGGCTTCCTGATGCCTCCATTCTAGCCAGAGGAACCTCTTGCACAGTCTTGGCTCAGGCCGCAGGAAAGTGTGGGGGCTGGGAGTGTTCTTCTACCTCCTTGTTTACAGCTATTTGCATTTTGATCACTTGAGACTTGAAGGAGACTCAGAGGAGACACTCCAAGGTCCCTTCTCTGCCTCTACCTCATCTGCATCAGCAAATCTGCATACAGATGGCAAAGCCACCTCCAGCTTGTGCTCTCCAGCTACCATCAGCGCCTCCTTCCTGACCCTTGTCGCTGGCTGCCATCAATTTGCACTTGCCTGTTACCAAATTAGACCCAGTAATTAGGCTGCAGCTGGCAGCATAAGGACAAGGCTAGACTCCTTGTCTGTTAGGTTGACCAGAACACCTGCTGGCCAGGGAGGCAGAACAGAAGACCGGGAGCCCTCTGACATGGACAGCAGCCAGACAAGCATCACTCGGACAGTGGACCCGATGCCCCTGCCAGAGATGCCAGCTCTACTGACTGACTGGGGCCATCTCCCAGGAAACACTTCTTGACAACACAGGAGGGGCTCCTTGCAGATAAAGCTCTGAATTTGCAACTTAGCAGAAGGCGGGAGTTCTCTGCTGTTTTTATGGGGTGTACTTATCACATTTTCACAGACAACGTAAACATAATTTTAAGTATCAAGCATCTTTAATGTCTTTATTCCTCAGGAAGTGACAGTAAACGCTCCTCTATTAATGGGCTGTTTGCTGTAAGGAGGAGATAAACCCCCTATTCTTCTCAGCTGGGCCAATCAGCGTGGCTTACTTTGGCTGCAGGAGCATTGGCTCCCTGCCTGCTCTTCCCTCAGAGCTAATTTGGAGTTATGACACCGCAAGATGCCCTTCACATCGAGCCTGATTTGAATCCCAGCTTCGAAAACAGAGTTCAAGGTTCATTCTGTGCTCCTTCCTGGCTATTGCATGGGCCCTAATTCTTGCTTCTGTAAACCTAAGTGTTGAACATCACCTTTGTGAAGTTCCACTGAGAAGAAAACTGTGTGGAGGGATAGCCTTGTGGGGCTCAGGTTCAAGGATAGGCTATAAGGATGGCCTGGGACACAAATACTTAGACACTGTTGGGGTACCCCGAATTGAGGAGGGGTCCCCAAGCTGGATTCATCACCCCAAGAATCAAGAGTCCACGCGCCAATTGATGCAACACGCAAGAGGCTTTAATTAGGCATCTGCAGATGGGCCTCTTGGTCAGCTTTTAGACTGATTGGCCCCGAAGTTCAGTTACAATCAGCTTTTAAAGACAAAAACCACAAGCTTTTGGGAGGGGTCCCTATCTCGTGACGGGGGAAGAGGGTACGTAACTCCCGACCCAGGGAAGTAGATGTCTTCCTGACCTACATGTTGTAAACTCCTCAAACCTTGGCATGAGTTAATTATCTCTCCCTAAGTAAGTAGTGTTATCTCCTTGTTTCCCACTAGTCTTGTTTGCCCATCTCTGACGCCCTGGTCAGTTCTTCACAGATGGTCGGCAGCCCGTAATTGGCCTTTTGTGGATTTACAGCCCTTCTGCAATTAAGGTTGCTAAACCATACATTCCATTCTGTGCTATGGCCGGTTCCTGGGATGGGGTCCTTTGTTCACTTCCCAAGTTCTCTAGTGGGGTGCCCTCCCTGTTTAAGCTTATATTTTATTTCTATAAATTAGGGGTCTTTCAACACCATCTCACAGAGGGAAAGAGGCCTGCTCATTTTCATAGTTGATGTCTAGTGCCTGAAAGTAAAGACAGTGACAGCAGTGGCTGATGCCAGCTTCGTGGAGTCTGTCTGACCATCATCGCAAGGCTCAGACTGTCTCCTCCACTTACATACCTCCCCACTCGAAGATAAACTGCCTATTTAGCAGGAACACAGCCACTTCTCAATTTGTATGCTGCTTCTCGCCTACTCCAGAAAGTGGATGTGAGCTCTTGCCTGTCTCATTACAGACGTGCTAAGAAGCTCAAAGTCCCCCTAAAGTGACATCAGGGGAAGGGCAGCATCAGTGGCCCTGTCTGTAAAATCAGAGTCTGCCATCTACCTGTGAGCCTGAGGGACTCAAGCCCCCCTCCTGGCACTCACTGATCTGAGCGAGGCTTTCGATCACCTTTTGGGTCCTGAAACTTCCTTTCTCAGCAAGGTAAGTTCAGGTCTGACACTTGACATGTATAGAGGGACCCTGTGCCACACATGGGTTAGACATAAAGGCTACTATAGACCTAAGGAGGTAATATGTGCCAAATCCTACATAAGCAAGCTACAGAACCCTTAACAGTCATCCTTGGAGTCAGTTGTGATATCCACACCCAACTTGGTGCAGCTAAGCCTCACATTCACTAGGACCAAGGCCCTGGACAGGGGGCTGAGTGTTCAAGCCCCCAAGATAAAGGGTGTCACAGAACACAGTCAGCCTTTGGAATCAGAGCAGTGAGGTCCAGACCCAGCTCTGCTGTTGTTTTGTACTGCCTTTATTTTAGCTGAGGATGACACCAAATGAACCTTCATCTCCCACCAAGAAGGCCAATAAATGATGCACTTAGGCATTGGTAAGGATTCAGTGGGTGTCTTGTTTACTCAGAATCATCGCCTTTCCAGGTACTCTACAATCTGTGAAATGGTGATTACATATGTCCTGGAAAGAACTATGTGTTCTGGGCTTGGAAGCAGAGGAGCTGATAGCCCCACACACACAAGGATGTAGAAAAGCTAAGTTGACTTCAGCCCCTCCCCAAAATAGCATCATTGCAGTTCATAGTGCAAGGGCCATGTCAGAGCTCCATGCTAAGTAGACCAGGTACTATAGCTGCTATACTGATCATGCCCTTTCACACAGCATTGACACACAAAGAACACACATACTCATTCAAAGAGGAGAAAGAACACATAAGAACACACACCAACCCAGCACATACACTCATGCAGGTACAAACACATGCTTGTTCACACATCAGAACAGCACACACACAAAGGAACAAACCCACCTGAAGATACACAGAACTCATACACATATATCAGCACAGCACACACACACACACATTCAGTACAACACATACACACCCACAAGGGAGCAAACACACCTGAGTACACACAGCACTCACACACACATCAGTAAAACATATATATATATATATATACATATATATACACACTCAACACAGCATATATACACTCACACAAAAACACATGCACACACAATTACACACACACAACACTCACACCAACATACACACACACACACCTTCATAACCCATATGTGCCCACTGGAGCATGCACATGCTTGTGCACACAAAGCTCACATATATCAGCACAATACATACACAACTGCCAAGGCATGCACACAACTCTGCAAACAGCACCCACACATTTTCACAAGCACACGCACATGCAATTAAAAGTCTACTGGAAATTCAAAGTCTGAGCTCCATGGCTCTCATCAGACCCAAATATACTGGGACCTGTTGGGAGAGGGAGACAATCACTGTGGTCACTGGGAACTGCAGACGTCAGGAAGGAGCTGGCCAGTGGAAATGTAGGAAACCCTGGTTGCAGTGTCCTATTATCCAGTTCAGGGGCACCGACTGCTTTCTTTCTTGAGCTTCTCATAGCAGTCCCCTCTTGAGAGTAGCAACTCCAGTAAAGAGCTGTTCATGTATAGTTTTTTGAAATTGACACAGAGCCTGGGGACAGCATATCCCCTGCTGAGTTTCTGGTTCTATATCCCTGTGTGTGCTTGAAGAAGTCCTGGGGCCACAGCCTCAGCAGAGCTCCACTATCCTGGGACTGCTGTGAGTCCCTGGGGAGGGGGCACAGTGGTTCCCAGCTGTCCTGCTGCAGCCCTGCATGCTCTTCAGACTTTCTGTGCTTTTGTGTGCAGACCCTCTTGTTCACTCTTATTTGTTGCTGTGATGAGCACCATGGGAAAAAGAAACTGGGAGGAAAAGGTTTATTTCATCTTCTGGGTTACAGTCCATCATTGAAGGAAACCGAGGCAGGCACACAAAGGTGGAGCTTGAAGTGGAAACTGAGAAAGGCTGTTTCCTGGCTTATTCTCAGGTTCACATTTCAGCTACCTTTCTTACAAAACCCAAGCCACCCGCCTAAGGATGGTACCACCCACAGTGGGCTTGGCCCTCCTGTATCAGTTAGCTATCAAGAAAATGTCCCCGCACTGACATGCCTACAGGCCATATAATGGGGGGTAATTCTTTGATGAAGGTTCCCTTTTCCCAAGTGTATATCAAGATGACAACCAAGATTAGCCATCACAGAGCCCATCTCCAAGCCTATTTCACAGACCTGCAAGTTGAGAGCCCTCATGAGACCCAGATCCCAGACCCATCTGTTTCTCCTTTTTACTCCCAGCCAGCCTTCTCTCATCAGGTGATACTCACCAAGTCACTGTATCCCATGCCCAGGGTGCAGGCTGGACTGCAGGATAGAGGCCTGTGATACAGGATGACCAATATTCTTTGATCCCAGCCAGCCAAGGTCCTATGAAGAGGTCCTGTGAAGGCCCAGTCAGCAGGAGGCCCAACTTGGTCAAATGTGGTGGTTGTTATTCCTCTCTGAGACCTGGAGCCCAGCTTGTGCACCCAGCATTCCCTGGCGTTGCCTCAGAGGAGGAAACCGAGTGAGTTAGCACACTTAGAGCCACACACCAGGAGGCAACCTGGAATCAGAAGTCTGGATACCCCACACCCAGAGGCTACCTTGTGCATGCTGGGGAAGGGGCTGGATGCCATGCTCCCTACCCCCATTTCCAGCACCATCAGGATGACAAGTGTCTGAATTAGCTCACATGTGACTGGGGAAAGTGGCCCGGTTTAAAAACAGATTTGTCCATGAATATTCATGTCTTGTGGGAACAGAACCACTGCAGATAAGTGCTGGGTCCTTGTTTTGAACATTTCTCAGATTAGGGAAACCTGCAGCTTCCTGGTCACCCCTGCCCATGTTTACGGATAATTACTTGTCGGAAGCTCTGTAGCTTCTGCAGCTAAGGCCTCCCTTTCTTTCCTGGGGTCGGTTCTGCTCTGAATTCGCTGTGTGCTCGCACCATCTGGAAGGTGTAATTTGCAGCTCAATTACTTCTTAGGCTCTTAAGAACTGCTTTTCCCCAGTGGGTGTTTCTCCTCAAAAGTTACTTTCCTTATTTTTAATACATAATTTCCTTTAAATTACCCCCGAATCTCACGTTGTACTTTGCTCTTGAATAGTCTATAAAAATGACACTGTGACCTCTGTGGCAGAGGGGTAAAGGCATTTCAGCTAGCTTGTATGTGAATCTATCTTGAATAGCCCCTGTCCTCCGAAGCCATCCACTGTCCCATGCACTAGGTCCCAGGGTTTGTCCAGAACTTCAGTGCCTCATGCACTCACAGGGACAAGGAATCAAGGCATCTAGGACATGAGACGGATGCCCCCAGGGCAGGACTACAGCGTGGCACCTACACAGAGGAGCTGTGAAGTTGAAATTGGCACTGAGCTACAAACGACAGCTCAGGAAGGAGCCAGTCAGATGTGGTCACTCTGAGTCACAGTAACAGGATGTATAGAGAACCAGAAACCAGAGAAGGAGGTAAGACCAAGAGATGCCCAGAGGTACCAGGCATGTGGGGGCATAGTAAGAGCAAAGTGTTCAGGAGAAAGGCTCAGAGCACTAATGAGCATCATTTCGGTAGTAGACACAATTTGCACCAGAAAATGATGCTCAGTAGCTCAGATGGGTGAAGATGCTCATCCAGTCTCATAAAATCCAGGATCAAGGATTAAGGAAATGGAGCTGGACAATAGTCAAAATCATCCCGCTGTGTCAGAAAACCCTCCAGAATCTCGTTGAAGTGAGGCAAGACATTACCACTACATATAATATTATCCCTGGGCAGAAGGTTCTAGAGCTATCCTTCTAAGGTTTCCCATAGTGGCAAAGATGTCCAAGTGCTTTTGGGGATAAAACCAGCATGCCTTGACACTGTCTTGACCAGGGCTTCTTCTAGGAGAGAGAATCCCTAACTGTTGCCTGTCACCATCTCTGTGGGCTCTTCAACAACAAAAATGACAAAGGCTCTGGACCCAAAGGACTCTTAATTTAAAAGAGCATAGAGATAGACTTGCCTCCAGAAGGTGTAGCTGACCCCCTCACTCCAGTGATGGGCATAGAGAGGGAACTAAAATGGAAACCAGAATGAAAACAAAGATCACCCACCAATCCAACTTTTGAGATCAGTAAATGTAATACTGTGTTGAAAAATCAAAGACAGAAAACCATATGATTGCATCATTTGATGCAGAAAAGGCAATTGACAAATCTAACCCAGGATTGGATGGGGGGAGCACAGGAGAAAGGGATGGGGCTTTCAGCAAGTTAAGGATAAGAGAGAATTAACTTCAAGAATATTAGTAAAAACAAACAAACAAACTACTTCTAATAAGCCAAGTTGACAAACTAAACATTTTACTCCCACTCTTAAGAGCAAAGCCTGTGAGCCCTCACCATTGTTACTCAAGCCCACAAGCCACAGCATCCAGGCATAGGTTAAGGAAAATCTCAAAGGAGTCAGCTCTCTCCCTCTACCTTGAGGATGCTGGGAATTGAACTCAGTTCATCTGGCTTGATGATGGGCACATTTACCCACCAGGCCATCTAACCAGCCAAAGAACATAGTTTTTGAATGCAGAGTAGGGAAAAAGAAATAGAGACATCCCTGCTTGCACAGTGCTGTGGCCATCTATACAGAAAAATTTCCCAGTGATACCAAAAGCAAAAACTTCTCAGAACTGATTAGTGAATTTGCAAGGTTCATACACAAAACTATATTGTATTTCCACTGACAAGTAATTACACAGACAGTGAGATTAAAGCCATAAGGCAACCAAATATTGCAAATATTACTTGCAAAAAATTGAATTCTAGGGTAAAAATGCTTTTAAAAATTGGTACACCTTCATATGTCAGGAACTACAAAATATTGTCTGGCATGATGGTGCACATCTTTGATCCCAAGACTCAGGAGGCAGAGGCAGGCAGATCTCTGCAATTCCAAGGTCAGCCTGGTCTACACAGCAAGTTTCAGAACAGTAAGGGCTACATAGAGAAACCTTGTCTGGAACAATAACAACAACAAAAGCCTATAAAATCCAAGGAAGTCAAAGGAGATGTAAATAAGTGGAGGCATTTGTGTTCAGGGTTTCAAATGTTCAACAGTAAAAATGTCAATTCTCTTTAAATTAATACATTCAACACTGTTTCTATTTTTAAAAATCACACTTTTTAGATCAAACACATCTATTTAAAATGTATGTGAAAAATACAAGGAACTAAAATAGGAAAAACAACTATGAATAAAATGGCAGCATTCAGCGCTCCAATGTTAAGACTTTTGTGTAGCTGTAGCAGTCAAGAGTTTGTGATACCCACAGTGGGACGGATGCATAGGTCAAGGGAACAAATATAGAATTCAAAGAATCCAATCCAGTCCACAAGTGTGTGTTCAACTGATTTGTAACAAAAGCCCTAAAACAATACAATGGAAGAAAGAACTTTCAGCAAGCCATGCTGGAGCAATAAAGAAAGGGAAGAGGGAAGGAGACAGACAGAGACAGACAGACAGACAGATTCTGGCTTAACTGTCATACCTTGCAGAAAACTGAACTGAAAATAGATCCTGAACTTGAGTGTAAAACTACAAAACTATTATAATAAACACAGAAGACTTTTTTCAAAAGGATCTACAACCAAGCAATGAGTCCTTCTTTAAGCTTTGTGTATATGTCAGGGGGGAGTGTGTGCTCATGCAAGTGTAGGCAGTCACAGAGTTCAGACAGGGGCATTAGTGTCTACTGGAGATGGAGTTAATGTGCAATATGAGATGCCTAATACGTGCTAAGAACCAAGCTTGGGTCCTGTGCAAGAGCAGTACATGTTCTTAACTGCTGAGCCCACTTCAGTCTCTCAAGCAAAGAGTTATTTGACATGACATCTAAATCACAATCTGGGGATCTGGTAAGATGGCTTCATCAGTAACGTGCATGTTCTGCAAGGATGAGGATATAAAGTCAAGATCCCCTGCACCTACATAAAAAGCCGGGTGAAGCAGGGCACACCTGTAACTCCAGCACTGGGGAAGCTGAAACAGGCAGATCCCCAGATCTCAATGGCCAGATAGTCTAGCCAAATTGACAAGTTCCTTGTTTAGTAAGAGACCTTGACTTAAAGATATAGGTGGAGAGCAACTGAGTAAGCTACCCATCCTTAACCTCTGGCCTACACACACACACACACACACACACACACACACACACACACACGCACGCACGCACGCACGCACGCACGCACGCACACACGCACGCAGGACAGACAGACAAAGACCAAGAGACAGATATAAAACCTAATCTATTAATTAGTTAGTTTATATCAAAAGTGGTCATTTTAGTTCTTAGAAGAGGTTACGGACATATGGAGGGAAATGTCTGTAAATCCCATACATATACACACTGTGAGCAATTCCTTTCTAGGATATACACAGAATGCTCAGAACTCAACCACTTGAAACCTGAAAACCCTATTGGAAGGGGCTGCAGATATGAATGGTCACTTTACCAATGAAGAGAGAGCATGGCATCCAAAAAGCCATAGAGAAAATAATGCATGAAAATGTGGGTAACGGAGCCAGGAGCACACGTGAAAGCCACAGTAAAAGACCGCTTGCTGGAATGACTATGACAGCCACTGCTTGCTGGAATGACTATGACGACAGCCACTGCTGGGGAGGAAGCTGAGGCACCGGATCATGTCAGCATTGCTGGTGTGACGGTGGAGGAGCCTTCCCAGTTTCCTATAAACTCAACGCCCGTTGCCCCACAGCCCAACAACCACACTTTGAGATGTTTCTCCCAGGGCAATGAGAAATAGAGAAATTATGCTCCCACGTAATTCTTTACACCGTATTCATAGTTCACATCGGCAGACCTGATGCCAGCCAGTGTCACTTGGCGGTAACAATAAGTAAGACTTTGAATGGATCTCCAGAGATCTACAATGAGTGGGGGAAAAACTATGATAAAACAAGTAGGTTCCCAAATCCAGAGTCCTGGGGTCAGGAGTCCAGACACCGGCTACCTAGAAACCATTCTCAGAGCCTTGGTAGCCCCAGTTTATGGTGCCCCGCCCCCACCGCCACCAGTCTTCATCCTCACTAGGGAACCTTCTGAGGCATCTCAGACCCAGTCTCTTCTATGGTGCAGAAGTTTCTATTTCCTCAATGGCTCTCAGCTCCTAGAGGGCTCTCAGCCTTAGCCTTTGGTCCCCTGCAGAGTAGTATTCAACATGCTGTCTGACCCTTGTGGCCAGTGGGAAATCTAACTTCTGAAGGCTCCTTTATTAGCTCAGTCACATCCAGGTTGGCCTCACTGTTGATTATCTCAAAGGCAACTGGTTAGGATCCTTAATCACATATGTGAGATCCCTCAGCTTGTAAATTTAATGTAAGACAACTATGTCAATCTTCCATCCTCAACAGGGTCTCCCATACTGGGGGGGGGGGTGGACATGTAAGGCCTTCCCACTGAAAGGGAAGTGGCCCTGGCCACGGTGGCTTTCTGCTGTCCCTTCACTGCATGTAACTACGAAGGAATAGGGAGTTTCATCTTCTGCCTTTTCCTTGCTCCCCTCTAAGCCATCCATCTTCAGATGTCATCAGACAATTGCATAATAAAGAGGGAGAGATGCAGTTGGCAGAGACCTGGCACACTAAAATCCCGGGCTCCAGCATCATTAGTGCCAGACTTAGAAGAAAATGTTAAATGAGGGCTTTATTTAGAGCATGAAATGCTGGGCTTAATCTTGCCAGTCTAAGTGATTTCCAGAAGAAAGGAGTAGCAGACTCCGTCCCTTCCGTACCCAACATCCTGCCAAGCACAGCTCAGCGGTATGTGGGGCTCCTCTGGGTCAGCATTGATGCACCAACACCGAGAGCCTCACGGAGCTGCAGCCTTGGCACAGTGCATCTTGATGGGCGTAGATGCTCGAAGGACTCAGTGTTTTCAGAAAGGGCTGCAGCAAACAGACTGCAGGTATGCAGCCACTGACCCTGGGTACCCGGGAGCCATGTGGGACTTCTCTTAGAAACAAAGTCAGGCCTGGCATCCTTCTTCCCTCAACCTACACCCTAGCACTGAAAGTCTGAGTCAAAGGCTGGGGGTCCCCAACCTGCAGAATTCCAGAGCCAGAGGACCTCCCAGGGCCCCTACAGAAGCATCTTCCTCACAGGTGGCCTCCTCATTGCTAACAGGAGGTGTGGGGCCAGATGACCTCTGTGATTCTTTTGGCTCCCTGAATCCGCAGAGTAGAAGTAGTGAACTCTAAAAATTATTTGCTGTCCAAAACAATACAGAGAAACCCTGTCTCGTAAAAACCAAAAGAAAAAAATATATATATACAAAAAAATTATTTGCTGTAACTGTCCATGGTGTCAGAATCTGGTGGGGGGCGGGGGGGGGACACCAGGGGGAGGGCCATTTCAGCTTCCAGAGAGAGGTCACCCCAGTCTCCTCATTAGGAAACCACTGATCTGTGAATGAGCAACAGAATAAGAAAACACACGCTGCATTTGAAGACACGTGCAATCAGACAGCCTCTGGTGAGGTTCGGAAACTTTCACAGCAGGATTGGGTGGCCACAAACACGGGGGACATTGGGGAGGTACCCCGTTCCATGAAGGATGGGGCCACGCTTCTGTGTACTCGAACGACTTGCTAGAAAGCTCACTAACTAGATACAAGCCACGGCTTTATCTCTTTGATGGTGTTTGAAATCTGATTTCAAACCGAGCTGCGTAGTCACCTAGGTCAACAAAGGCCTTTGCCAGCCTGCACCACTATTTTTTGCTTCAGGAAACAGAAATTCTTCATGTTTTGTCCTGGATTTGGTCACATCTATCTGTCTGGGATGGGGAAACAAGCCACAGACAGGACGCTTAAACAGCATGCACTTACTCCTAACTGCTTTGGAGCCCGGGAGGCGGAACATCAAGCCACCTACAAGGTGGGTCTCTGGACATTCTCTCTCTTGCTTTATAGGTTCCCACCTTCCCGCTGTATGCCACTGACCTCTTGTGGGGGTGGGAGGAGATGCTCTCCAGTGCACTCTTCCTTGAGAACACTAACCCTAGCGTGCAGGCACCGCCTCCTGAACTCATCTAACCCTGCTTACCACCCAGGTCCTGCCTACTCTCATCACATTGGCCTTGGGATAGCTGTGTTGTTGATTTGATTTGGGTTTTTGTTTTGTATTTTGTTTTTGTCTTTGTTTTGCTGTGAAAAGACAAAACTCAATGCTCTTGTGGCACAAGAAACACACTCTTTCCTGCTTAACTCCTATTAGGTCAGTCACATTTGGTCCTGGGACTAGCACACAGCTTCTATGTGCAGAGATCCAGGAAGAATCATGAAGATGTCTGGGTTACAGGACTTCACAGAATGTGTCTCCATCCACAGCACTGCAAAGAAAATCATGAAAGTCAATGGATGGGTAAGCGGATGGATGAGGGTGGGTGGGTGAGCAGACAGGTGGGAAAGTGTGTGGGCAGATGGCTGAGGGGTAGGTAAATGGGTATGTGGGTAGGTCATGAAAGTCAATGGATGGGTAGGCGGATGGATGAGGGTGGGTGGGTGGGTGAGCAGACAGGTGGGAAAGTGTGTGGGCAGATGGCTGAGGGGTAGGTAAATGGGTATGTGGGTAGGTGAGCGTATGGATAGATGAATGAGGCAGGTGGGTAAGTAGGTGAGTGGGTGGGTGGATGTGTGGGTGGGTACATGGATGGGAAGGTGGATGAACAGGTAGACAGGTGGTACACGGGTGAGGGCATGGGTAGGTAGATGAATAAAGGGATAGATGGCTGTGTGGATGGTTGGTGAGTAAGTGGATGGACGGGTAGCTAGATGGGTGAGAAGTAGATAAATGGGTAGGTGGATAGGTAAGTGGATGGATGCAAGAGTACAATTCTCATATCGCTTTCACTGCAGTCTCTCACAGAATGCCAGGAAAGTTTACAGCCGCTCTAAGTCCCCATCTTTTCTTACCCAAGAACCTAAAGCACAATTGTGGACTTGATACTTAACCCTAAGGACCCCAGCAAAGTCTAGCCCCAGGCTCTCATTTGTTAGCAGGGAGCATCCCACCCACAGATCAAGCCACATGAGACTGTGAGCTCACCAGAACACTTCACCAGCCATGGCTCCACATGACATGGGGATGCTGGTGGTTTCTGAGAGAAACAAAAGTCTCCTTAAAGCCCTTAAGCTGCCATCTGCCTATGCTTTGCACACTTTCCTGGGCAATCACTGCCCCTGTCTGCACAGGCTGAGACAGCATGATGCATGGTGAACACTGCTTTATCAATTGTCTAGAGCTAATCTCTGCATTTTGTTTGACAATGAGAGAAATGAGAAATTGCTGGTTGCTACTGACCTCTCGCTGTCCTCTGAATGATGGTGATTGGCACTCTCTTGCCTGAGCCAACAGCCAGACTCTCTCCCAAGTACGCATGACCCCACCAAGCACTGCCAGGTCTCCTTGGGCTTACCAGCTTATCGCCTTTGCATTTAGGAGGCACAAATGCCCATGTTCTACAATCCATTGTGTCTGTGGGAGGCAATTGCAGGTGGAGGTCCCACTTTAATCTTCCCCTACAATTCTCACAGCCTCATAAGCAACACAATCACAGTAAGGAGCCCGAGACTTCCTTATGTAGGTCATGGCACCAGTCCGCTAAACTTAATTTAAAGTCTCCCTTACTCACAAGGCGATCCTCCAATAAAGTGCTTTGTGTTCCTAAGGTGACGCTAATCTCCTCCTCTAAGAGGCCTGGCTTGCTGGGGGAGAGAAGTCAGAAAAAGAAGCTTGTGTTCTGGCATTCAAGCTGCTGGAGGTGCAGCTGGAAGCCCAGCTGAGACACCCTGGGAGGGAAGAGGCTTTGCAGGAAGTGGGAGAGTCTGTTTTATGTGAGTCCTGCCTCAGGCAGGGTATACCTAAACAAACAACCCTTTATCATGAACCCCTGTATGCCCCACTCACACAGAGACACATGCACACACTCAAACACACACACACGTGCACACAACTCACACTGGTGCATGCACACACTCCTATGTACCCCCAAGAACTCAGTCAGTCAGGATGAGCTAGTACAATGAGGTCTGCCGACCTGCTGAAAGAACTTGCCCACCCACAAGGAACCAGGCTGGCAGGTAGCCTGCTTCTGTGATCAGTATGGTTCAACATATCAAGACTGAGACTCTATCCACAGCAGGGAAAGAAGTTCAGTGAAAGCCAGTAACCTTGATACTGTGTTCTTAATCCTTGAACTTGAGAATATAGTGGAGCTAGGGATATAGCTCAGTTAGTATAGTGCTTGCCTAACATTCTTACAACCCTGGGTTCAATCCCTAGCACCACATAAAACCAGGCATGGCGGCACATGTCGGTAACAGTAGGTAGAGGCAGGAAGATTAGTTTAAGATCACCTTCAGTTATATACTGAATTTGAGGCCAGGCTGGGATGTACAATATCCTATCTCCAAAAACAAGAGAAAAAATGACAGGGACACATGCACACACATACACACACACACACACACACACACACCAAGCACATGTGCACATACTTGCACATGCTCGTGTACACACACACACACATAAGAGGCTGAATGAGATTGGTTGCTCTCACCATGTTGGGTGACATCCAGGTTATAATGTTATACATAGTTTTTCAGGACAGCACATAATGGGAAAAAAGCAGGTTTCAAGCCAGCCTGAGCTACATGAGATCTTACTCTCCCTCCCCAAAAAAGCAAAACGGACCACCATAAACTAAATAACCAACCCTCACTCCTCTTCTTCCATAGCCTTGAGGGATCGATTGCTATGGGAATTGACCTCCTTGTGGAAAGAAGTAGAAAAACCAATTAAATATATGAAATAACAGCTCTCAAGTACTGGACAACAGGTACCAAATAAATGGGATTCTCGGGAGGAGTAAAGTTGCAGGGAGCCCTGTAGGTCCTCAGCTCACAGCAAGAAGCTCCTGCAGTGGGAAGACCTATAGGTTCCCTGCTCATGGTTCAGGGTCTGCCCTGGGGAGCACAGCCAAGGGGCCTCACACAAGCCCAACCATCTGACTCGGAAAGAGGCAGAGCAGACAGAGGCAGACAGAGTAGACAACATCAGGAGGACAAGAGGAAGTCCAGAGACCTAGGCAAGCTGGGTAGGAAATGCAGGACTTAGTCAAGCTGAATAGAGAGCTTAATATGCAATGTTAGCACTCCCTGAGTCTGAAAAGCACCCACCAGAATGCTGTAGCTGCACCAACTCCCACAGCTGGTTCAGGAGTGGGATGAGTGGTGTTGTCATCAGCACAGGATCTCGGGTTCACAGAGCATGGGGTTAACAGTGTGGTATGAACAACAGAGTTTAAAATGGACTATAGCAATAAGAGTCTGAAATAGCTATCATAAATATTACAGTATTTCCATAATTATAAAGTACAAACATCAGAAGTTAAAGATGCCCTCCCACCTAAGGCTGCTCACTGGCACATCCCTAAACCTGCTGTTCCAGCTATTCTCATTACTTGGGGCAGAAGACCAACTAGATCTCCTCCCCATCTGTTTCCTATGTATGCTGAGAACTGGCTTCCCAAACCATGTCATCCTGCCTGACCCGTGGCCGTGGCTCTGCCCGACCTCTCCTACTCTTTTTGCCAAATACTGCCTATGGTGCAGTGTCTGCCTCACAGGGTTCCTCCATTCACCAACTAGGATCTCAAACCGCCCCCCCCTTGTGAAACGATACATCGTTCCTCACTGTTCTAAAAGCATAAGGAACTTAGGCAGAAGGAAGGAGTTCCAGGACCTGAAGGATCCACGTGTCAGCCTCTCGCAGCTGTCCAGCTCTAGCTACCGGTAGCATTAGTGAATGCCCATGCCAAGTGCTCCATGGCAGTCTCATTGCTACGGCAGCTGGCTGCCAGCACGACCTTCTAAAAGAAGTGAACCAGGCTCCCCAAGACATCCTGCAGGCAGGCCCCAACACGTAAATATTCAGGACTTTTCTCATTGTTTGAAATTTCAAAATGGAAGTGGAAATTCTTCTTTAGCAGCAAGATGAATTCAGACACTAGTACAGTGTCGGGAGGAAACTGGACACTTATGGGGACCCAAAGACAGGCCCCAACCAAAGTCTCTCACAAGGCATGCCAGACACCTACCAGAGCTAGACTGGCCCACCAAGGCATGGAGGCAAAATTAGGAATCCACTGCCATCACGTGCTGGAATCCCAGCACATCTGTCTGTCAGCTGAAAAACTCAACACCCATTTTTTTCAACATTATTTTTATGGTTCTTGGCAAAAAAAGATTGTAACTACTATATGCACTGTTTTAAATTTTTCACCTGAGGAGGAGATTCTTCTCCTCTTTTTCTTCTTCATGTTCTTTTTTTTTTCTTCCATAGGGAGAGAAGACTGTGCATATAGTTGGAGGTGAAGATGGAACCTTGGAAGAAGCCAGGGAGCCTAGAGCTCAGGTCCCGAAAGCACAGTGCTCATGGGACCAGTTAACCCACTCCTAGTGTGGGCGTATAAGAAGGGAGAGGAGGAGGCTTGTGTCAAGAGGGAAGGAGGAAGAGGGGAGAAAGTTGAACAGTACCCCCCAAAAATGCAAAATCTTGTTTGCAAACTAGATCCACTGCTGCCTAAAAACATGTGTGCTGTAGGGGTTTTGGGATGCTGCTCTTGAAAAACCAGCAGTATAAACAACCCACTGTAAAAATGTGTCTGTGAGGTAGAGCTGAGTGAACTCATGAGGACCACAAGACACAGAGACTGGGAGCTTCAAAGACAAACGAGAGCACTTGCCTGTTGGCTATTTACCTGGATGGCTTTCTATTCTCCTATGTGTTCGGTGATTTCTGAAAGTCCTCAGTTTTCACATGACAGAATGGCATGGTCCTTAGCTCATCCTGGGCCATTTGAGATCAGGAGCAACCTAAGTTACCAGCAGGCATCCCTGGATCTTGAATTCTGAAGTTACTTTCTTTCCTTGCCTAGAATATGCTTGGTCCAGTCAAGGTTTGTCTCAGCCAACCTTAGCCTCCAGAACTTGGTTGCCTAAACAAAGATATTAAGCTATTAAAATGCAATAAGCAACTCTCGGGAATCATTTAGCTAGTTCTGTCATTCAAGGACTCATGGCCAGCCTCAGAGCCAGTCACAGACAGAGTCATGGCTCCAGCTGGTAGACCTGCCCAGGGTCTGAGTTCTGCTGTAGGTGCTGTCTATACCACATTTCCCTCTGCACCTCAACATTAGAGTGAAACAAGGCTGTGAACTATGATACACGAACTGGGGACTTGTTAATGGCACTTCCAGTTCCAGAAGACAACAGGTCCAAAACCAGAATCACTCCAAGAACAAAGAAATTTAGGTGCACACATTATTTAATTTTCTGGCTGTGGCCCTGATGTCAGTGATCGAGCAGCGGGGGCTGTGCCAGAATAGCCAGCAGCCGGTTGCATCTGGAAGATATCTGTTAAATGTAAAAGCTGATTCGTTCATCGAAGTGCAATGACTCGGCTACAGATTAAGCTTTCCCAGAACATATCACGTGAAGGGTAGCCTCCAACTTCAGCTAGGGAGGTCCCATTTATATGTCACACCCGTAGGCCTGATCATGCTTGCATTATGTACAAAACCAACTAAATCGAGGGAAGTGTCAGAGGCTGGGAGCCACACACTTCTGTTTCTTGTCCTCTGCACTTCACTGTCAATCCGTGAAATGGAGTGACATGCTAAAAGGTCTCTCCCCAGTCATGGACTCTGTATCTAGGGCCATCATAGCTATGGGGTGTCAGAGTCTAGTGCTCGGTCTAGACCAGACCCTGTGTCGGTTGCTATGTGACCTAGGGCACTGATAGATGGCCTGGTCAGTGGAATCCACTCCTGTGGGACACCTAGGGAGATAAGGATAAGCAAATGGTGATAAATACGGAAAACCCTCACCAGCCTGCCTTGTGAGGGGACTGGAGATGGACGCTATAGAGACAGAGGGGAATAGCTCAGGTTTGCTCTTAAGGCAGACTCAGATACAGGAAGAGGTGGCCAGAATCAGCTGCTCTCTGGGTGAGCTGAAATGCAGAGCAGGGAGCCAAACCTAGAGAGCTGCCTCTGAAGATGCGAGTACTATATTGTACAGGTACCTGTGACAGCATCCCAGGACATGGTGGCCAAGGGTTCCCTGCACTTAGCTCCAGTCAGTCCTGGAGAAACCTCTGCAAATGAGAAGTGCTGCATATGAATCAGCTGGGCCAACAAGCTGAGCTGGACTCTGGTGACTGGGGTGGATAGATAGATCTTCACTTAATTCTCCTGAAGTTTTATAGGCACTCCATCAAGATGCCCACGGGTATTTTGCTTTTCTCCTACTTGGTGGTGTTGGCTTTTCTGTTTCCTGTCTTATCACATGGACCACAGTATGTGGTACTGTCTACTAATTGGTGAGACCCATGCAAGCTGCCAAGTAGCTAAGGGGGACAAGATTTATGAAGAGACACTGGAGACTGGTACAGCAGCCATGGAGTCCTTCTGAAATTTTAGACAGTCTGGGCATGTGCCAGGATGCTGCTCAAAGGGAGAGACAGGGACACTTCTGAGCAGATCTAGAGGAATCCCTGACTGGGCATGTCTGACCAAAATCCCTTCAGGCTCCAAACCTAGACCACAAGAGCTTAAGGGCCCCCAGCCAAGAGGAAGTGCCATATTCTAGCCACTGTTCAACTCTTGTCAGTTTGCTCATGTGAAAAATGTGAGAAGTGAGATTAATTAGGATTCTCAATTTACAATCAGTTCTCCAAGAATATGGACTCAAATTAAATTAACAGCTGTTTTAATTTTCTCCTATACCTCCACGGTCTGATTCTTAATCACACTACATCCCAACTCTTATCATAATTGAATTATGTGGAATTGCAGTTCACTCTACAAATCTGTGTGCATGGCTTTTTTGCACCAGAGCCCTGAAACCACACCTCCTTCTCTAGTGCTCAGATGCCCTCATGGTCCAGCATGGTAGCCCAGGTCAGCCTCAGCTCTGAAGCCAGTCAGGACAACAGGAGCCAAACCTTAATGTAGGTTATTGGATTACATTTACATGGTTGCAGGTGCCTAGTGGCTGTATCACTGCACATCACAGGTCTGGGATCTGTCTGCTCAGGGTGTGAAAACAGATAACACCTACATTAGGCAGGGTTTCCTAAAGGAATAGGATGAATAGGATAGATGGATAGATGGATGGACAGATAAACAGACAGACTGACAGTCTGACAGACAGACAGACTGACAGACAGCAGACAGGGTTAATTAGGTTGGCTTATAAGATATGGTTTGGGTAATCCAACAATGGCTGTCCCACCTTGGAGAGGCCAAGAGTCCAGTAGTTGTTAAGTTCATGAAACTGGATGTCTCAGCTGTCCAAATCTGGTGCTGAAAACCTGAGAGATCTCCAGAGAGATACTGGTCTTCTGTCAACGTTGGAATCACAAAGAAATAGGTTCTAATCTCAGTGAATAAAATATCTCACAATAGGGTGGATGGACTTGCCAGTGAGAGTGAGGACAGGCAGGCAAAAAGCAGTTTCTTCTGTGTCCTTGTATCTGGGCTGCCACCTAAAGATGCCATCAAGATTTAGGATGTGTCCTCATGCTTCAATTAATCTCACAGGAGTGCCCAGCAGCTGGGGCTTTCGTTCTCTGACCTGGGTTACCATGCTGGACCATCAGGACATGTGACCACTAGAGAACTAAACACAATCAAGTTGACAACCAAGATGAGTCATCACAAACTCTCGTCACTGCAGTGAGTAGCTGCTATCGTTTTAATCTGGAATGTTCCCCACAGGGGGCATCTGCTTGTTCTGTCCCTTATTGTTCTTTCTCCCTGCTGTTTCTGTTGAAAGGTGACATGCAGTAGCTCTGCCCCTTCTGAGAACACTCTTCATGGACCCAGGAAGTCCTAGCCAAGAACAGCCAGGCTTGCCCCTGGCCTGGCTCCACACTCCTCCTCTCACCAGCCCAGAGCACCTCAGATTTGTCCTGTTCTTCGGCCTCACTCCCCCCACAGTCGCTACTGACTTTACTGGAACATCTGTCCTCTTCTGCCCTGACTTGTCACAACGTTTGAGATGTGGGCTAACCCCTCCCCTTACACACGCCTCCCTCTCCACTATACATCTCTTTCTGTAGCCCTGGTGTGTGCAGCCCTCCTTGGCTGGTGGCTGTTCCCAGTCTCCCATTATTTTCTGGCCTGACTGTCCATCTTTCCACTGTAAGAAGGTGGGAAGCTGCAAATCAGGAGCCAATTAGCTCATCTCTTAAAATGCATGCTGTGATGTGGTCAGGGAGCTCCCTCTTCCCTGCACTCTCCTCCTGCCACCTCAGCAGGAACATGGTCCTCCACTCGTTTTAGAAGCCCTAGCAAAGACGGCAGCACCCATACCTGCCTGCTCCTGTGCATCCCAGGTCCTCCCTTGACTCAGTCCTGCATAGCCATGCTCTAGGGCTGGAGATGTCCTCCCTCTCCCTGTGAAGACACTGCATACTGTCCTGGTCCGGTAATGGCAATGTGTTCTACCCCTGGGGAACCTGGAGACTAGCCTGTTTCTGATTTTTGAAGAAGATTCAACCTAGATTTCAGAAAAATCTTCCCAGGAAAAATCAGATCTCACTTACTAAGGATGGCACTAGTAGTTTGGGAAACATCAGAAGTAGGCAACCATGCCCCTTGCAGTACATTTATGTGAATGACTAATGGATTACACTAGCAGGCAGGCACTACCAGACTCCCAGCAGTTCTTCAAGCTGGTGCCTTTTCCCTCTCAAATTGGCCGGGTCTCATCATCAGTCCTGGCAGAAGAGCCCCAGGGACCATGCTCAGGTGTCATGAAGAATCTTCCCCCATCGCCGCACGCTTGTGATTCAGAGAGAAGGCCAGTAGCTTAGGGAAGAATCATTAGCCCAGGGTTGAGCTGGCTCTTAGTGCCCATCCCCACCTGAGCCACAGGCTTCCTGCAGTACCCTGGGGGTTGGTTCTATGGGAACTGAGCTTAGGAGATTTCCAGAAAACAAATTGAGGGGATGCAACATGGCAGCAGGTTGGGACCTGTGCCTGGGCGCCTAACTTCACATGTAGTCAGGTGTCAGTTTTTTAACTTTGACTATGGGTTACAGCCCCTGAGCCTCTCAGAGGCAGGAGATTTATCATATATGTTGGTTACGTCTCTAGTTGCTGTAAGAAAATACTCACAACAAGCAGCTTGTTCTGACTTACAGTTTGAGGACACACAGTGCATCACTGGAGGGAAGGGGTGGCAGCAGGAGCAGGAAGCTGCTGGCTACTGCATCCAGACTTAGGAAGCAAAGAGTGAACATGATGTACTACAAAACCTCAAGGCTCACAGAGCCCTCTCCCCTGACCCCCTCCACTCAGTGACCCACTTCCTCCAGCAGGGATCCAACTCTTAAAGGTTTCAACAGTCTTTCAAAACAGTGCCACCATCAGGGCACCAAGTGTTCCATCGTGAACTTACGGAGGACATCTCACATTTGACTGCTTGGGCTGCTCACTGCCATGCACAGACACCCCCGATCCTTTCCTAAGGAGGATTGAATCATTTCCACATGAATTTGTTCTTATTTTCCCTCTGGGACTTTTAGTCCTGCTCATGATTAAGATTGGGTGAACTCGAGCTGACTAGAGGCAGAAACATGGCAATGTTCCTAGCATCACCATGGCAACACTGGTGCCATGTTAAAAGAAACCTCCTGGCCCAGCATTACTGTCCAAGTGTAGCATCTGCAGACCTCCCTGGACAGGCTCCACCCAGCTGCTGAGTCTGCCCTTGGGTGCTGGGCCCTGGTACAGAATTTCCCTGATCATCAGGGGAACCCCTGTGCCTGGAGACAGTGGCATTCTATAAGATGCTGCAGAGTTTGGGCTCCAGAAGTCTCTGACTTTCTAGAGTACATCCTTAGAAAACATTAGCATGCAAGTCTTCAGAACAGGAAGGATCAAACACAGACGAGCCTTCCCTAGGGTTTGTACCTTGGCTCACTGCCGGCCCTCCAGAGACAAGGTAGTAATGGGTTTTCATGCAAAATGTATTCATTAGAATATCTGAGTCAAGGAGGAAGTATCAGAATGCTCTGGAGGAAGCTGGCTGCTGTATAGATCTGTCAAAGTCACCATGCTCTATGAAGACCTAGAAACACTGTCCAGGCTGAATGTCAGGTCAGACATTGGTCCAATATAAAGAAACTGCCCTGGTCAAGGGGATGACTCTGTAAACCTAAACCATGTTTCCAATTCAATACCTAGTTCTTAATATGCCATCTGGCCCACAGGTAGGACACGCCTGATGCTATTCTTATTGATCAGACAACTTTGCCTCCCAAGGGAAAAGAACAGGCTGCTGACAGTGCCTCGGGTCTTCCCTAGAGGCTGAACCTGACTCTGCTATCTCAAAGCCCTCCCTCCAGCTTCTCCCCAATAGGAAGGAGGACTCGGGACACTGGAGACTGTTGTTTCAAGCACACCTTCTTCTTATGAATATGTATTAGAATAGTAATAAACATTGAACAAATAATAGACACAATTGCCTTTTAAAATAAACTCATATGTTTGAAACTCAAGGCATGCTTTGGGGATTTGTGTAATTTTCACATCTCTCTCACCTCTACCAGTGTTTGGCTTTCTCATTAGATTCTTATTTGGACAAAACAACAGAGAATTTTGATGTACGAACCATCACCAAGACACTTGTAAACAGTTATCCTAAATCAGTCCTAAGGCTTCCCTTGTGCTAGATCCCGGCAGGCAGGTGTCTTTATTCTAGATTTTAGAGAAATGGGTTTGTCCAAACACTGTGCTCATTGTGAGCTTGTGACTTCTGACCTATGGCCTCATGAGCTAGTGAGCAGGCAGTGTACCCGCCCCTCCCTCTTACATATGTGTCTCTACTTTCCCCACTCCCCTCTCTCTCTCTCTCTCCCTCTCTCCCTAACTATGTATCTCCTCTCTCCTTCCCTTCCCCTCCCCCACCCTTTTCCATCATTGCATTGTGCCCTATAAGGATCCTTCTGGTAAGGTGCCTACCTGTGTAACATGAGGTGATGTCTCATCTGGACCTCTTAACTCTGTAAGGTCCCTTTTGCCCTGTGAGGTGATACATTTACAGGATAAGACTTGGCAGCCCACAGAATGGGAAAAGATCTTCACCAACCCCACATCCAACAGAGGGATGATCTCCAAAATTTACAAAGAACTCAAGAAGCTAGTCTCCAAAACACCAAATAATCCAATTAAAAAGTGGAATAAAGAACTAAATAGAGAATTCTCAATAGAGGAGTCTAAAACGGCTGATAGACACTTAAGAAGTGCTCAGCATCCTTATCCATCAGGGAAATGCAAATCAAAACAACTCCGAGATACCATCTCACTCCTGTCAGAATGGCTAAATTCAAAAACACCAATGACAGTTTATGCTGGAGAGGATGTGGAGAGAGGGGAACACTGGTGGGAGTGCCGAATTGTACAGCCACTTTGGAAATCAGTATGGAGATTCCTCAGGAAAATGGGAATCAGTCTACCACAAGACCCAGCAGCTCCACTCTTAGGCATGTACCCAAAAGATGTCCATTCATACAACAAGGGCATCTGTTCCACTGTTCATAGCAGCATTATTTGTAATAGCCAGAACCTGGAAGCAACCTAGATGCCCCTCATCTGAAGAGTGGGTAGAGAAAATGTGGCACATTTACACAATGAAGTACTACTCAGCGTGGGTGGGGGATCAATGGAATCTTGAAATTCACAAGCAAATGGATGGCACTAGATGAAACCATCCTGAGTGAGGTATCCCAGTCACAAAAAGACAAACATGATTTGTACCCACTCATATATGGATTTTAGATATGGAGCAGGGGAGTTCCAGCCTACAATCCACACCACCAGAGCGGCTGGGAAACAGTGAGGACCCCGGAGAAGGGGAAGAGGACAGGATCTTCTGAGCAGATTGGGAGTGGGGGGGGAGGGAACTGGGAGAAGGAGAGGGAGAGAAGAGGAAGGGAGAGAAGGGAATGGGAGAGCAGGAAGTTTGAGTGGGGGGGAGAGAATAGAGGAGAGCAGGGTGAGAGATATCACAATAGAGGGAGCCATTGTAGGTTTGAGGACTGTTCTGGCACTAGGGAGATTTCCAGAGGTCTACAAGGATGACAACAACTGGCAAACTAAGCAATAATGGAGAGGCTACCTTAAATGCCCTTCCCCTATAATGAGATTGATAACTACATTATATGCCATCCTAGAGCCTTCATTCAGTGGCTGATGGAAGCAGAAGCAGACACCTACAGCTAAACACTGAACTGAACTCCTGGAACCCAGTTGCAGAGAGGGAGGAGTGATGGGCAAGGGGGTCAAGACCAGGCTGGTGAAGCCCACAGAAGCAGCTGACCGGAACAAGGGAGAGCTCATGGACCCCAGACTGAAGGCTGAGAGGCCAGCATGAGTTTGATCCAGACCCCCAGAATGTGGATGTCAATGAGGAGGCCTTGGGAATCTATGGGGCCTCCAGTAGTGGATCAGTATTTATCCCTGGTGTAAGAATGGACTCTGGAGTCCATTCCACGTGGAGGGATGTGCTCTTGGCCTGGACACATAGGGGAAGGCCTGAGCCCTGCCCTGGATAATATGACAGATGTTGGGGATCCCCCATGGAGTGCCTCACCCTCCCTAAGGAGCGGAGGGAAGATAGGATGGGAGGATGGGGGGCGGGGGAGGAGGGGAGGGAGAGGAAGCTGGTATTGACATATGAAGCAGGCTTCTTTCTAATTTAAATAAAAAATTTAAAAAAGACTAGGGTGCACCCATATTTAAGGTTCATATCTGCCCTGCCAGCACTCTAAACAGCCCACATGGCATCTTCTTTCCAAGTCATCCCTAGGAGCCACTACAGAGGCCTTTCTTTAAAAGCAATACTGCATGTAAGTCATTCAGGAGATGGCCTACTCTCTTAACAAGCCTCATGCTGTCTCTCCTGGGTGGTTTCTTAGGAGTCACTGGCAGTTTGCCTCTGTCTCTTCATTGCTGTGGGCAGTGCTGCCATCAACATGAGCACAGGGTCCTATGGAAGCCTTATTTGTAGTTTTTAGAGGGAACACTATGCTGTCCTCCATCCTGACTGCATGTCTCACACTCTAACAGCCTGACATACAGCAGTGTGTGCAGCGACAATACTCTGTGTATAGTACTATATGACTTTAAGAGAGGTCTCAAATTAAATATTCTTACTAGAACTAATAAGGTTGGGGAGCATTGAAAGGTGAGAAATGAGTCATTACTTGATTACAATTTCAAAGGCACATGCATACATCCAACCCCACCAACCACATGCAGTAAGTATGCACATTTTGGGTGTATTGCAAATGAAGCTGTGAAGAGCACTTAGTCTCCAGCTATTGTTCCTGTCGGACGTTAGCTTCCACTTGCATAGTAGACATTAAGTTATCCTTTTCTGCTTCCAGCTTGTATGAGCTGCTGGCCATTACACCACCTCTTGGGAATCCCACATAGCACATCAATAATGCTCCAATGAAAGTTCATTGCCAAGGTCACAGTGGGATTTGTACAAATGACCACACCAACCCAGTGGTGCAAACAACCACTTTTTGAAATTTGAGCTCTGTGGACCAGGGTGGAAAAAGGTCTCACTGAACTCAGAGAATGGATGACAAGGTGTGGCTCCTCCAAGACACTGGGAAAGGCTGAGTCCTCCCTTGCTCCCTAGGCTCCAATGCATTCCAGGTTGTTGGCTCACAGCCCCTTCCTCTCCCTTTAAAGACGGTGACAATGGGTGAGTTCCCCTAGCTCCCTTACAAGTCCTGCTGCAGTCTCTATGAAGTTGGATGTTCAAGGGCAACCTCTGTGCTGAAAGCCACTGACCCATAAGCCTTCATCTCCTTTGTAAGGTAAATGGCCACAGCTCTGGGATCAGCCTAGCATCTTTGAAGCTACAGGATGACTCACATTACGACCTCAGAGAAGCACATTGATGAGGCACCTTGACTCTTACAGACTTCCCCACCTGGAGATCTGTGGGGAAAGCTGCCTCCCGAGGACTCAGCTTGAGCTTTGGCCTTCTTGGTCCAGCGGTGCCCCCTCATCTGACTCCATTGCATCCTGGTGATGCAAAAGTAAAACGACTACCATCCATCTCCTTGGTAAGTATTAACCACCACATGGCCCTCAGATGCCTCCCATTGCCCTGCTCTGATTGTCCCTGTCCCTCAATGGAGTCAGTGGCATCCACCCTGAAGGTGGACACCTTCCCACCATTTGTCTATTCTAATAGATCTCCCCATGAACAGAAGAGGCTGAGGCCTCTGGGTCTGAAACTTTCTCCTAATGAGATTGTCCTTGACCGTTAAGTTAATAGAACTGCAGAGGGAATTGTTCAGGAGCTGGGAGCAGGCCTCATCTTTCCCTGGCCTTTCAGATGGCTCTGTTGGGACACACACATGATGGAGGATGGAGTCTACACTGGATGGGGGGTGGAGATTACAGCATAGAGGTCATTTTTTGTCTGCCATCACATAAAACTGAAAGCATAGAGAGTGCCAGGAGAAAGTTTTTAAAACTTTTATGAATTATTCCCACAAGGAGTCATAAGCATTTTTCACCATGGCCATTTCAGCTCAGCAGAGCGGCGAGTGGCCGACAGCTGCCTGGCTTTGTGATTAAAGGCTATGTTCTGCTGCCCAGTCACATAGGCCTAGAAGAGGGTGGACCGTGTCCTGGGGGCCAAATCCATTCAGTCAGTAAACAGGAGAACAAAATGCAAGAACAAGCTGTGGTCCCACAGGGAGTTGCTTCCCCAGCCAGGCAGAGAATGGCTACTTCCAAGCCAGAGGGCTGGTATAGAGTGCTGAGGGAAAAGACCCTAGTGAATGAGCCACCATGGCTGCCATGGTGTGGGCTGTGAGTTGCAGTCCTCAGAACCAGCTGTTGTTCTGACCAGTGCTCTCCCTCCCCCCCCCCCCCAGCCATGCTCAGCTGACCTTGAGAAAGCTCTCTAAACCTGGGCTCCAGTAGTAACATCAGTGAAAACAGTCATCACGGAACCTACCAGAGCAGTGGCTCTGAGAAGGAAAGGGGCTGTGTGAAGGCCCAGCCATCCGGCCAATACTTCCAGCAGCCCCGAGGGCCCTAAGATCAGAAGACCCAGCACATTCCCCTTGTATGTCCCGAGATCACACAGAGGACCAAACCCAGGTTCATCCTTCAAGCTGGAGGGAAACAGGCTGAGACTCCAAGTTGACCTCCATACTGTCTCTAGTAGAAGTCTGTGTGCACACGTGTGCTCTGACAGGGAGCCCCAAGGTCTCCACACACCTGTGTGGGGCTCAGAGGGCTGGAAGCTGGCTGAAGACATTCTGTGTAATCCCACTTCCACCTCCCAAGAACAGACCCTCTGAGACAATCCCAGCATAGGTGTTAGGTTTCCGAGGCACAGTCCTGGTTGAGTTGTCTCCTGCTGTCCCAGCAATGTTCTCAACAGGTCTGTTTTATCTCTGATGACCCCGTGATTAGTTGTACAGTGTATTTCACCCTTGTATCCCCTCAACCATGGTTCCTCACCCACTGTTACCTATCATGTGGCCCTTTCAAAGGATCTAGCAGGTCTCTGCTGAAGGAGGGCATTAGCAAACAGAAAGAATTTCCTTCTGTGTGAAGCAGGTGCCAAGGTCTGCCCTGTCTATGGAACACCTGAGACTGATACCCCATGACAGGGAGGGGAGTTATCTGGGCGTCTGGGGTCAGTGTGTCCTTCAGTCTCCCGTGTCCTGTGGGAACATCACTAAGCAGTGCTGATGCTTTTGCTCATACCCCACCTCTCTGTGTAGGTTCCCTGTGGATCCTGGAGTCAGACTCCTTCATGGGAAGTGACACTGAGGGACTGTTTTGATTTGACTCTGAGATGTTCCCTGGGGGCTCATGTATTAGAAATTCCACTTGCAGCTGACGGTTTGGGAGGAAATGATATGACCCTCAGATGCGTTGACCCTTCGATGGAGTCATCATTTGGTGTCATTATTGAGTCATAATAGAAAGTAGAAGTTAGGACATTGTTGGAGGAAGTGGGCCACTGGAGTGTGCCCTGGACATATATATCTTACTTCCTGTCTCTGCCTCACTTCTGCTTCTAAGCTATCAGGGAAGAAGCTCTGTTCACATGCTCTGACCACCATAATTGTTTAGTCTCACCTCAGGTCCCAGTGGAGTCAACTGTGCTGGTTAGTTTATGTCAACTTCATACAAGCCAGAGGAAAGGCTTGTGAAAGGAAGAAACAGCAATTGAGGAAATGCATCATAAGATCCAGGTATAGGGTATTTTCTTAATTAGTGACTGATAGGGAGAACCCAGCCCATTGTGGGTGGTGCCATCCCGGGGCTGGTGGTCCTGGCTTCTATAAGAAAACAGACTAAATAAGCCATGGGAAGCAAGCCAGTAAACAGTATCCCTCCACGGCCTCTGCATCAGCTCCTGCCTCCAGGTTCCTGCCCTGATTGAGTTCCTGTCCTGACTTCCTTCAATGATGGACTATGATCTAGAAGTGTAAGCCAATAAACCCTTTCCTCCCCAACTTGCTTTTGGCTATGGTGTTTTATAATAGTAAGTCTAACAAAGACACCAGATGCTATGTACCTCTGAGAGCAGCATCACGGTGAGTTTATCCTTTGTTATGCCCCACTAAGTTGTGCCCTCCCTTTGGGCTGAGTCCCCCATTGACGCCTCATCCCTCATAGATGTGAGTTCCTGGATCCCCGAACACACATATGGCCCTGGCAATCTCAGTTCTTCCCTGCCCATGTGTCCTGGGAGTGGGTGATGGATGTTCTTCCAAAGTATGCATCCTCTCAGCAGCACTGTCCATGGATGTACCTCAGCTTCACCGCCATATTCTTGTCTCAACCAGATCTTGGGAAAATGCAGCAGGAAGCTGCAACAAAGGCAACACTGTCTTTCTTTGCATTTTTGCCACGTACACATACTACTTTAAAAAATCTAAGCAACAAAAGGGGGTGCCCTATCCTGACCTCAGTCCTCCTCCCCAGTGGCAGCCATAGAGTCTAATACACATCAACAATGTCACACGTGGCCAATCAAATACATACACATGACATTTTGCACAAATTGGGACATTTTACACACCTTTTCATCCAAAGATTTTGTCTTATTTTGTTTTTCTAGACAGGGTTTCTCTGTTTAACAGCTCTGGCCATCCTAGAACCCTTTTGTAAACCAGGCTGGCCTCTAACTCACAGATATCCGCCTGCCTCTACCTCCCAAGGGCTGGAATTAAAGACATATGCCACACTGCCCACCATCTTGATATTTTAATATTGGTGCTTTTGTGGTTATGTTTCAGCACTAATGAGCATTCCTTTTAATGCCTGTGTCGATTCCACTGCACAGCTAAATGACTCTACTGTGTTATGCGGGTCTGTCCTGTGCTGTGGTCTATTTGTACACTGTTTGAAGATGTATTGCTGTGATTACTGTAATAAAAAGCTGAAAAGTTAGGCAGAAGGTATAGGCAGGACTTCCAGGCAGAGTCACCAACCAGATGTCAATGAGACACAGAATAAGCCACACATATAGGACAGAGTAAAGGTACATGGTACACTATAGATTAATAGAAACAGAGTAATTAACTTATAACGGCTATTTAGAAAAAGCCTAAGCTAAGGCCAAGCTTTCATAATAATAAGTCTCTGTGTGCTTATTTGTGAGCTGGTGGTCCCAACAAGAAAGTACAGTACATTCCTGTTTCCTTGCTTTTATAGTGTAGCCATTTCCACGAAACCAGCCACTGTGTGCTTCCCCATCTGGGGATGATACTGCAAGTTGTGCACATTTTATTTCCATGGGGCCCAGCATACAGTCTCAAAATCAGAGCCCAGCGTACCTCTTCTGTGACCCCATACACACTGAGTGCTCCCACCTTGTGACTTTGCCAGTGATGTCATGTCATGGTATAATGCCTCATTTTCCTCTCCCCCACATAAGCCTCATTCTTTGAAGGAACTTCTCATTCTTCCTCTGCTCTCTGATGGTATCCCTGCCCTACAAAAGCATGGCAAGGGGGCTCTGACCTGTCACCTGTCCCTCTAAGCTGCCTAAGCCTTCCCTGTGAGAGGCCTTTGCTGTTCTTAAACAGCAAAGTTTGCTGATCTTAAAACCTCACTCGTATGAGGCTTGGAAACATGACCCTCCTATAGACCTTGATTGTGGGATGAAAGGCCACACAGCCATACCACCTGCCATATATGGGAATGTGCCCTCTTGAACCAGCCAAATGACAACAGTCCTAAGGTGACCTGAGATCAGCTCAAAATACCCAAAGAAGAAAAGTGACAATTATTTTTAACCGTTGAACCCAAGGGTCTGACTAACTAGCTAGGTTTGATCTAGGAGTAATGAGGTCCAGAGCTAACCACAGCCTTGAAAGCAAAGGTAGACTTGGGGCCCAGGGCTGACCACAGTGGCAAAGCACAGAGATGATCAATATCCTTGCAGAGGATCATAGTAAATCAGCCTCAGAGAAGGAACACATCTTTGGGAAGTCATTGGTTTTTCTCCCCAGTTTCTATGGAAGCTATGAACCTGTGGCAGTTGGACAGCACAAAATGGAAACATTGGAAAGAGACTCAGCTCTTCTTGTGGAGAGAGCCAAATTCAAACATGGCTGCTTACAGGTTTTCCCAAGGAAGGGTGAGGGAAACCTACTCACTTGTGAGATCCACTGGCTTGATTATTGAAGCCCACTAAACTGTTGGCTACAGACATTGCCTACCTGTTAGCCAGGCAAAGCAAGAAGGAAACTGACAGCATGCCCTGCACTTGCAAGGTCTCACTGAATAGACAATGTCCACTACTGCTGCCCCGTGACTGTGAGCATCTGTTCCATGAACTGAGGCCAGAGCTTAGCACTGATGCTCAAAGCAAAACCATGGAGATCAACAGAAAGAGGGGATTCCTGAGTCTCGTGGGGAAGGGATTGGGGCTGGGTCAACCTGGAAAAACAAATTGTCCTTGGGGGATGAAAAGCATGAGCCAGCCAGGCCATTGTGGTGCATACCTTTAATCCCAACATTCAGGAGGCAGACACAGGCAGATCTCTGTGAGTTAGAGGCCAGCCTGGTCTACAGACCTAGTTACAGGACAGCCAGGGCTGTTACACAGAGAAACCTGTCTCGAAAAAAACAGACAGACAGACAGACAGACAGAAAGAAAGAAAGAAAGAAAGAAAGAAAGAAAGAAAAAGAAAGGAAGGAAGAAAGAAAGAAAGAGAAAGAGAGGGGGAGGGAGGGAAGGAAGGAAGGAGAAAGGAGAGGGGAGTAGGAAGGGAAGGGAGGAGAAAGGAAGGGGAGAGAAAGGAAGAGAAAGGGAGGGGAGGGGAAGGGAAGGGAAAGAAAGAGAAAGGGAGGGGGAGGAGGGAAAGGAAAGGAAAGGAAAGGAAAGGAAAGGAAAGGAAAGGAAAGGAAAGGAAAGGAAAGGAAAGGAAGAGCCAGATTTGGAAGGTGGAACGGGACCTTGGGGTTCAATAAGGGCAATTATGGAACCTAGAAAGGTGGACTTGAAGGAACTAGAGGTGGTGGGATTCTTCCCTTCAAAAGAGTGGGTTGTTTGAGTCCATGGCTTTGGGGCAAGTCAGGGCAGAGAGTACTGAGAAGCCATGGTGGATAGGAAAGAAATCAGCAGCCCTCCACGTGGAAGCAGGTGAAGAGAGCAGCTGTGTGAAATGGAGATTATGGTGGTCAAAATCCCTGCATCTTTGAGCTTCAGCAGCCAGATGGGTGATTGCCACATGGGGGCTGTGCCCACGGGCCTGTCTGTGGACCTTGAGCTCACTGGAGAGGGCTTTGTGAGACCTTGGATGCCAGGAGTTTGAGAACAGGTTGCTCAGCAGAGCAATGAGGATACATAATCAAATGCCTCTATTGCAGAGTCCAAAAAAATATGCAAACATGAGATAGGAGGCATCTCTAAGCTTTGATTTCCAAGGCATTTGGCAAGCAGTTCATAATTTTACACAGCTGCTGTAATGACATGGTTAGCTGACTTGTACTAGGATGCTGGTAGGAAATATTTTAGAAATGGTGTTCTCCTCCAATTTCCAAGCATGACATATGCCTGGCATAGAACCACCCCGGAACAGAACCAGCGATTAGAGAATGACAACATTCCTATTATCACAGGAGTCACAGTCCACATGATTGGAATGACTTGAGCCAACTCTTACTGGGAAATATATAAAGAATTTGTCCTTTAAGGTGGGTAGTACAAATACTCCCTTAAGATCATTCACCACTGTCCATACAGGTCAAAATCATGTCCATTATTAGTAGATGATAAATGAGCTGGCAAACTGAAAGGTATTGCTAGAAAAAAATATGCCTGATACAAAGTAGGTGATGTCAAAGTAAACTGTGCCTTTCACATCCGCACTGCCAATTCTAGGAATAAAATAATTACACTCTTCCTGAAATCGTGATGCTCAGGAAAAGCAAATGAGTGCTTCTCACAGCCACACAGCACCCACCCTCTACTAAGTCAGGTTGGCATTCGGGCACCTGCTTCCTGGTAGCAGTTGTGAAACTATGCATTACACATGGTGACAGGCCAGGCTTGAAAAGAATCTGTCTTTACTTCATAGCCCATGGTTGCTCTGGAAACTCTGTGCCTTTGTTGTCAGGAATGTGCTCATAATCACGCACATCCCTATCCAGGTAATCCGTCCAGCCCAAAGTAGAGCGATTTTCCCAGCTCACTGATATTGCTTCAAACTGTAGCAATGTGCATCATGCCATGGGCACACACACTCACAGGAACACACAGAGAAAGAGAGGAGCACACACAGAGGTACACACAGAGACAATGAGACACAGAGGGAGACAGGCACACACTCAGGGAAGCAGAGAAAGAGGTACACATGCAGAGAGAGACACAGAGACACACGCATAGAGGCACACCATCAGAGAAAGACACCCAAACACAGGTTCACATGCAGAATATTACACAGAAACATGGAGAAAGGCACAGACATGCATACACACACACTAAAACATACATAGGCACACACAATATACAGAGTTTACTCAAACACCCCAGATACACACAGAAAGACATACACAGGCACATCCACACAGACACATGGACATACACACACAGTGATACATGGAGACAGACACAAGCACAAATGAGCAAACACAGACACACAAACATAAAGGTTGACACAGGCAAACATATGCAGACACATCAACATACATACAGAAGTACAACACAGGCACATACAAACATGGAGAGAGACATAAACATGCATATACAGACACACAGGCACACAAAGAGGTGTATACATAGATTCTCACACAAGATGCACATACATACACATGTACACCAACTATTTCTCAGACAACCATCTTGCCATCAATGGCTGCACTGACAAGTTAAGCTTGTCTAAGGGAAGTGGGAATTTGCATAAAGCAAACTGCCCTTTAAGTGGGAGGAGTGAACAGTCCAAGTAAGTCAAGCACTAATGGCCCTTAGGGGTTTTCCCTTAGAACTTCAGAGTGTTCTGTTGGGAACAGTTGGGAATAGTGGGGCTTTAGTTGGCACATAGGAAGAATAGAAGCAAAGTTTGGGGGGCACTGCATTCTACTTCCTCCACTCAAAGACACCACCTGAGCCACCCATAAAAGAAACAAAACAAACTGCCTAAAGACAACCTAGTAGTCACAGCCACCCAGTATCCTAGAAGGAGGCCCCTGGATCAAGAGTCAGCCAGATTCCTGTGTAGCTAATATACAAGAAACCCAAGTCCCATCTATCCCCGAGCTCAAGGGTCACCTCCTTGTGGCTGAAGACCAAGTGTGTCCTGTACTCCGAACACTCCATGAATTCACACATCAACCTCATAGGCAGGCACATGATAACCTCTGTGTAGCAAGTGCACCCAGAGCTTCTGGACTCCACACTAAGACTTGTGAGTCCACTGTGCAGCAAGCTCCACTAACAGCCACAATAAGTGAATGGACATCACTGAAGTCACAGACGGTTGTAAGAAAAAAACAGGGGGCCCCACAATGATATTTCTGTGCACAACTATGTAAGCTGGGTATCAGCACTGATGACCCTGAACTTCTGGTCCCACCACCACCAATTCTCAAGTGCTAAGATTACAAGCATGCACCACCATGTCTGATTTTATGAGGTGCTGGGGGTAGAACAAAGGGCTTTATGCATGCTAGGAACACACTCTATCGGTTGGCCTACAGTCCCAGTCAAGTGTCTGTCTTATCGCATGTCATGCACCTAATACCATGGCCAGGGAATGGAGCCCCCCCAAGAGTCCCCCAGTTGACCTCTTGCTTCATTAAGGTGTCCTTTTGTTGTTGTTGATTTGGTTTGGTTTGGTTTGGTTTTGAGACAAGGTCTCTTTACATACCCCTGGCTGCCCTGGAACTCACTATGTAAGCCTGACTGACCTCATAATCACAGAGATCCACCTGCCTCTGCCTCTGCCTCCTGAGTGCTGGGATTAAAGGCCTGTGCCACGACTTCCAGAACATTAACACATCTTAGTCATGTGTAAGGTGACTCTTCATGCTGTTTCCCATGCATCCAGCACAAACTGATCAAACCCAGCCTTCTTTACACATTCCCCCTCACACCCTTCCCACTCTCTAGCTGAGAGTCCTCTTTAAGGTCATCATTTACAGTTTTCATAGATGAGAAAACATGTCACACTTGTCTCTCCGTGTCTAGCTTTTCTCACTTAACACAGTGTCCTCCATTCCTGTCCATTTTGCTGCAAATGACAGCATTTCACTCTTCTTCGTGGTTAAATAGTACTCCACTATGTGTGGCCAGGCTGACATCTTATTGCTGCACACACTCCTTCCAATATCACCTTCCTCTCCCCTCCCCTCATCCCCTCCTCTGCCTCACCACATCGTAGGTTTAGCCACCACCCATCTAGCCTATGTCTGTTCCTCCTGAAATCTTGTCAACTGAAAATGTTTTGCAGTGGGTTCTGCAGTGCATAACCCTCCTGAGACTGGTCTTTTGGCAGAGGGAGGTCCATCCAGGTTATTGTGTCTGTCCCATGCTGTGCAAACATCCACTGGGACACACCTGGACTGTGTGATTCACTCTCATAAGTATGGCTGCTATGACCACTCACACACTGGCCTTTGAGTGATGGTTAGCCTCCACTTCTCTGGATAGACCCTATGTGTATGGAGATGGGTCATATTTTACTTGTGTCATTTTACTAGGAGATGCAAAGCTTCTCCCAAGAGGCCGTTGGCTACATTCCTCTCAGCAGTGCCAGGATGGGTTTCTCTCTGGCCTTCTGGGTGTACAGGATTGTCACACATCTCAGTGGCTCTTGCAGGAGTGCACTGAGATCTTAATGTGGTTTTATTTGCATTCTCTCACTATCTAACCAGAGTTGTTACCTGTATTCTCATTTGTGCCTCCTCCATCTTCTAGTGGGATTGCTGTAGTAGGTTCCAGACTGTTTCTAGTGGGACTGGTGTAGAAGGCTCCAGACTGTTTCTAGTGGTTCTAGTGGGACTGATATAGAAGGTTCCAGACTGTTTGAGGTGTAGTTAGCAAGCACATTCTCACCATGTGTAGCTTGCTAAGAAACAAGCTTGGTATCCTTGCCATTCATTTTCAGAGTGAATTTTCCATTTTGAAAATGAAAGTTTATCAATTTCTCCTCCCATGGTATCTTGGTTAGGGTTTCTATTGCTATGACAAAATACCATGGCCAAAAAGCAAGTCAGGAGGGTTTGTTTGGCATACACTCCCATATTGCTGATCATCAAAGGAAGGCAGGGACCTAGAGGCAGGAGCTGATGAGAGGCCATGGAGGGGTGCTGCTCACTAGCTTACTTCCCCTGGCTTGCTCAGCCTGCTTCCCCACTGAACCCAGGGATGGCACCACCCACATGGGCTGGGCTCTCCCCTATTAACCACTAATTAAAAAACATCTTACAGCCAGATCTTATAGAGAGAGGCACCTTCTCAGTGGAGCTGCCCTCCTCTAAGATAACTCTGAAACCAGAGTTTGCATGTCAAGTTGACACAAGAGTAGCCAGCACATGTGGATTGTTTTCCTCACCAAGTCTAGAAGCTCTGCCTCTCTCCACTTTACAAAAAGCTTTGGCTGTTTCATGTCTCCCTTTGAAGCCTGGGACCCACTTTGATTTCCCTTTTATGTAAGCATGAGATGTAGATCAAGGCTTACTTTTTGCCCATGGATGTCCAGTTGCTCTAGACCCACTTGTTGAAAAGGAACCTCCCTCCATTGAACTGCTTTTACACATGCATCAGAGACATCAGGACAGATTCCCGTGGGTCCACTGCGGGTTCTGTTCTGTCATAATGACAAGCGTGTCTGCTCCTCATCCAAGCACCTTGCCTGGATACCACAGCTGCAGAAGTCGAGTTGATTCCCTCATCTTATCTTTTTTCAAAACTACTCTTGCTACTCTCCAGCCTGAGCTTTTCCAAATAAATTTTAGGATAAACTTGTTTATGCTTAAAGAATGTGGTATTAACTCTTCAGTCACCTCACTCGACATCTAACTGGGTGAACTCAACTCATGAGCATGATGCCTCTCCATTCGTTTGGCTTCTGTGATTTGTTTTTTAAGGATATATTATCATTGATGATACTTTCCCTAGCATACAACAGAGACCTTGACCTTATTCCTACATGCCTGAGATTTACAGCCTTTGGTCCATATCTTTCCAAGCATACTCCCCACACTTGAGAACCCCAACTCTACCTGTGCCTCTGCACTTAACCTTTCAGTTTCAGTGCATAGGTGATATGTACTGTAACAAGTCTTCAGGATACATTCACGTTGTAAGTGACAGGACCTCCATTTCTATTCTGCATCTCTGCCACTGTGAAGAATGTCATGCTGTGCACAGGAGTGTGGGAATCTCCAGCATGTCTACTCCAAGCCCTTGGGATCCCAAGGAGACATTGTTGGGTCACATGACTTCATCTCAGTCTTTTGAGGAATCTCCATGCATTTTCTCACAATAACTGCTCTATTGTCCATGGCTATCCTCAGTGTCCACAGGTTCTATTCTTACCACATCTTCTCCAGCTTCCCCTGCCATCAGCTGGAAGGGGATACTTCTAACGTGGACTTGAATCTGGATTTCTTTGATGATTGGTGGTTCAAAACATGTTTTACACCACTGAGACAGCCATGCTTCCTTTTGAGAAGTATCTACCTTTGCCTATTTCTCCATTGGGTATTTTCTCCCCATGGAGTTGAGTTCTTTGGGTACCCCAAATATTAACTCCCTTTCAGATGTGCATTTTGTAGATGTTTCTCCCGTCATATTGGTTGTCTCTCTACTCTCCTGAGGAAGTCCTTTGGATGAGCTGAAGTTTTAAAGTGATGTATAATCCCATTTGTCTATATCTCTGCCCTCATATAAAAAAGTCAACCATCCAGAACAATGCTATACATCTCCCATGCCGTTTTCTTCTAGAAGTTCACAGTTCAACCTTCCATTGAAGACCTCAAATGGCTACCCAGTCCTTCACAGATCATCCTGAGTGTATGAAGCACCTACTGTGCTCAGGAGAGTGTGCCAGAGGGGTGGGAGAGAAAGGGTCACATAGTACAGACTTGTGTGCACACACAAGCCTCGAAATCATCCTGCCATGTGATAGGTGGTCAATGCCCATTGTCTGAGGAAACAAATCTTTGAACACACCTATGAGGGGGTCTCTAGATTAGGTTAACTGAGGTGGGATGATCCACCCTGCATGTGAATGGTACCACTCCATGGACTGAGATCTCAAATTCAATAAATATGAGTGCCAGCATTTCTGTCTCTACTTCTTGACTAAGTCATTTTTGTCAGATATTTTTGCCACAGCAATGTGAAAAGAAACTAATGCACAGAGCATGTATAAAGTGGTGCCAGTGAAGAATGTTAGGGTATCTGAGACCAGGGGGGCCTTCCTCCACCCTCATTCAGGAGTTAAGCTGGTAGACTCTCACAGTGACACAAAACTTCCCCAGAGTAGGCAGCCTCTAGCTTCTTATCTCAAGAATTTGAAGAATGAATAAACCACAGAAGGTGGATTTTAGAAAGAAGTATTTTACTACAGATAGTTTAAAAGGGAGGGAGACAGGAAGGAAGGAAGGAAGGAAGGAAGGAAGGAAGGAAGGAAGGAAGGAAGGAAGGAAGGAAGGAAGATTAGCTAAATATCAACAGGAATCCAGTTGATGGGATGCCATTGAGAGTCACTGCCTTGGAGGTGACCAGGCTGTGCTGGATGAAGGCATGGAATAGGGAAGAACTGGTCAACACAGCTCCCATTCACAAGGTGTTCGGGTGCCTGCCCATTCAGTAATATCCTCATGCATGAATCCCAGGAAAGGGGTGCTCATTTGGGGGAAAGGACATAAGGAAATATTCCAGATCCTCATTCTGGCATTCCTACCCTCAGGCCATGGCAGAACCAAAGATGTTTTACCTTATTTCCCAGTATCTCTGATCTCTTGCAAGGACAAAGCAATGAGGCCAAGTACATTTTTAGTTTTTAACCCAGAGTGGGAAGAAACAGTTCACTTTCATATCCTCTTACGCTAAACTGCCTAGCCAATTTCTATCTCCTATCCTCATCAAATGACACCTCCAAGACCACCATCTCTCTCTCACACACACACACACACACACACACACACACACACACACACACACACACCCCGCTCACACACTTACTTTCAGGACTGTTACTCTCTGTATCCAACACAAACACCCCAAACCGCAGAGTGTACTTGCTCAGAGCCTCTGGACACCCTGCCCTTGCCAGGTGCATGCTTCAGGAAGCCTTGCAGTAGAAGTTGGCATTTCAGCTTGTCTGTAGGAATGGGATCTGCAGGTTCATTAGCAGCAGCCATCTCCTTCACTGTGGGCTCCACTGCAGTCTGACGTGACAAATCACAGTTATTACAGCCGCTATGGATTGTCAGCGATTAGCAAAGGAACCAGTATATTACCCTAATTTAATTATCCCACCATCTGATGCTTATGATGATCACTAACAGTACTTATTTCTAAAATGAAATGTGCTAGTTTCTAATTGTTCACAGTTCGAAAGAACAGCCAGAGAACACTCTCAACCATTAAGGAAATGATATTTTAAATGATGAACATACTGTATATGTTTGTACTTTAAGGAAACAGACTCTGGTAATGTTTGGGGAAATTAGTGAAAATTTACTGATTCCCAGAAGAAAAATACTTGTGTCTAACAGTGCCAGGCAGAACCTGTGGGCACAGTCTAGAGAGAAGCTGCATACTTCACAGCTCGCGACAGTAGGATGAGATAAACCAAGCCGACCGAGATCAAAGCCCACCCCACCAGGGACCTCAGAACCAGGGAGCCCGCAGCCTGCCTGGGCCTTTTTCTCTGATTCTGCCACACAGCCTGTGCTGTAGGGCTAAAGGAAGTGTCCCCATAAATTGAAGGTAGGCCTGACACTCCCCAAAAGTGCCACCTTCCCAAAGTCAGCTCCCCACAAGGCTCCAAGGAACCTCAAGAGCTTACTGATATTGTGTAAAGCAGGAGTCTCCAACCGGCCTGTGGAAGAGTCAGATCCCAATCTGTGACCAGCCCAGCCCTGGCACTTGCTGAGACATTTGCTTGGTGAGGTGGGGAAAGACTGTAAAAGAAGACAGCACATGGCATAAGGGCATGACTCAATTGTGGAGCACTTACCCAGCACATCCGAAGTACAGGGTTCATCTCCAACTCAAGGAAAATAAAACGTCTCCGTGTACATATTTGTGGCATGTATAGCCCTGGATGGAGTCTCACTGGCATTGACCTGGGCCATCTACACACTCAGCAGCCACTGTAGAGTGGAGGATCCTTCCTAGAGAAAAGGCCCGTGTCAGCCAGGAATGGTGGCACACATCTTTAATCCAATCCCCTAGGAAGCAGAGGCAGAAGCAGAGGCAAGCGGATTGGTCTTCATGAGTTCCCTGTCACCTTGATCTGTATAAAGAGTTACAAGCAAGCCAGTTTTACATAGAAAGACTGCCTCAAACGGCAACAAAGCCCACAGTGCCAGTCGGAAACTCCAAGGGCTAACAAGAAAGAGGCAGCATCCCATGAGACTAGGCAGGGTGCTTGCTGGACCACATAACTGGGGATGGCAATCACCTCAGGCTCCCTCCCCAGCAACAGCCTTGCTCAGAGCTGAGGCCTGGAAGCACTGACCTCCAGAGTCCATAGGCTTGAATTAGCCATAGGAAATGGGTTGTTCTGATTGTCGACGATCAGGGTAAGGGTCTCCAGAGCCGAGACAAGTGTGTGGTCTCCCGTCTTGCTGTAACCCATGTGATCCAACATGAACCCATGAGGGCTCCAGCTACAGCCCCACAGAGACCTGCTAGCAGTACAAGGTGGGGCCCATCCTAGGACTGACAACTGGTTCTTGGAGGCCCCAAGGAAGGAAGAATCTTACCGCAGGCCCCTTCTTGTTGATCCCCGAATCCAGCTGGCTCCCACAGGCTGCTCTCTGGGAGACTCTCTTTATCAAATGACAAATGAGTGCTCCACTCTCCCGTTACCGCACTTCTCACTCCTCCATGCCCTCCCTTTCCATGGCTGAAATAAATAATCCTGCATTGGAGGCAAACGCATTTGTCTAGATGGTAGATGGTGCTGGTGTCGGGGCAGGAAGCTGGTGACTGCTGTCTGGAGCTGCAGCCTCTCACATGCCTGACCTTCTCCCCCTCCTCAAGTCTCCCTCTGTTCCTGACCAATACCTCTCCCCTCTTTCAGTTTTATTAATGTCCGTGGGAATGGACAATGGGCTGTGATGACTCTAAGAGCTGCCTAGGCTGTGTCTCAGACTGTTCTTAGTGTGGGAGTGAGAGCATCCAGAGGTCACAGCAGGCAGAACAGACCCCTGGCATCTGCTGGCCCCAGGTCCTGGGTGGGTAGAGACACTGCTTGCTGGCCACAGGACATCCTTCTCTCACTATCCACTGAACATTTCCTGGGCCCCTGCATGTATCAGTTTCCTGAGTGAGGAAGAAGCAATAGACCACTAACCTCATCCTGAGTCTCAGCGGTGTCTACTTGAATCGCCCTTTGCACATGTCCCTGTCCCATGTTAGGGAACATGTCCATTGCACCTGCCCCTTGAACAGATCAAAGGAGTCAAGGAGAGACCTACCTCTTGACCAGGGAGGGCAGGGCAGTAGTACCATTGGGTGAGAGGTTGCAAGTCCAGCCTCGAATCTCCTGGAGCAGATACAGAGGTGGGCATGCCCTTGCCATTGAGATGTTCTGTACCTTGTGTCCTGGAAATCAGTGGCTGGTGTCCACCATCAGGGCCCACCTCAGGCTGGGAATGACAGAAGTCAGTCCCCCAGGGACCAGGATAGTGGACACTGGCAGTGTTGAGGCCCTGGGGAGATGTTGGAAGGCTCTGCTGATGGTGGCAGGCAATGATCAGCCGCAGGGTCAGGGGGCTGCTCTCATTCTGAACTTCTCAGAGGATTGAGTGTCCAGCAGCTTCAGAAAACCAATGTCTGAAGTGGGCATGAAAACCCCTTTAAAGGGGGGACAGTTGCTATTTCAGGCCTCTCAAGTCACTGTTGTCTGAGTTCACTTACCAGCCACCAGGAACAAAGCTCTGGCCACACAGCAAAGGCCAAGCACAAATGTGTGTTAATAAGACAGCTGATCTGAACAGGGGAGAGCTCTTGGACCCCAGACCGACAGCGGGGAGGCTAACATGGGACTGATCTGGACCCCCCAAATGTGAGTGTCAGTGAGAAGGCCTGGGCAACCTATGGGGCCTTGAGCAGTGGATCAGTGTCTATCCCTGGAATACAAACAGTCATCGTGTGCCCATAGCACAAAGAGGGATGCTCTCTCAGCCTGGACTCTTAGGGTAGTGCCTGGACCCTACCCAGAGTGAAATGACACACTCTAGATATCCCCTATGTGGAAGGAATTGGCAATAGGGTGGGAGGCTGGGGGGAAGGGGAGTGCGGGAGGAGGAGAGGGAGAGGGAACTGGGATTGACATGTAAAACAAGCTATTTAAAATTAAAATTAAAAAATAAAGCTTTATTCATAGAAACAGGCGAAAGGTTGAGGCAGTCCCCCTTAGTCTGCAGACTCCTAGCCAATACCTATGAAGGGATTTAAATTGTGAATCACATATATCAGAGGGGCAGCTTTTTGGGTCCAGGACTGACAGAAAATACTCATTAAATCCTGTTTAACTTATTCAATAGATGCACATGCCTCTATAGTTTTTCTTTTATTTGATTTTAAGACAAAACATGTTAATAAATTAAATACTAGCTAGGAGGTGGTATCACATGCCTTTATTCTCAGGACTCATGAGATAGAGACAGGTAGATCTCTGAGTTTGAGGCCAGCCTCATATTCAGAGTGAGTTCCAGGACAACCAGGACTATACACAAGAACCCTGTCTCAAAATCAAATAAAATAGAAGATAATTAATTAATCAATTAAACACAAATGATTATACAACAAAATCCAAATTAAATATATGCATTTAAAGTCAGGTGATGGTATAACACGCCTTTAATTCCAGCACTCAGGAGGCAGAGGCTCTGAGTTTGAGGCCAGTCTGGTCTATAGAGCAAGTTCGAAGACAGCTAAGAATAAATCATAAGACCCTGTTTCAAAAAAGTGTGTGTGTCTGTGTGTGTCTGTGTGTGCGTGTGTATGTGTGTGTCTGTGTCTATGTCTGTGTGTGTGTATGTGTGTGTGTGTGTGTTTGACATAGTAAAGATTTTCTGCTAATGCTAAGTCACCAGAGGTGATTCAGTTCCATCAGAATGCCCTCTTCAGCAAACCACTACTCTCCAGAAGGATAGACATGTCAAATGTATGCCAGATTATGAAAGCAGCTTCATGGGCTTGTGAAGAAACCTAGGTTCAACATATACCAAGTTCACCTGGAAGGTGGCTCCTCAATGATCAGAATGAGGGTGCACAGGTATGTATACACATGGGGAGTGTGTGTGTGTTTGTGTATGTGTGTGTGTGTTGTGGGCTTGTGCATTATTGTGGGCATCTGTATGTATAAACTGTATGAGTTCATATGCATATACGTATTCTTTGTACAGTGCATACACATGAATATTCACACATGCATTCCAGAGAAGTGCACATACACACCACTATCCCCACCACGTCAGGAAGCTGGGGCACCAGGAAGTTATGGGACTTACCCAAATAACACAGCCATAGGGTGAGGTGAAGGCTGGGAGGGTACATGGAGTCACCCAACAGAGCACCCATCTCTAAAACAGGGAACACCTGTCACTCTCTCCATAAGGGAGCTGAGTTTGCAGATGGGGACAGAGAATCACTGGGCACTGGAATATAAAATCCCATTTAATCTGTTCAAATATTGAACTGTGTTCAGGGAACCCTCAGCCCTGCAGGAATGCACTTTATCCCCTGTTCTCCCAGCAGAGAGGTTCCAAGACACACAGTTCCAGAGACAAACAGCTCTCCAAACAAAATGCAAAAGGCCCTTGGGGACTCCAAGGACATTTGAGATGCACAGCTTTCCCCCAGTGACTGCTTTCTGGCATGGTCAGCTGGTGCCTCAGGTCCCAGGCACTCCCTCTCTGACAGGGCCAGAGGCATCGGCTACACACGGCAGTGGAGAAGCCCCTCCACAGACACAGCACTGTGACTGTTCCTGCGAGTGATGAAAAGGTTGTCCTCTAGTACAGATCAGGGAGCTGTGGCCCTGAGAGACAGGGGATAACAGGACTGCTCAGAGAAGGCAGCCCTGCTCACTCACCCATGCTGGCACTCCCTAAAAAGGGAGTCCTCATAAATAAAAGAGCAGGCACTGAGTCTCCGGGCTGTTTTTATTATTGGCTTAATTTCTCTTCCCTGATATAGCTCTCAATATTTTATGACTCGTCGCCTGGCAATTCAGTTATGACAACTCCCCTGGCTTGCTGTACCCCTGACAAAAACACTGGCGCACAAGGAGAACAGCCCCCAGCCCTCCCCCTGTGGTCCATGGGCAGCCCCTGCTGGGCCTGGATTGAGGCCAAGGGACAGATCCATGTGGGAGTGCTCAGAGCACAGCAAATGATGGGCACCATACCTACCCAACAAGAGACCTCGTCCGTCCGTCATAGAAGGGAGGCCTGAGAGCAGAGCTGCAGGCCCCAGCCAGAAGGAAGCCTAGGAGCCGCCCACCGTCCGGTCTGACTCTTTAACAGTGCAGCAATTAAATACCAGACCAAAGCCCCAGAGGTTCCTGTCACTGCTCAGAGTAGACACATGAAATGTCCTAGCAGTCCAGACACTAACAACTGCCTGGGAGATGCTCAGATTACCATGATTGTTCAATGTGGTGACAGCACACTGGGAAAACAGGGGGGTAACCTGCACCAACTCCGAAAAGGATCCTGCAAAACTGTTGAAATGTGATTGTTTAAATAAATCAATAGTTTCTCTGAAAAGTAGTGTTAATCGGCTAGTCTGGGGAACTTTCATGGTTTCACAGCAGAAACTGGGGTGAGGTATGGGGAGGTGGTCAGTCCAGTTGATCCTCCTACAGTGTCCTGGTGCCTCCCCTAAGTTCCCATCACATCTGCATGACAGGGGACCTCATTTAAGGGGAGAGAAATAAAGAGAAAGCTGACCTCCCTTGACTCTGGGGAGGACTGTCCAAGAACAAGAACCTTTCAGGTTCCCCTTAAGCTGCCTGACTGGTTTCTGTCTTTGTTTCCATCAGTCATAGGAGCAAAGAAGGGAGACTTGTGGAGTCTTACCTGTATGCCTATGGCACTGGTGAGAAAGGGAGGGAGGGAGGAAGGGGCCAAAATAGTGTGAAAGAAAGCCTAGAGAGGGAGAGAGCAAGAGTGAATAGGACACTAGAGCGTCCAAAAAGTGAAAGAGGGTGTCCTATGCTTCAGACAGTCAATGTCACTGGAAGACTGTGTATTGAAGGTGTGAAGGCTTGGTTCCCAGCCTGGGGCACTATTAGGAAGTGATGGGACTTGTAGAGGGTGAGCCTGTAGTAGAAGGAGGTTGTGTCATTGAAAGTTTGCCCTTAAAGCAGACATTGGGATCCCAGGCCCTCCTTTTTGTCTTAGCTTCCCACCACTATAAAGTGAAAAGCCAGCCACCTTCCCCACTGGCTCCCACCTTGCTCTGCTGCCTTTCCACAGACTCAAAGTATGAAGACCAACCCACCATGAATTGAAGTCTCTGCAACTATGTACTTCCATAAACCTCCCCTCATCTTAATGCATTTGCCTCGGGTGTTGTCATGGTGACAGAAAGCTAACAGGATGCCAGGAGGTAGGGTCTGAGGAAAAGAGATTGGTTGATGCTGCATGGCCAGTTCTGAAGACAGAGGAAAAGGCAGTGAGCCCAGGGATATAGTGCCCTTAGAAACTGGGAAGGGCAGGGGTTGAGTTCTTTCCAGACCCAGCAGGAGAGCATGCTCTGCTCCAGCCTTCTGGCTCCTGAGCTGTAGGTAAGAAATGTGCATTGTTGTGAAGCACTAAACTTAATTACTATTACCTTGGTACAGCAGGAATAGGAAGCTAACACACTTGGTCATAAAGAAGGTCGACTCTACTGGAGATAAGCAAGGTTTCCATTTAATATGACAATGTGACTATAAAATCACCTTGATTAAACAGGCTGAAAGGAAGAATCTGGAGGAGGAGAATCCCAGTAGAAGGGCAGCACTCCTACCCACCTTGTGATCTCAAATGAAATCTGCTGCAAAGGGGAGGAAGCTATGAAGGACAAAGAAGGGAGGCTACGGCCACAGCTGCTCTGCTCAGCGGGAAGGGTATCATGTGGTGATCACTACCCAGGAGATAGAAAGGTTCCTCCTGCCAGAGCAGAGAAACTGGGCCCAGTTTCTGTTCTTACAGCAAACAGCCTGAGCTTCCTCCCTGGGGCGGGGATGCCAGGGAAGTGTAGTGCATCCTCATGGGAAAGCCAGACCAAACCTTGGCATGTGGGGTGGTGATGGATTCTGGGTTTCCAGGAGGGAGTCTGTGCCGTCACAGATGACTATAAGGATGAAGGACCCTGGGAAGCAGATGGGAGGTGGACTAGGGTTTGACCATTATGGGGATGGCAGTAGGTGACAGGAGGAAGGGAAGGGTCCAAGAGGAAAAATTAGATGAGAACCCAGCAGGGAGCCAGGTCTAGGATTGCCTCAAAGGGTCAGAGAAACCCTGGGTCACCCAGGGAGAGGTCCAGGACAGTGGACTCTGAGCCCAAGGGAAAGGTGAGCTTGTAGCACCTATGATCACCTAAAGGTAAGAAAAGCCTTGGCCAAGGGTGTAAGGGGCAAAGGGGCAGGACACAGGACAGAATTTGAGAGAGCTGGGCACATTCCCTGAAACAGAAAAGGGCTTGCACTGCCCTCTGAGCTGAAGTCTCTCCAGCAGAGGACCATTGAGGCTTTCTAAGAGGAAGACCCTCCTCCCTCAAGTCTTTAAGCAGAAATAAAGAAGCTTAATTGCATCTTAAAAATTCATTTGGCTGGGCAGTGGTGGCGCACGCCTTTAATCCCAGCACTCGGGAGGCAGAGGCAGGCGGATCTCTGTGAGTTCGAGGCCGGGCTGGACCGATAGCCTCCGAAACAATACAGAGAAACCCTGTCTCGTAAAAACCAAAAAAAAAAATTCATTTGATGCCTTTATATTTAAATATTAACCAAGAAGGAGGCCAGTCATGGTCATTGAGATGAAAATGAAGCCATACACCTACAGAAGGGAATGTCAGGAGAAGGGGGAAGGGAGAAGGTCACCTTGACTGAGGGGTTCCTTCCTTCTCACTAGCAGGCCACTCTCTGGTTCTCAGGACTTAGGATATTTGAAAAAATGCAAGTTCTTGAGTCATCAAGGGCCAAGGCCAGGAAAAAGGAAGTTCCTACTGGACCACAGCACGCCCAGCTGTCTGAGTATGCCTGGTGTCACACTGAACACAGAACAGAAGCCAATGAAGGAAGGGAGAGCCATCTCTACACATGTCCAGAGCTTGTACCATGGCAAGAGAGTAAGGACAGGAGACAGGGACATCAAGATTAACATGCAAAAATAGTCATTTGGCCAAGAACTGGAAACCCTTCACCACCTGGACCACATTTACAAATAGAGCATGCCCAAGAAAAGCCTGGATGCTGTTTAGATGAGCCACCGGTACTTATTAGTCTTGTGACTCAACAGTTTGAGCATAGGCCTTTCCCAGCTTACTTGCCTTGCCTGCCTGCTACCATGTCCTCCCTGCCGTGATCGATTATAGCCTTCTGGAACTTTAAAGATAAAATTAGCCCTTTCTCCCTCAAGCTGTTCTTTATTGGTACATTTCACCACAGCAAAGGCAACTAAGACAATGGCCATTGTTTCACCAGCTCATCGCTTACTAGTGGAAAGAACACTGAGCATCCACGCTTTTCAGCGAATTTCAAATCTACAACACATTGTATATAGTCTTCCTTTCACCTCCTGCCTATTTGTGTGTCTGTAAGATGGTGACACAGGAGGGTCTAGAGGATAGGACACCAAGTGAAATGTGCCAGGAATAGAGCTGCAATTTCATATGAAATTTGAACAATTGATTTCACGGTAAGAATTTTTACTTTTTAATAACTTCGTTAAGACATAATTCACATACAATCTATGAAAGTGTACAACTAGGGAACTGGGTAAAGTATGAGGACCTAAGTTCAATCCCTAGACCTGAATAAAAATACCAGATGGGATGACACACACTTGTAATCTCTGTGCTGGGGAGATAGAGGCAGAAGGAGCCCAGGACTCACTGGCCAGCCAACCTAGTCTACTTGGCAAGTCCCAAATCAGTGAGAGACCCTGCCTCAGATAGATAGATAGATAGATAGATAGATAGATAGATAGATAGATAGATAGATAGATAGATAATGAATGAATGAATAAATAAATAAATGGATTGGCATGTGAAGTTGCTGTCTGGCCTCCACACATATATGTATACATATGTACATGCACACAGGTATACTGCACACACACATATACATGAACATATACACAAAAGTAATATGCAACTAAGTGGTTTTCAGTGTACTCACAGAGTTGTGAACCCATACAGCTGCCTAATTTTATGGTATAGATGTCATAACCAAAAGAAGCTTGAGCCCTTCACCAGTTATCCCCACCTTCTCCCTGAGCCTGGCAAGCACTAATCTGCAATTGTCAATTCTGGACAATGTATTGACAGTATCAAATCCTCTAAACCCTGACCTGCGGTAATGATTCAGACCCTACTAATGAGCAGGACGTGTTTGCAGACTTCCAGAGTGGCCCACTTACCTGTGCAGAATGGTCTCATCAAGAACAGTGGGTTTCATCCAATGCCCTTACTGTGTCTATTGAGATGTCCTTTACTTACCTTTTTTTTTTTTTGAGACAGTCTCATGTAGCCCCAGGAGAACCTAAAACTCCCTATGTAGTTGAAGATGAGCATGAATTCATGATTCTCTTGCTGCCACCTCCCAAGTACTCGATCACAGATGGAATGGTGTGGCCATGACACTCATGAACTCAAAATAGCTATGGTTGTCTGTATAGGGTCTGCACAAGACTGAACCAATAAACCTGCAGTTATAGATAGAGAAGGGCTTGTGGGACCCTGTCCAGGAAAGAAAACGGCAGTCGAGAGCTGTTGGAGGATGGGAAATCATTGCCTTCAGTGATGCAATAGCTGGTGAGTTAGTTACTCATGCTCCAGCAGGTGACTCTACACTCATGCATGAAAGTGACCCTGGTCAAACCCAGTGGGTCACAGAGGAAGCAGAATAAATAGATTGCAGGATAGCAGGGGTATGAGGAAGATAAAAGAGCATGGGGGGGGGGAATAAGTACAGCCAGGCTGTATTGTATCAGTGTACAAAATTGCCAAAGAATAAGTTTATTTTTAAAAATGTAGTCTTGGGGGCTGGGGAAATAGTTCAGTAAGTAAAGTGCATCCCATACAAACATGAGGGCCTAAATTCAATCCCCAATCATCCCAGAAAAAAAGAAAAGAAAAACTGGTGATAGTGTACTGGAGAGGTGGAGACAAGTGGATCCCTGAGGTTCACTGACCAGTCTGACCTAATCAGCAAGCTCAGGTCCCAGTGAGAGACCCTGTCTCAAACAAAAAGAGGGACAGCTCTTGAGAAACAACACCCAAGGTTGACTTTTAACCTCCACACATATGTAAGCATACATGCCTGTGTACCTACAGAAATACACACACACACACACACACACACACACACACACACACACACCTGCCATCTGCACAACCACATTTGTGGATAACAGCATTGAATTTCCAAGCTACCATTGTTGAATTATATATTTCATATTTCCATTATAAATTTAGGGTGATACCATCTCTAGATCCTTAAGTCAATCACATTTGCAAAGACTCTATTGGACACAAGGCAGCATGCACAGGTACCAGACAGACAAAACTCTGGGGAGGACAGATGAGTTAAATGTCCCAAAATCAGCAACACATCAGCCTCACAACATAGGTAACATTGGGAAGATAGCTCCTGGGCTTAGTGCTGTTTCTCTAGGCTCCACCCAACAGGACTTGGGAAAGCCTCAGGAAACCTAGGAGGAATCCTTGCTCTTAGGTTCTTGGCCAAACCTCTCATTTGCAACTAGGCTGGGTGCTGCATCTGGGCATATAGGCCTTGGTGGGTCCTTGCAAGAGGACAAACTATCAGCATTTGAGCACACTTTATGATGGAGTTTCTTTAAGAATGTTTTCTTCCCTTTCTGACCCCCCATGACACCCATTGGTTACATCCGAAGGTGTAACCAATCAAAGCAGAATGGTCACCAAAGGAAAGAATCACTGACAATGATGGAGATCTGACTCAGAGCCCCCAACATAGAAAAAGCTGTCCCTAACCATGAGCCCTACCTAGGCTCCTACCTGGGGGGTAGTACTAAGCTCTCTGTCTATTGTCCCTATTTTCTGGTTCTTCCTTTCTGTTCTTGAAAGGGCAGATGATCATGAGAAATAGCCAGAATTTGCCTCTTTCTTATTCTGGATGTTTCTATTCTAGTTTCCATAGAAACCACCATGTGAATGTGGACAAGGAAGAAAGGAAGATCCTTTAAAATAATGATTGTTGAAAAACTCTGACATGCCTATGCTTTCAGCTACCTAGTAGTTTCCATGGAAATCCAAGTCAACAATAGAGCCAAATGGACCCAAGTGCTAGATTTCCCAACAGCCAGCAGTGGATGGAATGGCCTCTGCAATGCCTGCTGTTTCTGTGTGACTCAGTGGATTCCTCTGCCTCCTCCCTGACAGTATTCCCGACTTCTTCCAGAGGAAAGACGTGAGAAGAGGAACCCGGGAGGAGAAGGGAGGTGGGGAAGGCCCACAGCTGATTTCCGTTGCTGCAATCAGATCCCGAGCACATTTTCTCCTACCCTGAACTTACAGTAGGATACTGGGAGACCAAAGCACTATATGCTTACAGAGATAGCTCCCTTGTGGGTTATGGGGTTCATCCTAGGGTCATTGTGATTGCAACCACCACCCTTCTTTCCTGGAGGCTACCACTGGTGAGCCTGGTCTAAGGGCCAGGAAAGCCATCCAGGTTCAAGGAGCTGAAGAAGAGTCATAAGAGACAGACTCACTACTGCCCAGAATGTGGTTCAGAAGCTCACTCACTGAGTAACTGTAGTCTGTATCTGCCAACTGAGTAGAGGTTCGGGGACCAGTCTGGAAAAAGCAGACACAACACTGTTCTGCAGCTGCCCCACCCAAGGATCCTGGGACTTTGCAGCTCTGCTTTCTATCCAAGACTAGAGAGCTCAGTAGCAATCCCCCAGAAAGACTTTGTGTCATCTAGTCACAGAATGCTGACTTAGCAACTTGAGGCCAGCCTGGTCCCAAAGGCCTTTTGAACTCTTATATTTTCTTTTGGACAGCACCCACAGTCCTTAAAGCAGTTAATTCACTTAAACCAAATGAAACTATCTCTTGTTTTCTACTTCCCAACATAGTCACCACATTTGGCAGATACTAAAAGCAAGAAGCAATGGTCTTGGAAAAGGTCTCACTGTCACTCAAGGAGTATAGGTCTGCACTATGTAAAAGGTCTCACTGTCACTCAAGGAGTACAGGTCTGCACTATGACCTTGCATGTACCACCTCACAGAACAGACCTCACACAGAGGCCACAGCATTTTAGTGCACCCCCAGCTGCACATGGGGGACTGGGCATATCCCATTGCATAGATACCCAGCCTGCAACTCCAGAGGCAGCAGAGACCCCATGTTCTGTAAAGCCCTGCAATGATGTGAAGAGAAATGCACCCTCCCCCACCAGTCTGAGGCATTTGAATACATAGTCCCTAATTATGGCACTGTGCAGGGCGGTTTAAGCTTGCTGGAGGAAGTATGTCACTGGGGTTGGACTCTGAGAGTAAAACTGCTTTGTCTGCTTCCAGTGTGATCTCTCTGCTTCATGTATGCAATTCCAGATGTGAGCATTCAGTTTCCTGCTCCTACAGCTGTGCCTGACTGCTGCCATGTTATCCACACCATTATAGACTCTAACCCTCTAGAACCTCAAGTCAAAAGAGGGTCTCTCTCCTATGAGTTGCCTTGGTCATGGTGTTTTTATCACAGTAACAGAAAAGTAACTCATACAGGCCCCGTCCAAATACAGAGAAGGAGTCAACCGTGGTTTTCCATTCCCTCCTTAAAACACAAAGTAAAATCTGTGCTTAGCCTCATCCCAGCCATTGCACCTGAGTCTTCCATGGCACCCCATTGTCGGGGTGATGTAGGACAGAATGCAGCAATGCTGGCTGTAGGTGCTTGAAATTCTCTGACTCCAAAACCCAGATGGCTGAGAGCCTATTAAAACTGGTGAGAATTACACTTAATGAGCACATACTGCGCTCTATGCCATGCATTGTCACCAATATCATTTCAGCTCCTGAGGGTCAGAAAAGAGAGAAAAACATCCTCCTTCCAAGGCATGAAATATGAATGCAAATTTAGATGGAACTATGAAGATGGCCTTTAAGGACAGACAATGTCAATGAGCAACAAAGTTTATGAATCGCAGGAGTGAGCAGGTCCCTAGCCAGCCTGTGTGGAATTGCTGGCAACTGTGCCAGGACTGTGCATCCTGCATCTGCTTGTTTGGCATTTGTCTCTTAAACAGTGCACCTTGCAGAGATGCTGAACTAGAAGGTATTTACAGAGGGTGGGGGACCTTCAGGATGCAGAGCAGCAAGATGGACGGTCCCAGCCTGAGCACCACTATGTGGTTAGTGTGTAGCTGTAGTGTTGTGATCAACAAAGGTAGGGGCCTAAACAGGTAGACTCATAGAAGACCCCCAGAAGAAGTTACAATAAGGCTGACACCCTAAAGATAGAAGTACTTATAAAAGAAGACCTGTCTCCTACAGCCTAGATGAAATGCAGCATAAGGCACCCTGTGGGGTTGGCAGAATGAACTAGAGGCAGGAGTTGTCCCTAGTTCACCAGCTGGCCCAGATCACAGTAAGAGACTGGGGCAGAGGATAAACACAGCAGGATTCCTGTCTCAGTCCCTCTGGAGAGGTAAGAAGGACACTAGAAAATACGTAGCCAAGAGTGGGATGCTCTGCAGGAGCCAGGAGCAGATCCGTGGTGATGTTTAACTCTGCTGATCCGAGCTACAGCTGAAGAGGGTCCGCAGATTTTGCCCCCTGCCTGCCAGACTCCAGCCTCACTTCCTAACAGAGCTGACCAGCTGTTCTCATTAACCTGGATTATTCCCTGTGCTAACTGTGATAGTTTACTGTCATGGTCAGAGGTTTCTCTGTCCCCACTCCCACAAGGAGCAATGAAGAAGAGCAAAGATGGATTACCAGGAAGGAAAAGGAGGGCGCCGCCCCCATTCCCGGGTCCTTGTACCTGTGTGCCACTGGGTGTAGAGCTGAATGCCCCCGCCCTCCCATTTTCTGACCCTGAAACCTCTTAACCTCAGAACTCAAACCTGGAGAGAGGAAAGGGGAAGAAGCCTAGAAGATGTCAGAGCCATCTTCATTGCCTTGGACAATGTGCCAAGGGCTGGCCCCACTCCTGCCTCCCTGTGCTTCACTAGGAGGGGCCAGCTTTCCTCGCCTTTACATTTTTCTGAGCTGATTCCCAAGTGAATCCCTCCATTCTCCAGGAGAGAAGGAAATCTCCCTGCTTGATAAGAAAGGCATCAGACACATGTCAGCAGAGGGAGCAGGACTTGGGAGGGGTTCTCTGTTTCATGGCTGGACTGATGTGTGGGTTACACTGCCCCCATGCCCTGCTTCTCCTCTTATTACCCCTAGCACTGCCAGAGCAGAGGTCACATCCTCTTTAAGATGTCTAGGTCAGTTCAAAGAACCTCAAAACAGCAGTAATTGATTCTAATCATATAAAAATGGCCCATATTGAGGTCCATCAGAGAGACCAGCCGTGCTTAAAGCCCCCAGAGAAGGCAAGGACCCAGGGGCACCAAGGGAGGAGGATGGGACAAGACTGGAGAGGCATTGTCATAGATGGCCATCAGGCTGAATTCATCCAGGCAGTGGGGCTCCCTCCTGGGATATACGATTGTCCTGAAGACCAAAGGGAAAGTGCAACATCAGAGCCTCGCCATCCATCCCAAGGGATGCAAGCGAGCTGAGTGGCCACTCTGCTGCAAACAAAGATCTATAGGTGAGGCTTCTGGGGGTGACAAAGCAGGAAGATTCTCCCTAGATTTCCTTCAACTGGTATCCTGAGTTTTGGGGGCAGACTATCCACAACCAGGGCTAAGGACTCGGGTGATCCTCCCCAAGCCCAGCACACACTCATTGCCTCCTAGGAGACTCAGGGCATTGACTAATGAACACACATCTCAGAATACAAGTGATTTTGAAGACAGTTGGCAGGAGTGGGGGGCTCCTCTTTCAGACCCTGAAATATTGATGGAAAGCCTTCCCATTTTTCTTCAGGGACAGATGGCCGTCTATCTGCTCTGCTTCCTGAGCCTGCCAGAGCAGGAATGTCATACCAGGGCTTTCAGAGCTGGCCTCTTAGGGTGACCACAGTGCCCACATACCCTCTACAGCACCCTGAAGTGCCCAGGACATAATCCCCAGCTTGGACCTTGCTTCCCATCAGAGACAGAAGTGGAAATGGGCCACCAGGAGGAGGAAGGGAGCTCCCATCTTCACAAAGGATGGTGGGATAGAGAAAGGTGAGATGACAGTAAGGTAAGTGGTGGCTAGGGACATCAGGAAGGCATACCAACTCAGCCCTATCCTAACGGTACAGCCCATTCCACAACCTTTGTCATCACAGGATGGCAAAGACAACTCAGTATGGTGACTGATAGGCAGACCTCTGCTAGCACCCGGTGAGCTCCCTGGTTCAGTTTAGTCTTCTGCAGAAGAGGAATGGGAACAGACACACCCATGCTCATGGGCTGGCCATTCCTCCATCTCCTCCAGGGCACACAGGCAAGAAGGCAACTGTCCTGGTTAGTTTTTTGTCAACCGGGCACAAGCTAGAGTCATTTGAGAAGAAACCCACTTGAGAAAATGCCCCACCAGATTAATCTGTGGGGCATTTTTTTTATTAATGATTAATCCAGGAGGGTCCAGCTCACTGTGGGCTCACTCATGGGCAAGTGTAAGAAAGCAGGCTGATCAGGCCATGAGGAGCGATCAGGTAAGCAGTGTTCCTCCCCCACCCCTGCCTGAGTTTCTGCCTTGAGTTCCTATACTGCCTTCTTTTAGTGCTGGACTGTGGTGAGGAAGGATATGCTTTTATTCATGGCGCTTTATCACAGCAATGGAAACCTAAGTACGTCAGGGACCAAGTATAGGAAGTCAAGGTACAGTCATCACAGAGTGCCTTCCTGATCAAAGCTGCCAGTCTAGGTAGGACAGGGACTTCAGGGGAGGTGGCTGACATGCTCACCAGTCTATCAGGAATACTTACAGATATCTTTGGCCACTGCAGCCACCTGCGGCCACCATCTTTTCTAAAACATTCTTTTTCACTGAAATCCAGACCCCTGGGCACGAAAGCCTGCTCTCCCCCTTCAGCCAAACCCCAGGAAGAAACTGTTTCTCCTGGGGCCTGCTGCTCCTGGACAAGGGACTACATGGGTCCCACCTAACTGCCTGTTCTCCACCTGCTACAGGAGGAGAGGCAGCTGAATAGCCCACTGTTATACCCCGACTCCTCTGCAGAGTGCCTGCTGTATACACAGTTGGTGCTTACCAAGCACAGACCACATGAATGAATAAATCCTTGAGTGGATGCTTTTAGGAGCTGGTGTGTTATGTCAGCTTGCAAAACAGAGGTGTCAAGATGAGTGGGATTCAGCAGAGGGCAGAAGTGAGCACAACCAGGGTAGGAAAGACACAGGGCTGTCCTTATCCTATGATCCTGTAGATATAAAGACAAGCTCTTCTTTCAGAGGGCTCCATGTTCAAACTGCATCTTCCAGATATAAGCAACCTCAAAATACACACCTATACACAACACACATACACCTCTACACAATAAGCATGCATACACCAAACACACACATATGTATATATGATGTGCAAATACACATAATATGTGGGAACAAAAGACCTTGGCCGGAGGCCCAGTTCCCCATCAGCCTGGGGGCAGGCAGTTGTAAAGCATGTTTACTGAAAACAATCCAGTGCCCTAAGAAATGTTCACCGTAGCAATAAGTTCCCGATAAGGGCTTGCTCACTGAAACACCCTGACTTTGACCTTTCCAATAGCTAGCTGCCTCTTCCTGCCCCACCCCCACATCTACCCCCACTTCCTACCCCCCCACCCCTCCATCCACCCCCACTCCCCCCCCCCCCGCAGCTGACTCTGGAGTCAAAGACATAACCACCAGCCAGGGAGAGAGAAAGGGAGGCAGAAGCTTTTCTGGAGGGAAGCGTTTCTTGGGAAGTTCTCTTGAGCCTTCTTGGGGAGCATAAAGTTTTCTTTACGCCACCGACTGGTCTCTGTGTCATCAATCCAGACACCCTCACCACATTCTCGGATACAGGCTGCGCAGCGGGCACGGCAATAATACACACACATGTTAACAAACACATAACAGATACACATACTTAAAAACATATTACATGTATACAGCCATACATGTTACACATAAATACATATGTATGTCACACAAGCACACGAATACTACATATATCACATGCATATTCACATGTACAATAAGCACAACATATATGTAGATATATGACACACACACCACATCACACTGCTCAGTTGTTGGTCCTGGGTTTGAAACTTAACAAGCACTAAAGAGCATTCAGAGGACACATAGGGAGCATCTGCTCTGAAAGTGTACACCTGTAGAAAGGTGGTCCCAGGCCCTTGCTGGCCACTAGGGGCAAAAAGAAAGCAGGTTCTGTCCCTTCTGTACCCCGAGGTCAGGGCACATGGCACAGTTGGCTCGGTGATTTGCCTTTAAAGGCAGTACGTGATATCTATAGCTGCTAGACCAAGTCTGCAAAATCAGTGGCTTGAACCAACCAACACAGAATACTATCTCCCAGTGCTGGAGATCCAAAGTCTGCTACAAGCCTCGTTTGCTAAAATCAAGTGTTTCTCCTGGAGCTGGCGCCTCCAGGCCCCTCTCCTGAGATGACAGCATCCAGTATGTGCCTTTTCCAGCTGCAGAGGTCATTGCACCTCTTGGCTCAGGGTCATTTTTCTCTATCTTCAGAGGTAGCAACACAGCAAACTCTACCTTGCTCTGAGAGTGGCTCGCTCTCCTTCCCCATTTTCATGCCTAGGGACCCAGATGATTCTGCAGGCCACCTGAGCAATCCAGGAAAATAGCTCCAAGAGTAGGTCAGTTGATCGACAATCCCTCCGCCCCTTCTCCAGGTTGCCTAATATGCACCCAGCTCAGGTAGAAGGGCTTCATACCATTCCATGCCTCCCTACACGTCTGCTTCTCAGTAGATATTCACTGACTGATTTTTCAGAATTTGGCAGGAATTTGTCCCAAGTAGGTAATTTTCTGGTGATTATAGTTATCAATCGAGAGAACCAGGGTTTGCACAAAAATTGCAGGCCCTTCTTCTCACCAATGACATCAAGATCTCTTCCAGGAGGAATGAACCCTTATGGGGAATCATAGAGACCTTAATTAGAGATGAATCTGTCCACAAGGCAACAGCTATCAAAGTAGTCTTTAGATCTCATTTTGGTCAAGGTGATATCCTTGTCTTCACTTCCGGCACCTCCTCTACTGCTATTGCAAGTAAAACCACACAGAATACTATGCAGCCTGCTTTCCACAAATGAGAAGCAAGAGGACACAGTGTTGGGCTGGGCTGAGAATCCACAAGCAGGACTGCAGGACTAAAATTCTGTGGTCTGGTATGACTAGTAAAGACATCAAAATCACTCGGGATGGGAGGTGATGGCCCTAGCTCTCCCTCAAAGGTCCCCCAAGCTTTGTAGCTGATAGCCATGTGGGCTTTAGCATTCACAGCTCCAGGCTGGGACGAGGAATTACATGTGGCAATGTAAACAATGAGCAAAGCACTTTTGATGACTTAGATAGATGCCCAGGCCACTGTACTACTGTTCCAAGACAAGCTGGCTACAGGCTGAAGACCACAGCAAAGCCATTACAAAGAGGTAAGGGGTGAGAGGGAGGATGAGAAGACACAAACAACAAAGACCAACCAAAAGAAACAGAGTCTCTCCCCCGCCACACACACACACACACACACACACACACACACACACTCACACACATATGCACACACATACACACACATAAGCACACATATACATACTCACACTCACACACACATATGCACACACATATACATACTCACACACACATATACACACACATACACACATACACACACATATGCACACACATACACACACATAAACACACATATACATACTCACACACACACATATGCACACACATACACACACATAAACATACATATACATACTCACACTCACACACACATATACACACACATACACACATACACACACTCACACACATACACACATACACACACATACACACATATGCACACACGTACACACACATACACACATACACACACACATATACACACATACACACACATACACAATACATACACACACATACACACACATACACACACATACACACACATACACACACATACACACATACATACACACATACACACACATACACACATACACACACATACACACACATACACACATACATACACACATACATACACACACATACACACATACATACACACATACACACACATACACACACATACACACACATACATACACACATACACATACATACACACACATACACACATACATACACACACATACACACACATACACACATACACACACATACACACACATACACAAACACACACACATACACACACACAAGAAATGAGCCCCCAAAGCAAAGGTAAAAAAAAAACTGTTGCTGAGATATTGAGGAGGAAGGCACAGACTTCCGCTTCAGTAACACACCCTCCCCCTACCACCACATTCCTGGCTGAACTTAAAAAACAAAAACAAAAACAAAAAAAAACAGCATATTTGAACCTTTATCTAAAGGCATGGCCACCACATCCATAGAGATACAGAATCAGCAAATGAAAGGAGTCCAGGGCCACTGGCTGTGTCACCAAGGGCCAGTCCAGGAAAAGAAGGGGTTAGGGGATTCTCCCTCAAGGGCCACAGGATCACTCAGCAGGTAAAACATTTGCAACAAGACTGGCAACAAGTTTGATTCAGTAAACATATGTGATGAAAGATAGGAACTAATTCCTACCGGTTATCTCCTGACTTTTATATGTGCACCATTGAAAGACCCCCAGACTGGGGAGACCCTCACTCAAGTCTCGGGATAAGTCGATGCCCCAATAATTCAAGAGAGACCGTTCTTGCTGCAAGCACAAGAGGTTTATTCGGGGAACCAGTGCACTGGGGCCGATCTCATGACCCTCTCAGAGGCAGAGGAGTTCGACCTCTAGTAGCTGCAGTCGGGGGTTTTTTAAAGGGAGAAACCAAATCGGGGAGTTAGGCAAACATCATAAAGGATGAGAAGTTAAATGATAGCTTATGTCTTAACAGGAAGGTTATCTCAAGCAAGCATTCTTTGGGCATTGTACAGTTAAACATTGAGCAGGAATGTGGTGAGATAGTTCCTGGATAAGGGTTATCTTTTAAGTTTATCTTGAGGTCTCCAGTTTCTCAGGAGAGGACAGAAAGGCAAGCCCCTCTGTGATGGGCTAGTCACTAGGGGTCTAAAAATGTTGAGTTGGAATCTCTCATTATGTTTCACAAACACAGGTATACACACACACACACACACACCCATAAACAAATGTAAAATAACTTTTTAATTATCCCTGGAGGAACACAATTTTAACCCAGCTTTCAGTGCATACAGGAATGAATGTATGGGGCACAAACGTAGATTCAGTAAGACTTTAGATACTGGAAGTATCAGACATGTAATATTAAAGTTTTAGTATGGTTTAAAAATTCAAAGGGTGTTTAAGAAGGAAGCATATATATATTAACAGGGAACAAGATGATTTGAAAAATAATAAAACTAGTGAAATAGCAGTACATTAAACTGAATTTACGAGAGAGTGGGCAGGGTGTGTCAGGCGTTATCTAAAATGTGTCCCAGAGAGACACAAAGGCAGAGCATGAAAAGTAAAGGAAGTCACAGGGCAGCTAGGTCTGAAGTACATGGGCTCAAAGTCTAAAAGGAAGCAGAGAGGAAAATGGGAAAGAGGCCATGTCTGAAGAGATAAATTGTGGAAAGATGTAATCATCAGATCCTAAAATACCCTCGAATCTCAACCAGTTATAAATAATACAGAATCCATATCCCAATTCATGAGTGTGAAAGCAGAAAATGAGACAATGAAAGCTCAAAATCACCCCATCCCCCACATCAAGAGGCAATGACCCTCAAACCAGACTAACTCCTCTCCAGCATCGAAGTGGAAATTAAAGACTCACAGTTCCAAGAATTGTACCCCAGTTCCAGAAGTATCTAGAATGAAGATGAAGCTAGTCACCATGCGTATTGCCTATGTGACAGAATATCCCAACCTTGATAGATGACATCTTCTTAGGGCTCCTTTCTTTGTCTGCTTCCAGCAGGCAGACAATCAGCTCTGTAAGATCTTGGGTGGCCGTATCACATGTCTACCTAGTTGGCAGGCTGGTGGCTAGGGATGCCAGCTCCCTGCTTCATGCTTTTCAACCTTGGGAGGACCTGATCAGACTCATGTCAGGTGGTTTGAGTTAAAAGCACAGAAGACCCCTGACACTGCCTGGAGCATGAGGACCCACAGGCTGGTTGACCCATAGACCTAGGATAGAAGCATACCTGACTACAGGAAAAAAAATGTAAACATAATGATGCCTAACAATATTCTGCTATACACTTGGATTGGTGCCTAGTCCAACTGTCATCAGGGAGGCTTCATCCAGCAACTGATGGAAACAGGTGCAGACCCACAGCCAAACTATAGGCAGAACTCATGGAATCCTGCAGGAGCCAGAGAGGTCACGGGTACCATAAGAAAACTCAGAAATAACTAACCTGGGCTCACACAGACTGAACTGACAACCAGGGAGCCTGCATGGGACTGACCTAGGCCCTCTGCATATATGTGACAGTTGTGTAGCTTGGTCCTCTTGTGGAACTCCAACAGTGGGAGCAGGGGCTGCCTCTGACTCTTTTCCTGGCTTTTTGGGAGCCTACTCCTCATACTGGGTCACCTTGCCCAGCCTTAATACATGATGAGGTACTTAGTCTTACTGCAACTTGATATGCCATGTTTTGTTGATACTCACTGGAGACCTGCCCTTTCCTAAACAGTGGATTGGGGAGTGGAAACAGAGTGGGGTGGGGAAAGAAACAGGGAGGAAAGGAAGGAGGGGAAACTGCAGCCAGGATGTGAAATGCATACATGTATTTTTGTAAAAAAGCACAGAAGAGTGTGTGTTTCACTGTCATGTGCATGATGGCATCTATCGTATCTCTTAGCGATTCCAAGGGATGGAGAAATAGACTGAGAAGGGGAAGAACTTGGGATAGTTTTGCATCCTATTGCATATTGAAAGACTCCAAGCGAAGGGGACTAAGGACACAGCTTAGGTAAAGGATAGGGACTTCAGACAGAAGGTTCAAGTGCCAGAGGATGCACTGAGGGGCAGCAGGTCCAGGGCAATGAAAACAAACCTTGTGTGGGAAGCAAGGCCTGAGGAGGTAGGATGGGAAGATTAGAGACCAGGATGCACAAGGCTGGAAAGGGAATAATCAGGAAGGCACCAGAAGACTGTAGTTCCCCAGAGGGATGATGGGAGCAGTAGTGATAACCCCTAGAATACGAGGGAATCCATTCACTAGGAGGCCAGGCTACTACCAAGGGTATATGTATATACAATGTCTGTTTTCTGACAAGTAGAGACAGCTCTAGCCACCTTGTGTCTCTTGGTGAGTGATGTGGCACCTGGATGCAGGACCCACCCCTGAAGAATGGCCTTAAGGCAGCCTCTCCATTTCTAGGCAGATGGGTGCTAGCTCTGTTACCAGGGCAAAGGCAGACCCACCAAATGAACGTCATTGGACCAGACATCATCAGACCAGCTGCAGTCCTCCATGAGAAGCAATGGCTCCTGGGTGGATTTTATTCCTGTCTGTGCTACAGTGTGGGAAGCATGCAGAGTTTCCATCTAGAACCTCACAAGAGAACTACAAAGAATGAGCTTCCCCAAGAAGAAATCACCTCTGCAGGAACAGCAACAAATCCTTTCAGATGAAGAAGTGGATCAAAGATCTGAATCATCACTAATGAAACTGTAGAAGTATATCATGAGGTCGGGGGAAGGGCAAACAGTATCTGTTAGTCAACCTTCAGCTGCTATAAAAAATAAAATGATGCCAGGCATTGGCGGTGCACTCCTTAAATCCCAGTACCCAGGAGGCAGAGGCAGGTGGATCTCTGTGAGTCTGAGGCCATCCTGGTCTACGAGCAAGTTCCAAAGCAATACAAAGAAACCCCATCCCGGAAAAAAAAAAGATGATGAACAACTTACAGAGAGAAAAGGTTTACTTGGTTCATGGGGTTGGAGGTGTCAGTTCATGAGCACTCGGCCTTGTAGTTTTGGGCCTGGAGCCAGTCAGGACCACAGGGTGGAGAGTGCGTGGAGGAGAGAGGCTGTTTACCTCCTGGCATTCTACTTTGCTGTCTGGTGTTTTGATGAGACACTAACCAAAAACAACCTGTGAGGGAAGGGTTTGTTCCATCTTAGAGTTCTCACTCACAGTCTAACATTGGAAGAAGCCAAAGTAGGAACTCAAGCAGAGACCATGGAAGAGTATGGCTTGCTTGTTTGCTCAACCTGTTTTCTTATACAGCTCAGGGCCTCCTGCCCAGGAGTGGTGCCACCTACAGTGAGCTAGACCTTCTCACACTAATCAAGAAAATACCCATCTAGAGGCAATCTGGTGAAAGCATTTTCTCAGTTGAGGTTCTTCATCCCAGATGACTACAGCTTGTACATCATGTTGACAAAAAAAGAAAAGAAAAGAAGCTAACTGGGACACTTGGGTAGGAAGTAGAATATGCGAAGAGGAAGGGGCTGGAGTCCATTATACCCTTCAGGAGTGTGCTACCAATGACCTAAAGAACTCCCAGCAATCCTCACTTCTCAGAGGATCCATTATCTCCCAGCAGCTCCGTGGTCTGGAAACCAAGTCTCATTTAGCACACAGAAAATGCTGTAACACAGCAGTGACCAGGTCCTTTCCTGAAGGCACATACCAATCATGAGAAACAGTTTTCTAGATGAGCCCTCTTTTCAAGATCTTTTTCTTTAAAGATTTATTTATTTATTATATATACAGTTTTCTGTCTGCACATATGCCTACATGCCAGAATAAGGCACCAAATCTCATTGCAGATGGTTGTGAGCCATGATAGGGTTGCTGGGAATTGAACTCAGGGACCTTTGGAAGAGCACCAGTGCTCTTAACCTCTGAGCCATCTCTCCAGCCCCTTTCATGATCTTGTAACCATGTTGTGCCATACCTAGTGTCAACATGTGTTGAATTCTACTCCACCAGGGCCCTCACCAGGTTTTGGGGACAGAGAAGCAGTAAGCACAGCCTTGTCCTCAAGTTGATGACCTCCCTGCTGATGAACAATTCAAACTCAAGTTCATAAATTCAGCTAAGTATTCTCATTCATGAGTCTCTTCTAACCTCTGCTCAAAGTGTGCTCACATGAATACTGGCTTTGCATACACCCTTTCTACTTTTTGCTGAGCCTTCGGTTCATGTGAGTGGCATCGAAGATCAGGCAGAGTTGACCCATGTCAGGATAAAGGAGCTCATGTCCGTTCTAACTCTGTCTGTCACCAGCTGTGGGAACTTGGACAAGTTACCCGGTCCCTATGACTTCATGTTTCCTCTTCTGTTGCAACAAAGGTGCTCATTACCTTCACAGTGGAGAAGCATTTGCTAGTACATGTGGAACTGAGTCAGATCCTGGGTTCTCAGGTAGAGCATGCTTCACCAGCTTTGCTCGCCACCACACCACTAGGATATAAACAAGGTAGGGTTCCCCAGGCAACAGAGCTAGAAACATTGCTGCAGGCAGCTCTTACCCAGACCTTTGTCCTACACAATCAGGCTCCAAGCCCATTCTTAGCTCACATCACCCTCAGGCTTACAAAGGAGTGCAAGTGATACAGGTGGACAGATTCTTCACCTCATCTCTACAGAGGACCAGTGTCCTTCCCTTCATCCCCATGAATACACAGCCTCCCGGGACAGAAACAGGTCTGTAGGATGCATGCCTGTGGCCCTGCTCCACACTCAGCCATTATTCATGTGAGCAGCATCTATCTTTCACAGCATACTGTTATTGATCATTCATAATGAACTCCTTGTTTTCTTTTATCAGGTTCCACCAAATCTATTCACCAATAAGATACTGTCTTTTTCAAGGTTCAGACTCCAGCATTATAAAGGGGTCATCGAAGTCATTACAATCCTCCTGATTTAATTCTAATTCTCTTCTTAGTCCTTCACACGGAACCCATTCTCAGTGTGTTATAGGTAGAAACAAGATCACTGGGTAAATTCTAGGCTCCCCCTGCCTGCTGCCTTGCTTATGCAGACGTCTTCAGGTTTTAGATAAACAAGGCAATAAATGCAGATGGATCTGCCAGCTCTTTCATATGTCAAGTGTGAGATTATCTTTAGACATCCCCTTTGGTCCCCTCCAGCCTGGTGTGAACACCCTGTGGAGAACTTATCTCTGTCACAAGCCACAGAGGGAGCCTGGACCTCATCACAGCATTGATGGGTTTCTTATGCTTTAGGAAATACAAGAAATCACTAAGATATCCCAGGCCGAGCATCACCAAGGCAATGTTTGATATTGAAATCATCCTTTTTGAAATAATCTTTAGAGTTCTTCTTTGAGAAAAGCATTGGAACAAGGTTGAAGCAATGGCTAGTCAATAAAGCTCTAATTTTACAAGCATGAGGGCCTGAGTTTGATTCCCCAAAAGTCCAAGTAAAAAGCTAGGCATAAGCCTAAACTGGGGAGGTGAAGATGAGTGAGTCCCACTGGCCAGCTAACTAGCTGAGTCAGTAAGCCTCAGACAAGTGAGAACCCTGTCTGATACAAATAGCAAATGCAAATGCTAGCCTCTCCCGGAGGATATAATATCCCTGAGGATAACACAGGAGATTGTTCTCTCTCTCTCTCTCTCTCTCTCTCTCTCTCTCTCTCTCTCTCTCTCTCTCTCTCTCTCTCTCTCTCTCTCTCTCTCACTAATGGGACCCAATACCTGCAGAGTACACTCTGTTGGCTGATCACCAAAGAGGGCAAGATGTGGACACTGTAAGGACTCTTTCCCAGGCAGTGAGCTCCCTGCCTGCTCACTGGCCTCTAGCCCCTGGCATCATTGAAAACACACACTAGTTCTGGATTAGACAGACTTTACCTTTCAGTCACTTCCATTTCAGATACACTTAAAGTGATGAGCTCCTCTCTCCTACACTGGTCCTGTTTTAGGAGTACTGGCTCAGTGGAAGAGGACAGGCATAGGAGCCAAGGTACCAAGGGTGGCTGCAAAGTCATACTGAGGGAGTGTGCCTACCAGCAGAGTGCCCCCTTGCTCAGCATCCACTTAGAGCTGAGTCTGGCCCAGAAGTTGGACAGATGCAATGAGCAGTGTGCATACAAATGAAGCATGCTGCATATGTAGACATGGCTGTCCTTCGGCCATGAAGTCTCGGGGTCAGTCTGCCTGAAAGCCCATCCTGCAGTCACTGGTACTGGAGGAAGCCTCTGCAAGGATGCAAGGCCTTTTGCTGACTGCTTTGTTAAGTTGGTCTTAAGTTGTTCGTTGGCATCTAACAGAGCTTATCACATACATTTCATTTCATTTCTGGACACTAATTGGATATTGGCAATGGTATCTCTTCCTAGTAACAAAGAAGCTGAAAGTTCAAGAAGCCAACTCCTGCTGCAGTTTTGTGCCAGGCCTGAGAGACCCTGGGAGAAGCAATGACTTTCCCTAGGAGACCATGGACTGGAAAAGCTCTTGGATGTGGTCCAGAGTTGTGTAAATGGGTTCATTTTCATGCTCGGGAGACAAGGGGGCTTTTAATAGTAATGAAGCACGTGCTGCAGAATCCACTGCCATTACAATCACCACGATTAAAAAGCAGCTTGCCAGCTCAGAGCCTCACTGCACCTTAAGACATATTTACCAGGATGTGTCTCTCGGGTGCAGACCATGCTATCCTAATCTCCTCGCCAAACTCCACCTACCTGCCCAGTGCCCTCTCCCTCAATCAACGAGGATCGATTCCTGCATAGCTGCCAGCCAGCCTCTCCTCCAGGAGCTCATTGATTTCCTGAAATGAACGATTTCTGTCTGTAAAACCCATATTACCATTTCCCTCAAAGTAACTCTTAGAAATTTTGTCTCCCTGATAATGTTAACATCATCCATAATGACCCATTGGGGACACTTAACTTGATGATATAGAGGTGGCAGGGGAACCAGTGAAAGCCCATATGTTGGCCTGAGCTAGGGTCCCAGACATGAGCACCAGGCAGCCCCGGAGCCACATTGCAGGTTTCAGAAGCTACTGCTTCTGTGATCTCCTGTAACTGTGAACAGAGACCAGCGGCCCTATCTGAAGGACAGCTCCTCCCTCCCCAGGCCTGGAGATTCCTGGGAACACTTTGCTTGCTTGTTTTCTTGCTCGCTTGCTTTCTGAACAAATTCCAGGATCCTGCGATTTTCCAGGTTCACCAGGACACAGACATGGCACAGATTCTGTGCCACCCTCCAGAAGCTCGCAGGGAGAGGGGTCATCTTGAGACATCAAACCACCAACAAGGTCACAAGTAGGCTATAGCCCAGGCACAGACCAGGAAGTTGTGGGAAAGAAACATTTGCCATGGGCTGGAAGCAGAAACTGTGGCACACATCACCTACCTGGAAAGCAGACCAGGAAAGGGCAGGGCATAAAGAAAGATGGATGGGGAATGGAGCAGTGCAGTCTGAGAGCTACTCAGTTTGTCCTGGCCAGAGGTTTCCAGGTCCATGCATTTGGAGCTCATCTGTCCACCTGCAGGGAAAGTCAGCAGCAGATGGATCCTGGCAGAAGAAAGGGAGATAGGCCCCTGAAGATGTGCAGACCAGAGCAGAAGATGGACAGAGCAGCTAGCCGGACCCCCCAAAACATGGAGCAGGAGCCAAAGCAAATGCAGTTTTCTCTCCAGAGAGAGCACAAGAGACCTTGATCTGAGCTTGCTTAGTGTGAGTGATCATGGCCCAGGAACATGGATTCAGGTTAACCCAAACAACATGTTTCACTATGAAAGTGGTTATGTGAGCTTTTTATGGTAAGAGAGTAAAATAAAATCACAAATCAATGCATTAGCCAAGTGTGTTGGTGGGGACACCAGGTGCATGGCTTGTAGAAGAGCAGGGAGAACTCTGCTATAGATTTCAGATGCTGTAACATCCTTAGCTTCAGTGGGTGAAAGCTAATGGTCTACCAAGTTCATATATTCCAAAGCTTTTACCTGATAGTCATGAAGGTGTCAGGTCAGACACAGAGGATGGCCAGGAATGGCTATTAAGGAGATTGTGACAGTTAATCTTGGTGTCAACTAGACTGGATATGGAATCAACTAAGAGGCATGTATCTGGGCTCGTCTGTGAGGCTAGGAAGATTAACTGATGTGGGGGAAGACCCTCCCTCCAGGGAGGGCAGAATCTCCCAGCATAGCTCATATAGCAAGAAGCCTGGGGGTCAGGGAAAGCAATGCTGCTTTCTCCTGCCTGCCTCCCTGCCTGCCTGCCTTTGATTATTGGATATATCTATTCTGTTGTTGTCATTGCTGCTGCTGCATCCTCCGCTGACATCAGAACCCAGCTTCTTCAGCCTTTCGACATGGATTGGAGCGCAGTGGCTCTCCGGGAATCCTCCAGGACTAAAGATAGCTCACATTTACTTTGGCTCCTGGCTTGCAGTATTCCGACTCTCCACTATCACAGTTCTCATCAACATAGCTGTGGCTTTTTCAGGGGCCTTCGGTTCACAGAGGACTGGGAAAGGCACCCTGCAGCCATTCCTGGAGATGCACACAGGCTGTGACTGAAGCAGTTAGGCCACGGTGAAGGCACAGAGAGGCTGAGTTCATCAGGCCATGAGGCTACAGAGCACCTAAACCCAGCATGGAAGCTAAAGAGCCAGAGAGTGAGACCTTAGGGCCTAACTCTGCCAGGCAGTTGGAGTTGGTGCTTTACCTGGGTTATAAACTTGTGTTTTTTTGGGGGGGGAGGGGAGAGCTTGGCAGTTCACATACACACACATGCACACACAAACAAACACATACATACACACATACACATATGCATACACACTTGCACATATACACACACATACACACAAACTGGCCTTAGACAAATATTGGACAGGTTCTCTCTGCAAGCCCACTATGTGCCAATCAAAGGGGTGGTCACCACTGCCTCCATCCCGACAGTGGGCAAAGTTCACCAGGTCACTGATGCTGTCAGTGGTCAGGAATTCTGCATTCAACAGCATCAACAATGGGTAATAATGAGCAGCAAATTATGATTCCAGTATGGAGCACATTTTCCCATTCCCTGCACAAAATCCCAGCAGGTGGGATGCATAGGGTGCCCTCTACCATGGCAGCAGGAGACCCAGAATCAGAAACACCATCAGTTCTGAAACACTTCTTCAAACCGGCAGGTCCCAGGGGTTCCTAGGCAGACACATATGTCCATGCCAAAAACATCACATGATTGCCAGGCCTTCACCATGCCCCACTAGAGAGCCCCAGGAGACACAGGATGGGCCCTGGGTATATGTTGGTACAGTTTGTTCCTGAGGAGACCAGAGAACTGGCCTGCAAGGAATAGTGGGCTTCCTGTCTGGTCCTGGTACAGTCTGAGAGTGAGGCTTTCCCACGTCCTGGTACAGTCTGAGAATGATGTGTCTCTTGGGTTGGAGCAGAGGCTGTCCCTCTAAGTACACCAGGAGAGAGCTGCAACTGGCTAGGGGTCCTACTACTCTTCAGTGACCCCACATGCTGGAAAAATGGCACCTACTAGAACCCCCACGACCTCAAAGGACACAGCAAAACATAGCAAGGGTCAGAAGATAGCTTTAGGATGGGTGCAGCAGAAGGCATCAGAGCCCCAACCCTTTGGGGACATTCAGCTCAGTGACAAGTGAGCTACTAGGTAGGCCTGCCCTGGCAGCCTTCTAAGAGCTGGGGACTTCCACCCTCTCCCCTCTCCCCTCTCCCTGAGCCTGTGCCTGCCCAGGATCTCCCTGAAGGGCTCTTCCACAAAGAATCACCCAGATCAAAATGACTTGAGAAGCCCACTGTGAGTGGAAACCTCGAGAGCCACTCTGTTTCCCACAAATATGTGTCTCGTGCCTCCATCTTGAAAATGTCGTTCTTGTTTAACATTGTGTTAGCTATGTCTCATCGCAGTGAGCAAGGGAGCAAAGCACCCAGCAGAAACACCTTCAGCGAAGAGAGGCTGATTTGAGCTCCTGGTTTAAACGGATACAGTCAGTCATGATGAGGAAGACATGGTACCATCCACGGTGGAGGAAGCAGGAAACAGCTTGCTCACATCTCCTGGACCAGAAAGCAGAGACTGGGCTAGGCTACAATCCATAAGCCTGCCCTCCCCCAGGACTCCCCTTCTCCAGCTAATCCCACCTCCTCAGCGGTCCACAGTCTCCCCAGACAGTGGGAGGTTCACTAGCAGGGACCGGGTATTCAAACACATGAGACTGTAGGAGACATTTCATATCCAAAGCGCAACACTCGAGAAAGATGTTTGCTCTCAGGCAAATGTGCCCCCCCACGTGCACACTCGGGGGTTGGGGGGATGCACATGTACACACACACATGTGCTCACATGCACAAGCACAAACTTCCACATTTGATGGCCAGCTTCCCTCATAAGCACAGTATCCCCTGCCTTCGGGGACTGAGCTCACTCGCAGCCCAGCTGCCTCCATGAGACTCATCGAATGCTCAGCTCAGCTCAGCCTTGTTTCACGTGCACGGGGAAGGGGGGATGCCAGCCCCACACAAAGCCCTCCAAGAAGACAAATGGCCCCAATTATGGCATCAAAGATAGTTTTTGGAAAGGGAGGGAAATTCACAACAGCTCTTTGTAGCTTGTTCTCAGCGTTGCCTTGGGCCCAGACACCTGGGGTCCGTACAGCTTTACCTGCACGTTTCTCGGAGGGCTCTGCGCAAGCGCAAGCAAAGGCCACGGCAGGCAGTGCTCCATCACACACCGAGATAAACTCCATTTGTTTTCAGAGTGAGAATTTCTTTTGGAAGCCTATCAGAAACTTGAGATTAGTTCCAGGAAACCTCCTAAACGGAAAGTACATATTGCAGTGGCTTCTGGAAGGATCCAATTGATATAGAGCAGGTGTAGCTTGAAAGTAATTAAATTAGCCCCGTGTGAGGGCTGTTGGAGGATGGCTGAGGGGTATGCCTCTGAAGATGAAATGTCAATATTTTAATAACTTTCCTTGGAAACATATTGCTGTGCAATTCTCCTCAGTCTGGGGTTCTTCTGTCCCTCTAGATGATCAAACTGCAGGAATTACCACTCCAGCTATGGGTTCCTGAGTTCTTCCCATCCCCCAAGCTGTTCCACCCCACCATGGTATGGATTACAGATATAGTTAATCTAGGGTTTGACGTGGAAGGGTGCTTCAGATGTCATTCAGAGCTCTGGTTTCCTATTTTTATCTCAGTGACTAGAAAATTAGAATGCTTTTGCTAGTTCGGTTCTCTCTAAAATAGCTACAGCAGCAAAAGAGGGTTTGGAGTTGTGTGCCTATGACCTCCCACACCAGTGGGATGAACACAGTTGCTTTCTCTACAGAGAGCTTGGGAATGCACAGAGGAGGCCAAGGTCCGCAGGGCTGTTTTGAAGATCAAGGCTGAGAGAAGGCCTCTTTCAGAATAGAATTTTATCTGAAAAAAAAAATCAGCTCTCCATCCACCTGGAAGGGTAGGGCCCAAGAGACAGGAGATAATATTAGTTGGCACCTTTGCGTTCATTGGCTACCACACAAAGGTCTGCATCAGCCACAGTCTAGAAACCACAGTGGGGTCTCACACACACACACACACACACAGAGAGAGAGAGAGAGAGAGAGAGAGAGAGAGAGAGAGAGAGAGAGAGAGAGAGAGAGAGAGAGAGAGAGAGACCAGTGTCACGGGAGCCATAGAATAGTTTGCCAGTCTCCAAAACAGCAGGGCTCATTCCTCAAGTCATAAAGTGCCCAATTCATTCCTCCACAGTTCTCTTGATTGACACACAGAGTAGAAGAGAAGGATGAGGACATAGTGCCCTCTCCAGAGCATCCCTGGGTCATCAGGAGTCAAGGAACAAAAACAGACCCCTGCCCACCTGAGGATGCTCCTGCTTCTCTGAGGTCTCCCAGTGGTCCAAACTAACAGTTATACTGTGTTCACTGGCATCTTCTTCTCTCACTCACAACCCAGCCAGGTATTCCTATGGTTGTCCCACAAACAGGAGTCCTTATCTAGGGCCTTGGTATTGGGTAGGGAGCCCCCACTTCTCTGGGGGACTAGCTTGATGGCATTGACTTCACCAGCATCATCTGCAAGTGTGAGGACCCAATAGAGAATGCAGTCAGCCCTGGGTATCAGGCCTTAGGCTCAGAGTCCCAGCTGAAAAACCAAATCCCTCAAGTGGGTATCAGAGAGACTCAAATACCCTTGTTCCTGCCACAAGCGGTATCAAGTGAGCCCTACTTTAGGGGGAAGGGACAGGGGCAGAGTAGCATTTCTGTGTCACCAGGAATAGGTAGCATCTGGATGACAATGGGCGTGAACTTGGAAAATGCCAGGAGAAAGGAGCCCTGGCTCTTTGGGAGGCTCTGTGAGTTGGAAATTGTATCACAGCTTAGAGAATCGAGGTCCCCGCTCCTTGGCTAGCTTGGGGACTGGAATAACAAGGAGGGCATGAAGTATGGAAGCAGCAAAAAAGGGATCCGTCTCAGGTGAGAGCTGCCTGGTACCCCAGCTGCACTGTCACAGACACCTGAGCACAGCAAAGACCCTTTGCCAGCCTTGCCTCCTTACCAGGCTCTGCAGCTGCCCGGTCTAGGGCCCACCCACCACACTGCTACAGCAGAAAGGCCTAGAGGCCCACTCCAGCCTGCAGCCCAAGCCCACGGACCTCCCGGGGCTGCTTCTGATAGCACCAAGGCTAGCGCTGCTGCTGCTCTGCCGGGGTCAGTGACCAGCACCAAGCACAGCTCAACGAGGAGAGGATATGTCCCACCTAAAAGCTTTCTGAAGATGACAGGCCAGTGACAAACTCAAATTTTAGAATTGCTATTGCGGTGTCTCCATTCAGCCATTTGGATTATTCCAAGCCAAAATGCAAAGGAATTCACAGCAGGGCTTGCAAGAGGCTAAAAATAACTAGCGCACCCACTGGCACTGGTTTCACTGCAGCAGCTGCTGAGTGCCATGGAGCCTCGCCTGTTTTTTGTTTGTTTTTGTTTTTGTTCTAATTTACTTGTCTCTGAGACCACCATGAATAGCCAGTCAGTAACATCTGCCCTTAGCAAGCCTCCCCCCCCCCACCCCATCCCACTAAGGATCCCTGAGAGCCTGGTGTGCAGGCAGGAGTGGGATTTTACATGAGGATAGCAGGTTTCTTGAGTAAGTGCTGGCCATCAGGGCCAGCCCATTGCTGTGTGTGGCTGAGACTCAGAACAGCAGGATGGAGGTCTACAAGAGGGATGGGAGTCCGTGGTTACTGGAAGTAGACATGCAGCAAGCATCCTGAGTAGACAAGGAGGCAGATATTCTTGGCTTTCCCTGGATGACCCTGAGCTGCCCTTGGGCATAGTTCAGGGACAAGCAGTCATTGGTGAAGTACTGGTAATTTTCATCCAGTAAATGCAGCAGATGTTATTGACAGTTAGAGGCTAGGAACAATATGCTAGCTGTTGGTTGGTTATTGTAGAGAATGGGCTGGCTGTGGGGAGAATTTAGTATCCTAAACACACCAGGCCATTGTCCCTTTTGTTCATTTTATTCTCCTCAGCCAGGAGTTGCACCTGCCCAAAGGACAGGCAGTAAGTGACTAGAGCTGAGAATAAGACTCATGGACAGGAGCTCCAGTCTAGGAACAGGTTGGTGCTGAAACAACAAAAATCCAGATCATGGAGGTCAAGGGAAGCGATCTAATGAACATATAAATGTGTCTATCATCTGTGAAGTGGAGAGGGACCGCCCTCTAAGCCCTGTGATCTTACTGGAGCTTGGCTCCCTTTGGCCTGTTCAGCATCCTCATGACAATCACCTAGCTGGCTGACAGACAATCATGCTTTCATGATTCATAGAGTTATCAGGTCAGTGGCCTCAGAGAGCCCACTAGGCCTGGCTTCTACTCAAAGACACACAGGGTTCCTCCAGCTCCTGCTGGTCTCCCAAGGGACAGCCCACCCCAAAGTGTTCTTGGCATCCCCCTCTGATTAAGCCCACTGAGGATCCTGTGGGGAAGTTCTTGTCAAATCCATATGCTCTGTTTTGTTTTGTTTTGTTTTGTTTTTTCTGGTTTTTCGAAACAGGGTTTCTCCGTATTGTTTTGGAGGCTATCCTGGAACTTGCTTTATAGACCAGGCTGGCCTCGAACTCACAGAGATCCACCTGTCTCTGCCTCCTGAGTGCTGGGATTAAAGGCGTGTGTCACCAACACCCGGCTCATATGCTCTATTGACAGCAAACACTCTCACTTGAGTGTTGGGATAGCCATCATTCTCCAGGGATGCCCAGGGAGACCAGGTCACAGAACCAGTGGCCAGCTCCTATGGCTTTTCTCAAAAGGTGTGGAGTGAAGCTGGACTCCCCCAGATTCTCAATAGTAAACTGGGGAGACCCTAGGAAAATCCACACAAGGGTAGAGCTGGTCTTTGCCTATTACTAAAATTGGCATACCTTTACAGTGTTCCCTTGGGTCCCCCTGGGCCCTACCATTTGTATACACACATACACACACACACACACACACACAAAGAAAAGAACAAACAAAAAAAAATGGAAGCATCCTGACTCCAGACACATAAAAAACTTTTTGCTGTAAATCTGGGCCCAGAGGGTGGACTCTTCAGAGGGACACAACCACCTGGCACTGCATTGTGTGGCCATAACTCCCCATCAGTGTCTCATTCTATGACAGATTCCAACCACCAAGCAAGAACCTGTACATTCCCATTAGCCCTTGTCCCGGTGTCAACCAAATAGAATTTCCCCAGCAATGACTGCGGTCAATTAGTCGGACAATCAGATACCATCCATTTCCCAGGCTACTCAATGGAACTTTGTAACCTCACAAATAACTCCCTTCCCCCAGCCTGTCTCTAAGAGCAAAGCCCCATGCTTCTCCTTGGAACACAGCAGCTCCATGGCTGCTGAGGTCATACGCTGGGGCAGACTGGCATCTGAAGATCCTGAAGACCTCTCATCCATCAAACAATAAGGAAAAACCTTTTAAAGGAACAATGACCAGCACAAGCAGATCTGGACTGGATGTCTTCTTTATAAGGGAGTGGCCCCAAACCTGATCCTTCATTGGTTCCAGGACTCTGAATTTGAGAGATCCTCAGTCTGCCCAGAAAAGCATGAGTGCTGGGGGCGTCATCATGAGCCGGACATGAAGAGTCTCAGCTGTCCCCTTCCTCAGCCGTGAAGCACATATCACTGAGCTGGAAGACAGCCAGTGCCTCCTGTGAGCCTGGACAAGGAGCTGCCTTGTGTCCCTCCAGAGCCGAAGTGACCACCTCCGAGAAATACCCCACCATTGTCAGGAGAACCCCCACAGAGCCATCCTGTCCTCAAGACAGTCTTTTGTCTACAAAGCTTTATGTTCTCATGTGTGACAGCATAACTGAGGTTCAGTGAAGGATTCCCATCCTGAGATTTACAAGCAGGTATAAGTTATCCATGAACTAAGATGTACCATGCAGGGTGAACTATTGCCACACTGCCTGGGAGATGACACAGCATGGATGCACACACACACACACACACACACACACACACACACACACACACACACACTCATCTCAGCATGGAAACCGCGTGGCACTGTTTAGATTTTGAAAGAATCTTAGGAACTTAGGTAGAAATCTAGGCTGTATCAGCCTCAGAGCCATGGTCACTCAGAGCCAGGTCACTCTGGGTTGTAGGGCTGGTCTCTAAGCAAGAGAAAATTAGCAGTGTCCCCGGCCTTCACCCACTAGGTGCCAGGACCATCTCCCAACTCTGACCACCAGAAGTATCCTCCCTACAATGCAGATGGCCCCTGAGGTGGAAACTCCCTGCTGAGAAGCACAGAGGGAGGTGCAGGAAGACTGGGATGTGTTGGCCAGTCCTGCTTTGAGCCAGACTTTATGTCCGTTTGTCTTCTCAAGACTTGGCATGCTGGGGCTCTGCGAGGCTGATCGCCATCATCAGGAATGGACAAGCTCACCCAGTGAGCCTTGAACCTTGCTTGGGAAAGCCTCTGAGGCACAGGAGTGGGGAAGTCTTTGCTGTGCTGTTAATTTCTGAGGACTTGGAAGGGCTGGTATAGAGGAACAAGACAGCCTTATGACTCAACTTCTCTTGAATTTGCTCAGTCTACACTTTGTGAGTCTGATTGTTACTTTTTTCTCATAGCAATGGGGACATAAGCAGCTATCTATGGACTTAGAAACAATAGTTATCCCTTTCCAGAAAAAAAAATGGGATCTCACTAGCATGACCTTTCGCACAACCATTGTCTCCAGGGTGGAAGGAGCAGATCCTGACCAACGTTTGATGGGAGTCTAACCAACCAGGAAACTGGATACCTTTTCCCCTACCTTTTTAAGGAAATGGTAATGTTGGTGTCCCTCTTTCTTCCTGAGGCTTCTCAGCTCATCTTGGCCCCCTCTTGTCTCATCTGGGTTTCCTCTTCCATCCAACAGAGTATCTCTAAGCTTGGCTCCCTGCTGACTGTTCAAGTTCTGGGGGGGGGGGGCGCAAAACAGCTTTCCATGATCAAAATCTGCCCATATGATATAGCTTCCCTCCCTGCAAGAGCCAAAGATCACATAACAAAAACCACAATATGAGACATGAGAAGCCCTCTTTTGAGTTGTTCGCCAGGCCTGTCTAAGAAACTCCCAAAACATGCAGCCTATTGTTATTGCCTTGGTAGAGTTTTTAACTGGCTTGACAGGGCCATCCACACTGGAGGAGAGACATTTTTCTCAGTCTCAGCTTCAAACCTCATCCGGATGTTTCAGACACTCAGAGTAAGTGTCACCATAAATCTGGTTACCTGTTGGGAGCTGGAGAGATGGCTCAGTGGTTAAGAACACTAGTTAGTCTTCCAGAGGTCCTGAGTTCAATTCCCAGCAATCACATGATGACTCACAAACATCTGTAATGAGATCTGGTGCCCTCTTCTGGCCTGCATGGATACATGCTGACAGAACACTGTGTACATAATAAATAAATAAACCTTTAAAAAGAAAATCTGGGTACCTGTGACCCAGTCATTTGGCTTGTGAAATTCACCACCAGAATTCCATCCTGGGGGTAAGGAGACTTGGTGCTGACTTCTATGTACTCCTTGGTCACTGTCATTATTAGAATTCCTTTAGTGAACCTGTATCTGAATGACAGACTAAAATTCCCATGCAGCCTAAAGTTCACCACTGAAAGATCACAGGAATACACATGGGACCTAACCTGACCCTTGATGCAGATAACACTTGCATCCTGGCTCACGGGCAAATCTGACCACTCCTTGCTTGTGGATGGAACTCGACCCCAGCTGCCACTGCCCCTCCACTTCCAGACCTCCCCATCTGTGTGCACTGGATGGACACTTACTTCCCTCTCCAGCTCATCCCTCATTCACACTGATGAGCTAGCCTTTTGCTCCCTCAGCTACAACAGTAGCCCAACTGTGTGCTGGATACAACTCTTGACACTCACCTCCTGTGTCCCCTCAAGAGCATGAACATATTTTTATTGTATTTATAATTGGTGTGTGTGTACCATAGTGTGTGCATGGACGAGTTTGTGGAGTTAGTTCTCTCCTTCCTCCTTTACATAGGCTCTGGGTATCAAACTCGGTTAGCAGGCTTGTTTGGTAAGTGCATTGACAGGCTGAGAGCCATCTCACTGGCCCTAAGCACTTTCTCACTCAGGAAAATCCTCTAGGTGTGTTTAAAGGAGTGTGGCACATAAGAAAGATATCTGCTTTGCTGGCTACACATCCACAGGCTCCAATCACAGTGAGAAAAAAAACTGGAGATCATCAGTCATTATGGGTTGTCCATAACTCAACGTACCTTCATTCTATTTTGTTTCATCTATAATGGTGCTTTGATGGGAGACAAACATAAACATTTATGTTTCTAAACACATTTATCTGCTTGTTTATTCTCATGAAAATTTACTTTATATAGTTACTAAACACGATAGTCAATTTGGCTCCTTACGTTGTTATTTATCATGTGTCTGGACTAGCATAAGACCAGAACCTTTGCTTTCCAGAATCAAGATACAACTTCTGCCTAGAATAAACCCCCACCCTGCAAGGAAATAGGCATATTTATAACTGTAACCTAATATACTAATATACTTCATGTAATAGTGACCTGGGAGCCTCTGTGGCCTCCCTGTCACCCAGAAGGGCCCTGAAGCAGGACTAAGGAGCTCTGGGAAAGGCCCAGCTTCATATTGATAGCCACAGTCAGATCTTTTCTCTCACCAACAAGTCACAGATCTTGGCATGACACGTATCAACAATATGCAATTTTAATTAGTAGCAAAAACATTGGCATAAAATGGTACCTACTTCAGAAAGATTTAGAATATAGAAACAAGTTTTATTGAGCAGAACTGTTTAGCATTTCTGATTATCCCCAGTGCTCATGCAGTAGGCTGAGGTAGGACATCTTGGCTAGGAGGGGCTGGATCAAGCCCCAAAGCTGTGGGTGACTGATGCTCTGTCCTCCTTCTCTGGAGATGTCTTCTTTTCTCCTCCCCATCCCTCAAATGAACCCAAACTCTGAAACTAGCCCCCACCTAAACTGACATTAAAGAAACCATGACACACCTTCCAGGTGAGCACTTTCCCTGGTTCATTCAACAAAAATGACTTGCTCATCTGTCATGTGAGTATGGGAAGGAACAGCTACAGAAACAGCAAACAGGAAGATAACAATCCCATGTCATCACACCAGTCTTTGAAGACCTGCTCAGCATTGTTTATGTGCTAATTTTAGGTTCTTCTTCTACAGTGCGTGTGCATGCTTACCTGTGCGTGCATGCGTGCGTGCGTGCGTGCGTGCGTGCGTGTGTGTGTGTGTGTGTGTGTGTGTGTGTGTGTGTGTGTGTGTGTGGTGTGTGTGTCTTCCATGAAGCTCACTGATTTGAGTAGGCTGGCTAGCCAGTGAGCCCCCACAGGGATGGACTGTTTCTACCTCTCTAGCATTGGGATTGCAAGACCACAGCAACTGCCCTGGCAGTTTTTGCATCAGTCCTGGGGGACTGTGCTCTAGTTCCCTTGCTTGCACAGAAAGCTCTTTACTGCCAAGCCGTCTCCCCAGCCTCTCACACAGGGTTCTTGGCTATGCTAAAATACCTAATTCTGTCTTCTGTCTATCCCTTTACAATTAGCACAGTAGTTTGAGGAACTCTGAAGACTCCACCTTTGTGACAAGTAGGACGGGTATGATGGGCACGTGGTCATTTATTTGATTGCCCTGTTATCATTTGGCAACTGGGACCATTCCACTTTTTCATTTTGAAAAACGTTGTGATTAATACCATTTTTAAATTGCTCATAAGGCACACACACAGAGCCCTTTCCCAGAGGTCCCTTGTCCTGCAGCTCACCTAAGTGTCTTGCTGGCTACAGAGCCCTCCAAGCCCCCAGAGTGTGGCCTGCAAATAAGAAGGGAATAGCACAAGAGTAAGGTGAGCTCCTGGTGCAGGGCTATCAGTATTCGGATCAGATTCATTTTCACAATTAAAAAAATTTAATTTTTGGCTCACGTGGTAAAAGATTATATCAGATTTCTCATTCGGTGGAAAATCAGAAAGAACTTAATAACAAATACCACAATTATCTGTGAAGAATGAACAGTGATTAAATTATCAAGAGGCTGCTCCTCCCAAAACTATTTCCTTAATTAGCTAAAACTGGCAGTATATATTAATATTTCTTGAGATATTTGCATACATTCACAACAGGCTAACTCAGATATTAGCTGAAATATAATTTTTATAATATTATGTCAGAAATATTTTAAGATTAAATTGTATTATCATTTTCTCCAATGGTTATTAGAGGAGATGCTCTTGATTTATTATCATAAATTCTCTAATTTAAGGATGGAAAATACCTCTTGTTTTCCATGATGATGTTTTCCAGTTCTGCTGACAAAATAGAGATGGCTGTCTCAGAAGCCAGGTGCTGTTGCTGTAGTATGCACCCCAAGTACATGGATGGAGGCAAACAGACCACCCTGATGTGTGGGGAGGTACTGCCACAGCATGCTACAGCCATTCAGCCCCATGACCAAAGCAGGCAGGTCAGACAACATGAGGGTGAGCGGGGCAGAGGACAAGAGCGGGAGGTGTGAAGTAGGCAGGACTGAATCATGTTTCAACACCCATGTGATAATTATTCTCACCAACTTGGTGAATGCTTGCCTTCAGCTCACTTTTCCTTTGTATACAGACTAGGATCCTAGCCCAGTAAATGGTGGCATGTCCCACCCCCACTCCTGACAGAGTCCTAGCTCCCTCTGAAGCCATAGGCCACATCCACATTTCTTTTAGCATCCACATCTTCCAAGCTCCAATCAGGGTGGCCCGTTAAGTTCTGTTTACAATATTCAAGTTTTTTGTAGCCCAACTTCTGAATTTTTCCACATTCCTCCCACAAACCAATTCTAATGGTCTAAGAAGCACATAATCAGACTCACCACAGCAAAGGCCCTACTTCCCGGCACTAATTTTCTGTAATGGTTACTTTTCCTGCTGTTATGATAAAATACTCTGACAAAAACAATTTAAGAAAGGATGGGTTTATTTCAGCTCACGTTTTTTTTCAGGAGCCTGAGACAGCTGGTTACACTGTATCTGCATTCAGGAAGCAGAGCAGAGTGAATACTTGTGCTCAGTCCACTTTCTCCTTTTCATGCAGGCCACTATCCTAGCCTGGGGGGTGGTGCTACCCACAGTGGACAGTTCTTCCCACCTCAGTTTAACCTCATCAGGAAAATCCCACCAGAAGCCTTTCTCTGCAATGATTCTAGATTTCACATAAGTTGATGAACTACCACATTTATCTTACTTGACAACAAAAGCAAAGACTGTATCTTTTAAGGCATTAACTCACTCTGTAGCCCACATTGACCTAGAACTCTCTATGTAGTTCAGGATAGGCTCAAAATTAAGACAAGTCTCTTGCCTCAGCATTTCTGATGTCATAGTTATCATTAACCACCATTCCTGGCTAAAACAAACATTTCAGAGAAATCCAGGAGGCCAGGAGCTGACATAGGTATAGTTAGGAACTCAGAACTCTTTGTACTAGCAGGTGTGTGTGTGTGTGTGTGTATGTGTGTGTGTGTGTGTGTGTGTGTGTGTGTGTGTGTGTGTGTGTGTGTGTGTGATTTGCAGGTGGCCAGGGAGATCTAGGCTAACAGAGCTGAAGACCAAGTCACCAAGGCTCACTTGGCTGAGAGACCACAGGACAGATAAAGGTACAGGCCAGTGCAGAGGAGGCAGCCCAGCTTGGTCTGTGGATTGGAGGTGTCAAGGTAGATGACAACAGGGAGAAGTTCAGTGTGTGTACTGAGAACTGTTTAATTTCAGCCTGCTACTTTGGCTACATTGGGTTCTGGAAAGCCTGGCTGTATTTCGTGGACCGAACAAGGCAAGAACCTAAAATGAACCATGCAAAACAGACCAGTATAGTGGCACACACTTGCAATTTCAGTTCTGGGGAGGTGGAGACAGGATTTATTGATGATCACCAACTAGCCAGACTAACCAAAATCAGTGAGCTCTAGGCCAAAGAGAAGTTCCACCTCAAAACCAAGATGGTTGGCTTCTGATAAAATGACACTAGAGGCTGATTCCAGCCTACACACACACACACACACACCACCTTAATTCTGGGACAGAGCCACAGTGAAAAAACTCCTCATTTTAATCTATTCATTTCACAGATGTCTCTAAAAGGCTTTAGGTGATGTCTCTTTGAGAACAGAGATATGCAACGAGTCTTCAAAAGCTCATCCTACATAAAAACCTCTCCAGCCTTCTCCTCTCTCACTTTGTTCTTTTGTTGTTAGTGGCTTTTTTTTTTCCTTTTGGTTTTTTGAGAGATGGTTTCTCTGCATTGCCCTGGTCATCCTGGAACTCACTCTGTAGATCATACTGGCCTTGAACTCAAAGATCACCTGCCTCTTCCTCCCAAGTGCTAGGATTAAAGGCATGTGCCACCACTACCTGGCCTCTCTGACTTTCTTTCCAGACAAACCACATCAAAAGCAAGATGACCTGTGACTCTTCAGGGCCAGAGACAAGTTCTGTATTCCTTATTGAAGTCTCTACATGTATCTGCCAATAAGACTCCACTGGAAGGCTGGGGCCTGGAAGCTACTGTGTCTGTCCTATTCCTCTTCTATAAGAGATGTGACTACTCTTGAGTCAAAAGAAAGGTATGGCAGCCATGTGGCCCCTAGTCTCTTCAACATGCCCCTTGGGACTCTGTCAAGGCAAAGGCTACTTTCTGAGATGAAAGGTGTTCCAAAGCCGTAGCTCCCCCTCCCCACAAACTACAAAAATATTCTAGGGATTGGAATGCAGTGTATTCAAATGACAATGGTCTATCCAAATCAGGATGCCACAAAGGCAATGTAATATTCATGCTCAGCTTGTCATCTTAATTAATTTGTCTGTATTATTTCAGGAGTTCTAAAAAAAACCACAGGGCAGTCATCAAGGAAAATTGAGTGTAAATAAAGTCTTTTAATTACTCTCCTGCAGACTAGTGGGGGGGACCTCGCCACCCAGAGGACAAGTGGCTGGAGGATACCCAGAAAGGACCACTTGGTATAAATGTGCATGACAGATAGATTTTAAGCCATTTTATGAAGTCCATAGAATTTACATAATCTTTTTCTGGGATTCTCTTTTTATTAATGAAGTGCAGTGTCTATAGTGACTTTAGGTCCACAGAACAACTGAAAGGTTTCCCAGACTCCTCCACCAAACACGCACTGGCCCCAACATCCCCACCTGTGCAGTGTATTCACTGAAACAGAGTCTGTGCTGATGCCTGGTTACCATCCAGAGTCCTTAGCTCCCAGCAGCATCTACTCTTGTGTCCTGTAGCCTGTGTGTATGTGGCAATGTATTGTGATGTACTGTAACACGAATAATAAAATCCCCAGAGACTGATATTGGAGTTCAAACTTCAAACTGAAGGTCAGAGAAGTAAAGAAGGCAGCCAGCCACTAGCTCTTACCTCAGGCTGAAAGAGCTGTCCTGTCTCCATGAATCCTCAGAGACAATTCTATCTCCACGAATACTGGGAGCCAAAAGCTCTGAGTTCCTGTCTCCTCCTCCTTATATTTCTTTCTCTACCCAGCCATATCACTCCTGTCTCTGCTTCTCTAGTGCTGTGATTAAAGGCGTGTGATCCCAAGTGCTGGAATCAAAGGCATGAGCTCTGTTACTCTTCACTCTTGTGTAGGCCAGATTGGCCTTGAACTCGGGGAGATCCATCTGCCTGTCTCCTGAGTCCTAGGATTAAAGGCGTGAGCCACCACTGCCTGGCTCTATGGCTTGCTAGCAAGGTTGCTAAGATTAAAAGTGTGTATCACCTTTTGCCTGATCTTCATGGCTTGTGGCTGGCTTTGCTTTCAGAACCCCTAGGCAAGCTTTAATAAATCACAAATAATATATCACCACAATATATAGTCACAATTGCAATCTTATGTTGAGTCTTTAAAAATCCCCCAGTGTGGGGCTGGAAAAATGGCTCAGCAGTTCTGAGCACTTACTGCTCTTCAATAGGACCAGCGTTCTGTTTTTACCACCTATACAGAATGGCCCACACTGTCTGCAAGTCCAGCTCCACAAGGGGATCTTGTGCCGTGGCCTCAATGAGCACCTGCACATACATGCACATGTCCACAAAAGACACACAAACACACACACAAGAAATTAAAATAAATATTTTAAGAATTCCCCAGTATCCCACATCTTTACCCATGACACTTGGCAGAAACTGACCTTTTTCCATTGCCCATATCTCTGCCTCATCCACAATGTCATAGTCAGAATCGCACAGTTTGGAGCACTTCCTGATGAAAATTTTACTTTCTCTGCATTCTCTTGGCTTGACAGTCCATCTCTTTTGCTGTGGAACGATACTCTCTTTCTGCCTATACATCATTTATTTATTCATTCATCAACTGAAGGACATTTCAGTTGCTTCCAAGTTCTGGCAATTATATAACTGCATGAACATCCCAAATCGGGCTTTTGTGAATTTTCACCTCCTTTGGGTCAATACCAAGAGGCTCTATCACTGGATCTTATGGCAATGTTATCTTTATAAGAAACCACCAAGCTGCCTTCCAAAGCGTAGGGTCATTCCACATTCCCTCCAGCAGGGAACAAGGCTCCCTTTTGCTCCACATCCTCATCAGTACTTGGTGTAATTGATGTTTCTATTTTGGCCCCTGTGGTAGGCATGTGATGTTATGCTGTTGTTTAAATATTTGTTTTTGTGATGTTACAGGTGTCGAGCACATTTGTGTTTGCTTACTTGCTGTCTAGAGACCATTCTTGGGGAGGGATAATTCAAACATTGTGCATGTTTTTTTAATCAGCTGACTGTTTACTTATTGCTGAGTTTTTGAAGGTTTTTTGTGTACTTTGGGTAAGTCCTTTATCAAATACCTTTTAAATGTCATTCTAAATGTTTATTTTTATTTATGTGTTTTTACAAGTAAGCAAGTACTCCACAACTAAGCTGCACCTGTGGCCCCAAGACAGGATTTTTTAACTTGTCTGTTAGCATGGCTGCTAGAGAATTTTCCACTTGTATGTTCTTTCTTTGAAAGGTCTACGTATTCCTATTTCTTCATATGCTGTGATTTTTTTGTTGAAATTTGGATAGTTTAATAATATGATATCTCTAGATATCATATTACCTCCTCCCCCATAGTGGGATGTCTTTTTTATCTGGTTGGTTTAGGTTTTTGTGGGCAATATCCATGCTGAGAATCAGTCTAGGATGTTGACTTGGGGTCTCTGGAGAATTCTGTGAACCTATGTCTTCCCATAAGCGAGCACAGCAACACTCTAATTTTCTTGATATTTGAAGTTCCTTTTGCATGTCCTAGTCTTTAATGCCTGGCTCCCAAAAGAGGGAAATGAAAAGGGGATTTTCACTAGTCTGTTAAAGTCCCTGGACGACTTTCCAGTTTGACAGGGGTAGGGGTTGTAGCAATGTGAGAAGGTATAACAGCAGTATGCCTTCTTTCCCTTTTTTAAAGGACATATACTAATTGTGCAGAGTGTGCTTCCCTGTGTTGTTCTCACTCAATGAACTTCAGTTGTATTCGGTGCCCCCCATCACCCTCTTTTGCCTCCCCCACGGATTGCTTCCTTCCCCTCAGATTGTCCATCTTCTACAGGTCTTTCTTCTTTACACAGATGTGCCTGGTGTAAATGTTTCTCCACGCCTTTGAATGGATTTCTCATTCTCTTGGCATTGCCTTCTGTAGAGTCAGGGTCTTTGCTTGTTTGTTTCTTCATGAATTATGGCCTCAGTGTTACGTCTATAGAGTCACCTTCACACCAAAGACTGTGATCACGGCTTTGATCTGTCATCTTCTAGGAGCTCCAAGCTGTGTATTTTCATCTGTGATCCATTTAACTTAATTTTGGGGAATGGTACAAGGTCTGTGCCTGGATTCATATTTCTTACACATGAGTATCCAGTTGTCCTGTCAACATTTACTTGGAAGGTTATCATTCTCTCTTCAGTTGATTTCATTGTTTTGTCAACTATCAATGTGTGTCTACTTTGGGACTCTATTATGTTTCATGAACCCATTTGTGCAGTTTTGGAAATACCACAGCCATCAGCGCTGTGGATTTTCAGTGAGTTTGAAAGTCAGCCTTTGATTTTCTTCTTCCTCCATATTGTATTGACTCGTACTACTTGGACTGTTTCCCCTTCCAAACAAACTGTAGAATCAGTTTGTTGATATCCCATACACAAAAAAAGAAAACAAAGAAAGAAAACTTTTAGGAATATTATTAGGAATTTCATTCTGTCTATGGACAAAGTTGAAAAGAAATATTTTGACAGTATTAAGACTTCCTATTCATGAACATGGGGTATGTTTCCCTATAGTTAACAAAGGATGAAACTCTCCATAGTGAACAAGTGTTGGGGAAGTCTTATGCCAATAAAGCACTGTCTGGCCAATAGGGAATCTAGATAGGAGGGGCTAGGAGTCCAGGAGGATTCTGGGAAGGAGAAACACAAGGGAGTCAACATGTAACGCCATGGGGGTAGGAAGCCTGGACCTATTCTCCGGTAAGAAACATACTTAGATTAACAATTATGGGGTAATTACTTAAGTCAGAGCTAGCCAGTAAGAAACAAGCAAGGCCAACAGCTTCATAATTAATATAGCATCCTGTGTGTTTATTTGGGGGCTACAATGCGGCAGAGCCCAGGCGGCTGGCAGGGGATAAACCAAAGCGGCTAGCAAGAAAAAGCTTCTCTTAACAAACAAGGGCTATGTTTCTCCATGTTAAACATGAAATATGTCTCTCTGTGAACATGTGGTATGTCTCCCCATGGAGAATATGGATATGACGCCCTGTGGTGAATGTGGGCTGTGTCTTCCTGTGGTGAACATAGGAGGTGGAGATAGGGGAATCCCTGCGGCTTGCTGGCTGGTTAGCCTAGCCTACTTAGAGAGCTCCAGGCCAGTGAGAGAACTCGTCTCCAAGAAAAGGTAGACCATGCCTGAGGAATGACATCTCAGTTTTTTCTCAGTGAGAAGACATGTGAATCTACACACACACACACACACACACACAAATAAATAAATATACTTCCTTGCCTCTCCACTTGACAGTCCTAGAAGTGTTCCCAGCTTGCTCTAACGACAAAGCCCCATCCTAAATACCATGGTCTCTGGTCATCTCTGTGCTCTCCCTCCCTTCTTCCTACTATGCTCTATATTCTGCTGTGCAGAGCCCACAATTCCTCTTCTCCAGGGTGTATCCTGAGATGTTCACTGACTAGCAAACCCTTCTGCTACTTAAGACCTGACCAGAACTCCTCTCAAAGGCACTAGGTCCGTCTATCCAGGGAATGATACAAGGCTGCCTGACATCACATTGTCAGAGCCCCTGCCAAGGCGATATGTTAATTTAAAATAAACGAAGTACACAGACTGTAAAAGATGGGATAATCATTGGCAAATTTTTATGGCTGCATTCAAAGAAAGATAAAAGAAAATTTATAATTAGAACTAATAAGAAGGTTCAGCAAGGATATGCTTACAAGCTCAACACAAAAATCAAAGCCTTGTTCCACACTGGCAATAGCTAATTAGAAAATTGTGATCTGTGAAAGATTCTGAGTCACAATGACAAGAGAATAAAGAAGCTGAAAGCTGTCTAAGATTAGATCTAACACAGAGGTCTAAGATACTTGAAGAGAGCATGACATTACTCAAGGACACAAAAGGTGAGTAAGTGGGGAGATGCATGGAGTGGATGAGCAGGAAGACATGGTTACATAAAGATCCAATTCTCCCCAAGCTAATCTATAAATGCAAAGCAATTCCAATCAAAATCCAGGGGAATTATTTTTGTCAAACTTGTAAAACATATTCAAAGATTCATGAGCTTGTAACCCCATTAACATATACAACATGTTTTTATATATCAGTTAAAAATAAATTTAATTTAAAAAATAAAATTTATGCAAAATATGAAATTCCAGGAGAGCCAATGGGTTCTGGAAAATTACAAGGAGAGTGGATAGTCTTTTGGGAAATCAGGCCATGGGAAACATGCTATCGCTAGTAGGCCAGACCAAATACCAGGTCAGAGAGTCATAAGCATAGCCATGAACACACACAGGACATTGCCATATTGCAGAGTAAGCAAGCCAGAGGGAAGAGACGAGACACTTAGCATCAGGTAAGTGACTCCATTGTTTGGTGCCTTCCACAGGGTGGAACCCAGGCCTTTATCCACTAAGAACAAATATGAGTTCTATGTGGATCAAACCTCATGTGAAAATCAAATTGGAGGGAGAAAGATGGAAAGGGATTTTTCTGGTGAATGATGGGAGGAAGGAGAAAAACACAAATATTGAATGAAAAGAATCACATATACAACCTTATCAAATAAATCTTTGCCATCACTAGCAATACCATAAATAAATTTAACTTTAATCAAAGCACAGATGGGGGAGGGGGATGCCAACTTTTGTAGTCTGTGAATGATGCTTATCTTGAAGGTTTGATTTCCCTACAAATGATAAAGAAAAATGAAGAGCCGCGTGTACAAAGGGTCCATAGGCTTTGTGACCTTAGAAAATCGCTAGGGTCTACCGTTTTGAAGGGTGATGTCAAGACTAGCTCACGGCAAAAGAGCAGGAAACTAAGCTTTGAAGAGAGGAGTCTCCATGACTTTGTGGGCACACTGTAAACCCATCATACATCTGGGCCCTTCTTCTACCCAGAAAGGAGGGAAATGTCAAATATGATTCCAGGGAGGTGGTGCCAAACTTCCATTGGCAGACTCCAGGTCCAGTAGCTAAAATACTCTTTCTAGCAGACACTTGGACTCCTGGGCTTTTCATGAATGGAGACCCTACCTCTGAGCTCTCCTCCCTATCCCTGGGCTGGTTCCATTGGTTAATTTTAATCGGCTACTTGGAGAGCAAAAAAGAATCATGTCACAAAATAATCTTGCAAACTGGGAGCAGCTACAAGTTCCATCAAGTTAGAAACTAAATGACTGTTCTTTTCCTGAGACATATGTTAAGCTCGTACCTCATTAATCTCCCTTCTGCTCTGACTGTAACAACCTGGCTACTAATGCTTTGAAGTCTCTGCATCATTACTCTTTGATAATCTCTGTGAGTTCTTGGTTTTGAGAGACTGAGGCCTGCACCATGAAGACTGGATGCAGCTTGAAGAAGATGGTTCAAGGGAATCAAGCAAGAAGCTGCACCCAGGGGCCAGCATGGAACACTTTAGACAGAGAAAGCTGTGGGGGGAGGTCAACAGACACTGACCGGCCAATTATGTACTTTCAAGCATCAAACAGACGGGAGACGGGAGACACACGTGTATGTGTCAGTTGTCTCTTCAATATAATGTTTATTGCTTTTAGAGGGAACCATGAATGCAGTAAACATTCATTGGCAAACACTCCAAAGACTCAGAAAAACCCAAAGAAGCAAGCAAAGGCTTCCCTGGCCCAGTCTTTCAAGGAGAATCTGCTGACATTCCATGGCCCAGGTTGGCAGTCTCTGGCTGCAGGGCCAGGCTGGTATACCTGCTCCTGTTTGTCTGATTTTCTTTTTTTGGTGGGGTGAGGCATTCAAGACAGAGTTTCTCTGTGAATCTTGGATCCTGTCCTAGAACTCGTTCTGTAGTCCAGGCTGGCCTTGAACTCAGAGACCCACCTGTCTCTGCCTCCCAAGCACTGGGATTTAAGGGGTGCACCACCGCTGCCCTGCTTATCTGATTTTCTTAACGAGCCTGGGAAGACTCACCATGCATTCCTCTTCACTCTTTACTCTGTGCTTCCAGACACACAGTGGGATGGGACAGCCTCCACTGCCCATCCCCTGGATACCTGGAGGAAACTTCCTACTATGTGCTGTCCCTCCATCAGCACCTGTCCTTTGTGTGCCCTTCCACAGCCTGGAGTGACAGCTGGAGCCAGGGATGAACTTCAGACCTGCAACACAGGGTGTCCTGTGCAGGCTTCAGGGTGGTTTTAATGTCTACAGTCCATGACCTATTGATATCCCATAATATCACTTAGCCCATATCCTATTATTGAGCAGTTAATTACATCTAATTTTTCACTATTACAGTCTTCTAATTAACATTGTATTCATTTCTGGATGTGAGTCTGTTAAGTAGAGGGTCTATCCTTAGATAAGCCCAGACACTGGCCAGTTGCCCACTGCCCTCCAGTATCCCTAAACCTCCTTACCCCTGGATTGTACTTTGTCACTGTTCTCTCTGCATTTGAAATCCAGCTGTTTGACTGCCATGGTGTCAGGCTCTCTCTCACAAACATGGATGTCTGTACTTCTTGACTCAGGGTTTGAGAAGCTAATCTGCTGAGCCACTGATCACCATGGCTTCTCAGTTAACCTCCTCCCCATTACCTCAGCTCATACCGTCTCTGATGGTCAAGAAGCTACCACTGTCTCCAAGAACCCTTGAACCCATCCTTACACCCAGCAGCTGTCACTGTGAATCTCAGGAGCCTGGTGGAAGCCCAAGAAACAACTGTCTGAACCTGATGGTGCCATGATGACCTCCAACACCAAGTTCACCATCACACCCTCATTGCTTCAAACAATTTTCTAGAAAACTACGCTGTCTCACTCACTCAAATTTCAATACATCAAGGACACTGGTATCTGTGAGACCAGTTAGAGTTCTTATGGTATTTGCTGCCCTGCAAATGAACCCCGAGGTCTGGCTTAGGCCATTTCCAGGCACACAGAAAGTCAACTGCCGAGGGCTGTTGATGGAGACTGAGCAGTTAGAGCGAATGAAAGTCAACACAATCGTTCTGCTGTCTCTATTCATATTCTGAGCCAGCCTCAAATGGAAAAGGGAATAATGAACAGACACTGATTAAATTGCCCGTATGAATATTCATTGAATCACCTGGCCTTTCATGCTAATTTGTTCTTTCTCCCATGGCTGCCTCTGAAGAGCAAAGCTTCCTTCCCTCTCCAAAGACCTGAGTGCAGCACTGATTAGAAAACAAAGAGAGAAACTGAGTTTGAAATTCTGCCAAGAAAAAATAAAAATAAACTTGAAGGAATCATGACCCTGGTTCCTGGATCTAATCTGACCCTTTAAGGTATGTCCTTCCTTTAAAGTCTACCCTACTTTAGTATCTTCAAAGCGATAGAAATTATTTCACCGGGACAGATGTGTATTTGATGAGTGCTGTAGGGATATATTTCAAAGGATAGTCACATTAAACTGTCTTGTGAGAGTCCCTTGAACCAAACACCTAAACAGAACTATTTCTCAAATGCCAGGCAGACTTCAGTCTACAACCAAGAACAAAGTTTGGGCGCATATGAGTTTTGAGGGGACTCCTGTCTGACACTGTAGGCTGGCCCCTGCTCTAGAGGCTTCCCCTAGCCAATAAGGGTTGGCATGCTGTCTCTCCAAAGGCAGAGCAGGTAGTTCAGCTCCCTGCCTGCTTCCAGCCTCTACTTGCTTTAGTCTCCCTTCTTCCCAGAAGTCCTCCTGGGTCTTCCACACCCACGGCGTCCGTGCTACAGGCTGAAGAAGGAGGAGTCCACAGAAGGAGCTGGGTCAGAGGGGAGCAAAGATCCCACATGCTCTACCTCCTCCTGAGACCCTTGCTGCACACATATACCTGACAGGCTAGTCAGCCCCGCTGTACAGTGGGGCAGAGACTGTATCTGCCTGGGGATCTCGGAGTCTCTGGGGGTAGACACAGGAGAAGGGAATACCCCACTTCCACTTATCCTCTCAGTCCCCCCAAGATGCCTCTAGGTCCTGCCTCTGATGACTTCATTCAGTATGTGTACATCTCTGTCCCTACTCCATGGGATGACACACAGTCTTGTTCCAGCTGGCACCTAGCAAGTCATGCAAGAGAAAGATTTTAGAGCCAAGGGGTATCCAGTTTCATCAGGCAATTGCATTCATCATAAACTAAGGGAGGGTTGGCCTTTTTAAAAACTTCTGGGGCTGGTTAAAAACACACACTGTTCTTACCTAGGACTTAAGTTCCGTTGTAAGCACCCACATAGGATGATTTATAGCCACCTGTAACTCCAAACTCAGGGGATCTGATACCCTCTTCAGGCCTCTGCAGCCACTGCACTGGTGTGCACAAACACTCAGACACACATATGTATACATACTTTTGAAAGTATTTTTCTGAAAACTTCTGAGGATCTCTTCTAAGGATGTTCACATATGGCATGGTCACTCATCAGGACCAAAGGTGAGACTGGAGGTTTCCAGCTTGAATTGCTCTCCTGTTATCCATATCAAAATGTAGAGTATGGCTTTGGAAAGAATATATGTGATTAAAATATTACAATAAATTCTAAAAGTGACATGTAAATGTTAACTATCCAAGAAAGCATCTTGACTGATAACACCTGAAGACATCAGAGCCCAGGGAAGATGGAAGGGGAGTGGGGAGTGGCTGGGAGGTGCTGCCTCACCCTTGGTACTGGAAAGAGTTCAACAGCCCCACTCTAACATGGCCTCCCCTTCATAATTGATATATCCGCACAGGGCCTGTTTCCAAATGAGGCCCCTAGTACAGGTGCTAGAGACACAGTCAGTCTCTCAGTGTGAAATCCATCTATCCCTCTTACAGAGAAACAGGAAACCCAGGGGCTCCCACTGGCCTCAGAAAACTGGGCCAACTCCCAAAAGCATTGATAGCTCTGGACCATGGTATATTCGTGTCCACCCCCAGTACACAGCTCTGCTGTATCTCTACTGAATTGTGTTTGTTTAGTTGTTTGTGTGTGTAAATTCATCTAGGGATACATTATCTCTGCTACCTGCTCCCAGCTCCAAGGTTACACACATATACCATCAAGCCCAACCTTTTACATGGTACTAGGAATCCAAATTCAAGTTTCCAGTACAGCAAGCACTTTACCAACTGAGACATTCCCCGAGCCTTGGATTTGTTTTGTTGTTGTTGTTTAAAACAGGATCTCATTATGTATTCCAGGTTGGATTTGAACTCTTGATCCTAGTCTCTACCTCCAGGATGCTGTGATTGTGTGTGCTGCCTGTTCTTCATCTCAATGAAGAAGTTTTTAGTGTGGTCCAAGGACCAAGGATGTCAAACGCTCTTGGTCACAAATATCAACCTGGGAGAGTATCTCTGAGTTTGTTGTCTCATGACAATGAAAATAGAGATGCTAACTCACGTGGGACTATGCAAAGTGAGGGCAAATTTTATTAAGAACCTCAGAAATGGGGAGTAGAGGAATGGCTTAGTGGTTAAGAGCACTGTGGCTGCTCTACAGATGGCCCGAATTCAATTGCCAGCCCCTACATGGTGGCTCATAGTTCCAGGGGATCCAACGTCCTCTTCTGTCCTTCAAGAGCACTGCATACATGTAGTACACACACAAACATACAGGCAAAATACCCGTAAAATATTATTTAAAGTCTTTAATTGGAGAAATTAAGTGAAAAACACACCCAAGAGTGGGAGGGTTTTCTAAGAGAGAGACAGCCAATGAACTTCCTTGTCTAGAGTTTTTATGGACTATGGCAGAAACTGGACAAAAGCTGAGTCACTGCTATGAGATTAACCACCAACCTTAACTGTAATGAACTGAGCCAATTGAGGATCCACATGCTCTGTGTACATCTTCCCTTCCTAGCCACATAAGTGATCATGTTCTGTTCATGAACCACACACCTAGTTAACTAAGTTGGTTAAGTGTGGCTTCTTCTTAGGAACAAATTGAACCCTGAATGCAAAGAGTTTGTAAAATTAACAGCACTGGGGGCACCTGCAAAGATCAGGGCTGGTCATAGCCTCACTCTGTCCATGTCTGACTCCAGCGACAACTGCTATTGACTTTGACTGCCACTCATCCCTTGGCTGGCATTGCTGCCTCTGGCTTTGCAGGTGTCTCCAGAACTATTCATTTTACTAAGCTCTTTTATTCCTGCATTTAGAGCTCAGCTTACTGCTAAAACAGTAGCTACACTTCATAACTCAGTTAACTCCTTATCTATAGGATGCTCTGGGGCCTCTTCTCTTGAATAGGTGGAGGGTTCCTTAAAGCTGTGCTTTCTTTGTCTATTACATTTGACTGCGTTGAGAGGACAGCTGTGTTCAGCATATTTCCCAGGAGAGGGCTCATGGAAGTTGGCTACTGACCCCTCCAACATTAGCGTTACTTCTCAGAGTCTGCTTGTCTCCTATCAAGTCTCCTTGGTGATCTCACATCCAACTGCACGCTTCACTGTTTCCCAGTGCTGGGATTCCAAACCCCAGCATTTTAACCCTAGCATCTGTTCTCACTGCAGTCTCTGCAAGCATCTTGCAGTTCTCACCCTAGTGACACACTTCTTCAAACTAGGCTATACCTCCTAACCCTTCCCAAGACAGTTCCCCCAACTTAAGTACAAAGTATTTAAACATATGAGCCCATGGAAGCCATTCTATTCAAACCACCGCAGGCCCCTCTGCAACTGGGAATGAAGAAGAGACCCTCTGCCTTCTCCCTGCCATTCTTACCCTAGAAGAGCTCCTGGTACACACTGACCATGGCATCAAATAACTTGAAAAAAACCCTTTTCCTAAACTTCCAAAGGAGAAAGTATCCTGAAAACTGGGCAGTAATGACATCTGCAGGACACTGCCTCTCTCAGTGTGTGCCAGGCGCCACAGGCCCAAGAACTGCAGGCATGAACCCAGCTTGGTGAGTTACGTGGGGAGTGGGTTCCGTACAGAAGCCTTGCCCAAGGAGCTGTTCCACAAGGCTCAGGAAAACCTGCCAAATTCTCCCAGAAGCTCTCTGAACATGGCAGCCACATTTCTCCCAGCTGAGTCTGACTAACTGACCAAAGCGAAATGAAGAACCACTTGTCAGTGATGGTGATCTGCAGTATCCCATTGGTCCTCCTCTTGCCTTATCATTGAACCCCGTAACTGAGTTGATCGTTTGGCTCCAAAGACACAGTGGAGGCATTGTCAGACCCAGGGAGCAGGCAAACGCCTGCTGAAGTCTCTGCAGCTGACCCAGGCTGTTCTGCACCAGAGTCACCACCGCTGGGATGGGAGTGACGAGGTGGCAGGGGGCAGGGCTTTGCTGAAGCCCTTTAAGGGAGCCCTTTTCTGGTAAAGCATGGTGGTTTTTATAGATCCACTTTTATTCTAACTCTTTTTAATCTGCTGTTACGTGATTTTATTTTTCAAAAGATTGGGATCTGAGCTGCATCTCTGGCCCTGGGTGGAGACATGACTTTCTAAACTGCCAGGAAGATCATAAAATTACTATCTGACAGGAGGCTAGATAAAGAACAAAGACATGATATTGTTCTCTCTTAACAGTTAATAAGAGATGAGGCCTGTCAATCACCTGGAGAGGAAAAGTCCCCTTCCCCTGACCAGGAAATATTTATTTCATATTTTTAAAATATTTTAAAGCTACTTTAAGGTGTAGGTCAGCCCACTTCCAAGCCACTGGCCACTCTCATCCTGGAAAGTGTTTCTTGTCACTGTATAATAGTAACCTAACTTGTTCCCAACGGTGTACTTTGTGGATCTCATTGGAATTCTTTCAACAAAGATCACAAGGGCCAGGGAGCTGAGGGCAGGCCAAAGTGCAGTGGAGCCTATATGGGGCTCAGCTCCTAATGGGATGAATGAGGCTGGGGGATTCCCTCCACCACGATGAACCTCCAAAGCCCGAGTCAGCAAATACAGAACACCAGATGACTACACACCGAATCCCCACGTGTTTCAGTCCCACAAGGCCAGCAACAAAATAATTGAGTGGCCTCTGCAGAGATGAATACGTGTGCAGCAGAACACACATGGAAACGGAGTGTTATCAGGAAATGTGGGGCTGGAAGGAGGGAGAAAGGGGGACCAGGGAGCAGTGGGAGGTTCCTCCGGGGCTTCCGGTCCTGCGTGTTCACAGTCACTGAATGTGGCTTCATGGGATTCAACTCATTATTGCTCTTTAAGCTGAATCTGCATGTTTTTAAAAATCTCATTCCTCTCTGTTTTATGTTTTTTATAACTTATTTTAATTTCTGAAGGAATGAGTCACAATAAGAGCCCCAGGCATCAACAGGAATATAATTCTGAGGGGCTAAAGGGTGGGTGAAGGCAGGCAGGAAATAAGCAGATCCCCAAGGGCGCCAGGAGGCGTCAGGACTGTCACCAAATTTTGCTGAACCAAATCTCTGTTCTTTAACCCTCCAGAGCAGAGCCAATAGCCACAGTGCGGTGATTGGAGTGAATTCAGGACTTCTTGGCAGCCAGAGAGGATCAGAAACCAGTATTCAAGCTCCTCACTCAGTGCCCCCTTGGACAAGTGAATGAAGTAAGGTGATGTGCTATCCTAATATGGGAATGCAGAGGTCAAGTGTGCCCTTCTCCACACTGTATAAGACTGTGACTTTGCAGGCTGTACCTTGCTCCCAAGAGACTCCATCCTGAACACAAACAGAGGCTGTCCCACTGGATGCTGGGTATTGCTAGCTGATAGCCGGTTTCTGGGAAACAGGTTCACAGTGGCACTGGGGATCTATGGGAGTAGGGCTTGGCACTGGGAAGATAGATGTGTAACATACTGAAGAGCAGCTGAGGACAGCCTCTGCCACTACTCCTGTGGGACAGGGCAGCCATCCTCACTGGGTGGGCCTGCAGGGTGTCTGTATCCCAAAGTACTCCCTCCAACTCCCCTCTTCATGCCCCAGGCTGGGTCTTACACAGGGGAAGAGAGGCTGTTGCAGTTTGAGTGTGAAATGTCCTCTATAGACTGCTGTATTGAATACTTGGTTTCCCAGCTGGTGGTACAGTTTTGGAAGGCTATTAAGAGGAACAGCCTTGGAAAAGGAAATTAGTCACTGGACATGTGTCTAAGGTTTTAAAGCCTGCCTGCTTCCTGTCCTGACCAGTTACCTACCTACCCTTCCCTACCATGATGGACTGTGTCCTCTAAAATGGTAGATCAAAGGAAACCCTTCCTCCCTCAAGCTGCTCCTCATCGGGTATTTAGTCACAGCAACAAGGAAAACAACTAACATGTGGTCTGAGAGACACCCTTCCCCTGAGGACCAAGAAGCAAGGGAAGTACCTCAAAACCCCCACGTAGCACTGGGATGAAAGACACTGTCCCTGGAAGGGAAATAGCAACGTGGTGAAGGGGACTCCGAAGGATGGGGCAAAGGCAGATGGGAGCTGTCAATAAGATGGATTGATGGTATGACTGGAGACACACCAACATCTAAGGCAGACAGGAGCACGGCTCATTTGGTCACAGCTGAGCAATACCCTGTCACATATGGCACACCAAGCTGAGCTCACAGGTAAGAGGTTTGGTTCCTGGCTGTGTCCCATGTTCTAGGAACAGAGACTCTGAGTCTCAGGACTCCTCTCTCTCTCTCTCTCTCTCTCTCTCTCTCTCTCTCTCTCTCTCTCCATATATATATATGTATATATATATATCCCATCTCCCTCCTCCCTCTCTCTTTACCCCTCCCCCTCCTCCCTCTCCCTTATACACACATATTCTCTCCCTCTCCTCCTTCTTTCTCTCCTCCTCCTTCCCCTCCCCCTCTCCCTTACACACACACACACACACACACACACACACACGCCTACTGTCTCCCTCTCTCTCCCCTTTTCTCATCCTCCCACCTTACCCCCACCCCCATGCATCTCCTTTCCTCCCACCTCTCACCATCTCTTCTTCCCTCCCTCTTTCCCCCTGACTTCTCCGTAAAGGGCATCTTCACAGAGAGTGGTCCCCTCAAATTAGCATCTCATAAATCACACTCATGCCTGGGTACCTCTCCACCCCCATAGGGATTGAGTACAAGACAGAAATGCACACAGGTCTGATCGAACATGCAGAAGAGAATGTGGGTGGCTGCTGCTTAGGGCAAGTCCAGCTGAGCTGCAAAACTGATCTCAAGTCCTGAGAAAAGAAGTCTACCACTCTTAGAGGTGGAGGGGCTCAAAGTGAGCATGGGCATAGGAGGGCCTATGTCTTGGAATGAGTGTGTCCGACTGCAGAAAAGGACAGTGTCTCCGTGTGTTCACATTTGTGAGGGTGTGCCTCAGAGTGTACATCGGGTAACTATGTGTGCCTCCCTGCCTGGGTGTGGATGTCTATGAGTGTGTTCATTTGCATGGGTGTATGCCTACACAATACAGTGCGACAGTGGAATCAGCCTGGTGGAAGTTAGAGGAAGAGAAAGCTGTGAACTGTGCCCCATGGTGACGAGCGAGTTTTAAGTCTGCTGTCATTTCTGTCCCCAGCTAATGAAACTGGTGTCCTTGTATGAAAGGTGTTCTCTGTCAGGGGCCAGTCAGCAGCTTCTCTAGTATGTGATCTGGTGAAGGAAAGTCAGCTTCTGAGTGTTCAGCTTAGTACATCCTGGTGCTAAGTCACACTGTCTACCCTTAGAATCATCTTCTGCTGCCTTAAATCCCCAGTATATGTTCTACCATGAAGACCTAGAAGAGAGATATGACACCTACCTGATTGCCACACCCTCTCTGCAGGGTTCAGGATACAGAATAGCTGCAGAGAGCATAGTCAACAGGAACGATGGGGAGGAGGAGGAAAAAGATGGTCTCCAGGTTGGGATGGAACAGGGTACCATGGGAGCTCTAGAGACTTTGACCACAAAGGAAAACATCTTACCCTATTCTGCCCTATGCTACATCTGTCCTGGAAAAAGGGACTTTTCACTCATCTTACTCTTTATCTGGTGACTGCTCCTAGCCAATACAGGGTATCAAGGAAGCTGCAGCCTTCTCCACAGAACTCAAATTTCACTGGAGGAGATAAATATCAGAATCAACTAAGTATGAATTAGATAGAAAGAACTCAGGGGTACAGAGTGCCCAGAGATGTGCCATAGGATTATGTGCCCAAGGAAAGCCTCTCAGGGGTATTTAAACAGAAAGTCTAAGCATGGAAGGAGCAAGACAAGAAAATGTAGGAACAGCAAACCAAGAGAGAACAAAAACCACAAAGCAAAGAGACAAAGAATTCAGTGCAAAGGCCATATCCTGGATGTGTGGTAAGTCAGAGGGAGTGTAGCCTGAATATCAGGAACTTACCTGTGGTCAGGCATGGACCCTCCCAATGTAGATTACAGGGACTTTAGGTTTTTATAGTTCATCAGTGAACAAAGAAAGCAACCTGGCCTGGGATGTATCTCAGTGGTAGAACGCTTGGAGGTTTCTGTCAGGACAGGTCTTGCCCCCCTTCAGCCCCAAATAAACACACAGAGACATATTAATTATTAAACTGTTGACTGATGGCTCGGGTTTTTTATTGGCTAGCTCTGTCTTAATTATTTAGCCCATTTCTATTAATCTATGTATTGCCACAAGGCTGTGGTTTACCCATAACCCAGCATGTTACTCCTTCGGCAGCATGGTGTCTCTTGGCAGCCTATCTCTGCCTTCCACTTCCCAGCCTTCTACCAATCTTGTAGCCCTGCCTATCTCCCTGCCTAGCTACTACCCAATCAGTGTTTTATTCATCAACCAATAAGAGAAACATATACACAGAAAGACATCCCCCATCATCTCCTCTTTTCTGTCTAAATAAAAAGAAGGGTTTTAACTTCAACATAGTAAAATTACATATATCAAAACAGTTATCAAGCAAGAACTATAGTTAACAAACACAGAGGTCTCCATGTGAGAGCCTTCACACATATCCTGGATATAGGAATGATGCTGGGGTCTGCTTCCCACAGCCCTCCCTGCTGTGGTGTTCCTTCCGTCATACTGGGGAAGAAAGAGCTTCCAAATAAGCAACCATTCTGACAGTCAACAAAGGACTATATTTTGACAGACACAGCTCAAAAGACAAGGTATCATGGAACTATCCACACAGCCCCTTCCACTAGAAGCCAGCAAAGCTGTGGGACTGGGCACCTGCCATGGGGTCAGGGTTGGTCTTCTTTGTGCATTCTGCTAAAGGAAGACCTTTAACAAAAATGTCAAGTGTCCCAGCAACCAACGTGAAGGTTTGTGAGCACTGTGCATTAACAACAAAATGTTCTAGATTCCAAGTGGCCTCTTGGTATTCTGTGTCTGAGTGGTTTGCTTCTGCCTGGAAAGCCAATTAGCAGAGCAGGAACTCAAGTGTTAAGTTCACCTCTCAGGTCATGGAGACAAAGGAACAGAGTGAGACTGATTGGGCCCCATACTCTACCTGCTCTAGCTCACCAGCTGCCCACCCTCCCTGTCTGTGTCACCTCTTCAGATTTCTCAGTGAAGGTATCAGAATGCTTAGAGAAGGGGGTGGGGGCTAGGATGAGCACCACAGAGGGAACTAGGGAGAAGCTGACAGGGGTCTTTGTGGGGTTTTTTCCCAGCTGTTACGCTTAAGCCTACAAGTGTGTCCAATTAAGGAGAGTCTATCACAAGAGTTCTGGTAGGTGTGCTCATGATGGGAAGCCTTTAAAGGACACCTACCTGGCTTCCTTGGGAATGCAGCAATGGATGATCACTGGATCTACCCATCTGCCTTGCTACCCACAGAGAGAAATATTCACCATCCTGGGTTTGGAGGCATGGTCTGTGGTCCTCAGAATAGCATCCCTTATGGGTATCTACAGCCTAACTCACAAATGAGTACTTTGATGTGTCAGCCACTGGATCAGTTGGGGGTGGGGTGTCTCACAAGAGAAGGCAGGAGGATCAGAGAAAAGAAGAAGAGGCAGATGCCCTGCCCTGGCCTTGAGGATGAGGGCAAAGGTCAGAAGCCTAAGGTCAAGAGGAGAAGCAGCCTCTACCAATGCAAAGCCAGAAAAAGATGCTCCCCAACCTCCACAAGGAGCTGCCCTAGTGAGCCCCAGTCACACTCCTCACCTGCACAGATGTCACAGAGAAAATGTGCTCTGTCTTAAGCCACTAAATTTGTTGTAACTCATTACTGCTCAAAACAGCAACTGTACATTGCTTTCCTGCCTTGATTTAAAGTTTCTCTGATCTAGTCTGTCTTGGCCATCAGAGCATTAGGGGGAGCCTGAAACCATTTCGCATGTAGTTTGGATTTTTTCCCCCTACACCAAACCATTCACTTTCTGGTTTACAGAAACATTCTTCCAAACTGACGAATATTCTTTCGCTTGTTTGTTTACTTGCTTGCTTGTTTGTTTTTGTCTTTTTTGTCTGTGTTTCTCTAGCTATCCTGGAGCTCACTCTGTAGAGCAGGCTGGCCTCGAATTCACAGGCATCTGCCTGCCTCTGCCTCCCGAGTGCTGGTATTAAAGAAGTGCACCACCACACTCAGCTTTCTTGGGACCATACTAATTAATCTTCTCTGTATTGTTCCAAGTTTTTAGTATGTGTGTTGCTGAAGCGAGCGAACAGGCTGACCAATATTCTATAGTGGTAAACTGAGCTTTGTAAATGTTACCAGACCTGTCTCCATGATGAAAGTTGCTTCATTAAATTACACACACAGATAAATGAAACCAAATGGGACTTGTGGCAGCACAATGAGACACTAGAGACTCGGGCAGAGTAGGGAGCTCAGAGTTGGTCATGCTGAGGGTTTGACAGAGAGCTAGGCACCAGGGGAGGTGGCTGAGCAGGTGGGCCCAGAAGCATAGCAGCCCTTATCAGATGTCCTCAGCCACTGCAGTGAGCTCCAGGGCTACAGCTTGGAATCCCATTGATACTCCATCTCTCAGACCTCCATCCATAAGAATCAGCTTAGCAGATGGGGGGTAGCCACAAAGACAAGCCAAACTAGGGCTAGAGGGATGGCTTGGTGGTTAAAAACACTCACGGCTCTTGCAAAGAATCCAAGACCAGTTCCCAGCAGCCCACCATCACCTGTAACTCTAGCTCCAGAACACCCAGCACCCTCTTCTGACGTCAGGGTACACCAAGCATACCTGTGTTGTACAAACACACATGTAGGCAAAACACTCATATGAATAAAATGCATTTTTAAGAAGACAACCAAGCTAGGAAGTTCCACCTCAGAACTGTCATATTTCACCTACACACACCATGTTTCTCTGAGGCTGAAGTCAAGATGTTAAGGTAAGATTTTCCAAGAAGAATCTCCCTCTTTGGCAGACTGTTGGGACCTCATAGGACTGTGCCCAGCCTCAGATCACTCCTGAGTTTCAAGGGGTGAGAAAGGATTGAGATGTGCTATGTCTAGGGACAGGTGGCCACCTGGTCATCTCCAGCCTTTTTACCTGTGCCCTGAACTATAGGGCAAAGAACAGGTTTCTTCCCTGAAAGCCTCTCTCACTGGGGGAAACCTAGGGTTTGGGAGACCAGGCCACTGCAACAAAGAACGATCTCATTGTGTGAGAGACACTTGCAGGCAACAGGATGAGGCCACATTACCCATAGCAGGCACCATGAGGAAAGTGTGTAGGCATTTAGGGTCAGAGTGGGGATGAGGTGACATAAGATTACACAGAGCCTGGCATAGCCAGAAGTGGGACATCATGGGGGCCAAGGAGACATCGAGACAAGCACAGCAACATCCCATCAGGACACGGGGTCCTCCCAGGAAACATGGGGCCACAGAGACAGGAAACACTGAATACAGCATTGCACTGAAAGCTTCCATCCCCAGATGGACAGAGGGAGCTCAGGTCTCCTTCAGACCTCACTGGAATGATGCCAGCATTTCAAATTTTCATTAAATGTGAGAACCAATACATGTTTGTTATCCTCAGTTATACATAGTACTAAAATTCAGGCTAATGATGTGTGCACAAACCTAGGGTGTATGTTTACAGGAAGTCTATAGCACTGGGACAAACACCCCTCTCTGGTCAAATCACAAAATGGCCTTAGAGTGTCTGTGGAACAAGTCGTCACAGCACTTGGCACTCACTGTTTCCTCTGGTGTCATGCCTGTGATCAACCTCCAAAAACAGAGACACTAAGCGTTCAGAGCTGATGATGATTTCCACTGGTGCTTCGGGTCACCTGGGCTTTTTCTGAACAACCTGAAACTCACATTTTTATAATGTCTGAATATATAAATACTCCCTGAGAGAAGAGATATTAAGAAAATAGCCACAGAAATAGTTTAAGGTAAATCAAATAATACATTTCACTAATGAAAGCATTGAGCTTAATATCTTTTTCTGTTCTATTTTAAAACTAGAATGGGTATTTTTTTTTAATCAGCAGAAAAAGCAAAGTGAATGGTGGAGGCTGCTGGCTCCCTGGACAGTTCTCTAAGCCTATTCAACCCAAGGTTGCAAGCCTCTCCACAGGTGACTGGCCCCATCTGCAAGGATTAAGTTTAAATTGCCTCCCTGAGCTTGGTGATGGAATCTTAGAGAACTCTTGGAACACTCCTAGGGACAATGTTGATTGATTGCTTGATTGATGATTGATTGATCGAGTGATTGATTGACTAATTTATTGGTTGACTGATTGATAGATTGATTGCTCGCTTTCTCTAGACAGGATCTCTAGCCCAGGTTAGCCTCAAACTCCCCAAGTAGCTGATCTTGAAAGTTTGGCTCTCTGATTGAAAGGATTGCTCAGGACTCTCAAGGCCAAGTTCTCAACACAAAGGAGATTTATTTGCCCCAGAGGGACAGAGGGCAGAGATTAAAAGACAAACACAGGAGATAGAGGTGAGAGAGAAGGACAAGGGAACAAGAGAAAGAGGGTAGGAGTGTTTGTCCCTGAGGGTAAAGTACTGCCACTGGATAGAGAGGAGACAGACATAGAAAAGTGATAGTTTACAGAAGTACACGGGGAAACCCTGTGTTAGAATGATGTGTAATTTTAATTGGGCATGTTAACTTTATGAGCCAAAGGAGGCTTTTAATTGCAGAATTTTAATACTTTGATAGCTGAACCTTGGTAGTCAGCCTCAGGAGGAGGAAGTGGCCAAATAAGAGAACAGACCTTGGTGGCTAGCTAATGGTTTTTTGTTGTTGCTGTTTTTGTTTTTGTTTTTTCCCCGAGACAAGGTTTCTCTGTACTGTTTTGGAGCCTGTCCTGGAACTTGCTCGGTAGACCAGGCGCTAATGGTTTTTTAGCAAGGGAGAAGGAATGGGAGGGAGGTCAAGGTCTGCCAGAGCCGTATTTGCCAGGCCAGGGATATTCTAGGATTATAGTCTTAAACCCAGTACACCTGCCTTCTATAGCTCTAAGATCCAGCCTAGAACTGCTTGCAAGCTTGGCAGGCACTGTATCTCAACCTCTAAGGCTATTTTTGAGCTCAGTTGTCCTCAAGAAACATGTTGACCGAGAGTGACCTTGAAGAGGAAGCTGAGCCCATTTATGTTCATCAAGAAACAAGAACCTCAGGCCCCCAGAAGGCAGGTGGGACTCACCAGGCATAACAGTACGGTGCTGCTTCCTAGGCATCCAGTCCTCCATCTTTACAGGGTAACATGTAGCTGCGTTGTTCTGTTCACTATGTGCCCATCAATGAAAAGGACCAAATTCCTATACATCACCTTCCACCAGCAGTGTGTGAGGCAAGGATGCTCTCTCTTCCATCATATGTCAGACACATACTCTGGCTCTCCCTTAGTAAGGCATCCCTCTGCAGTGCAGAGTAGGGAGGAGATACCCTCCTTCAGAGGTGGGATTCTCCTTTCCCAAGTCTTATCTTACTTCCACAGATGCATTACTCATATGGCAAGTAAACTCTCTGAGAGTTTCTGCGAGTTTCATTTTGCATAATTTATAGGAGAGTCTCCCCTGACTGTAGCTGAGTTCTGCCAATTCTAGGAGTTTCTGTGTGTAAGCCACAAAAAAAAAAAACCAACCACTTTGAGGTATGACAGGGAAAGTCAGGACTGTTGCTAAGGTCTCCTGAAACCATGAAAACTTCTGGGGGTACACACAGCTGTAGTTGGAATTTTCTTTGGCCACCAACCAGGTTCCAAATAAAGACAGAGAGACTTATTATTAATTATGAATACTCAACTATGAATACTCAACCTTAGCTTGGGCTTGTCCCACTAGCTCTTTTAACTTAATTTAACCTGTTTCTACTCATTTACATTTTGCCTTGGGTTTTTACCTTTCTTCCATTCTCTATGTCTTACTTTCCTGCTTCCTCTGTGTCTGGCTGACTGGCCCTGTCATCTCCTTTTCTTTCTTCTCCAGTCTAAATTCCTCCTCCTTAACTACTGGCCATTCAGCTTTTTATTAGATCAATCAGGTGCCTTAGGCAGGCAAGGTAACACAGCAAGACATCTTTATATAATTACCCAAATGTAACACATCTTTACATAGTTAAACAAATATCACATATCTTTATATAACTAAACAAATGCAACATATCTTTGCATAGTTAAACAAATATTCCAAAACACACAGTGGCTTTCCTCGTGGTGCCTAACTTGGAAGCAGCCAGTGATTTCAACAAACCAGGATCCATCCAGACCAAGGAATGTTATTCAGTAATCAAAAACCATGAGCCATCAAGCCAAACAATACAAATGAACTGTTATATTTTCCTATGCTGAATAAGTCAATCTGATCAGGCTGTATATTACATGATTCAACCACGGGATGTTCTGTAAAAGGAAAACCATGGAATAATGATCAGGGGTTGTGAAGGTGTGGAAGGAGGATTGAATGGACCTAGGAGTTTTAGGGCAGCATACAATTCCATATGGTCCATGACATCCAACATTGTCTAAAGCCATCGACTGAAAAGCATAGAGTGAGCCTTACTGTGCATTCTGGTCTTTGATGGCCAATTACAGTTATTATGGATTCATCAATGGCACCAAATGCACAAGATATGAAGGTATGACAATTTGGATATGATTGCCCCATAAGCTCACAGGGAGTAGCACTATTAGAAGGTATGACTGTTTTGGAATAGGTATGTCCTTATTGGAGGAAGTGTGACACTGTGGAGGTCATTTCTGAGGTTTCATATATACTCAAGCCTGTTGCCTGTAGGTCAAGATATACTCTCAGCTCCTTCTCCAGCACCATGTCTGCCTGAAGACCACCATGCCACATCACGATGACAATAGACTACACCTCTGAAAATAAAAGCCACTCTAATTAAATGTTTTTCCTTTATAAGAGTTGCCATGGTCATGGTGTCTCTTCACAGCAATAGAAACCCTAATAAGACAGGGGGAAACTCTGCATTGCTAGAGATGGAGTTGTACATGGCATCTCTATGATTTCCTCTCAGTTACTTCTGACCCTCAGGTCAAAATTAAGTCTTTTGAAATTTATTATAAAACATTCTTATATGTGGAGATGCCATCATTGTGGAGTCACCTAATCCCCTCACAGCATGATGGCTACTATGTGGCAGAGGCTAGACTCTCAGTCACAGACCTGGGCATGCTCTGATTGTCATACAATTTCCTAATTTACATTAGATCTGTCTCAGAGTAACGTCCTGCCTATGAGGTTGTTTGGAGAGTCAACCTCAGTCATTACCAGGGACACCATCTGTCATTCTATATACCAAAACAGTTGGGAAGTTCTGCCTAGCCTTCCTCCTGCAAGGCTTAACCAGGGGCCAGAGACCAGCACCAGTGACCAGAAACCGGAGACTCTGTGATGCTGGTCCAGCTGGCCCAAACTGGCCACACACCTGTTCTATATTCTTCCAGGTGTTGAAGAGTCCAGGTACCCAGAAAGGAGGCACACAGCCTCAGACAGGTGAAACAGACCCAAGTGAGAGTAACAGTGCCAGATTCCTGGAGAAGGGTGTGAGAGTTTGTTAAGTCAAATGCTCACTGTCCACACAGCCCACTGTCCCTCTCTCAGTGCTTCCTCTGAAGAATGAAGATCATGTCTGCACAGAACTTGCACACAAATGCCCACAGTCTCATACTCCTCCAGGGCAAACACACATATGTGGGACCACATCGAAGTCCTTTAGCAAACAAAGGGACAACAGACGCAAAGCATCACACACAGAGCTCTGCTCAGCAACAGGTAAGGGACCAACATCCATATGCACATTAGCCTAATTTAAGTGCAGACTGCTTAAAACTATTAGAGACCCCACTCTTACACTCACCAATACAAGACAAAGTAGCAACTCAAAGGAAAAAGATGCACCAATACCCAGATTTCCCAGCCCTGCTTGTTGAAGAGGCTGTCTTTTCTCAACAGAGCTTTTGACAACATTGCCAAAGATTAGGTAGCTGGGCTATATGGACTTACTTCCGGGTCTTCTATTCTCCACCATTGGTCTGTGTGTATTCTTATGCCAGTGATATGAGGCTTATGCTACTGCAACTTGAGAAGTGTAGTAAAGGGTGGGGGTGAATTAAAACAAAGCATAAAACAAGAAGCCATCATGAAAAACTATCACTTTTTATGTTAACTTTAAAAATAAGTTAAAAACAAAAGAAAGTTAAATGCCCAAAATGCCAAAGGTTTCAAAGGAGCAGGAGAGCCACTGTGGAATATGATTACATTCCCATCTCTGTTGACATCAGACAGCTCACAACTCACCCTGGACACAGAATTACCATGCTGGCACTTCATCCTAGGGCAATACAACCTGCACATCCCTTTGATGGGCAGATCTACAATTGTTCCACAAATGCCACAGCCATGACCAAACTGAGTGTATGTGGGAACACCTCTGCACAGAAGACACAAGACAACCTTCAGCCTCCAGCAGCATCCCCTCATCAATGGAAAGTGAAATCACAATCATCCTGCATCCCAGCTATACAGTTCCTGGTGGTGAAAAAGGAGACCCAGAAGCTGGAGAGATGACTCATCAATTAAGAGTACTAGCTGCTCTTCCGAAGAACCCACACTAAGGCAGCTTATAAGTGTAACTGTAGGAGTCATTGCCATGTGGGGAGAGGATGCATAAGGCTGTGTCCTTGGAAAGATAAGTTCTTATAAAAATATATATTAGTAATTGCCGGGAAGTGGTGGCGCAAGCCTTTAATCCCAGCACTCAGGAGGCAGAGGCAGTCGGATCTCTGTGAGTTCGAGGCCGGGCTGGACCGATATATATATATGTAATCATGGGTTAATAATTAAGCCACAGCTAGCCAGTAAGAAATCAAACAAATGGCCAACAGCTTTATAATTTTTTTTAAAAAATTGTAACTATAGTTCTAGGGAATCTGTCACCCTTCTTACATTCATGGGCACCTATACACATTTGACATACAAACACACATGTAAATAAAAAGAAAAAAATTAATGGGGCTGGAGAGATTGCTCAGAAGTTAAGAACACTTGCTGCTGTTACAATGGATACAGGTTCACTTCCCAGCACCCACATGGTGGTTCATAGTTATCTGTCTGTAACTCCAGTTCCAATGTATCCAACATCCTTTTCTGATCTCCATAGGCATCAGACACACACATGTAACACATACATACACACAGGCAAAACATTCATAGACATAAATAATTCTTTAGGGGGAAAACGAGGACAGCCAGTCCAAGGACACAGCACCAGAAGTGGGCAGCGCACAGCACCAGAAGTGGGCAGTGCACAGCAAGTACCCGCCGACCATGCACAGCCATAGAGTTAGCAAGCCAGAGAGACAGAACCAGGTATAAGTCCTGGAAATACAAGAAAAGTGTTGAACAGGAGAAGCAAGCACTATATGATATGTATAATACATGTAGCATCAGAGTACAGACTCCAGAAAAACACAGGACAACTCTATGTACTGTCCATGAATACACACACAGTATTAAAACTACTGCACAGGTCACACACAAGGGAATAACAAATACCACATCCAAATACTGCTAACCCTGAGAGAGAGAGAGGCTGGCAGCCAGGTGGAGTCAAGGGAAATCCTACTCAGCTTGCCTGGTTTTGTTCTGTAAGCTGAGTGGAGTGTAGGAATGTTTGGTGTTATTTTCCATTTTTTATATGCTTTAAATATTTCATAAGTTAAAAGAGCAAAGTACAGGACAATATAAATAATATACTACCATTCACCCTCCTAACAAAAGGATACACACACACATATTTACATGCAGCAGAGACTTGGGCAGCCCTCGAATATGAATGAGAATAATTCTCAATTCTTACACATGCTCTTTACACTGTTTAGATTTGTTTCCATGTACACACTTTATATTTTCAATTTTTTAAAAAGTGTAAATATTTTAAGAAGATTCAAGTAGGAGGGAGCCTTGGTTCACTGAGCCCAGCCAGGCTCATCTCATCTTCAAGGCTTTACAGGGACCCTCTGCACTGGGGTCCTGGTCTCTCCAGTGTCCAAGAGCATACTTCTTAGCTGCTCCCAGCTCTCCTGGGTGAAGCTCCTGGGTCTTGTCCTTGGACATCTAGGTTGATTCTATTGCCTAGCCATTATGAAGAAGACGCTAGAAGATAGAAAGGCCCTCCATTCTCATGGATCAGAAGAATTAATATTGTGAAAATGGCATGCTGCCAAAAGCAATCTACAGACTTAATATAATTACAATTTAATATTTCAATACCATTCTCTACAAACATAGAAAAAATTTCAAAAATCTACACGGAGGCATGAAAGACCAAAGACAGCCAAAGCTATCCAAAACAAAATCAATATTGTGGGAGGTATCGCCATACCTGACTTAAAAAAAAGAAAAGAAAAGAAAAAAGAAGGAAGGAAGGAAAGAAAGAGGAAAGAAAGAAAGAAGAAAGAAAGAAAGGAAGGAAGAAAGGAAGGGAGAGAGAGAGAGAGAGAGAGAGAGAGAGAGAGAGAGAGAGAGAGAGAGAGAGAGAGAGAGAGAGAGAGAAGCCACCACCACCAAAAAAAAACCTAGGCACATAGAAGAATGAAACAGAGTTCAGGACCTATATGTAAGTCCATGTAATTGCAGGTACATGAGCTTTTACAAAGATGTCAAAAGAAATACACTGGAGTTGTTTTAACAGGCCTCAGGGGACTGCACAGCAGGCAGCAACCACAGGAAGCAGCTTCTGGAACCAGAGGACCGAGGCTGAGGATTCAAAGACAATGGTCCCCACTTGGTGAGCCTATGCAAATTCATGGGGCAATGAGTAAACTGATGCATTCACCAAAACCAAGGGCAAGGAAAGAATGCCTGCACTGCCTTGTGGCTCAGAGTTCCCTGGAGGCAATTCCCATGCTGGCTTACCCAGCTTTCATAGTGAGCTAGAGGGGCCTCCCCTCTATCTGAAAGAGACCGTGGAGGGCTTGACTGCAAGCTGAAGGATCCTCATTCTGGGACAGTTTAGTGTAGTGCTATTTTGTTTGTAATCTAACAAATAAAACTTGACTGAAGATCAGAAAGCAGAGCTAAGATACTAGCTAGCCACACACACACTAAGTCACTAGTTAGCCACATACCTAAGCCACTAGTTAGCCATGGAGGACAGGCAGGGGTGTCCACACCTTTAATCCCAGCACTCAGGAGACAGAGGCAGATGGATCTCTGTGAGTTCAAGACCACTCTGGGCTACATGAGAGCAAATCAATCTGAAAGAGAAACAGAGCTCACACCTTTGATCCCAGGACTAGAGAGGTGAAGACAGGAATGATACGGTGGGTAAGAGAGGAATATAAGGCGGGAGGAGACAGAAACTCATTGCAGTCTAGCAGTCTGAGGAGCAGTGCAGTTTGAAAATGCCATCAGGGGACATGATTACCCCTTCGGTCTGAGCATTGGTAGAGATGAGAACTCTCTAGTGGCTTGGCTGCTTTGCTTCTCTGATCTTCAGTTTTAACCCCCAGTATCTGTCTCTGTATTTTTATTATCCATGCTACAGTTGAGGGTCTGTAATCTCGGGGTGTGGGGGGGACACAACAGCCCTTCTGCAGCTATACCCTTAGAGTTTCCCTTAAGCAGGAGTCATCAAGACTCAACTCCCTCCCCGCTCAGCTGATGACCCCAGGGCCAGCATACTGACCACTCTTCCCCATCAATTTCCACCAAGGAGATGCAAGCTGAAGATCTAAGGCCTTCCCTTTCCAGAAATTTGAATTATATATGATTTGGGAGATTTGGGAGCAGTCAGATCATGCATACAATATTGATTCAATTTTTTTAAAACAAACAAAGTGCAGGCCAAGTGGTACCTGGGAAAGGTCACCAGTTGTGCAGAGAGAGCCCTGGGGATGTAGTTCTGCCTTGGCTATATCAGACTATTAAAAATGACCAGTGTGGGGATGGGGAATTGCTCAGTGGGTAAGAGCATTTGCTAAATGAAAAAGATGACCTGAATTCAAATCCCTAATACTCATGAAAGCCAATGTACCCATAACCCCAGTGTTGTGGGATAGAGATAGGTGGATGTAAGAAGCTTACTGTCCAGCCAGCCTAGCTGAAATGGTGAGCCTATTGTCTTAAAAAATAAGGTGGAAAGACAATAAGGTCATTTGCTACTCTTGCAAAATACCCAAATTTAGCTCCCACCACTCAGCTTACAACTGTCCACTCCAGCTGTAAAGGATCTTACAACCTCTTCTGGACACTGTGGGCACCAAGCACATACATTACGAACATACATACATGCAAGCAAAACACCTATACACATAGAATAAAAATAAATAAATCTTTGAAGACAAAAAGAAAAGATGGAAAGTAACAAAGGAATACATCTGACATCTTTTCCTGGCCTGCAAATACTTCCTAAAGAGCATACACACACACACACACACACACACACACACACACACACACACACACACTCACTTGTGTAAATTTCATTTGCAAAATCTCATCGACTTACCTCAGGTTTGTATCCTCAAAGGTATGGAAGATCCCATGACTACATTCTTTCCTGGCTTGTTTCTGTCCGACGAGTAGTTAACTCTCTATGCTGCATCCTCTATAGTCAGAGGTATAGTCTATAGTCTATAGGTGGAGGGTAGGGCCTCTCAGACCATGGAGAACAACAGGAGGTCCAGCCCACCAAGGCTCCTCTCAGCTACAATTAGGATAATTGTCTCCATCCCAAGGCTCAAGCCAGGTCATCCCAGCATATCAAGTCAGGAGTGTCATCATAGCATGTGTGTCTGAGACCTTAGGATCCCAAGCCCTGACTGGTGAATCTCTACTACACAGAAAGTTTGAACAGCACCATGTGAACTGCGGCTGCTAACCATTAATTAGCAAGCCTAGTTTGCACTGTGTTCTCTCAACAGGATTCAGGTGAATCCCTCCCAGCTCCAAACAAGTCTTTTTTTTTTTTTTTTCAGTTTTTCGAGACAGGGTTTCTCTGAGCTTTGAAGCCTGAACTAGCTCTTGTAGACCAGGCTGGTCTCAAACTCACAGAGATCCGCCTGCCTCTGCCTCCCAAGTGCTGGGATTAAAGGCATGTGCAACCAACACCCGGCTATCAGGCAAGTCTTATCTACACTTCTCTTATGCATGCTGCAACTTTGAGCTGAACTGTCCTCTGTTGGGGAAGTCCTGTGTATATGTCAATAAAACACTATTGGCCAATAGGGAAGCAAGCTAGGTGGGACTAGGAGTCAAGGAGGACTCTGGATAGGAGAAACACAGGGAGTCAAGATGTAACCGCCATAGGGGTAAGAAGCCCAGAAACTTTTCTCCGGTAAGAGAAATACTTAGGTTGGCAGTTATGGGGTAAATACTTAAGTCAGAGATAGCCAGTAAGAAACAAGCAAGGCCAACAGCTTCATAATTAATACAGCGTCTTGTGTGTTATTTGGGGACTACAACACGGCAGAGCCCAGGCGACTGGTGGGGATAAACCAAAGCTGCTGGCAAGGAAAAGGCTTCTCTTTACAGCCTCTCTTCTGTGCAGTGGGATCTGTCACTTGCCTTTTACAGGTAGACCCTGGCACAGGACAGAGGCCTCAGCCCACTCATGACCCATTCAGGGTTACCTGAAGAAGAAGGGCACATTATATCTATGTGTGCTGGTGGAAAGGTCACTTCAGAAGGAAAGATCACCCACTCTGGTACCCAGGGGCCTGTCCCAGCTCAAGTTTCCAAGGACAGTCTAGATGCCATGCATCCTTTCTGAGCTCACAGCCCAGGGAAGGGCATCCATGCAGGGCAGAAACCTGGGTTTGTCCTCGGAGACTTAGGTTTTCCCTTGTGGCTCTGAGAATGTGTCTTCTTTCTTCCTGGTTATTGTACCCTCCATGGGTAAAAGGAAAAGGCTAGCACCTAATAGGTAGCACAGCACCAGAACCAGGTGGACCTCTGGCTTAAGGCCAAAGGCTGAAAAAACCCTGCTTTGGGTCCCTCAGAGCCTGTTGAAATGGGGGAAGGGGGGATTCACACTGCTCAATGCACTGTTCCTTCAGTTGTCCTGTGTCCAACAACACATCAAGATGGGAGTAGCGCAATACCCCAAGCTTCACTCTTGATGGACCGTTCATCTGACCTGTTCCATCCTGCTCTCCAGTCAACCTCACCTGTCCCCTGGGGTTCTGCCCTTTGTACAGTACAACAGAGTCACCCAGAGTGAAGCCTCAAGTCTACCGTGCCTCTCAGTCATTCATTCCATCATGTGCAATTGGGGTTCTCTACTGCAGAGGCAGGGGAGGATCACTAAGGTCAAGCTTGGGTCACTGTTCTGAAGGCTGGGAGCTGTTCTTCAGCTGTTCATTCCTATCAGTGGCTGTTTGGATTATTTCCAATGTGGGTAGGGTGATTTGAATAAGAATAGCTGCCAGAGGCTCATATGCTTAAACACTCAGTCACTAGCCAGTGGAACTGTTTGAGAAGGATTAGGAGGTGTGTCACTGGAGGTGAACTTTAAGGTTTCAAAGGTCCATACTAGGCCCAATGCCTCTCCCTTTGCCTGCTGCCTGCAGATCAGGATATAAAGCTCACAGCTACTGCTCCAGGACCATGCCTATCTGCTTCCTGCCATGGTAATCATGAACTAACTCTCTGAACTATAAGCAAGTCCCCAATTAGATGCTTTCCTTTATAAAAGTGGCCTTGGTCATGGGATCTTTTCACAGCAATAGAAGAATAACTAAGACAGTGGGTAAATTATCAAGAAGCCTGGGTGAATAACATGATGCCATCTGTGAGCATGTTTAACTGGAAAGTGACCTCCATGCACTTCCCAAAGTAGCCAGAAGCTCTGTTTTACATTACCACCTTTCCCACAAGTAAGAAAACTGTAAGAGCTAGAGGTGATGAATGTCTCCAAGGAAACAGTGTCTTTCAGACACAGCAGGACCAATGCACATATGAATTCACAGAGACCTTGGCAGCTTGCACAAGATCTGCACAGGTTCAAGACCTTCCCTGTTCACTGACAGGGAAGTGGACACAGGGTCCCACCCCTAATTAAGAAGCTATTTGCAATCGATACCCACTGGCAAAAAGAAAGTCAGTGTTCTCCAATAGAGTATCACTGGGTACCTCAGTCACACTTTAGGACAGGTCCCATACTCAGGAGTAGTTGGACAACACAAAACAAACTCTGTGTGTGTGTGTGCGTTTGCTTTTTGTTTCATTTTTATTTGGGTATTTTTTGTCTAATTGGTCTTTTGCTTGTTTTGATTTTCATTTTTGTGTTTTTAAGAACCGAGTTGAAAGAGAGGATAAAGTTGGGTAGTTAGAAAGTGAGGAGCTTCTAGAAAGAGTTGGGAGAGTGGAAAAACATGGTCAAAACTTAAAATTTTCTTTTAAAACAAAAGAATCCATCTTCTTGGCCTTCTAACATGGTTGAAGGCCAGTGACTCTCGAGGAATCTTCCAGGCTGTCAGCACCAGACTGGGAGGCAGACAGCCTCATGAAATCATCAGTTGCCCAGCTCTCAGAATCTCCAGGGTACAGCCAGTCATTGGTGGACTACCCAGCTCCTATTGGCTGTAAAGCATTCTAGTAAATCCCCCTTTATAATAATATACATTCTATCCATTCTCTTTCTCTAGAGAACCCTGACTAATATACCCTTCAGCAGAGGGACGATTGAAATTTATCATTTCATGCTCTTAGCAATGTATTTTGATGAGAAAAATTTATAATTTTAATGAAATTCTATTTATTAACTTTTATGGACCTGCATGTATTTTACAGTGTTGCATCTAGGAGCTCTCCTGCCTCAAGTCTACAAAATGTCTTTCCTGGTCTCCTGGAAATTTTATAGTGTCAGGTTGCAGATTTAGGTTTATGATATATCATGCAAGGACTAAGTTGGGTTTTTTTTTTACTCTTTCTCTCTTATGTATACCCAGTTACTCAGCACCTTTTTCTTTCCATGTTAACATTGAGTAGTTTTTGCATCTAAAGGCATTGTGACAGCTAGACTATATGTTGTGTATGAGTAGAACTCTCAAAATCTTCTATAAATAACTTTAAAACCACACATTCCCAAAGGAGATGGTTCAGTTGGTAAAATTCCTGCCACTAAAGCATAAACAACAGGCCTGGCATACACATCGGTAAGCCCAGCATTTGGGGGAGTACAGAGATAGGCAGATCCCTGAAATTCATTGGCCAGTCTAGGTAATTCGGTGAGCTTCAAGCTAAGTGAGAGACCCCTGTCTGAAAAAATAAATGTGATGAGCAGTGTCTTAGTTAGGGTTTCCATTGCTGTGAAGAGATGCTATGACCACGGCAACTCTTATAAAGAAAACATTTAATTGGGGTGGGTCACTTACAGTTTCAGAGATTCAGTCCATTGTCATCATGATGGGGAGCATGGCAGTGTGCAGGCAGATGTGGTGCTGAGGCCGAGAGTGCTATATCTTGCAGACAACAGGAAGTTGACTGTCACACCTCAAAGCCCACCCCCACAGTGACACACTCCTCCAATAAGGCCATACGAACACCAACAAAGCCACGCCTCCTAATAGCACCATTCCCTATGAGATTATGGGGGCCAATTACATTCAAACTATCACAAGCAGGTAAGGAAAGATGCCTGATATCAACCTCTGATCTCAATATGCATACACACACTTAGGCACTCAACCATATACACATGTGCACAAATCTACACTAACAAGTACAAAACACAGAGAGAGAGAGAGAAAGAGAGAGAGAGAGAGAGTAAAAAATAAATAAAACCCACACCCACCCCCCACATTCTGGAAGTTTAGGTGGCCTGCAGAGCAGGACTCACACTGGGAAAACTCTGAAGACTTCTCCAAACATGAGGAGAAGGTCCCTCCCCCATCCTCAATGGTATCCAAGAGAAACTAAGTTGGAAGATTCCAGTCCCCCTCAGTAGCTATGGCACTTGATATAGGCACAGCTGTGAAAGCCTCCCAGGTTGTGACTAAAAGTCTTGCACTCATTACGCCCACATCTTCAGATGAAGTCACCGTGTTCTGTGAACTCCAATCCCTGTTGTGAGCACCGAGGAGGCTACAAGCAGGCTCTCTGCTTACTAACTGATTAGGTCATTGTTCTCGGTTTTATCCATCTAGATATTGTTTGCTTTGTGCAGAATGCAACTGATTTTGTAAATAGGGTTTACTTAAACATAGTTTGACAATAGTGCTCGCCCATGTGGTACTCTCCTTTGTGGTCTAATTATCATACCTTCTATGGTGGTTAATCTTCATTGTCAACTTGATGAAGGTTTAGAATCACTGTAAAAATACAACTCTGGGCGTGTTTACCTAGAAAGATTTACCTAGGCAGAACAGGAGAAAGGGGATTCCCCACTCTGAATGTGAGTTTAAATGAAAGGAAGCCACTGGGTATCTTCATTCATCTCACCACATCCTGACCGTGGATGCAGTGTGACCAGCTCTCTCTCTCTCTCTCTCTCTCTCTCTCTCTCTCTCTCTCTCTCTCTCTCTCTCTCTCTCTCTCTCTCTCTCTCTCTCTCTCTCTCCCTCCCTCCCTCCTTCTTTCCTGACCTTGGATTATAATGTGACCAGCTGTCTCAAGATCCTGTGATCATCGTCTTCCCACCGTGAAGCCAGAATAGACTCATCCCTCATCTGCTTTTTTCTGGGGGTATTTTGGTCCCAGCAACGACAAAAATAATTAATACCTTTTCTGCTTGTGGTATTTGGAAGAGCTAACACCACAGTCATGTCCAGCCAGGGTACCCTAATATGCATCTCACCCTATACTAGCTGCTATAACTGTGCCAGTAAAAAGAAGTTGGCCCCTTTTCCCCATCTGCCAGGATGTGGAAGCCTGCATGAGCTGGATCCAGTCCCAAGAACATGTCAAGAGAAAAGAGGGGCTCAATCATGGTATGGGACTCCCACAAGCTAAATACCTTCCCACCTACCTGCAAGAGTCACCAGTCTGACACCCCTATTCTTTGTATCCCAGCAATGCCTTCTCAGTCCCCTGGGGCTGTCACCCAAAAACAGTCCCTTGATTCACCTTTGTGGACTAATTTACCACAGCCACAGAACCTCTCCTGCATAGCTACTCACAGGTCACCCCAAGACTTGGAGAAGACAAGACCTGATATCAGATGCTCTGAAGTGCCACACCACCTCCCCTTCATCCTTAGAGTCTTCCCAACCTTCCCTTGGGCACCAGGCCCAAAGAAGCATCATTCCCCAAAATGTACACTGGGAATCATGTAGAAGACGCTTCTCATCAAGTGGTTATCCACTTATGCACGGCTGCAGCTGCTGCAAATTTCACCCACATCCTCCTACTTCCTCCAGGCAGTCCTGGCTGTACCACTTCCTGCTTGGGCACCTGTTACCACAGCAAGGCCTCTTCATAGTCTGTCCACTCATGTAGTGAGATATCCACCCCACCTGCACCTGGAGTGCTCACCACCCCCGTTTGGGTGTGGTCACAGGTGTGGACTTGACAGAGAGTAGGTTTAGGTCTGGGGTAGGGACAGGTGGCTCTCTCTTGCTTCCAGTCGGGTCACAGAGAACAGCCTGGGTGGATCCTTGGAAAAGGAACTTGCGGCAGTCACCTGCTTCTTGTGTAAGTGACTTCTCCATGAATAAAATTCACTTAACCTGTACTGAGTCTAGTGAATCTTGATCCTTGCATCCATACACTCACTCCACCCATAGGGGCCCATGTAACACCATATAAACCCATGGAGTTTCTAAATTCATCTCCAAAAGGGTCTCATATAAAGTTCCCCTTGCAACATCATCCTCCTAATACAATGCTGTATTGATTCTTCTAATTCTGACAGCATCAACATCATTGACAGGTTAGGACCTCTGCACCAGCAATTCCTCTGCTTGAAGAACCTTCCTACTGTCACCACATCACAAGGCCTTGGACATCTCAAATATCTTTTCCAGAAGTTATCCAACATCTTGCTCCATGGAATGAGACAGTCCCATCTCTAGTTTATCACAGCCTTTATCATGTTCAGGCATGATATATCTGCTATTTATCACCTGTATGCCCATGGGGCAGGAACTTGGTAGATCATCACATTGTGGGCATTCCAACATATGTGTTCAATAAACAAGCAGATGGCTGACATCTCCCCTTGGGAATCCAAGCAAGGATGATTAGATGTGCTGTTCCCTCTTAGTGTCAGTGACAGTTTCTCTTACTATCTGACTTGTACTGCTAGTGACCTCATTGCCTCCAAAGAGCAGCAGGACCTTAATACAATCTTGCAATGAAGTGGACTCTGTGGTAACCCTTGGCACACACTATGGGGTCAAAGGCTGCCCCTGAGGCCAAGCTCTATGTACCTGGAATATTAAGAATTCCCCTACCCAGGCTGGAGGAATAGCTCAACCGTTAAAGACTAGGCTCACAACCAAAAAAATATAAGAATTCCTCTGCCCTCTAGTAAGCATACATGGCTCTGCTAGAAGGGAGATCTGTAGCTGGGGCAATGTCTTGATGTCTCACCCCAAGGTGTTTTCTGGAAACTACCTCAAGACATTTCAGGTTAATGGGGACTGGCTGGTCACTGCAGCACTCTAGCCCAATGTAAACAACGCTAAGATGCAAGTGACAGGGAGAAGTCAAACCTAGGAATGTATACAGTCTCACAGGACACTCTTGAGGAAAGAGTAAGCTAAGGCTATGCTTAGCTAATGAGCAACAGTTCCATCTTCAAACACCCAGGGTTAACCAGATGTGCTGATGAGCTTCAGAGGCGCAGCTGTCATCAATGTCAAACATAACAATAGTCACCCTCTCTGTGGTGACCCAGACCCCAAGTCCCTCCATCTAGAATCTGGAGGAGCCAGTATCCATTGTAAGGTGTGTAGGGAGGATGGGCAAAGTTGAGCAGGTCGGGCATATATGACTGTCACCTTCATTCCTAACAGTGGGACAGTAGACATTGCAGGACCTCTTGCCCTTCAGACACTCTCATGGCCATCCAGCTGCCTAGTGACGTCTGCAACTCCAGGCGTCTAGTACAGTGATCGACACTTCTGGCAGAAATGTGTTTGAAGTAAACAGGTATGAGAAATCTCATCAGCCCTTATAAGAAATTTAAATTAGATTCAGGAGGAAACAATGATGAGTGTGACCCAAATATGAAGAAAATGAAACCATCTCATCACAACCAGAGATTCTCTTTATTGTTTTAATTACTAACTCATGTTCGTTGTACAAATTCATGGGTTTCACAGTGACATTTCTATACACGCATATATCATGTTTTGGTTGTTCTCAACCACCCTCTAATTTTCATTCCCTCCTTATTGCCCTCCCCAATCCTCTTCCTTAAAAATCCATTTTTTATTTTCCAACCATATATTTCTGCTTGTTTGTTTCTATGTATAACAACAACAAAAGTGTGATTCTTGTCTTTCTGAGTCTGGCTTATTTCACTTATATGCTCTTCCGTTCTGTTTACCCATAAACATGATTCTGCTCTGTTTATAGCTGAATTATAAAGAGAAGCCTTCTCGCCAGCCTGGTTCCAGAGCCGCATCAGTCCCAAATAAACACACAGGAGGCTATATTAATAATGAAGCTGTTGGCCTTGCTTGTTTCTTACTGACTAGCTGTGACTTAAGTATTTATCCCATAATTGTTAATCTAAGTATTTCTCTTACCAAAGAACTTTCCGGGCTTCTTATCCCTATGGCAGTTACATCTTGACTCTCTGTGTTTCTCCTACCCAGAGTCCTCCTCAACTCCTAGTCCCACCTATCTTGCTTCCCTATTGGCCAACAGTGCTGTATTGACATATACACAGGACTTCCCACATCACTGAATAATATTCCATTTTGTATATCATATTTTCTTTCCAGTCCCTCACTGATGGGAGCCAAGTGTGTCTCTTGGTAATAATACTTCAATAAACATGTACTTCCTTCACCTAAATATCTAGGAGTGGAACTGGATTACATAACAAATCTGTTTCCAGTGTTTTGAGAAACTCCACGCTAATTTCCATGGTGACTAAATTGATTACATGCCCATCAACAGTGTGTAAGAGTTGCTTTTTTCCCACTAGCATTTGTTGTTATTTGCTTTCTTGATGGTAGTCATTCTAAATGAAGTAACATAGATTCTTAATGTAATTTTGATTTGCATTCAACTGATGGCTAATGGTGTTGAGTATTTTTCATTTATTAGCCATTTGTACTTTTTTATTAATCTGTGTGTGTGTGTCTGTGTGTGTGTGTGTGTACACATTTGTGCATAAGAGCACAGGTGTGGGAGTCAGAGGATTACCTCAGGGTTATGTCCTTACCTTCCATCTTTTGTGAGACAGTCTGCTTTTTTTCTGCCACATGTGTCAGGCAAATTAGCTCATGAGCTTCTGGTATTAGAGACGCATGAACTACTGCATCTGTTTTATGTAGGTTCTCAGCATTTGAACTCAGGCCCCCTTGTCTGCATACTAAGGGCTTCTTGAGTCATCTCTGAGCCATTTCCAATACCCCATTTATATTTCTTTCTTTGATTGGCTTCTGTTTAGATCATTTGTTGATTAGATTCCTTATTCTTTGTCAACTTCTTGGGTTCTTGGCATATTTGGGATATTAACCCCCTGTCAGATAGCAGAAAAATATTTTCCCCAATATCTAAGATGTTGCATCACTCTGCATTTGCTTCCTTTGATGTTCAGAAACTTAAATCTCATGGAATCCTGTTTGACAATTCTTAAGCTGGAACCCAATAAGTAAACAAAACTTGCCTTGAATTTATAGCAATTCTGCCTCTGCCTTTGGAGCATTGGGATTGCAAGTTTGCACCACCTTGTCACCCAGCACTTTCTTACCAATCTCCACTATCTTATCCAGCAATTTTTATATTTCACCATCTAGTGTATGACTTAGCAATTTGGTTCTAAGTGATCGACCAAACAGAAAGTCAAATATATGCATGCATACACCATGCCTGGAGTACAAAAAGGTCACAGCAGTTTTATCTTTAAGAGCCAAGACTCTGGCATCATCAAAACACCTATCAAGCAGTAATCAATAGTAACCGTGGCTTTCAGAGTGGAGTACTGGTTAGGATGAAAAGCAAGATGCTGCAGGCAAAGCAGCAGCACTAATAAATCTCCCAGTTGTGCAGATGAAAGAGCCAGGTGCAAAGGAATGCAGACACCAGGCAGCAGGCTAATGCAAAGGAATGCAGACACCAGGCCACAGGCTAATGCAAAGGAATGCAGACACCAGGCAGCAGGCTCTACAAGGCATCCGAGAAAAGTAAAGGACAATAGCAAACCGAAGACTGGGATCAGGGACCATAAGCAGTGACAGAGATCACATGACTGGGCATATGTGAAAGCTCAATAGATGATGAGTTGGAAAAGGGAATTGTTTCTATGTAAATTAGGCCTCAACAGAGATAAGTTCTTTAAAGATCAAAATGGTCTGGGCATGGTAACATGCACCTTTACTCTCAGCATTTCAGAGGCAGAGGCAGGCTGATTGCTATGAACTCAAAGCCAGCCTGGTTTACATAGTGATTTCCAGGATAGGCATAGCTACATAAAGAGATCCTGTCTCAAAACAGTGATGATGATGATGATGATGATGATGATGAAGACATAAGTTCAGGGGGTGGGCACTTGACCCAGGATATTATGAGTTGAGTTCAGTCCACCAAACCCATGAACAAAGCTGGGTGTGGTAGCTTGTGTCTATAATTCTAGCAGCTCTACTTCGAGATGGCAGGTGGAGACAGGGAAGACCAGCTAGAAGCTCACAGTCAGCTAATCTGGCATATACTGCACAGTGGCAGGAATGACAGAGACCATGCTTCAACAAGGCAGAAAGCAAGAGTTGGGTCTTGAAATTTGTCCTCTGACCTCTGTCTATGCACCATGGTCTGCACATGCCTGCACTCACACATACACACAGCAAAAGTAATTAATTTGATTGATAGGTTAAATTTTTAAAATTGTTTAATAACATGAAATCAGGCTGGGGAGATGCCTCAGTAGGTAAAGCACTTGCTACCCAAGACTCAGGAACTGAGTTCAAATGCTCACAGCCTATATAAAATTTCCAGGTGTAATGGCAAGTGCTTGGAATCCCAGTGCCTCCATAAGAATAACATTCAAGGTTGGCCTCTGGCCTGCACACGCAGATACATAACATATACATGTACCTATCCACACAGAGCAGGTACCTATAAATAAATACACAAACACACATAAAAATTATGGAAATAAATTATTTTAAAGGTAATTGAAGACCCTGGTGTGTCTTGACTCACATGGCTTAGGTCCATCATATATGTTGGATTATAAGTTAAAGCTAAAACATTTTAGCTATTTATTGGGTACTTATTGATCCATTTAAAATTACAATAATTACAATGTAAAACCCAGTTTAGGGTAACATTTTTACAACAAATAATTTTCCAAGTTAAAAAAATACTATGAGTAACATCTCACTTGCAAATAGACATACACAAGTTTCTTCCATTAGGACTGAAGGCCTGAACCACCATGCCCAGCTTGGCTGGATTCCTTTTATCAACTGATTTCCACCAAGCATATAGGTAAAGTAAGTGTCATTACCCATGTCCCTTTGCCTCCAGCTTCCTCTGAACTTGCAGTCTGATGCAGTAGGGCTTCTCCTGGAACACCCATTGTCCAGCCCCACTTGGATCAGCAGGTTCCTGGTCCAGGATGCTCCTGCACTAGAGATGCATGGCTCTGAGACAGGCTGCCTTTGTGATGCTCTGCATCTGAAACTTGTTGTTGCTTCCCCAGTCTCTGACCTGTCTGTTGCCATGGTTTCAAACACACCCTGTGCTTGAACTTCTTTCTCCCTTTCATGTTTCTTTTCTAACAATGTGAATTGAAAGGCTAGGGGTGTTGTGCTAATGGCTTCATCTGAACTGAGACGTGGACCTCAAGAGATGGTGGACCTCATGGTAGTGTCATTAATGTATTTATGGCTAATCTTTCATGGCATGCTATTCAAGTTGCCTTTAAATTATATCATTATTATTGTTGTTGTTGTTGTTGGTGTGTGTGTGTGTGTGTGTGTGTGTGTGTGTGTGTGTGGTGTGTGGTGTGGTTGAAGGGGGCACATGAAACAACATCAGTTATCTCCTTCCACCTTTTTTGCGGGTTATAGAAGTTGAACTTGCCTAGTGAGGCAAGCACTTTACCCTCTGAGTCATCTCATCCATTCTCTCTATAGGCTACCCCTCTGTCAAATTTTGCCAACTTGACACAGACCTAGACATGTCTAGGAAGAAAGAATCTCGACTGAAGAATTGCCTCCATCAGATTGGCCGATGGGCCTGTCTTTGGAGCATTTTCCTGATTGCTAATTGATGTAGGATGGTCCACCTGGCTATAGACAGAGCCATCCTGGGTAGGTGGGCCTGAGATGTATAAAAAAAAAAGAAGAAGCTCAATACATGCCTAGGAACTAGAACTAGACAGTAAGCAGCATTCCTTGTTCCTGCCTTGAGTTCCTGATGCAGCTCCCCCCATTTTTAAGCACAGAAGCCTCATGCAGACACATGCTTAGGTAAAGAAGGGTGTTACAGAGCCCTCAAACAGCTGTGGGTGTTCACTGATACATGTCATGCCTCCCTACAGGCTAACTTAGTGAAGTTCATTGTAGACTTCAACACAGAACTAATGGACTATTCCTGCCCTGTCTGTCTTGCACTTGTCTTAGTCCCCTTGAGGTGAGGACTGTGATTTTGTGTTACTACACCATATCTGTTTTGAACTTGTTTGGTTTTGCTTAATGTTTGTGAACTCACTACTGATTTGACCAGGAAAGTTACTGAGGACTGAATGGGTTTCACACGTGCTGAGACAAACACCAGTTATTCACTAGTTTAATTTTTGTCTAAAAGTTCAAAATTCATTTTTGCCATTTGGAGAAAACATCTGACCAACAGGAAGCCTGGATTAAGACTTTCTCTGCCAGTCCCTCATTTATACACAAATCATTAAGAAGAAAAACAGGGAACTGGGGAGATGGTTCAGCTGGTGAGAACACAGGTTGCTCTTACAAAGGACTTAGTTTCAATTCCCAGCACCCACATGGCAGCTCACAAACAATTGTAACTCCAGTCCCAGGGGATCCAATTGGTCTCCATTGACACAGGAACAGATATGGTAAACAGACATACACCTAAAATAAATATCAAAAAAGAAGAAAAACAGCATGTCTGCACAGCCCAGCACTGCCCATCCTGCTTAGGGTCAGTGATGGCAGCCATGGCACATGGACAGAAGCTGCTGTATGCTCTTCCTCTTCTGCTGTGGGATCCACCAGCGCTGTGAGCCGTCAGGGTTTAAGATCCTAAGTGCTGCTGGCCTCTGCTGTGCTGTTAACGTGGCTCTGAAGAGGACGACATGGAATTCCACAGCAGATGCCGCTCTGGTCCCACTTGGGCATCTACACTTTCCCATGGTGGTCTTTGCCCCATTGGCCAGCACCAGCAGCAATACTCATGGCAACTGCTATTATTTTCTTAGTGCTATCATGAGCAATGTAATCTCTTTCTCCTTCCTCTCATCTCCCTCCTCCCCAAAGTTCATGAGTAGTGAGGGGTCTCAAGCCTCCCAAGAGCAAGAGACCGGAAAGTCTGTCTATTGCAATGATGCTGCGTAAAGCTACCAGGTTTAAACTACACTACCATACCCAACACAGGAACCCAGAGGCCACAGTCCCAGAAGCAGACTTCTCTGATACAGCATTGGAGGGGAGAGCAGCGTGTCGCCCTTCCCCTCACAGCTGGATGCTTCATGGGCTCTTTCAGTTCCATGCTCTCCCCCATGGTCCCTGGCCCCAGGGTTCTTTGGCACCAATATCATGGTAGGGGCCAGCATGTGTGGACCAGAGAGGGCCTTACTTTTACCCTCATGCAGGAGCAGATGGGAACCTCTGAGTCCAGGGAACTTTGTCCTTCAAAGTTTTATGGGCCACCAACTACAAGAATATTCCTTCCAGCTCCAAAGGTAAACTATTGTTGTTTTGACTGTCAACCTACACAATATTGAGGTACAGGAAGATGAGACATCTTGGCCTCCTGGGCTACTCACATCCTGAGCATCTCTCTGCCGAGGCTGGGCATCTACCATGAAGAAGAAAAAGAAGGCATTCTTGAGGCAGACAGTGTAGGCAGCTAACAATCTAACTAGAATCCAGACTCTGAGATCACTCTGTGCCTGTTACCCCTTCCATAAAAGGGAGATGACAGTAGGACCTTCATCAGAAGGGTATATTTGACAATTTTCCACTATAGCAGGCAGGTTCAATGAATCTCCACATCAGAGGAGCTGTTTCTCCTGGGTAGGGAGAAGCTTGTGGGTTCACTAACCAAAGATGCGTTCTCATTCTGGGACAGCAGCAGCTCCCTAGTCCCAAAGTTTTCTCTTTTCTTCAAACCATGGCAGGAAAATAATGAGAAGCCAGAGAAATAAGAAAGAGAAAAGAAAGCCGGGTGTAGAAAGCCATGTGTGGCTTAATCGCAGAACTCAGGGACAGAGGCAGGTAGTACTCTTTGAGTTTGAGGCCAGCAAGGTCACATAGTCTGTTCCAGGACAGCCAGGCCCACACAAGTGAAGTCCTACATCAAAAAAAAAAAAAATACAGACATCGAAAAGTCTGTAGTGGAGAAGGAAGTGAGCCAGCAGAGATTTGAGATCAGAAGTCAAACCACCAGGCAGTTCCACAGATGCAGCTCAGATCCTGGGTGCCCATCCCCCCCACAGGCCCACACCAAGACAGATAACGTTGTGGGGGTGGCACAGGCCCACACCAAGACAGATAACGTTGTGGGGGTGGGGGGTGGGGACACTGCAGTGAAAACCATGGGCAAGAGAGGTCTACAAGCACAGCAAGCCCTGACTAAAGGAAAATCACCACCCCAACCCCCGTTAAAGCCCAGGCTGAAGGTAATAGACCCTCAACTTGCCCCCTGCTTTGGCAGCCATGACAGGCTGCAGAAAAGACCCAGCAAGAGGTAGGCCTCTGACTCAGCAACCTGTGCTGGGCTTCCAACCTTTCCTAACTTGCCCCAATCACTAGGAAGCCAGATACCCTCGTGTGGCAAGGAACCAATCAGAAGTTAGCTGGTGGGCTCTGGATGTGTTTTGTGTCCACAGTGGAATGCAGAGCATAGCAACTGCTCTGGGAGGACTTCTGAGCATAGCAACCATTCCTGACCAATCAACTCAGGACAGGTCGCCCAAGCCCGGAAGTGCACCGATCCTGACCCCCAGATACTTTCCTTGGTCTACCCCAATAAATTCCCTGTCCCACAGTCCCTCCAGGTCCTTCTTGCTCTACTTGCTGTGTCAAATGGACAGAGGATCCAAGTTAATACAGTTAACTCATTAATTAAAGACTATTTGCTCTTGCCGGGCATTGGTGGCGCACGCCTTTAATCCCAGCACTCGGGAGGCAGAGGCAGGCTGATCACTGTGAGTTCGAGACCAGCCTGGTCTGCCGAGCGAGTTCCAGGACAGCCTCCAAAGCCACAGAGAAACCCTGTCTCGAAAAACCAAAAAAAAAAAAAAAAAAAAAAAAAGACTATTTGCTCTTGCGTCAGATCAGTTCTCTTGGTGATTTGGGGGTTCAAATTTTAGGCACAACACAGGCCCCAAAGTTCCTAGAAGTCGGTTATTTGTAAATTCACAGAGGTTGTGGGAGAAAAAGCACCTGGCCCCAGCCCCAGTCAGCCTGTGGCTCAAAAATACAAACAAAAACAAAGTAGCAACAGACCAACCCCTGGCCCTGATATTCTAAAACCAACCTACCTAGAAAACAGCTTACTCTTCTGCCCCAAACAAAATCTGGTCCTCCTCCTTCCTTAGCTATACCACACACACACACACACACACACACACACACACACACACACACACACACACACTGTATTTTGTACTCTCTCAAATCTTGTTACAAAGTCTGTTCTTGTTGTTGAGGTCAGTCTGAATTTTCATTTCTTATTTCCTCCTACAAACTTAATTCCTTACACCTACAGTCCTGTGACACATCCCTTCAAGACCCAGATTCAAGTTTAGTTCAGCCAATTATTGGGACACAGAGAAAATGTAGAGACTTCTGCCTCATAGAACAGCAAAGGAGACCGTGACTTCAGAAGAGAGCAGAGGTTGGCCTGAATCCTAGCCCTCTTCATTCTGGATTTCACCTGCTGCTTCCCAACCATCACTCTGTCACGACTACCTCGACCAGCAAGGAAGACGCGACTCAGGAATCCTTCTCATCAGTGGTTTATTTAGGAACCTTGAAACAACGTGGAGGCAGCCACAGGAAAAACCCCTCCTGCTCCCTAAATAGCCGAGGCCAGCCAACCCTGAGCAGCCACGTGTGTGCAAGCCATAGGCTCACCAGAATGCATAAGCAATCTGATGATGATGGCGTGACCCCGGCGGGATGGGAGCAGGCCAAATAAGGAGTTGTTTATTACCAAGAGCACTCACCGTCGGGATGGTGGAATGCGGAAGCCGGCGCCATCTTAAGGCGCGGTGTGGCGCAGCTCTCCACATCACTCCTGGGTGACATGCAGACTTTCCCTCTGTACAGAGCCCCATGAGGGGTTCCTCAGTCCACAGTGATGTACAGACCCTCAGCCCCCATGAAGGGACTCCCCAGAAGGAGGCCAGGAAAAGAGACCCCAAAGTCTGCAGAGCATCTGCTAGCAAGCTTGTCCTAGGCACCCAGTGTCACCCTTGGATAGACAGAGGTGGACTATCCTTCTGGGAAGATGGAGAAGGCAAAGGACAAGTGGACAGTAAGGGGAACAGACCCTGGCAGGGTAATGAGGGATGGTGGAGTAGGGGGACAATCTCCTGAAAACCGAGTTATGGTAAGCCCAGCTCACTGTCTATAAACCCTCAACTCAGGGATGGAGATAAGAGAGCATGTACCCATGAACCTGCAGAGTTCAGAAATCCCAAGTCACCAGCAGGGTAAGGAATGGGACCAAAGACACAGATGCTGAATAAAATACACCAGCCCCACTGGGTCATGATTCAATGAAAAGATCGATAAACTATGGATACGTTCTGTGGAGTGAGTGAGTATAACTGTCTATGGCCTTATTTACTGGTATTTTTGTTATGGAGATTAATAGCATTCAGATTCCCTGGGAAGACACTGTCATCTTCAGAAGACACAGACAATGGTTTAACTAGGATGGAATTATACTGTGGGCCACTTTCAAACAACTGGGCAACAAGAAAAGTACATACTCACACAAAGAACCCGAAGATGGCTGTCTTAGTTAGGGTTTCCATTACTATGAAAAAAGCAACTTTTGGGGTGAGGGGTTGAGACAGGGTTTTTCAGTATAGCCTTGGCTGTCCAGGAACTCACTCCGTAGACCAGGCTGGCCTTGAACTCGCAGAGATCCACCTGCCTCTGCCTCCCGAGGGCTGGGATTAGAGCCATGCACCATCACTGTCTGGCCATGGCAACTCTTATAAAGGGAAACATTTAATTGGGGTGGCTTACAGTTTCAGAGGTTCAGTCCATTATAAGCATGGCAGGACACAGTGTCATGCAAGCAGACATGGTGCTGGAGAAGTAACTGGGAGTGCTACATCTTGCAGGCAACAGGAAGTAGTCTGAGACACTGGCAATATCTTGAACATATTTGAGACCTCAAAACCTACCTCCACATTGACACATTTCCTCCATAAAATCATACCTACTCCTACAAAGCCATCTGTCTTTCTAATGCCACTCCTTTTGGGGGCCATTTGCCTTCAAATCATCACAATGCCCTGCTTAACTTGGGTGGGATCTCCAGCCCTGCTTCTGCCTTGCCTGGGAGCCTGGTGTTCCTCCCAGTGAAGGCTAGAGCAAACGCTGGCACTTCTTAAACTCTGATTCTCCTCCTGAATGCACAGACCATGCTAAAGTCAGCGCCAGTCCCACCAGAGTGAAGAGTGGGGTATGAACTGCACCACCAATTACAGGGACGGCTTCCGGAACATCTCTACCATAGCCAGAGACTTCTGAGAAATCTCCACTCTGGGCAGCGCTTGCTGACCAGCCTCTCTCTATCTGGCAGTGAAGCACAGCAGGGTCCGCATCCCCCAGAACAGCTCAGGACAGCCTGAGTACTTACCAAAGGCAGGAAGCTAAAGCACTTGATAGCTCAGGCCAGGGCTAGGGAGCAAACTCCTTCCCTCCGATACTATGCAGCACATGAGCTGCAGACCATGGACAAAGAAAGGAGGTCAGAGGTCAGAGAAACCCCTCTTAATGGCAACAGGACAGGAGAGCCAAGACTGGAGTGGACCATCCAGGGCAGGGTGTCAGAGCGCTGGCCTCATTCGAGCTATGTTGGGATAAGGAGAGAGTCTGTATGCTAGTGCTCGCCACATCTTAGTCACTGTTCTATTACTGTGGAAAGACACCATAACCAAAGCAATTCCTAAAAGAAAGCACTTAATTGGAGGCTTGCTTGCAGTTTCAGAGAGTTAGTTATTATCATCACGATGGGGGCATGGCAGGAACATGGTGGCATTCATGGCACTAGTTAAGAGTTACATCCTGATCTGCAGGCAGAGAGAGAGAGAGACAGAAAGACAGAGACAGACAGACAGACATAGACAGTCAGAGAGAGACAGAGAGACAGAGAGAGAGAGAGAGAGAGAGAGAGAGAGAGAGAGAGAGAGAGAGAGAGAGAGAGAGAGAGAGAGAGAGAGAGAGAGACTGGGTCAAGTGTGGGCTTTTGAAACTTCCAAGCCCACCCCCAGTGACATACTTCCTCTAATAAGGTCAGTCACACCTAGTCCAGCAAGGCCACACCTCCTAAATCCTTCTCAAATAGTGTCACTCCCTGATGACTAAGCATTCAAATGTATAAGCCTATGGAGGCCATTCTTATACAAACTACCATACCAGGGATGATTCTGATACAGCCTTTAGAATAGGGACCAAATGCCTAGAATGTCTATGACAGCCTCTCAGAAGAATGAACCATTCCCTGGATCAAAGGTGAGTCTTCAATGTCTTAGCACCTACCTAGTCCTCAGCAGGTGATCAGAAATTACTCAATTGCCAAGGATGAACTTCAGATGATTGGGGTGGAGGTACCTGATAAATATTCCCTGCACTGTGGGGGGTTGACTGATGGTTCCAGAGCTTCCCAGTTCAGATCACAGATGTACAGTTGGCTTATGTAATATGGAGCCCCCAAGGAGCCTCACCGGACCCTGCTTCTGGTCCCAAGCCACAACCTCCAAGACTGAGAGAGAGGAAAAGGAGAACATCGGCCTAGGACTAGAGGACACAGAGATGTCCCTCTTTAGCTACTACATGAGGTCCACAAGACTTAGAAACTGGGCAGCATCAGCTGGACCAGCATGTGGGCCCTGCTCCATCAGTGAGTCTCTTGGGAGCCCCTTTATCAGCCCTTCCCACCATTCTGCGTACTCCTAAGGCAGCCCACCCAGTGTTCAGATTTCCCTAATGAGAGCTGTTGGTTCTGGCATTGACAATGCTGCTGAGAGAGAATAGGAAATGGCACTTGGTAATTGAGTCTCTTGGGGCCTTGGTTCTGAATTCTTTTCTTCATAAGCTGATTCTGCCCCTGTTGGAAGTGAAGGAAACCTCCTCTGCCATTCACAAGGCCAACACCCACATCTCTTGAGGTCCACACATCAGTTCAGATGAAGCCATTAGCACAACACCCCTAGCCTTTCAATTCACATTGTTAGAAAAGAAACATGAAAGGGAGAAAGAAGTTCAAGCACAGGGTGTGTTTGAAACCATGGCAACAGACAGGTCAGAGACTGGGAAAGCAACAACAAGCTTCAGATGCAGAGCATCACAAAGGCAGCCTGTCTCAGAGCCATGCATCTCTAGTGCAGGAGCATCCTGGACCAGGAACCTGCTGATCCAAGTGGGGCTGGGCAATGGATGTTCCAGGAGAAGCCCTACTGCATCAGACTGTAAGTTCAGAGTAAGCTAGAGGCAAAGGGACACGGGTAATGACACTCAGCAAGGGCACATGTACTTTGCCTATAATGGTTGGTGGAAATCAGTTTACCAAAGGGAATTCAGTCAAGCTGGGTGTGGTAGTTTAGGTTTTTAGTTCCTGGGAGACAGAGGTCAGAGGGTCATGTGTTTGAGGCTATCCTGGGCTACATAACAAGATCCTGACTCAAAAATGTACAAAGAAAGGGTGAAAGTCAGCATCCAAGTCAATGGTAAATGTGACAGTTCTTTATAGTGATGCACAAGAAGCTTCCCCTTCCTGTCAGACAGGAGCCAACGACACTATTTGTCCCACTGACTACATCTAAATCCTCAGCACACCTGACAGAGCAGCAGCCCAAAGCCTGGTAAACTACGGAACTGATGGCAGAATTGAAACACGAAGCAGGCCACACAGCAACGAGTGCCCTGCCTTACTTCCTCCTATCTCCTCAGTTATCCTCAGGGTGGCCCAAAGTCCCAGGCTACACCGCAAGTTCAGCCAATAGATGGCCAGGAGTGCCATCCCTCTGTCTTTGGAAATGCCAATCCTACGAGGTTCCCACACTGTTTGAGGCACACATACCCAACTGAGAGCATATTCAATATCACAAGGAAGAGAAACGCTGGCTTTCTGGCCAGAGACCAGGTGGGGAGCCTGAGAGAAAGTGCTATATCAAGAAAATGAAATAGGTCAGCATAAATCTAGCAAAATAAATAAAAGATCTATACGCCAAGAACTATAAAATTCTTGTGAAAGAAATCAAAGAAGACCTAAATAAATGGAAAAGTACACCACAGTCATGGCTTGGAACACCAAATTTAGTTAAGATGCCAACTTTTCCTGAAGTGACCTGTAAATTTAACCCAACTCCAAATAAATTCCCAGCACTGCTTCCTGTAGACGGACAGATCTTGCAGGCGTGCTGATACCATACTAAAATATGTATTGTGGTAAGGCAAAATATTTTTAAAAAAGAAAACAAAAGTTGGCAGACATATGTTGCCAGATTCTGATTTACCACAAAGCCATAATGATTAAGATGACATCACGTTTCAAAAGACGCAGATCAATTCAGAAACAGGCCAGCACAGATACGGTCAATTAATCTATGACTAAAGCCCAAAGCTGATACAGTGGGAAATGACAGTCTTTTCAGCAGATGTTTCTGAAACAATTAGACCATCCACACATACTAAAAAAATATGGGAGCCAGCCTACTTTTCACTTTATACAAAACCAAGGGCAAGAAAGATGGCTCAGCAGGTAAAGGTTCCTATTGCCAAGACTGAGGACCTGAGCCCCCCCCCCCAATACGTGCTCACACATGTGTACATACACTCACATACACACTAAGTTAAATGTAGAAATAAATAAATAAACCAACTAATTAGGCTATAGGCTTAAATTAGAAACTATAAAACTTTCAAAACAACACAGGAGAAAAATATAATCTTTATATTAGCAAACAGTTCTTGAATGAGACCCCAAATTCCTAATCCCTACAAAGTTGATGGACAGTTCAACATAAAATTAGGAATATCTAACTTTTAAAAGGCACATAAGAGAGGCTGGAGAGATGCTCACTGGGTAACAGCACTGGCTGCTCTTCCAGAGGACCCAGGTTAAATTCCCTGCACCCACATGGCAGCTCACAACCATCTGTAACTCCAGGTCCAGATGCCTTCTTCTGGCCTTTGTGGGCATTAGGTACACATGTGGTACATATGCTTGTAGCCAGGCAAAACACTCATACACTTAAAATTACAAAACAATAGCCAGGCGGCGGTGGCCCACACCTTTAATCCCAGCACTCAGGAGGCAGAGGCAGGCAGATCTCTGTGAATTCAAGACAAGCCTGGTCTACAGAGCGAGTTCCAGGACAGCCTCCAAAAACAATACAGAGAAACCCTGTCTCTAAAAACCAAAATAATAATAATAATAATAATAATAATAATAATAATAATATAGTGTCTGAGTGTTTATTTGGGGCAGAGAAGGGCAGCGGGACCAGCCAGGCCAAGAAAACTCATGTAACAAAATGGCACCCTAAATGCATGGCACGAATTTCCACTTAAAATATGATAAAAGCTAAAAGGGGAATTTAGAAACAAAAGAACAGAGACAAGCACAGCTTCTTCGTAGCAGTATTTTCTCAGGTGGGCTCTGTTTTGCTAGAGACAAGCAGAAACTCGTGTGGCTCCTTTAAGAGAGGTTTCCTGATTCAGCATAAATGGAAAAACCCATGGTGCTTTTAAGAGGCCCTGCTAACAATTGCATGACATGTATGAGCAGCTGACAGTGGCAGTGATCACATCTCCAAGCCGGCAGGCAGCATGCTGCTTGCTGGCAGCATAGACCAAGGTGGTAAACACAGCTCTCGGTGCTGGTGGAGAAAAAAAAAAAAGGAAAGCAAAAGAAGAAAGAAATCTAGCCATCTAGCCACCCAGTTTCTTTTATTCTGTGGTGTGTGTGTGTGTGTGTGTGTGTGTGTGTGTGTGTGTGTGTGTGTGAAGTATTTGCTAGTATAGGTGTGTTCACATACAGATGTGTGTAGAGGTCTGAAGTAGATGTTGTGTGTCTTTTCTCGATAATTCTCCACCTTTATGTTTTGAGGCAGGGTCTTTCACTGAGCCTGAGGCTCATCAACTTGGTTACGCTGTCTGCCCAAAGAGTTTCAGGGAGTCTGCTTGTCTTCCCACCTCTCAAGTGTTGCAGACTGGGTAACACACCACCATGACTGATCTTTTACATAGATTCTGGGGATCCAAACTCAGGCCCCCATGCTTTTCAGAAGGCACTTTTACCAGCTGAGCCATCTCCCCAGACCACCACCTACCTTTTCTTTAATGACAAAAGAACCCCATGGGCACTTTCCCAGAGAAGATGCACAGATGGCCCCACAAATGCAGACTGGAAGAGGCTATATCTGAGAAGCTCACCCTCCCCAAACTGTTTCTGTTTTCATTCCAGGAAACTGGATTCTAGCCCCAGTTACCATTATCACTGGGACATTCTGGAGGCTCTCTCTCTCTCTCTCTCTCTCTCTCTCTCTCTCTCTCTCTCTCTCTCTCTCTCTCTCTCTCTTCTCACCCCATGTGTCATCTACCAGCAAAGGCACAGGGGCCCTTAGATCACGCTGCTAGAGGACGGGGCTCAGCCATAGGTTCAACATGGGCTAAACACTGTGGCCGACCAGAACTGACACCATATCAAGCTGTGGGCTAGCACAACCTCCTCTTCATGACATTTCTCAGCCTCACAACTTCCCCTGCCTCCTCTCAAGGCTAGAACATCATGGGCTTGGGCCATCCCTTGGCACTGTGTAACACAAGGTCATAGCCAGCCATGGCTACTCGCAAGCAGACAAAATGTGACTGGCTGCCCACAGGGCAAAGTGGTATCTGAACACATTTTATCACAGGCACTCTATTCCTACCCGTGTGGTATCCTGAAGCTCACTCAGCTATTTGCAAAGTTGGTATTGACTGGGACACACCATGCCCTATCTGTTTTGACTGTCAGGCAGTCCCCTGCGAGATCAAAGCCCACTAACTTTGCCTATGACCTCTGCTATGAGTATGCATATTCTCTCAGCCATGTGGGGCGATCTTAGCTGGGAGAACTCATCAGCCAGCAGCAGGGACAGCTTGTGTGATTTGTCGTGTCCAGATTTCCATGCTGTGTTCTGATACTTCTCCAATATCAGTCTCACTGGCATAGTCATTCCCTTCCTGGAGTCCCCTTGAGATACACAAAGACATTAAGTTCAAGGCTCTGTGGTGTGAGCTGATCTCCCTTTACAAAGCCATTAATGAGAAGAGGCCAGCAAAGGTTCCCCATACTATCTCACTTAACCCTCCAAAAGGTTATTCTCCCCTATTCCACCAGTGCTCTGCTGAAGCCCCCAGATTCAATAAGGTTCCTGTCAGGAGTGATCCCAGGATCCCTTAACACTACCTCCCACCTCAGAGAAGAGAGTACCCGCAACAAGAGAGACCCTGAGAACTGGCCTCTGGGTCACTGGTGCTGTCTGTGAAAACTACAGCTGTGTTTCCTGAAACCCATTTCAGCTTAGAACAGGCTGGTGTAGTCCATTACAGAAGGCTGAGGTGACGCAGGGTGACTTCTGACACCAGGTCTCATGAGATGATATTGCTGCCATCTTGTTCACTTGAGTCACTAAGAAAGAGTGTCTGTCCTATGACAGAACCACAGGGGGCCCTTTATCAGGCTTCAAGGCTTCCCAGCACAGGCACCAAACATTGTGCAGCAGAGGCTTCCCAACCCCACACCTTGTATGGGGAGGCATCATAAAGTAATGGTTACAGGCATGGCTAATTTGTTACACAGCAGCTGCTACTGCACCACAGCTTGCAACAGCAACTGTTCTCTCTTGCCTTCGTGCCTGAGATGCAGTGCTTTGGATTAGAGACTGGAGAAGTCATCTTAACAAGTGTGCCGAAGTGACTGGGTTTTCCCAATATATGCCAGCTGCTGCACAACTCCCTTCCTCCCTATAGCAAAAGGGGAGAGGCCAGCAGAGACCATCAGGAGGAGCCACCCGACCTCGCAGCCTGGCTAGGACAGGCAGGGGAGTGGTCCCGTTCCACTGTGGCCACTGAAGGCTGTTCTGAGTTTGAGTCAATTCTCAGGCTGCTAGGTTACAACACAGCATCCTTAGTCGTTTTCCTGGGAGTCTCACACCTCTTTTCCCTCCAGCCCTGTGGCAGCCTTGGGCAGTTTCATATTGACAAGCTAAGTCTGTTTCTGAAAGGTAGGCCTTAACTCAGCATGGGGAAGGGGGCGCATTTAACCCAGCAGCTTCAGCTGGCGCTCCATTTAGAGGCTGCTTATTGTAATAACATGGAGATGTTTCTTCAAGGCTGTTTGACAGGCAATCTCTAGAGGCCATATTCCTACATCTGATTTTTTTTTTCCCTAGGAAAAAAAAAAGATACATGTTAGTTATGTCTTTACTGTAGCAGAAGAAGATTTACTTTCTTAATAATGGAGACCCTGATGCAGCTAGGCCTTGCAGCATGCTGCAGTTAATGTTTGCATTTGTAGTGCTGTTCCATCGTGAGTGCTTAATTGACAACTTGAGATTTGCCATTGCACAGCCATGAAACATCTGGGAAGCTTGAGAGACACGTGTTTTTACAGCCTTAAGGCTACTCACAACTTGATAAGCATAATAAGATATGGATGATCTAAATGCTTAAGCATTTAATTACTAGGAAATGGAAGATGTTTTGTTTTGTGTTGTGTAGCTTATCCTTTCATAAGTTTTCGTTTAAGCATCTGAGAACAGAAGCCAACTTTCTGTCTTTGCCTGGTTCCATCGTCACCCTCTCCTTAAAAAGCAGCGTATGGCACAGTCCAGGACAAACAGAATGCTGTCGCATGCTTCCAAAGCCTTGAACAAAAACTCCTGAGGCCTGGGGCAGCCTCCATTCTCACCATGGCCCCTGAGAGCATTCATGTCAGTAGCATGTTTACTCTCCCTCTGGTTCTCCTCGGGTCCCCACTCTTCTCTAGTGCCTCTCAAGCGGGTAGCGCCTCCTACTCCTTAAACCCCAGAGCAGCTATGATGTATCATGGCCAGTCAAAGGCCTCTACATGATGGAAACAAGGCTGCAACCACAACCAAGAGATACCCGATGTGGGGAAGCCAAGCATTCCCTGATCCAGAGAGTAATAGTCAACCTTCTCCCCACCAAGCACAAGCCTTGGCTTTACCCTTGATAATCAGGATATAAAATCTAATGGCAATGTAAGTTTTTAAATGTCTTTATATTTACATCCATAAATGTATCATTTGGCAAAAGTTCACCTATGTGTTTACAACACAAAACAGACATTAAGCCTGTCTTTCCCTTCCCTGATGTCTTACACACCAACTTCTCCTTCCTATTACTTCTCCCTTCATTCCTCATTGGCCTCTCACCACCCCCAGGAAGCCCTTGGAAGAAGTGGCACATAAATTTGTCACAGTCCTTCAACATGAGTGTGCGATTATTCCGGCAAACGCACATTTAGAGGGCCATCTTCCTTGTTGATTCTAGGAAAAGAGCCTGGCCAGTACATTTTTCTGGGACTTACTTTTCTCCCCTAAAAGTCCATTTGGCATTCCATTCTTGGTGTAAGGGGATTTCTGTGCCAGTCTCTGCCCAGGACCCTAGGACAGACACCTGCTGCAAGCACAGGTTTTCATTCTATAATGCAGATTCCCAGAAGAGTTACTTACATCAGAGTGTGTGTGTTACTAATATTGACAGTTATTATACACTGAAGCAATAATACAAAGTGACTCTGACCAGTCAGGCCAACACATGAACCCGGTCACTGTCAGAGATGGTAACAGCTGCCCCAGCCACCTCCAGCACTATCCTCAGCTCTTGGCAGGGCTGGGATGAACTCTGGCCCAAATGTCTAAGTGCCAGATTCCCCCTTTATCTCAGAGTCTGAGACTTGTGAGCCTCACTAAACCTCCAGGAAGCTTCCAACTCTGACCACCGTAGTCTGCTGATGGTTCAATAGATCTCCACTGTCCACTTGGAGCCGATGCCTCTGGATGTCCCCTGTGGCTGCCACACTGGGCCTCACTCCCAGACAAGTCTGTTCTGGCCCTGCATACACGATGCTTGCTATCTGATGTTTTCCCAGGTAGAAGGAAAAGGATGGTTCCAGAACCTCACTAGCTGTCAGTCACAGGGACGCCCACTCCACTACCTGCTTGTCAGGTGACACTCTGGGCCAGCACTGGGCAGTGAGAGCCACTGAGTGAGCAATCCAGAGAGGTTTGCCAGGTACTAGGAACCAGGAAGGTGAAGACCCAGGAACTGTGATGGCCCATGAAGGAGGCAAGGGCTGTGAGTCAGAGCAAGATGAAGAGAGGAAGAAAGAAGGGATGAGGCCCAGCTGTGACGTTCTGACCTCCAGGCACACCTGCCCTGGCTCAAAGGGACATCAAACAATGGCTGCTCTGCTACTGCCCACCCCTGAAAAGACAGCCATGAGTCCTCTTGACACAACCAGGACTTTGGACCTGTGACCCCAACACTACCCCATATCCTGACCCATTCCAGGGAAGGTTTATATGCATAACTGTAGGAGGAAGCCGTGTGCCGCCATTAGCCATGTGACTTACTAGAGGCACATACAGATGAGATAATAAAAGAGCGGTTTACCACACCACTAACCACACCCACTTTAGGCATGATTAAAGACGTATACGGATGGACCTAAAGACGTATATGGACGTAGGCAGTGAACTACGTCACTAGCCAGGCCCACTAGGGGCGTTACGGGGAAGGTATAAAAGACTGAACAACGGAAGTCTTGGTCTCTTTTTCCGGCTTTCAGCTTCCAGTTCGGCGGCAGAAAACTACTCGGCTCATCTGGGTTACTTGTTTGGTATCTTGCGAGTAATTTCTACAATAAATACTTAGTTTTACTTTCAGTAAGTGTGCCGTTTATCGTTATAGCATCACATAACCCTGAACCCTAAACTTAAATTTAAATGTGGTTATTTTCTCCCCCAGTGAAGTCAATGGGAGCAAGCATGGACTGGTGGGGGAAAAATCTCCATAGAGCCCAATATGGGGAGCAGGTAACAAACCACCCCAGACACTGGTGTGGCTTCTGATGACTCACAGCAATGCTGAATCACAAACACGAACCTTGGGAAGACACTCAGCAACATGGAGTCACCAGAGCTCATAATTCAGGCTGCCAGAGGAGAACTTGGGCCTCATGTAGACCCTAGGTACCCGGCACTGAATACGCATTCAACATCAATTCAGAGATGACACCCAGGGAACTCTCAGTACACATGGATGCATCCAAGCCACAGACAGGCCAAATGAAGTGTGTAGCCTGTACCCCAACATAGCAAGAGGCCCTGAGGCTTCTTCTTCTGTACCCTAAATACATAGCCCAGAACAGGCAGGAAGAGAAGGCTGTCACCAAAACCTCTGGATTTTATGATAGGTGAGGTAATTCACCCCACACTCGGAACACCACAGCGCTCCTGGCAGGACTTGGAAGGGCATCACATCTGCAGGGCCTCCTGCCACTGTCCAGCCCCATGTGGCTCTCTGAACAACCCCACCATCATCTTATCATCAAAGTGAGCTGTGTTGACTCCTCCTCTTGGGTTAAAAACAATGCTGTCTGGATTTAAAAATATTTGGCATTGGAAGATGTAAAACAGCACCAACCCTCATCAGAAGCCATGTTCTCCTTGTAACTCAAGAAAATAGGACAAGGGGCTTGAGAGATGGCTTAGCAGTTTAGAACGTTCGTTCCTCTTGTAGAGGATCCACACTCAAATTTCCAGCTCACACACGGTAGCTCACAACCATCAGAGACAACAGCAGCCCCTTCACCCCACACTCCCACCCACCTTCTGGTCAGTGAGAGAGAGACCAAAGGACAGCACATAGAACTTCCACAGAGTCAACACCCGGGACAGAAAGTGACCCCGAGCACAGTCAACTGCATTAGCCGCTCTCTCTTCCTGCTGACCAGTCCTGTGCTGGCCAGAGACATCAGGCATTCCTTGACACTTCCTAGGAACTAGTGCTGAGGGCATAGCCTCAAGAGGTCAGTGCCTCTCTTGGGAAGCAGGGCTGTAAGTCAAGGGCTTCCAAACTGTATATACTAAAGGACTCAAGGATCAGGCACGGAGGAACAGGCCTGTATTTCCGGCGCTAGAGAGGCCGAGGCAGCAATATCTTGAGTTTGTGATCAGCCTGAGTTACATAGCAAAACCATCTCTAAAATACATTTTAAAAATAATAACAAATAAAACAAAATGTAAATAGTATAGGGATTTGGGCAGCTCTGTTGCCCTTTCGCCTTTCTTCAGAAGTAGGGCATGCTCCCGAAACCTGGATGCCACACTGACTTCCAGCATGAGACAGCCAAGTGAAAAGCCATAGGCAGAGGGAGTTTGTCTCGTTGGGCCCTGAGTTGGGGTGAGCTGAAGTAACTAGGCTACTTCTCCTCAGGCTCTAAGGGTACCAGAGGATGTCACAGCCAGCTTCTTCCAGCACAGCCTGTCCTCAGCAGGTATAATACCTCTTGAAGCTAGGTGCTTCAGTTCTCTCTGCATCCGGGTGCAGCAGGCTTCCCCATCTGGCACCTGGAGGTGTGGCAGGCCCAGGGGATGTTTTGGAAGACAAGCCTGTTTACCACAGAAAGCACAGCCGGGCTTTCAGACATGCACGCTGCACACAAATGCTCAAACCACAGGGGAGGATCAATTAGGAACGTGTCTTGTACCTGAGAAAATGAGGGGGTGGAGGTAGCTGTCACTCTTGTAGAACAAAAGATGCCTAGAACAGAATTATGGCGAATGCCACCCCGGAGCAGGACAGGAAGGGGAGAGGGTGAAGTTTGGTGGTCACTCTCCTCCATACTGTGAGTCAGGTTGCTCTAAGTACACCCCAAGAGTTATGCTGTGGCAAACACAGGGATCTTCTGGCCACACTCAGGATGTCAGTGTCTTCATAGATTGCTTATGTAGATGCAGGGGTCTCAAAACACAAACCACTTGGTCTGGAGAGACAGCTCAATCAGTAAAGTGCTTACCACACAAGTGTGAGATCTGAGTTCAATACCCGGAACCCACATAAAAAAAGCCACATGCTACTGCATGCCTGTAATTCCTGCACTGGAAAGGCAGAGGCAGGAGGAGTCCCGGGGCCTTCTGACAGCCAATTTGGCCAATCTGGTGAGCTGCAGGTCCAGAGAGAGAGAGAGAGAGAGAGAGAGAGAGAGAGAGAGAGAGAGAGAGAGAGAGAGAGAGAGAGAGAGAGAGAGACCCTGTCTCAAATAACAAAGTAGAGAACAATTGAAGAAGATACCTACTGTCAAGCTCTGGCCTCCACATGCTGGCATGCATGCACACACACTCACACGTGCACATACACACACACCCCACATATCACATACCATGCACACACATGCACACATACACACACTAGCTCTCGACATTCTGAGGTGGCCCCAGGATTTAGACTGTTTTGTAAGGGTGCCTGGAGAAGCAGCTCCTCCTGTCCCTGTTCTGCCCATCTTGGTGAGTCACAGGAAGGACAGCCACCTTAGCCAGGCCCAGTGGAGAACCAAGAGCACACCTTGCTGGGAAGGATGCCCAGGTTCTGGGAATCTTTGGCCACAGATAGCTTCAACACCGTCATTTCAGGGCCAGGCTACCCCAGTCTCCCTCTTCTCAAGTTACCCTTTCTCTCATATGGGCTCCAGTTCTAGGGCTTTCCCTGTGAGCTTCACCCTAGCTCTGGCCAGGGCTCCTCACACCAGCAATTTGGGCTAGCACGCAGGGCTTTTGTTTTCATTAATTTTCTATTGTGTGACCAAACACAACATGTATAGATGAACTTCCTTTTCTATCACCAGCCCCAAATAATGACATGTAGACTTAACCCATTTCTATTAGTCTACATCCTGTCATGTGGCTTGCAACTTGTCCTGCATGTTCTGCTTCCTCTCCATCTCCTCTGGTGTTTCCCCACCCCCCAAATAGATTCATCTCCTCTTATTTTCTCTCTGCACAGAAGTCCTGCCTAACCTCTTCTTGCCTAGCTATTGACCATTCAGCTCTTTATAAAACCAATCAGAGGTTCCTTGGCAAAGACACATCTTCACAGTATACAAAAAGATCATTCTACAACAAACATGGGGAAGAAAGAGTTTATTTCATTATTGCTTACGGTTCATCATGAAGGGAAGTCAGGAAAGAAACTCAAGGCAGGAAGCTGCAGTCAAATGCTCTACCTTGAGCTATACGGCCAAGGCAGGAAGCTGAAGCCGAGGCCATGGAGGAATGCTGCTTCCTGACCTGCTGTCCATGGTTTCTTTGACTTGGTTTTTAATGTGACTCAGGACCACCCCCCAAGGGCTATCACTTCCCACAGTGGGATTGGCCCTCCCACATCAAACATCAACCAAGAAAATGGTCCGTAGACTTACCTAAAGGCCAGTCTGATGGATACACATCCTCCTTTAAGGCTCCCTCTTCCCAGATAACACTAGCTTGTATCAAGTTGACAAAAACCTAACCAACACAACTTTCCATCTCTCTTACATAAGACAACTTCCCAGAGTGGAAACCACAGATGACTGGCTGGCCCGGAACCAGCCACCTTCTACCATATACCCCGACTGTGTCTGTGACCAAGAGGGCCCTGGCATGGCTGCTGCCCCCAGCAGAAGTATGAAAGGATTTTCCTGGGAAGAAGTGGGGCTTGCCACCTCCACATGTAAGTCAGTCACTGAAATAAAAGGAAACAGTTCTACTCCCCAACCTCGGATTACTATCCACCTGCAGTGTTTGGTCTAACCTGACCACATGTGCCTCCCTAAAACACACTCCTGAGAAGCAGCAGGTGCCAAGACAAGCTGGAAGGACCACCAGGTACCTGAGGACCATGAAGGCATCTGCCACTCATCCATTGTTCCTCATGACCCCTTGTCTGAAGGAGTGCCCACCGATGCACCCCCAAAAGCCGGGCAACGGAAAATGAAAATAAGCGCAAGCACAGGCCCCGTGTGCTCACTCATGCCACGGTAGAGCAACTGCCTCCCTTTAAAGCAGCAGAGCAGAGACGGCAAGAAGCCTAGAGCAAGCTGGGGGGGGCGTGCTTTTTCTCAGTAAGCATCCACTCCCACAGCCCTTACCAATGGGTGATTCTGGTCTAGCATTCCATACCCGGACAAACTCCAGTTGTGAGGGCTGAAAAATGAAAAAGCTGCACATAGAAGGACCCACCAGCTTATCTACTGTAGACATTTACTCGGAAAGTTCTAGAAGACAAGCTCCATCAACATGAGGAATGAAGTCAGAGTGAGAGACGGGGTGGGGAGAGGGGGGTCCAGAAAATAAGGTGTCACACCTGGGAAAGAAGCAAAACATTTTCAGAAAGGTAGGGGTGGGAAACATCCTCAACCAAGAGTGGGTTGGAGCAGGAGGCTGGAGAACTCAGGAAGGCCTCAAGCAGATAAGACACAGGTAGGCCTCACAGGCACTCCAGGGAGGCTCCAAAGAGCGTGGCTCCCCTGGAAGGCCACTGGCTGGGTAAGGATCTGGGACACTGTCTGTTGCCTTAGAATGTGGTGCAATTTTTCTAAATGTGCTTTGGTTAAAATTAAGGTTAAATTTACATAGAATGAACCCAGGTCAAAACAGCAGGCAGGCTTGCTGTTGTAACAATCAAGCCAGTGCCTGGATGGAATTTGAAAATGCTATTACAGGGCCGCTCAACTCAACAAACTGGGCTTCATGCAAGGCAGTACAATATATGAGGATAAAGATGGAAAAGAGGCCATAAGAATCTTTCTGAGAGCTTTATAATTGCAGAATATTCTGCATTAAAGGAGCCCTGGACTTGACTACAAGGCATCATCAGATCGTGTCTAAAGAACAGGGGACAAAATCCGAGGAGGATAAATTCTACCTTGAGCCATATCTGAATGACATTATTCAGGAAAGAAAGGGGAAGAATGGGCTAAGGAATCTTGTAGTTGAGTTCTGTGGCTGTGCCTGGTCTCAGGTTATTCTTGTGCACTTGGTTCAACCTGACCCCCAGCTTAAGAATTATTTGTTCTGCAAATGTATTGAATATATATATATATGTGTGTGTGTGTGTGTGTGTGTGTGTGTGTGTGTGTGTGTATAAAGGAAGCCTAAATATCCAATCACAGGTATAACCCTGTGCATTTTACAATATCCCGGGGCACAGAAGGGATCTGTTCCAGGAGCCACTGTAACTTAAATATGCTTGTTACTGTATAGAATTTTAGAATTCCTTAAACAGAATTCATGGAAATCCTCTGGGTAGGGCTTCCCTATCCCTGCCCCCTGCCTCATGACACTTGTTGTCTTCTCAGGGACAATTCTCAGAGCTGAGATACTGATCATTCCTCCCAGTCCCAACCACATGGTCATTGAGACAGGTTGACTGTGGGACTTTGAACACCACACGGGGTCAGGACCCAACTTGTAACTCACAGATCAGGGATGTCTAGCCCCACTGAACACATGGAATATCGCAGCTGGTGACCAAACCTTGCTTTACACTGAGCTGGTGAGATTGTCCCAAGTGCTGATCTCCCCAGACAGAATCTGCTCTTGGCCCACAGCACCACTCTGGAAACCGATTCCTAGATGGCAGCCCACACGTGCAATGAGACGACCACAATCTTCTTCCTGGATGCTGAGGATGACTTAAATCTCCATTTGACAGAATAGCAGCTGTCTCTGGGGAACTAGAGGCAACTTTCACCAGTATCTTGGTATTTTCCTGAGTATTTCCGTATTTTCCTCTTGGTCTCCATTTTTTTGTAATATGATACACGACTTCTGAAACTTAAAGCTATTTCCAAGGATATGTTCAATTTATATGCCTGAGGAACTGTTCCACAGTAGGAACCACCACCCCTGGGAACCCTGCCACAGGGTCCAGCCTATTTCAGGGGAACTCTGGAGAAGGTGAGGTGTTGGGAGCTGGGCCTGGTCTTGAGCAAGCGGAGAAAATGATCAGAAACCACACCCGGGACTGTGGATGCAGCTCTTTGGTAGCCGCCCACCTAGCATGCACAAGGACCTGGACTGCCAACTCAATGGACTTTAAACCAGGTGTGCTAATGCATGCCCGTAAGCACAGCACTCAGAAGGAGCAGGCAGGAGGATCAGAAGTTCAGCGTCATCCTGGGCTACAAAAGAGCTATCTCAAAAACTTAAAATTCACAAAAACATCACTGTCCCTCTCCACTGAGGGCAGAAAGCACTGGTCTTTACCAGCATTGAGAATGTCCTGAAACAGTCCTGAAATTCACTGTCCCTGACTCCCCAGGACCCCCTCCCTGGTCCTGTCCCCACCTCAAGCTTTCACAGACACCAGGAGAGCCAGAGGACCCTTCTCAGGCAACACAGGGACAACCATCTTTGATGTTGAGCAGATAGCAACCAAATTGAAACTGCTTTTCTCCTCCTGGCCTAGCTCCTCTGGATTGTCTCAGAGCAGCCTGCGATCTGCATTGGGACACCGCCCCCTGTTGTCATTAGAGCAAACAGCACAGCTCCTCCCACCTCCCTCAGTGGAGCTGGCCAGCCCCTGGGGAACCCTTCCTCAGAGATCCCACAGGGCTCAGGACAGGTCAGACCCCTTGCCCATGCAGGACCCTTGCAAAGCCCCAGGAGCTTGAGTATCAAGCACCATGCACCATGCCTTCCACCAGGACTGAGACAAACGGGTAGGGAGATGCTGGGATGGTACAGCCTCACCCAGCACTCCACCTAAACACACACACACACACACACACACACACACACACACACACACACACACACACACACCCCAGACCCTCAGCTTGCCTTCCCATAAGCAGTGAATGGATGGAAGCGGAGTAAAGACTGAATTTGTCAATTGGCTAGTTAGTGAATTCCTACCCACACCCCACCCACAGGAATAACCACCATAATCAGGGAAGACAGTTTCCCTCTCCCATTTTCTCAAATCTCTGAATGTCCCTACCTCCCCTGTCACGTTAAAGTGCAAGCAAGTTTTAAATCCAAAAAAAGATTTAAGAAACTGGCAACAGCAGCCATGGACACAGTTACTGCCCTTCTGAAGCTCGTGAAGAGGTGTGGGACAGGAGGGTCAGGTGTTAGTGACCTGAGATGTAAAAAGGAGGGGCTTAGTCACTTTTCCTGTGACTGTAGACCTGGGCTCTATGGTTAGCATAAGGCTGTGACTGTAGACCTGGGCTCTATGGTTAGCATAAGGCTGTGACTGTAGGCCTGGGCTCTATGGTTAGCATAAGGCTGTGACTGTAGACCTGGGCTCTAGGGTTAGCATAAGGCTGTGACTGTAGGCCTGGGCTCTAGGGTTAGCATAAAGCCACCCTTGCTTGTTTGCCACGTGAACACATCAACTGCCACATAGGTCACTGCATCGCAGGCCAGTGCCCACTAAGTGCTGGGCAGTCCTCTGAAGCCAAACAAACTGGAGAGTCGCTGTGTGAGCTGGAAGAGCACAGCCCTACTTCTTAGCCCATGCTTGGGAAAGGATCGTATCAGAGGGCTCACCTGTAGCTGCCTGGGTTTCCAGGGTCTCTGCCTGCCATTTCAGGGCCTTCTGGAGCTAGTGCCTTCCAGAAAGCCATGAGTGTGAGCCTTCCTATGTTCCTGTCAGTAGGCATGCTCCAGCTAGAAAGACACAAACACTGAGCTCTGCTGGGATGGCATGCAGGGCAGACTGCAGCACCTAACTGCTAGTCAGTCCACTGTGGCTGGTGGAAAGAGTGACATTGCTGTCCCACCCCACCTGAGGGAACCTCTGTGGCCAGCTGAGCCCTTTCCAATCACCGGATCCTATTGATATCTGAAAGAGACAACTAGACACTGTCAGCGGAGTCTAACCATTTATCCTCAGTGTGCTCAGGGGTGCGGAGAAGGGGAAGGACCTGGGAAAACGACCATCTCACTCTGCAGGTGGCCTAGAGCAAGCTCCACTCATCTTGTTTATAACAGTGTGAGGCTCGGCAAAGCCATAGGAGCTGGAGATGATACGCTAAGGGGTTACCAAGGTCTGACCACTCAGCTCCCGGGTTCCATCAGCCCCTGGGCTCCAGGCCAAGGATCCCCATGTAAAGGTTTGGCGAGGAACCAAGTGAGTGTATGCAAAGGTTTTGTCAATTGTCAAGAACTAAATAAATGCTGGGGTTGTTATTCTTTGCCAGGCTATCCACCTGTGTTCTCTAATTGCCAAGTACTCACTCCTGAGCAGAGTAGATCTGGACACCGGGGCTCATTAGGAATTCCAGGCGATCCCAAGTCTTTTGCTGACCTCTGCATTATTTCTTGCCCCTTTCTCCCCTCATTAAATCCTGTTCGTGGAGCTGGTATTAGCTCCCTCGTCTCTCCCCTGGTTAAATAATGGCTAGGGACCACTCGTTTTAGGTGTTCTCCACTTTCATGGCACCACCAACATGAGGCATCCCATTTTTGGATGTGTCTGTTGCTATGGGTGCTGGCTGACCTGACAGAAGTCACTAATTACCTTTGGTCTATCTTCAGGCAGATGCCTCTCATGCCAATTTTTTAAAACTTGCAGCTTTCATGGGGGAAGGAACTGTACTTCTATAAATAATTAGGTTGGGATTTTATCTTCCCTGCAGTAAAAGGACACTAATGAACCCATTCTGTCAGCAGAGTTCTCATCTTGAAGTTTGGGGTGGCTTGGGGTGCTCCCCACTGATAGCCACGGATCCTTGTTTTGTGGTCTGCCTATGACCCTGCCTCCTCTTTAGCCATGTAGTATTTGATGAGTCATTCTTCACAGTCCCTGGTCTGGCTTCTTTGAGTATTTCCTGGCCTGGATTAGAAATTCCAGTCCTAGCAGGTCGTTGGTGGTGCATGCCTTTAAACCCAGCACTAGGGAGGCAGAGGCAGGAGGATCTTAGTGAGTTCAAAGGTCAGCCTGATCTACAGAGTGAGTTCCAAGACAGGTTCCAAAGCATTACAGAGAAACCCTATCTCGAAAAACGAAGAAGAAGAAGAAGAAGAAGAAGAAGAAGAAGAAGAAGAAGAAGAAGAAGAAGAAGAAGAAGAGGATGAGGAGGAGGAGGAGGAGGAAGAGGAGGAGGAGGAGGAAAAGGAGGAAGAGGAAAAGGAGGAAGAGGAGGAGGAAGAGGAAATTTCTTGCAGGTACAAATACAAATTATTTACAAATACAGTATTTGTAAATAATCAACAACCCAACTCAGATACAAGCAAAGGACTTCAGCATATCATTGGTCAAAGAAGGTCACACAAATGGTGAATGAGTACATGAAAGACATTCCAGACCACCAACACCCAAGAGAAATGCCAATCAAAACCAAAATGAGGTACTGTCTCCTACTGTCAGATGGTCACGGTCAAAAGGTAGGAAATTTCAAGTATGGGTGAAGATGAAGAGAAAGGGAAAGTAAAATGGTATGGCCACTGTGGAAAACAACACAAACCTTCAGAAAGTTATAAACGGACTTGGGAGGTGGCCCAGTGGGTAAAGTGTTTGCTGTGCAAGCATTAAGAACCTGAGTTCAAATTCCCAGCACCCACATAAAAAAGTTAGTCAGGGCACATATCTGTGATCTCAGTTCAGGGACTGAAGAAAGAAGGATCCCTGAGGACTGAGGGCCAGCCAGTCTAGTCAGTTAGTGAGAGACCTTGACTCAAAAAATAAAGGGGAGTGCAATAGAGGATGACACCTGATGTCAGTCTCTGGCCTCTACACACGCACATGTGAGGATGTACACATATGCATATGTACGTACACATTGAACACACAACTACTTTATAATCCAGAAATTCTGCTTCTAGTTAGACACCCCAAAGAACTGAAAGTACCACTAGGAGTGTTATACCGTTGTTAGAGCACATGTTTGACTTAAATGTGGCCCTTAGTTCAAATCCCCAATTCTGAAAGAAAAAAAATTGAAAACAAATTGAACCACATATTTGCAACTTTTGTCATTCACAGCCCAAGTACCTGTCAGCAGGTAAGTGACAGGCGGACAGATAAAGAACATGCTGCTCCGATCTGTTCAAACTGCTGTAACAAAATGCCACAAATTCTGTAGCATATAAACAACAGCTGTGGAGGCTGAGATGTCCAAGGTCAAGTCACCAACACCGACATCTAGTGGGTCTGCTGTCTGCTTCACAGGTGACATCCTCTCACTCTGTCTTCCCATGGTGGAAGACACAAATGAGTTTCAAATGATGGAGGAGCCCTCTTTAGCAAGAGCACAAACCACATTCGCAAGGCCTTGGTCCTTGTGGTCTAGCTGCCTCCTGAAGGCTCAATCTCTCAATACCAGTGCACTGGGGATCAGGTCTCAGGGTGACACCAACACCCAGGCCTATACAAAACTGTGTATACCCTGCCCTATCCATGCAATGTAGCATCAGGCAGCCTTAAAAAGGAATGAAATTCTGATGTATGAACGAAGCTGGAAGACATGATGCTGAGAGCCAAAGAAAGGGATTCTCCTCAAATACAACCTTTGTTTTTAAAAACCGCACAGTGCCAGTTAAGGCCCAGGAGTCCTAGAACTACGCATGATGGAGTTCAAGTCCTGTCCTCACCAATACATGCCATGTTGCTTCAAGAGATGACTCCAGAATTCTCAGAAAGCTAAGAACAAATGGGGTCGCGAGTCACCAGAGTTGGGTGTGTTAGTCGGGCTTTTGTTGCTGTGACAAAACACCTTAAGTAAACTTAGAGGAAGAAAAGATTGCTTGGACTCAGTTTCAGAGTGTTCAATCTGCAGCCACTGGCTCCTTGTTTCTGGGCTGTGGTCAGGCAGAGCCTCATGGTGGCCAGGAAAGAGAAATCAGAGAACGAAACCTCTTCCTCCAACCAGGCCCGATCTCCTAATGATCCAGCTCTGAACTCAGTGTGTTCAACAGTGTGTTCATCCCTGATGAAATCAGCACCCTCCTGAGGGAGTCGCTTTTCAACAGCACCACCTTCTGGTCGCCAAGTCTCAGCAAAGGTACCTAGGAACATTGCATCTTCAACTCATAACAGTTGGTCATAATAATCAAACTAATATGATTTTAAACATGTATCAGTGGAGATAACAGGAGACTGGTTCTTTAGAGGAATCAAAGAGAGGGATGGTCAAAGGGTGGACTTGCCGTGGCCAAGATGGTTGTCATTCAAATACTAGCTTCTCTGTGGTCCTTTAGGGCAGCGGATTCTCCCAACACGCACGTGGCACCCTGGGTCTTCCTTAGGAGGAGAAACCAGACCAGATGCTTTGGGGGTTCCTTGGAGTTCTGTAAAGAGAGGTCCACTCCAAGCCTCCCAGTAGAACTGCACATTCCAGTAGTAACCCCTGGGTACACATGCCCACTTCATTTCAATCCAAACAAATTGCAGCTAAATAAAGCTGTGTTTAACCTGGTCTCCAGACTCTTGTTTCAAGTCCTCACCAGCTGTGTTCAGCTAGCAGTACACACTGAATCGAGTACAACACAACTCTCCCAGCATGCAGTTCCTTCACGGGGCCCTCCAGCTCCCAGCTCAAGGTCATCTTGGGAAGAGGTGGGTTCAAGTCTCCTCAGCAGGAAACAACACAGAAGGGTCACCCTCCTGCTCAGGGGCAGTCTCCTGGGATGTACCCACTTAGAACTGAGTCTCTGCCATGCTGGTCTCCCAGGAAAGTGAAAGGCAAGTTCATAAGATAAGGCTGGCTAGAGAGAAGAACAGCACTGTTCTCCTGGTGAGTAGTCTCAGGTGACATAAATCCATGTTTAGTGATTAAACTCCAGTCCCTTCCACATAAGGCCTAGCACTGACCTTTTGCCCCCTAAAGCCTCCATAATTGCTTTTATTATTATGCCAGGATTTTATCTCAGCTGAGAGTTTCTTTCTTGTACCCTATTCAAAGTGTTAATAGGCTGCATTTAAGACCTTACCTCACAATTATGTTGAATAGGCTGAATAAATCAACACTGGTTCTTAGTCCATTTAAGGGAGAAAATTGAACCGCTGTGAACTTAAATATTTTAAAAGTCAGGGCTGATGAACATGTTAATGCTGCCCAAAATTAGCATGCTTAATTTATGGTGACAAACAGGAGGCCATTTCCTGCAGAGTCTTGGGAGGAAGGAACAGGAGATGGCAGGAGCAGCCAGCAAAATGCACTTGGCAGAAAGCTTCTGGGAGCTTCCTGGTTCCCTGGCCCAAGGTGTCTCCTTACTCACACGCCAAATTCAGATGAGAAACCCCTTTTGTGTGTATGTGTGCGGGGTGGGATGGGGGTGCCTCATGTAGCCCAGGCTAGTCTTGAATTTGCTATGTAGCCAAAGATGGCCTTGAATGCCTGCTCCTCCTATGCCTGCTTCCGGAGTTCTGGAATGACAGTCACGTGCCACCACACTAACTCAAGAAGCAGCATTTGTAAAGGCCCTGGTTCAGCAGGTAAGAAAGCTTGCTGCACAGACATGAAGCCCTGAGCGTGGACCTCAGTGACTGCCCAAAAGACGGAGCACAGTCAGATGTGCGGCATGAACCCCCACTTTGTGTGCTGAGCCGCAGAAAAAGAAGATAGCAGCCAGCCTGGGATTCAGTCAAAGGAAAAGGCAGAGAATGACAAAGCAGGACACCAACATCCTTCTCTGGCCTCTGCAGGAGTGTACTCACCCATGCACACACATACATGTGCACATGCACCACACGTGAAAATGCCACACTTACACACAACAACAACAACAAACAAAACCCCTGGCAGGTGCTTGTATGGATAAGCTCCATGGGAGCCAAGCAGCTCTGGACACATCCTGTTAGCACTTTGCAGAGCTCAACTCATTCTCAACCATTTACCCCTCTCTTCCCCTTAATATGGTAGAAATGTGCCTTGAGATAAAATCCAAATGGACTCTCAGACCAAAGGTCTAACATTCTTGGCCTGCCACATCTTTAATGCGTTCAGATCCCCATCACCCATGTCAAAGCTGGGTATGGTGACTTACATCTATAACCCCAGTGCAGGCAGACAGAGACAGGAGGACCCCTGGAGCTTGCTGTCTAATGTAGCTAAAATGTTGAGCTCTGGGTTCAGTGAGGAACACTATCTTTAAAAATAAGGCACAGAGTAATAGATGAAAATACTCAACATGAACCTCTGGCCTCTATATGTGCACATACAAATGGTCAGGTACTTATGCACAGGTATACACATAGGCATATATCTTGAATGCACACACATAGAGGGAAGGGGCCATAGAGGGAAAATGGGTAAGTAGCCCAGTGGTAGAGAGATTGATTAGTGTGACAGTTAATCTTCATTGTCAATTTGACTGGATGTATTATCACCTAGGAAACATAGCACAATGTGTATATGTAAGGGTGTTTCCAGAGAGGTTTGACTGAATGGCAAAACCCACACTAAATGTGAGTTTATCCCATGGCTGGGGTCCCAGACTGAATAAAAATAAAGCTAATCTAGGCATGGTGGCATACACCTTTAATCCTCACACTTGGGAGGCTGAGACAGGAGGACCTCTGTGAGTTTGGAACCAGCCTGGTCCACAGAGCTAGCTTCAGGCCAGCCAGGGTTATATAGTGAGACCCTGTCTCAAGAGGAGGGGGATCAGGAGGAAGGGGAGGAGCAGGAGGAAGGGGAGGAGCAGGAAGAAGATGGAGGGCAGGAGGAAGAGGAGGAGCAGGAGGAAGGGGAGGAGCAGGAAGAAGATGGAGGACAGGAGGAAGAGGAGGAGCAAGAGGAAGAGGAGGAGCAGGAGGAAGAGGAGGAGCAGGAGGAGGATGGAAGGCAGGAAGAGGAGAAACAGGAGGAACGGGAGGAAGAGCAGAGGGGGCAGGGCAGGAGGAGGAGGAGGAGGGATAGGAATCTGAGCCACAGCACTTGTCTCCTCTCCCTGACAACCAGTGCAGTGTGATCAGCTGCCCCATTTCTGCTGTCATGCATTCTCTATCATGGTGAACTACACACCCAAACTGAGTAACAACTAAAACCCACCTTCCTTAAGTTGCTTTGTTCGGGCATTTTATCACAGCAATGAGAAAAGTAACCAAAAGCAATTAGCAAGCACAAAACCCTGGGCTTCAGCCGCAGCACAGCACAAAAGGTCAGAGTCAGGTCTGAGTGTGGTAGCTCAGTAGAAGAGTGCTAATCTAGCCCTTGAGAAACCCTGGGAGATTCCCCTTCACGACAAAAGCTGACCCAAGGTTCAGTCTCCAACACCAAAGGAAAACTAAATAAGCCAGAGTGGCTGGCTCCAGGCTGGGAGAAGGAATGCCAGGCACAGGCCTGCCCAGGGGGTCCCACACTCTTACTTGGTGAGGCTCTCCAAACCTGAGAAACTTGCCTAAAAAATTGGGGGGGGGCAGGTGGTGAGGGGGAACACAGACAATGACACAACATGCCTGATACAGGCCAGGGTTGTGAAGCTTCTGGGTAGAGGGACAACTGGATACACTTTAACAGGCATGGGGGTCTGGGTGTAGCTTGCAGTTGACACTCATAGGGGGAAAAAAAAAGCTTAGTTGTTTCTTTGTAAATGTATTTCATAAAATAAAACATTGTCCTTAATTCTGTCACTGTTTGATGGGGTCTTTGTTCAGTTTTGCTTATTTTGAAACAGTCTCAATATGTAACACAGGCTGGCCTTGAACTCACCACCCTACTGCTTCAGTCTCCCAAGCATTAGGATAATAGTATAAGCCACCATGCTAACCTCCTTCATTTTAATACATAAAACATTATGTGAGCAAGTCCTTGCGGAGTAATATCAGTGTTGTGAGAAGCTCATCATTTTTCTCCAGGGCATTTGTTTCTGAGACAATGGAACTAAGAGCATCCACTCTGAGAGGCGTGACTAAGTTCTGCCCAGCAGGGGGAGTTAAGCCCAAAAACAAATTTTCTCCTGGCAACTTTTTTACAACAGTCTTAGGGGTGCCATTAACAAGGCTCAGGAAGCTTCCACACATCTACTGGATCTCTTATCCCTCCCTAAAATCAGAGGCAAACACCTTTGCCGCCAACTACATGGCCAAGAGCTACGGGAAGGGAGCAGGAGGTGTAGGGCGTCTAGAAATCCTCTACCTCCAGCACAGGTCAGTATGAGCCCTGTGTTGTCAAGTAATAATGACAGCATGTACAACTCCAAGCTGACATTCCACTTCAGTATTCTATAAATGTACTCAAATTGCTTATGTGTTGTTATTTATTTTACTTATGGAGGCTCGGTTTTCCAAGTAAATTATTCTCCCCGACTCTGATATATTAGTTTGAAAAGACAAGTGTTGCAACATTCAAAACAAAATGAGCTCCAAATTAAAGAGATGTGAATCTTCAGATGTGGAGATAGAAATGTCCAGAAAGCCATTTGAAGTCTGCGTATTTAAAACGTCAAGTAATCGAGAGGGTTAGTGGAATTTAATGAGTTACAGCCTTATGTTCCTTAAAATAGTTTCTGTCACAGGAAGGCTGCTCAGACTGTAAAGCACCCAGGGAGGAGAGGGCCTTGTGTGCCCACACCATGAACACTACAGGCTTTTCAACTGTTCACCAACCACATCTAACCAGGGGTAACTCAGGTAACCTGGCCCAGTGCCCAGGACAGCGTCTGGCCCAAGATTCCCAAACGGTCTTTTCCTAAGTTCTGTGACATTTGTAGGCCTGGGGAGACATGGGGACTTCAGTTTCACTGCTGGGCAGTAGAATGAGGACACACTAGGGGACAGTTAGCCTGCCTGTAGGTGTAGAGGGTCCCCAGAAGCATGCTGGAAAGAAATCTAAACAAATCAGTCTACAACCAAGAGTAGGAAGCCCACTCAGAGTGACCAGGTGCTAAAGGACCATAAGAAAAGGTGGCCTGGGGCTTTTTGGTTCTGGGCTTAAGAACAGGGCATTCATTCTCACTCAAGAATGTGTGAAACTAACCCACACTGGCCCTGTTGCCCTGACAAACAGAGTTTCTGTGACTTTTCCAAGCAGCCAGGGCCACTGGCCAGTCTTGGAGAGGCTAAGGTCTCCATAGTCCCTGGTGTGTTCAGGTCCCTCAAGACTCCCTCATACAAAGTTGCCTCAAAAGAAACCATTTCCTGAGAAAATGATGGAGTTACACATGGCAAGTAGGCTGTATGAGACTAGGGGTGTAGGATCTGGGCAAAGACTTTGCTCCTAGTTGCTCCAAGCACCATCTAGCCCAAGTCTTTGACAACACTGAGCTACATGTCCTAAAAGACTGGTACTCGTTCTGAACCAACAGCTGACATATTCTCCTTGTCTATACCCCAATGCCCCCTTTGAAGTAGGCCTGGAAACACAGCCTCAGACCACCGAAGCCTGTTTCCACCAGCAGGGCCTCCTAGAGGCCAGGAGCATGGAGAAAATCCAGGAACCCAAAGCACCAGGTGCCTGGGCTAGGGGAGGGAGACCCGGGGCACAATCCAACCCTGCAGGTGAGAGCAGAGGTTCCCCACCTCTCCACCCAAAAGGAAGATGCCCTTGCTTTGGATCTTCCTTCATGTTCCTTCAGTGTCTCTGTTAGGTGCTATAATCTAGATAGTGCTTGCCCATTGTGGCCTCGCCCTGGAATTGGTCATCTAGTGCTACCTCAGGCTGCAAGATGTCCCAGGACCTCAGGACTCATTCCCAGTTTTGGTCATAGTGAAGGATCCAGTCCTGCACCTGCAACTCTGCCCTGAGAACTATGGAGGTGCTCAAAAGACCCTCAACCACACCTATAATTCTATCAGTTATATCCATTACTCCTGAAATTTGGTAAATCTGCTTTGTTTGAGACACAATCTGGTGTGTAACCCAAGGGTGTGTAACTCACTATGCATTGAGGATAGCTTTGAACTCCTGATTCTCCTGTTTCTACGTGAGTACTGGGATTACAGATTGCAACATCATGTTCAGTTTATGTGATGTAGAGATCAAACTAAGAGCCTCATGCATGCTAAACAAGCACTCCAGTAAATGAACTGCAGCCCTAACCAATAGCTTTTCTTTTTTTAAGACTTATTTATTTTATGCATATGAGTGCTAGATTTGTGTGCACACCAGAAGAGGGAATCAGATCCCATGTGAGTCACCATGTGGTTGCTGGGAATTGAACTCAGGACCCCTGGAAGAGCAGCCAATGCTCTTAACCTCTGAGCCATCTCTCCAGCCCCTAGCTTCTTTTCTTAATGTTTATTATTTATAGTCATGTGTGTACGTGCAAGTCTCTATGTGTGAATATGTACATGGGTCCTGATGACCATGGAAGTCAGAGGCATTGGATCTCCTAGAGCTGGAGTTACAACCCTGGGCATTGTGAGCTGCCCAGCCCCGCCCCCCCCCCCATAGCTTTTCCTCTTAATTTAACAGGCAGATTCTCTAGCACCAAAGTGAAAGAAAACTTCTAAACCTTTTGTTACAAAGTCTTTTGGAAAACTCACTAATAGTACATTGCTATCTAGGAACTCTAGAGGAAACCAGATTCCTATTAACAAATGGAACCCAGACAGAATATTTCAGCATTTCCTTAGAGGCCACAGCAGTGGGGACTGGCCGTGTAGCTCAGTGCTCAGGGTCCCCAGTTCAATTCCCAGTGCAGAACTGTGTGCCCTTTCCCCAGCTCAGCAGAAAGTCGCAGCATCCAACAAATCCAATGAGCAGTGAGCATCTTGTTTCCTTTTTTCTTGCAGGGGACAGCCAAATGACTCAATGGATGTTAAAGAGGGAAAATGGCTTGGGTAAGGAGGAGGCAGAGGAAGACAACCGAAAGTCCCAAGGAATCCCAGCAGTACTGTATCTCACTTCAGGCCTCCTCCCGTTCATTTTGCAGACAAATTCATTTAAAAAAAAAATGTTAACTTGAAAAAAAATCCCCTTAAAATGAGACACAAGAGCACCACCTTGTGGTGAATCTCTTTCACTGTTTCTGTCTTACACGATTCCTGCCATGTCCTGTATTTTTCTTCTAACAAGGTCATGTAAATGAACACCTGTAGCAGCACATGCCACCCAGAAGGTGCATGTGGCATCTGAAAAGGGGAGCCTGTCTAAAGCCTGTTACCCCAACTAAGGAAACTTGGTGAGGGTAGAGGAAATGTTCAACTGGGAGGTCCAGGGTGAGGGGTCTCAGAGAGGCTGAACCCACACACCCCCAAAAAGGCAGGTGCCAAGCTTCAGGGAAAACTTCCCTCACGGTATGTCACAGTGCTCAGTGGTTTAAGCCTGGTCTTCACCACAAACCCAGGAAGTGCTGCGGCCCCAGTCACTGATCTGGAAGGATGGGGGCAGATCCTAGTGAAGAACTAGGGCTACTGAGAAGCCTTCACCTGTGACCGCTGTGTCGTCTGCATCTACAGAAGGCCACAGCTTGCCACTGACTGGTATATTGGAGAAACTTGAGGACCTAGCGTTCCTTGAAGGTACTCCACTAACAACCAAGCCCACAAAGTTGGACAAAGCCCAGAACAAAAAAATTGATTGATGGTGATGGGGTTTTTTTTTTTTTTCCGACACAACATTATACTGTTTATTACAGGTGTCCCATTTATTCCCACTGACAAAAGTCATTTGGATTCTGCATTCCCACGCTGAGAATTAACATGTAGTATAGTCATTAAACATAACAGCATCATTTTGGGGTCAGCAGTATTGTGTCCTTGTTGTTTCCCCAAGGTCTCAGCTTCATGAGTTAACGTCTTGATGTCTCCCCAAGTTACCGGTTTACTCTTCTTTTTGGAACGTCTCCTCTTGATGGGTTTGTCATCTACCTTCAGTTGCTTCACTTGTCCAGTGGTCTCTGGGGTGCTCTCCTGGTTGGATGTATCAGGATGGGAGCCCCCTGGGACTTCATCCACTTTATGGGGGTCACCAGGTATTGGTGGAGTACCAGAAGGTCCTGAAGTTACTTGGTAAGGATTATTCGGAGTAGGATGAGGTCCTGGAATGGGATATGATCCTTCGGGGGCAGGATATGGTACTGGTGGTCCCCAAGTTCCTGGTGGCACAGTGCCCCATGGAACACGCGGTGCTCCTGACACTGGAGGGGGAGCAGTGGGATGTGGCCCTGGGGATCGATATGGCACATTGGGATGATGCCCCCCAATTCGTGGTGCCCAAGGTCCAGAAGATATGGATCCCCTTCTACCTAAAGTAGCAGCTGCAGTTGGATCTGTGGGTGCACCATATGACCTAGGTAGTTCTGGAAGGGGCATATTCGGTGTAGCATAGGGCCCTATGGGACCAGGGCCTCGTACAACAGGGGCTGGATAAGGACCACTAGGTTGAGGACATGACAGTTCAGAAGGAAGAAAGGGTGCTGGGGATCCTGGTGCTGGTCCAGCCAGAGGGATGGAGGGATAAATTCCTGCTGGTGCTGGTCCAAAAGGCAAAGTGGAGGGTGCTGCACTTGGGGAGAGTCCAGGTAGCATAGCGGGTGGAGCACTTAGGTTACTCCGAGGGTTGGGGCCTGGCCAGCCTTGAGGAGGTTGGCCAGCTTTTGGATTGCTCACAGCAAAGGTTCTGGCAGGGGACTGTTCAGGTAGCACATATGCCAACAAAAATTCATCTGACATTTTCCAGGCAGGATCTGAGACTGAGGCATGACGCATAGTGGTGATGAGTCCAAAGAGACAGGCAATGGAGAATCGACCTGAGCAAGGTGACTGCTTAAATCTGCTTCATAAAGCAAATTTTGCCCTAAAAAAAAAAACAAAACAACTGGTTGATTAGATCCCATTTTGAACCTTTAATGGTCTGGCCACTTTTCCAAAATGAAGAAAGGGCCTAGGAAAGACTTAAGTGGTGGAAACTGAACGGTTGGGGACAGAGAAGTCAATATGTAGGGAATGAGGGTAAAGACACCATCTACAGAGCTGTAGTGTGGAGAGAGATGGTTCTAGAAACATCTCTACTGTTGATTTTGGAAAACAGTCTTATAGACTGATTTTAAAAGAAGGGATAGTTTTATAGTAACTTAGTAAAAGTGGAATTCCTTCAAATTAAGACAGAACATTTACAATAACTAAAGTTGACCTCTTCCTTAATGGTGAGAAAGTAGATTATTTCCACTTGTAATCAGTACAAGGCTGGGCTGCCCATGTCACCACTCCTACTTGGTATCATAGAGATGTCCCAGCTAATGGGAGATGAAATAATACAAAAAGGGAAAGAAATGTAGGTAGATGAGCAAAGGAAACAAAAGTCTCTATTCCAATTATTCGATTGCCTATGAGGAAAATTCCAATGAGTGGACGAAAACAAACAATACTTCCTGGAGATATAAGTGATCATAGCCAAACTTCAGGACAGAGCCACCACACAAAAGCCCATTTCTTTCCTGGGTATAAGCCCTACAACAGTGCACAAGCACCAAAAGAATTAACATCAGGACTCAAGAATCATCAAAGCAGAGGATCAACACTCTCTAACTTCTTACGGTAACAAAAGGCAAGGCAGCATTATACTTGAAATAAGTAAACAAATAAAACCAATGGGATGGAATAGCTAGTCTAGAAATAGACCCACAAAAGTATCAATAGATCCTGACAAAGGAGCTAAGGCATGACAATGGTATAAAGAAAGTCTGTTCCACAAAAGGTGCTGAAACTCCAGATTTCACAAGCCAAAAACAAGTAACTCAGACAAAGATGGACTCTTCTCAAAAAAGTAGCTCAAATGCATTATATTCCTAAAGGCAAGGCATAATAAACACTTAAGATTTTTTTAAAAATAGGTAACACCTTTGTGACCTCAGGTTTAGCAATGAGTTTTTAGACACAATACCAAAACCATAATTGAAGAAAAACTAAGCTAGATTTCTCTAAAATGTAAAGTTTCTATGTGAAAACCCATCACAGATTGAAAAGAATAGTCTCAAAGTATCCCTGATAGGGCTGTCCAAGAGACTCCTAAAATATACACTGTATTACTGTTGTCCTTGGCTACCACCACTTCCAGGAGTGGAAAGTAAGTCCCTATTGCTAAAGATACCATGCACTGAAGATACCTGTTCAGAAACTGGGTCCAGAGACCCCTAAGCTAGAAGTGACCTAAATGCCCCTTCCCTGAGGGCTTCCTTTCATGGTATAAGAAGACACCAGGCAAGCTTCCAAACCAACAGCTCTATACAGACAGCTATGACATTTATAAACCACATCAACAACCAGCATGTCACAGTAACCCTAAGGGTACAGTAGTAGCATGCATACTTGGCAGTAACCAACAGCTCTCTAATTGGACTTAAGTCCCATTCAAAAAGGAAATGATGCCTGGTGCTGGCAACCTAGATAGGACAATCTAAAGTCACAAATTTATTAAACCACCATAATCCCTACAATAATCTAAACATTTGTCTGTTCTTACACCCACAGATAAGTATAGTTCTCACTCATCATCCAGGAACCTTCTTTTTTCAACAAACAGAGACCACTGCAGAAAACCACAACCAATCAAAATGCAGAGTTGTAGAGCCCAGTACCAGTGACACATGCACAAAACATTCCTGTACCTAAGGCTCAGGCAACGTTGTGGAAGAGGGGGCAGAAAGCCTGTAAGAGTCAGATGATCAGGATGTTAGATAGCTGTGAGACTGTGTCTCCTAGTAATATAAGAAGCTACATCCATAAAGTCTCACTAGCATGACTTCCCAAACATGAACTGAACAAGGACAGCACCCACCAACAGACATGCCAAAGTGGACAAGCAAAAGCCCACAAGGCCTGCACCCTACACAAAGAACTACAGGCAACCGAGGCAAGCTGGGAGTGGGAGAGGTTGTCTTTCCTAGGGCAGGGCGCACCAACTGGTTGTCCAGTGCCAAATGGTCAGCCCTGAAAACATGTATACAGGTAGCATTATACAGACTGAACAGATTATATTTAGGAATGTATGTATATATACATACATACACACATACATACATGCCATAACAGTTAAAAAGAAGGCCACAAACTTAATGGAGAGTAGGGAGGGGTACATGGGAGGGCTTGAGGGTGCAAAGGGAAAGGAGAAATGTTATGACTATATTATAATCTCAAAAATTACATAAAATAATATCCCTGGTAAAGAACTAGTGTCAGTAAAACAGAGGATCCCAGAGAAAGAGGGACAATTTGGCATACTGGTTCATCAAGTTACTGTAATAAATTGCCACAAACTTCATGACTTTCAGCAGCAGAAGTGTACTCTCTCTCAGCTAAGGATATCAGGGGTCACATTTAGGTGGCTTGGCTGGGCTCCTTCCAGAAGTTGTAAGGTCTTTCCTTCTGCCTTCTAGGCACAGAGACAACTAGGGTACATCACTGCAGTGGGCCCCCAGTCTCCATATCGCCTGCTCCTGTTTTTCTCCCTCTGGCCCTATTCCACAGTATCTGGGACTCCAGAAAACCATGTTATCATCCCAAGACCCTCAACTTGGGACTGGAGAGATGGGTCAGCAGTTAATTGAACCCTGCCAGCTCTCCCTTCCTCCCACTCCCCCATCTCTGGCAGCAGCTGAAGGCTAAGGTCAAAGGTCAGGGCCAGGACATGTCTATAGTTTAGATGCATCCTAATGACCTAATGACCCCCATTCAAAAGGCTGATAAAAGGTTTCTATTCAGGATCTTTTTTCCCCAAGACTGGGTTTCTCTGTAGCTTTGGAGGCTGTTCTAGAGCTCGCTCTGTAGACTAGGCTGGCTTCAAAATCACAGATACCTGACTGCCTCTGCCTCCTGAGTGCCGGGATTAAAGGTGTGTGCCACCAATGCCAGCATCTATCCAGGATCTTACAGTGGGTTTGCTAGAGTGTACAGACTCTGCCAGTTTATAGAGGTAGGGCTCAGCTTCTGATCTTAAGGGATTTCTGCTCCCAGGATGCTTTTCCTTGATCTCTTCCAGGACTTCCAAGGTGGGCACTGAGCTGCTTCCCCTCTCATGACCAGCAGAGGGCAGCAGCTCCCTGATGAGGAAAGCACCAGCAGCCAGCTTTGTGCAAAGATCCTCCAAGAGGGGCTGAAATCAGGCATCTGGTACTTCTATGGGTATGTACATATATATGTACGTATGTACTGGGACCCATAAATGATTCCTACCTCTCTGAAGTTCAATAACAAAAATAGCTGTCATTGAGGTTACAAATAAGGTTTATGTAGAATTTTAGTTTACTTCCTTGGTGCCCTCCTAACTCCCTATGCTAGGCTAGGAACTGTCACTCCTAACTATTGACAATGAAGAAACTAGTTCAGAGAAGCTAGAAAGGCATTGGTGGCACACACTTGTGTGTCAGCATATAGCTGTAATCTCAGCATTGGGAAGCCTAAGGCAGTAAGAGTCAGGAGTTCAGCATCATCCTGGACTAGAGTCCAAGGTCAGACTGGCCCACAGGAAACTAACAAGAGAGGGAGAGAGGTGAGTCTTCCAATCTGGCAGAGCAGAAGCTTTAATTCCTGACCTTGCTGGGCTCCTGGCCTTCGCCACGGGGTAACACCTTCTACATTCGACTAGTTCCTGCATGGGATTGTGGTGATGAGGAGGGCTGCCCCAGATGCAGCAGTCACATTAGGGTCAAGTTCACAAGACCAAGCTCCTGTGTTAGCTCAGAGGACAGGACATGAGGCCACCGTGAGTTTTGAAGAATACATACTTGCATACCTGTCCCTTCCTTGTTCCTGATAGACAGGAGACTCAGCTGCATTGAGTCACTAGGGTCGGTGTGGGTTCTGCTCCTGATGGTGGCGTGATTCTAAAGGTGACTCATGGGGTAGATGGCAGGTGCTAATATGAAGAGGTGCCCTAGAAGGGCTTTCCACAGAGCAAGTAATCAGAGCTGAGGCAGAAGAGAGAAGCCTGTGCACTGGGGCTCTCCTCAGAGCAGCCCTCATGCTCCTGATCACATCAATCAAGCTGACAGTTCCTCCCACGAGAAGATGAGACAACTTGCATTGTTAAGGGGCTCTGATGTACAAAGAGCTTTTCCCAATATACAGGATTCCTAAGTTGCTAAGATAAATGGGGGAAGATTTGACATTTATTGTGCATAATTTAAGTTCAAATAGGTTCCCAGCGAAGAAAAACTGCAAGTTGCTGAACTGGGTCTGTGCCTTCAGTTTCAAGCCTTCTGCTGCCATCCAGCTCTGCACTGTGCTCAAGCTGCCTTGGTTTTATAATTTAGAGAACAAAGCCATATTGTAGAATATGGGGAAGCTGTATTTTATTTTTGAAATGAAGTTATCCCCATCTGTGAATTATTTTTTTTCAGAAAAACACTTAAAATGAGCAAGTGTTTTTCTCTCACTTCAAAATATGTGATTCAAAAAAGAATCAAATGGCTGATAGTGTTTTAAAATAAAAATAGAAAATGCACAGGTATCCATCAAATTTAGAGGAAAAGTTTCCCCAAGCCTCTAGGCCAGCCTCTCAGAGCCCTGCTGTGCATGGATTCAATGAAGTGTGTGCTCTGCTCCTAATTTTGGGCCTGCTGTGTTGCTCCAAAAAGTGGAACAGAGACATACCTGAATATCTGGGTATCAACTCAGGATGAGCAAACCAAGCTGCACCCTACTATGTCAGCAAGGACAGCATGTTTCAGCCCTCTGCTCTACCTCTGCCTCCCCTTCAGAAAAGGGAGGGATAGCACCATGGAGGGCAACAGAGGGGTTGATGCACTCCTGTAGGTTAACACCATGGCCTTGGGAGTTCCTAAGCTTATGCAGGTAAGTGGTAAGGCAAGGGCTTTCTAATGACTCCAGGACTTGTGCATCCCAAAAGTTAAGAACTTTGTGCTGAGTCTCCATTCCTTGGCAGGATGTGATGGTCCAGGGTGTGGAGAGGGATTAGCAGTAAGTGCCTGATTCATACTCGAAGCTCTTCAATGGCCTCTGACTTGCCAATGGCATACATGCACAGATACCAGGAACATCTTCCAAATCTACTGGGTACATATTAGGTAATGCACCCACTTCTAATACCTTGGGTGACACCCTAGAGATTCCAGAAGTGTCTCTGAAATCTGGCTAAAAAGCAATCTCAGGGATTCCAGGCAAGGAGGCTGGCAACTGAGCTAGCAACTCCAGCAGAATATAACTGTCCCAGGACTCCTGCTCCTCCCCATCCCCAAGGCTTCTCCATGCTCACCTGCTCTCTCCCCGGGTTCCTGTCTAGCCCCAAGGAGATCCAAAGTCTGAACCAGGATGGTAGCTTAGACTGAAGTTAGTGCTGGCATACAGCTACATGAGTCAACCAAGTTTCTACAGCCTTAGCTGAGGTTAGGCCATGATTGACGGTACTACTCCCACTAAATTCCTGTTAAGAGGGTTATCAAAAAGATTCGGAAACAGAACTCTTTAAGAAACTGGAGACTCTTGTTAACCATGAGCCTTCGGGCTGATGTGCACTGGCTACCTGACTATCCAGTGTAGGGACTCAAGGTCTGTGTCACAGCCCAAGGTAGCAGCAGCTCTGGGGCTTCACTGTTTACAAGACAAGTGTACTGCACAGAGGCCTGGACATGCTCTTCTAGGTTCAGGGTTCTCAGGCTCCTTGGACTTATTGTACAGGAGTGCTCGAGGATACAGGGAGAGCAGCCAGAACAAACCATAGCTTCTCCTGAGGTTCCATTTCCTGCAGCAAAAGCCTCTTGGAGGGTCCCCCTGCACATACGGGTAGAGTCAGTTCCTTTTGTCTCCATGTTGCTCCCCAGTAGAGACAGTCTCATTGAATGTGTCTGCTCCACTCCCACTTCAAAGCCACCGAACTTCCCATGCGCCATCTCTATCCTCTCATACCTTCCCCAACCTCACTGGTGCTCCCCCAAATAGCCCGAGCACGCACCTTTCTGGCTAAAGCCCAGATCCCCTTTGCTGAGCTCCCATGGACTCCCTCCTGTTCCCTCCTTACACAGCAGGCAGATATGGCTCAAATATGACCTGCTCCTGATGGACTCTGAGCTCCTGTGCACAGACACTCAATCAGTCTCACTCAACAGACACAGTATTTGTTTCATCAATTACTTACAGTTGCTATGGAGACCTTAAGACCAGAGAAGGCAGGGGCTACAGCACAGTAAGTTAAAGCCTCTAAGGGATGACCCACAGCTCTCATGAGGACAGGACCACACACTTAAGACAGGAGGTCAACAGAGACAAGAAAGGGAAGTGGGGATAGAGTGGAGGTGGGGAGCAAAGGCAGGCATATTAAAGCAAGCAGCAGAAAGCGATGAGGCTGCAGATGGCTTAGCAGTTAAGAGCACTTGCTGCTCTTCCATAGGTCCTGACTTTACTTCCTAGCACCCATGTCAGGCAGATCACAACTTCCTATAACTCCATCACTAAAGATCTAACACCCTCTTCTGGCCTTAGCATATACATGCATAAATTCTTAAAAATTAAATTTTGCAGCGGGGCGTTGGTGGTGCACGCCTTTAATCCCAGCACTTGGGAGGCAGAGGCAGGTGGATCTCTGTGAGTTCGAGGCCAGCCTGGTCTACAAGAGCTAGTTCCAGGACAGCCTCCAAAGCCACAGAGAAACCCTGTCTCGAAAAACCAAAAAAAAAAAATTTAAATTTTGCCTATGCCAGCTCATTTTATGCAACTTGACACACAGTAATAGTCATCTGAGATGGGGAACCTCAACTGAAAAAAATGACTCCATAAGATCTGGCTGTAGACAAGTCTGTTGGGCATTTTCTTAATTAGTGATTGATGGGGAAGGGTTCAGCCCACTGTTGGTGGGGCCACCTCTGCACTTGTGGTCCTGGGTTCTATAAGGAAGCAAGCTGAGCAAGCCATGAGGAGCAAGTCAGTAAGCAGCTCCCCTCCATGGTCTCTGCACCAGCTCCTGCTCCCAGGTTCCTGCCCTATTTGAGTTCTTGCCCTGACCTCCTTCAGTGATGGACTATCATGTGGAAATTAAGTAACTCCCACCCCAACTTGCTTTTGGTCATGTTGCTGTTCATCATAGCAATAGTAACCTTAACTAGGGCAGTGGCCCAAGCCTTTAATCCCAATACTGTAGAGGCAAAAGCAGAGGAGCCTCTGAGTTTGAGTCCAACGTGGTCTATAGAGTTCCAGGACAACCAAGGATACATGGTAAGTCCCTGTCTCAAACAAAACAATGAAAAAAAATTTAATTTATCTGCCTTTTAAAAAAGAAAATAAGCCGGGTGTTGGTGGTGCACGCCTTTAGTCCCAGCACTCAGGAGGCAGAGGCAGGTGGATCTCTGTGAGTTCAAGGCCACCCTGGTCTCCAGAGTGAGTTCCAGAACAGCCTCCAAAGCAATACAGAGAAACCCTGTGGGGGGGGGGAGAAAATGATCAAAGTCAAACCCATTTAAGGTCACTGTAAGGATCCCAGCTCCATAGACAGTGCCAACACCGAGGTCAAAACAAGTCACAAGACCCAGGTCAGCATTAAAGTCTACTCTTCAACAGCTAGTGATTTGTGACTACAGCAATGGCCACAGGGCAGCTATACAGAGAGGACTCTGAGAGCTGCTTAAGGACAGTCCATTTAGGAGCTGAGGAGGTGGGGGTTCTGAGATGTGACACTCAAAGTCTGTCTGCTATCTAACTCTCTGCTCATTGTCATAGTACTGCATCCAAGACAGAGCTAGAGCCGGGGAGGGGTGCACAGAGCTGCAAGAGCCTCTTTCCAGATGCCTCAGACAGAATGTGCAGAAGCTGAGTGTGCCAGCGTCAAAACTGAGTGACACCCAATTCTCCCTACCGCACGACAGTGACCTCAGGTTGGTAGCAATAGGGTGGTAGTGGTGGCTATCTCCTCCTCCTCCTCCTCCTCCTCCTCCTCCTCTTCCTCCTGGTGTTCACCCTCCCCTTTCCTCCTAGGTCCTTCTCCTCCTCTTACTTCTATTCAAGAGTTCATTTCCCAATGCACACTGCCCGACACTAATTATTAGGGCAGCTGCTTACAAGTCTGCCCACTGAGTCTACCATTCTTCATAAAGATGCATCCCAGTGCACAGAGACACAAATCTGTGACAGTGGGAGCCATTTTAGTCATTGCATATTTTAAACATGCAGCTACAAATTGGCAGAATGGAATATTTAACAACACTGGTGTTACTTGAGGTACCCATGACCTACACGGAGTCCGAATAAACTTAACTTAGACCCCAGCTCTGCAAGCAGTCTCAGAATACTCCTTCCAAAGCTTGGAATTCCTTCCTCAAGTCCCTCTGGCTGCTCAGGTCAGCTCCTCCCTAGCATGTCCTCCCAGGAATATACATGTGCTCTTAACTCTCCTGAAGCTCTGGGGTGTCACCTACGACTACTCCCACACCCAGACACCCGCAGCTCATTTTATCCTCCTACTTACCGCAGAGACAGTTTCTCTCAAAAGCAACCCTGCCTGGGTGCTGCTGATGGGAAAACACTGTTCCATCATGACTCTCCCCAGCTCATGGCCACAGCCAGCCATCTCATCACCTCCTGAAAACGCCTTTCTGCCTTGTCCCCCCGTCCTACCTCCTTGCCTCCACTATTATGACTAGACTTCCTCAGCCTTTTTCTCCAGTTTCTTGCTGCCCCATAAATATATCAGGAAGCTAGGTGTGGTGGAGGCCAGTCTCAAGTTGCATGGGAAGACCCCAACCAATGTGTGTGTGTATATGCATGCGTACGTATGTGTATGTATATGTGTGTGTGTGCGTGCATGCATACATGTGTGTGTTAGAAATCGTATAAGAATTCAAAGAGCGAAAAAGGAAATGTGTGCGCTGTTTCCACTTCTAGCAGCGGCACAAGATTTAGCAGGGCTTGCACTCGTCTCCTCCAATTGCTCTGTTAAAATGCCAACTCTCCTGCTCATATTTCCTCTCCCTCCTTCTCCACTGTACTTCTCTCTGCTCTACTTGACTTTCCCCATGGTTTTATTGTCTCTTCTCCACTGAGGAGTAAGATTCACCAGGACAGATGAATCAACTACACAAGCAGCATTCCAGCCAAGACACGGAACAGGCAGGTGCATGCTAAAAGGCAGACGAGCATTTGTGGAGTGGAGAATGCTCTGGTTTGGAACAACTGCCCTCTAGTGGTGTAATATGCTCACTGCCACTTTCACAGCATCTATGAAAGCTGATTTCGAATACGTCAAGCCCACCGGCGAATAATCCCTCTTTCTGCTAGAAAAAAAAAAAAGCACACCCACAAATAAAGTAAAAGTCGACAACGGCTCATTGGGGCTATGCTGACAGATCAAGGAACCTCTAAAATAGCACTCTGATGCTAACGGTGCGCCAAAGCTAAGATAGATACTGGGGCAAGCGTGGGAGATGGTCAAAGTTACGCACTCAGGTGCTGGGCTCCTGATGCTGTGGGGCTCAGAGGCCCCGCCTGCCCACGCCGAGCGCTCTCTATAGGCAGATTCACGGAGGTTCCGCGTTCACGTTGACTCAGCTGTAGGAAGGGTCCGGGCCTACAAGCAGCGAGTCCAGCCGGCCTCAGAAGCAAGTCTGAAGACCTTAAAGACGCTGGGGAGCGTCACGTCCTATCCCTAAACACGATTCGAGAAGGCCGCCTGTACCTGCGGACTGACTATTCCAAGACACTCTCTCCACGGCCCTCAGCGGCAACGCGAGTCCAGCCCCGAGCCGGCTCGCGCGCAGACGCAGTCGGCGCACAGCGCGCCCCCGGCAGCCCCCGCGGCACTGGCCGTCGGAGGAGGCGGAGGGGGATGACGTCATCCAGCGGGGCGACGGGCATTGGGCGCCATTTTGAAAAGGGAAAAAATTCCCTCCCCGGCGGCGGCGGGAGCGGCGGCTGCGGCGGCGGCCGGGGCTGAGCGCTCGGAGCGCCTCGGTCGGCCGCGCTCGGCTGGGCGCGTCCCGCCCGCGCCATGGCAGGTGAGGGCCGTGCGCGAGCGGGCGGGTGGACGGACGGTGGTGGGACGGGGCGGGGCCGGCCTGACGGCGCGCTCTGTTGCAGGAGCCGGAGGAGGCGGCTGCCCGGCGGGCGGCAACGACTTCCAGTGGTGCTTCTCGCAGGTGAAGGGCGCTGTCGACGAGGACGTGGCGGAAGGTGAGGCCCGACCGACCCCGGAGCCCCGGGCGCAAGGTCACGCTCAGCCGCCGGCCAGGATGCAGCCGCCTTTGCCCGCCTGGCCGGCGCTGCCTTGGGAGACCCTCGGCCGGCCGGCGGCTAAAGACAGAGAGGGGCGGCTGTAGGGAGCCGGCTGTGGACGCCGGCGTGGGGAGAGACTGCGGCGGAGGCCCGTCTCAGGGGTCTGTTGGGGAGACGGCGGTGGACGCTAGCCTTGGGAGGCTATGGGGAGATGGCCGTGGACGCCGGTCTCGGGGATCAGTGGGCAGATGGCCGCGGAGGCCAACCTCGGAAGGCTGTGGGGAGTCTGAGGAGGTAAGGCGGGAGACAGATCAAACCACGCAGGGTAAGGTAAGCCCGTGGCCACAGGTCCCTGGACTTCAGGGTGTACAACTGTCTTGAATGCAAGCCCCCAGAGCCCATAGGGGGACAGAGCTGTGGACACAGGTCTCTGGCTGTGGCCCTGGGATTGAGCCAGGAGTTGGTACTATAGGATGAGATGAGGTCCATTTGTTGTGAGACAGGGAGCATGGCCGTTGGTCTTTTGAGGCCTTATGGGGGTAAAATCAGGTCTCAGACAATGAGGTAGGGGCCCGTGTAGTATAAAAGGGGACTATGGACTCCGGCTTCCCTAGGGCCTGTACAAGGAGAGAAAGAAGATCCATATAGAGTTATTGGTCTCTGGGGCCCACTCAGTGTGAGACTGAACTCTGAGACTCTGGGCGCCCTCCCCAGTGGGCCTAGGTGTGCCAGATAGGCATTGGTCAGCCCTAGGCTTCATCTCTTGGTCGTGAGGTCTCCTGAAGCTCTGCAATAATGGCGTTCCACTGCTGAGTGTTTGCTCTTCTAAAGTCACTTCTCCAGACCTCCTCCTTTTTTTGTTTTGTTTGGGGTGAGTTGGTTGGTTGAGAAAAGTTCTTGGTGTTGTAGCCCAGGCCTTGAACTTCAAGGCAATCCCGTCTGCCCCAGGGCTGGGATTTCAGGCACACACTGTTCTACATTATTTATTTATTTATATTGTGTGTGTGTGTGTTTGTGGGTGTGTATATGACCCTGCACAGGTCGAGGTTAAAGGACAATTTGTGGGAGTTGTTTCTTTTTACCATGTGAGTCCCAGGGATTGAACTCCAGTCACCAGGTTTAATGCCACGTGATTTTACCTGCTGAGTCATCTTACAACCCCCCTCCTCACTTAGTCCTTGAAATTTGTTTGTTTGTTTGTTTTGGGCAGGGTTTCATATAGCCCAGATTAGCATCAGACTCCCTATGTATCTGAGGCTGGCCTTGGATTTTGCTTGTTTTGATTTTCCTGTTTTTGTTTTCAAGATGGGTTTCAGTGTGACATTGCTGTTCTGGAACCAGCTTTGCACACACCAGGCTGTCCCCAAACTCACAGAGATCCGCCTGCCTCTGCCTGGAATTTAAGGCGTGGGCTATAGGAATGCTGGGATTAGAGGCGTGCCCCACCATGCCTTGAATTCTTGAGTGCACACCACAAAGCCCAGCTTTCCTTAAGACTTTGCCTTGAACTTCAAGACCCTGTCTGTTGCTTTGTCTTTGCCCTAATCACAGCTTTAAATGTGCCATGGTTGTGGGTTAGTAGACTGGGAACTAAGAGAGCTTGAAGGTTGTGGAATTGCTTCTTAGAGACTTAAACATTAGCATTTTTTAACAAGTCATTGCAACTTGTTCAGCCATCTGATAAACATGGACCTTTCACTCTTTTAAAAGAAGTCTGTTCACTCCATCCACCTCCCTTGCCACAGCAGCAGCCTCTCCACTGGCGTCCTGTCCTGTTTGTTTCCCTCCTTCACCGTGACTCCTCCTGCCAGTGTCTGGCTTGACTCATGACCCTTGAGAACGGCTCAGGGGACAAGACCAGACCAGGTCATCTTGACCCATGAAACTGCTCTCCAAAAGTTTGCAGAGGTTCATGGTTTGAGATTGAAGCCAAGAGACTTTGTGTGAAGTAGTATATTGATTTTGTTTCTTCTGTGTTGGCATAAAATGTATTACTGTGTTTCATTTTGCATGTGCCAAGTAGGTGACAGGTCAGCCTTACTCCTGTGATTTATTGTAGCTGTGGTAATAATGGTGGTAGGAAGGTGAGTCCGTATTAACTTTCTGTGTGGTTTGGTTTCGTTTTTATTGATAAGTTAAATGAAAAAAACTGACTTTATATTTTGGAAAATGGCATTTCTCCCTTTTAGAAATCTTAACAGAAATATTTTATTTAGACTAATTAGAACTTTTTATGTTTTTTTTTAATTTTGGTTTGTTTTTCTAGACAGGGTTTCTCCGTGTATCCCTGACTATCCCGGATCTCTGTAGACCAGGCTGGCCTTGAACTCAAGAGATCTGTCTTCCTCCACCAAGATTAAAGGCTGTGTTTGTTGGGACTAAAGGCTTGTACCACCCCTGCCTGGCCTTTTTTTATTTTTCTTTAGTTTGCAAGTCTTTTGTATGTGTGTGGTAATTGCCTGTATTTTTCTTTTTAATTGTGTGTGTTCACAGTTTTCTGTTTGAATCTACGTATTTCTTAATCCATCATTATAATTTCATCTTTTTTCTTTTTTTGGTCAGACAGAGTGGTGGTATTTGATTTATCAGTGATGGTTTGAAAAGGCAAAGGCAGTCATTGACAACTAGGACTTGTTGTAACAACAAGAACCACTACACCAGCCCTGTCCAAACTCAAACTTGAAGAATAAATGTTGGTGAGAGATAATTAGAAGGTGGCATTTCAAGGGGTTTATTTCATGGCCTGATGCTTGTATTTGAGAACTTGAGGTATAGCAAAATTTATCTGTTGAAACTTGTAGCTTGTGAGGCTTTTTGTTCAGCTCTGCAAAATTCCATGTAGCTCTGCTCCTGGCTTTTGCTTTCTTCTGTGGTCCTGGGAATAGGCAGTCAGGTGTGTCCTAGAGATTAAGTCTGAGGTCTTCTGACCTGTCGGGCAGTACCCAGAGGCATGGGGGACAGAGGGCAGTGTATAAATAGGCAAGCCAGACAGGGCAAGATGAAAAAGTCTTTTGTTTGTGTTTGAGTCATATTTTTAACCTAATAACCCCTAGTACAATATTGAACTGTACACACTTTGTTTTTATGTATATAAGAATTAAATTTTGCTGTGAATCAGGTCACCATTTCTGCTCAAAGTAATGGTTTCATTGTGTGGTCAGTGATTCCCATATACCTGCAAATGGGAGCAAGTTGGGCACACAGGGAGATTAGTAATTGTCCTACTGATGGCCAGATGTAAGGGTGGCTGACAGTAGTGACTGACTCTCCATCCCTTGTTAGAGAGTAGAGTAGGAAGCAGGAATCAAAATGACAAACCAGGGGACTTCCATGTACTGCGCTTTGGGACAGTGCTTTGGGGTTAGTTATTTGGGCAGATGTCATGATATAGAATGACTAACAACCAGCTCCTGATCTCTATCCCTGAACATGCTTCCTACAGGTGACTATTCTATGACATTACAACCTGTTGCATGTTTATACACTGAGTCCTCAAGCCTAAAGACTGGCTGTCACCTCCCCTTTCCTAGGCCTTGCAAAAGATCCAGGCAAATAGCAGTGACAGCTAACATTATTGAATGCTTTTTGCGTGCCAAAAATTGTGCAGGGGTTCCAGGGATTAAACTCAGTTATCAGTTTTGGTAACAAGTGCCTGTCTACTGCGCCATCTTGCCAGCTCTGTCACTTCTTAATTAAGCCATGAGGTAGTTTATTGCTTTAAATTCAACATTAACTTTTTTTTTATCTAATGAAATAATACAAAGTCAAACTAAAGGTCTATGTTCTTAACTCCACGGTGAACCTTGGGGATTATATAATAAGTAACCTGGGAAGATGGGTAATCTGGTATAAAAAAAGATATTTAAAAAAAGATAAGCCCTCCTTAGGACTCGTGGTATTGTTGAAAGAAACAAACCCCAGAATGTAACAAAATGAAGGGAAATTAGAAAGTAACTATGTTTCATTGAATGTAAAAATACATCTCAGCAGTGGCGGCCCAGGCTGGGGAGGTAGAAGTGGACAGATCTGAGTTCCAAGCCAGCTAGGGCAGTTACACAGAGAAACCCTGTCTCAAAACCCAAAGAAATCTCATTTCATAGATAGTTAAATGGGGGAATGTAGTATCAAGGATGGAATATTTGGTCCCAATCTTTATATGTTAGGATCGATTCTTCATACAGAAAATGGGAATTGGTGCTTATCGTGAGTCTTTCTACTTTTTCCCCTTCTTTTTAAGTGGCACAAGGTGTTTGGTAAGTTGAATTGTTTCCTATCTGACTTCTGCACTCTGTTGCAGCATTTTTATTTTGCCTGTAGGAAAGTGTGTCAGGGACAGCTTCAGTGAAGCAAGTGATCCAGTAGTAATAGTCTGCAGTGGAACTCAGCTGAGAAGGAGAAATCAGACACTGCTCTCCCAAGATCCCTGCAGATCTTCATCTTTGAACACTACGTTTAGTCCTTGATGTGAAGATTTCTTTGGAGGGAGATCCTGGTTAGGTTCAGGGTTACCAGTTGTGAGGACCACTGCTGAGCCTTGATGGTATAGAAGTCACACCAAAAGATTTATGATCGAAGAGGATGCAGTACTTTTGTTACAGGTTAAAGTACTCATCTGGATGTTAAATAACCAACTTGAAATGTTTGGTTTTAGCTATAGTTAAGTGGAGATTGCTTGCTTTTTACCTCTGCAGTCTACTGAATCCTGTCTTCTGGACCTGGCATCTTGGTTTTTCACTGTTACCCTGTGATGTTGCCATCTTTGCATCTTTACTCCTGATTCTTTCCTGTTCAAGATTTTTTTTTTTTTTTTTGGTTCCTGTCTGTTCTGAACAGTCCACTGATCCTTCTTGTTCCATCAGATTGCACCTTGTTGGTAGATCCCTGCTCTATGCTCTAGCTACTCTTCATACCTGGCTGTGGACTACCCTTTTACTTGACGTCATGTGTTAGACTTGTCTCTTCAGCTTGATGCCAGTCAGTACAAAAAGGCAGGATAGGATACATGGGCATTGTGCAGAGATGTAGGTACAAACTCTGTTTCCATCCTTTTAGTAGTTTGTGTCAGTCTAGCAGAATGCTTCTATTTCTCCATCCAGAAAGTGGGGGCTTTACCTATGACCATTACAGAACTAATGGTGAAATTCCAGAGAAACCAGAAAGCTCTAGCAAGCAAGGACACAGCTGGTGGTACCTAGGGTACAGCATAGAGGCTTTCACCCTGTGCTACTGTGGGAGGCATGGAAAAGCAATGGTGGTTTAGGGCTAAAGAAGTCAGCACAGTGCACTGTGTTTGGCCTAGGAAGTACAGAAATGGAGTTCTGTCAGTGGGTAGGGCGTTGCATCCCTTGTGGAGAACCAGAGGAAATGACCACTGCACAGGGGAGGGTAGAGGTGGAAAGGCATGACGAAAAGGGAAGAAGAGAACATGTGACTTAGAGTGCTTTGAGGAGAGATCTATGAAACATGGCTCTCTGAAAAGTAGAACCCAACGTGGTCCTTGACAGGCAGGAATGCCCTGAGGGCAAGCCAGCCCAGCTAATAATAATGCTACAGCCCTTGACTCTCATGCCAAGGGCTTTGAATTGTGCTATGAGTGATTATGAGCTGGAGGTCCTGAGCAGGAGTGACAAAACTGTAACTGTATGAAGGTCACCTTGATCCTTGGAGAATGACTGTGGGTGGAGGACCACAGGTTCTGTGGAGAAAGTCAAACTCTCAGGAATTTGCACACTTTTCCATAAAGAGCCAAATGGTAAATAGTTCAGGCTTTGTACTCTGGACTGTCCTTTCATTTGGTATGGACTTTGTTTGACGATGTCTAATGTCATGAATAAGGCTTGTCTCTGCAACTTGATGCTGGTCGAGTACAGAAAGCTGGGACACATGGAAAGGCATTTTGCAGAGATGTGGGTACAAACCTTTACCTACTGACCTCAGATCATCTTCATAGAAAGAGAGTAGCTGCAGCTCACCAAAATGAGCAGCCCTGCTGCTGCCATAATTACCTTTAGGATATACCTTGCTGACCTCACTATATATAAATCCGGGCTCTCTAGCATCTCACTGGAAATCCAGAAAACTTCTGCCTGTGTGACTTAGACCTGTCGATATTTACTATATTAGAAATTAGAACAGCTTAATTAAATTTTTTTTACTGTAAAATAAATATATATGCTACTCTTTATTAAAAAACAATTTTTATGAAACAGGTTTAATGAAAAAGAATGCTATTTTCTTACAATTCCTATAAGTGGCTTATTAAGAAACAGCTGATCCTCAGATCTGTTCCCAGGTTGAGTTTCCCACAGTTTTGTTGAAGCTTATGAAGAAATTTGGCCTCAAACTGTAGTTAGAAAATGAAGACGCAATTACTCTTTCCGGAAAGTGGTGGGTGTTCTGCTCCTTAGTCGGGGCTTGTTCTTTAGCTGCACCTTGGGATCTAGACCATCAGTGTTTTGTTTTTTGAGACAGGGCTTCTTTTGTAGTCTGGCCTATACAACTAGCAGGAACTAGCTCTAGACTGGGGCTAGCCTTGAACTCACAGAGATCCTCCTGCCTCTTGCACCTGGCCATCAGAGAGCTGTTAAAACCCTGTAATACCAGGCTCCATAGTTCATAGTGCATGGAGATATTCTGATTTTTAAAGATTTTTCATTATGTTTGACCCAAGAAAATTATGTTTGTTAATGCTACCATAGATCTCCTCAGAAACTTCTCAACAAATAGTCAACAGCATCAATAGATAATAGGCTCCCAAAGGATAATGTGTTCTTTTGTTTTGGTTTGGTTTGTTTTGGTTTTTCAAGACAGGGTTTCTCTGTATTGTCTTGGAGGCTATCCTGGAACTAGCTCTGTAGACCAGGCTGGTCTCGAACTCACAAAGATCCACCTGCCTCTGCCTCCCGAGTGCTGGGATTAAAGGCGTGCGCCACCAACGCCCGGTTGGATAATAAGTAAGGGCTCGCTTTTCTCTACCACATGTCAAAGTCTGAATGACCAGTATAAGCCATTCCAAATAAAGATGGCATTCTGTGAAAACAGTAACAAGAGGTGCCTTTCCTGGAGACAGCTGTGCATGCATAAGCAACAGACAGGCTTTGTGAAAACACAGAAAAGCCTGACTACAGGATGGGGAGCAAGGCAAGTCAGTGACTCCAGTATTTGTAGGGACAGTCCTAAGAAAACTGGCTCTTTGCCTTTTCTTTTGCTACATGGATATCTGCAGAACTTGAGGAATGCTACTGCAACATGGTGCTGGCCTGGCTGCCTGTGGCCTCTCTACTCATCCACACAGAGGACATTGGTCCAGCAGATCACAGATCTGTGTCGTTGTCAATACAGCTTTGACCCTTGGGTCCTCCAAAGGTTCCACCGTGAGAAACCCTGTGGTGCAGGAAGTTGTTAACAGTGGAATGACCAGGACTTGGCAGGTTTGAAGAGCAACCACATATTTTTTGGTCAGGCTATGTTTTATTGTTGCTGTCCCAAAACATAAAAATATAGTGTTATTTATAGAAAACCAAATGATAGAGCTGCAGAAAGGCTAAAAAATGAAGCTTCTCTTGGTTCTCCCACTTTGTTGGACTTCTTCATTGGTCTCCACCTGTAATCAACAGTGTGTGTGTTCTCAACCATTCTTTGAACTCATCTGTTTATATTTAATGTATTTATAAGCAGCGGCTCCTCTCATGGACTCCTAGATTCTGTTTGTGGCTTGCTTATTTGTATATGATTTGAGATCCCTTGCCATGAAATTTTGTATTTGACTCATTAAATCTAGCCACAGCCTTTGATCTATCATTTCACATGTGAAGAAATTGATTCCTAGAAAGCCTCATCTGGTCACTTTTGGCTGCTGCAGAGCTGCCAGTGTTCCAGTCAGGAGTTCTGTCCAGTTGTGTTATACTTACTGTCTGTGCTCAGATGTGCTAGATTACCTTCATTTCTAATTCCAGTCAGCTTTCATGGTAGCTGCACTGTATTTTATAGCTGTCTTAGGGCTTCTATTGCTGTGATCCCATGACTGTGGCAACCCTTATAAAGAAAACATTTAATTGGGGTGATTCAATTACAGTTACAAAGGTTCAATCCACTATCATTACAGTGGGGAGCATGGCGCATGCAGGCAGACATATTTGAGAGTCCTACATTTTATAGGCAACAGGAAGTTGACTGAGACACTGGGTGGTAGGTATCCTGAGCATAGGAAACCTCAAAGCCTGCCCCCCTAGTGACACACTTCCTCCAACAAGGAAGGCCATACCTCCTAATAGTGCTACTTCCTGTGAGATTGTGGGAACCAGTTACATTCACACTACCACAGTTGGTGTCTTCATCCATCTGCCTACCTTTAGACATGCATACACTGAGATGTAGGCATGTATCAGTAGCTATGCAAAAAAAAAATTCAGTTTGCTTAGCATTCTAGAGTCTCTCTTTGCTTATGTTTTAGAGGTCAGTTGGCAAGTGTCTGAAGAGATGAGATCCCAGTCAGGCATTGTAGCACATGCCTTTATCCCAGCACTTGGCGAGGAGCAGAGGCAGTCAGAGTTCACTGAGTTCCTGATTTACAGAGAGTTCTAGGCCAACCGGTGCTATACAGTGAGACCCTGTCTCCAGTTCGTGGGGGGGGGCGGGTATGACAATTAGGTAAGTAATAATAAATAAAAAATAAAAGGCATTTAACCCCGTGGCTCAGTGTATAAGAAACCTACAGAAATGTGCTGACATTTCACCAAGAGGTATTTTGCAGTAGTAGAACCTAAGGGCAGTGAAGCAGTGAGCTGGATCATGCTGTATAACTGGCTAGAGGGGTCTGTGCCTGGTGAAAGCAATGTGTTATGCTGAGTGGCAGCATTTGCCAGTCAGTGAGCCTGTATAAAAAGTGGTTAATGCCCAGGTCGAATGGCACTGACAGTTAACATGTCACGTCACCTGTGGATGAAGATGGGGTTGCCATTGAAGAGGTCTTTTGCTTTTATTTTGTTACAAACCAAGATGGCTTTTCATTTTATAGTAATAAAGAGGTAAAAGCCAGCCAGAGGAATCATTGTGGATAACAGCTAAGAGGTAGCAGATCTCCTGTGAACTCCTAGTGAAGATCTTTGTGGATTGACAGTCCAGTTTTCCAAGGCATGCTGGCTTTTGTAGACTGTTCTAGGCTGCTACTTTTCCATGTTTAAAATTACTTAAGGTTTTACTTTTCTTTTTTAATTGCCTTGCTCTAGATATCTAGAACAAGAAAACAGCTGCTTATAAAAGCTGTTTAGGCCAGGCGGTGGTGATTTATAAAAGCTGTTTAGGCCAGGCAGTGGTGGCACACATCTTAAATTCTAGCACTTCGGAGGCAGAGGCAGGTGGATCTCTTGAGTTTGAGATCAGCCTGGTCTACAGAACGAGTTTCAAGACATCCAGGGCTACGCAGTGAGACCCTATCTCAAAAAACAAAAACAAAAAAAGCTCATTTACTTATATAAATAGAACCTCTCAGTTCATTGTTGTGTGAAGGAACCTGGGCTAAAAATACCATATATATATATATATATATATATGACAGTAAAAACACTAGTCTCAATACCTATACCTCAGCATTTGATCTTGTTTGGATTTCCTTAAGAAATTAAAGTCAAAGTTAGAGTTGAAGTTATACATGTAATTTCTCAGTTGCATGCCTCGGCCACCTTGTCCACAGCAGCAGTGTCTACCATAACCATGGTACAGAGCTTGCCCCTGCTTCTGAGTTGACCAGTTGGTGCACAGATAGTTTCTGCTTGAGCAGACTGACTAGGATCACCTTCTCTGTGCCTTTTCCTCCATTTTTCTCTTCTCTTTTGCTAACTCTGACCCCCCATGGTGTATTCTGTGCCAGATGTCGCTTTGCATGGCCTGTGCCACTGTGTATTGTACCACAAAGGAAGTGAGGCGTTTGTCAAAAGCATTCAAAAATGTCAAAGATCATTCTTGAAAGTCCTTCCTTAGAACTCTGTTAAATTCAGGTATGAAATGATGGCATTCATGTGAAACAGACACTGAGAAAATGTTTACCCTGTTTTCACTTTACTTAGTTGTTTATTAAATAATTCAAAATTCAGTGTTCTTTTTCTTAAGTAGAAGTATGTGTGCAGCTTTCTGTGATCTAGACAGATCACTGTGAATTTATTGGGAGAATTTATGTGTGAAAAGGTAAGCACTTTGTCATTTCGTTTATTTTCTTCGGATGCTAGAGATTGAACACAGGGCCTCAGACATACTAGGCAAGTATTCTTCTGCTGAGCTACACCCGCAGGCCTTTTCATTTTTTATTTTGAGAAGGCTCTTGCTGATTTGCCCTGTTGGCCTCAGGCTTGTTGATACTGCCTTGGCTCCCATGTAGCTGGAATTCTGTGTATGTGTGCCACTGTCTTGAGCTAAATTATCACTTTGGGTATTTGTTTGTTTGTTGTTTGAGTCACACTGTGTAAACCAGGCTGGTCTCATAATTGAAATCAGTCTCCTGAGGGCTGGATTTCAGGCATGTGTACTCATTTCCATGGCCCATACCTCACAGTTTTTCATTATTCCCAACCAGAGACTTGGCCAATGAGTATTCCCTTCCTCCCTTTGCATTGCTGCCAGGCATACTCAACTCGGTCTCTAGGGATTCTGTGTAGGAGCACACTATTCATCCACCTGTCTCTGTTGTCTCTTGTGTGTTTCACGTAATGCTGGGGGCATTAACACTTCATTCAGACTTGGTTTCATGGCAGAATATGATGAAGACTTTTGAAGCATTTGTTTTCAACCTACCTTTTTGTTACGCTGTTTTTAGTACTTGTTATTCTTGTTACATTTTTATTTTCAAACAAATGTATTCCTTAAAAGCAGTTTGGTATTGAGATGTTGATACATTGAATGAACAAATAAAAAGGTAACTTGTTTCAGTTTAAACCCCCCCCCAAGGTAAATGATAAAATGAGGATTGGTAATTTTTACCTTCATTTGATAAAAACTAGTGTATTTTGCTTAACTTGGCATGTTTACAGTTCTTCAATTAGAGAAAAACCTTTGAGTTTCTATCTGTATATTTAAACATGCTTCATGTTTAGTATAAGGAAGAGTCTCTCAGGCTTGGGTATATTCCTAGTGAATGCTAATGAGGATGGCGACTACGAAACAAGCTACTGGGAAAGATTAACAGCCTGTGTTGCTGACATAATCAATTAGGTTTATAGGTCCATCCTGAAACTCTGAGATGTTTCTCCTTTTGGTACAGTCTCAGAATGATGGCGTTATTACATTGATGAGGAAAACTCAGTCCTTATGGTAGTCTGAGTCTAAAGAGCAGCAAACTTGGTCACTTTCTATTCCAGTTCCCTCTGTTTGAGGTATTCAGAAGGCCCTCAATAGGGCCACTTTGATTTTGGACTTATTGGTCTCCAAAACCCACTATAAATGTACTGTCTGTTCTGTGATCTCAGCAGAGATTGACTAGCACTGGGCAGCTAGCTACCCCCTGCTCATATGTGGCCCCCATTCCTCGGCCTTCGCTCTCATGCTAAAGGGAAGCCCCATGAAGGCAAGGCTTGCCCTGGGCATCGTATTCTCAGAGCCATACCTGCCATAGAGTAGTCCCAACTGTGTCTATAGTTTAAAAGGTAAGCTTCATTGTCAGTTGGGTATTGATCACGGGAGATGGTTTACATCTGCTCCCCTAAACCACCTGTGCCCTTTTTGGTCCCACTCAGCAAATAGTCTTCCATTTTCCATTTTAAAAATCAGGTAGAAGGACATGGTGAATGCCTTCAACCTAGCCTTTAATCCGATCACTAAGCAGCAGGAAGAGGAAGGCAGAGCAGATAGATCTCTCTGAGTTCAAGGACAGCCAGAGCTACGTGGAGAGACCTTGTTGTCACCCCCCACCAAAAAAAAAAAAAACACAGTTATTTAAAAATGAAACATGGTCTAGAGAGGTGGCTTAGTGGTTTAGAGCCCATACTGTTCTTCAAAGAACCAGAGTTCCTTTAACAGTACCTGAGTGGGATAGCTTAGAACATTCTATAACTCTAAAGGAACTGAAGCCTTCTTTTGGCATCTATGGAGACACACACAAATAAAAAGAAATTCTGTGTAAGTGCATGTGTGCATTCTTGAGCACGTGTTAGCACTGAGCTGTGGTGTAGCAGTTCATATCCTGTCGTGATGTGCATACCTTCCACCTTGCATTTTCCTGGGCCACAAGGACTTCCCTTCCCTGAGTGTCCTCCCAGTCCACATCTGTGTTGCTTGTTTCCTACCACCTGCTGCTCTTAGGCCCTGCCCCCTTCCTGGCCTTGCAGCTTTTGGAGTTCCAAATAAGATACTTTCTGATTCCTGACTTCCTGCATAAGCAGTAACTGATGGTTTAGCTTTTTAGTAACATCCCCTTCAGCCCACAGCTACCTACAAAAACACCAGAATTGCACTGATGGGCAATCAGTTTCATTACAATGTGTTTCTCATTATTGAATTAATTTGTGTGTTTTCTTCTGTTTTTATTTCTCCTGGAGCTGATGATTACCTCATTTTTATACAAAACCAGTTCTCCAACTCTCATTCCCCCATCTCTTTCTTAGTTTTTTTTCTCCCCCTCTCATTTTGCCAAATTGTAACTTTAAGATATAATTTTTATTTGGGTGTATGTGTACGTGCATGACCATGCCCACAGAGATTCGGGGTGTCAGAACCTTTGCAGCTGGAATTACAGGCAATTGTAAGCTACCCCATATGGGAATTAAACTCTGCTGCTCTATAAAGGCAGCAAGCTGTCTTAACCCATGAGCCATCTTTCCAGGCCAGCCAGTTTGTAGCTTCTAGCACTTTCTTGTAAATGGATTTGACTTTTTATTCCTTCATCAGCCATAATTAAAACTTGCCTTAGGGCTAGAGAGATAGATGAACAGTTAAGAGCACTGACTGTTCTTCCAGAGGACCTGAGTTCAGCTCCTAGCACCCACATGGCAACTGTCTGTAATTCTTCATGGAATGGGACAGGACACCCATTGCAAAACACCAATGTGCATGAAATAAAAAAATTATAAAAACTTGGTACATAACCTTAAGTTAATTTTTTAAAGAGTTTTAAGGATGATCAGTATTCATCTCTCTCCCTGCAACATGTGTGTGGCCATCAGGCTATTCTTCCTTTTGTGTGGTTGGAATCTTTCCTACTCTGTGAGGATGTCCTTGTCCTGCTTCAGTTGTCATGGCCTCATCATCCCTTAGGCCTGCAGACTTTTGTGCCTAGGAGACTCTGGTCCGAATCCTCTGATATGCTTCTTTTTCTCTCTTGTGTCACAACTGTAAACTGGGCCATGGCCACTTAACCCATCCTCCAGCTGTGTTTTCCTTCCTATTGCCCATCTCCTTGTGCCTTGCACTTTTTAGGCTGCTCACATTTCAGGTAGAACTACCTTCTCAGGAAGACAGGTGACAGTAGCCCTGAAGCTCATCCTAGGTGAGACTGGTTGTTTGTGCTCCTCTGAAGAGCTTGGTATGACACTAGCACAGTGAGCGCTGTTAGTAGGCAGTGGAGCTAAAGAAAGACATTAGTGGCCACTTTTGATCCTTTATTAGTGGACTTGTGTTTTCTTCCAAGTGTCTGCTTTGTTTGGTTGGCTTTTCTCACATCTGCAGAGCCTGAGATGTACATTTTGTTTTAAAAGTAGAGCCACTGTGAAGACAGTTCTGTGAGTAAGTGGTCTTGGAGGACTGTCTGCATTCTGATCCCTAGCATTTCAGAGCCAGATCCTGGGGTGGAGGAGGGAGCGCTAGACTATCAATAAAGTAATCTAGATATTCAGCAAGACCCGTAACAGCTGGACCACCACGTCACAGTAATGAGCCCCTCCGTGGCTCTTTTTTTTTTTTTTTTTTTTTTTTTTTGCCACCACAGTGAAGTTGCAGTCAGGAGTTCTGTGTAGGCACTCTAATAGGCAAATTGAATAACCTCAACAAAACATGGTAATTCAGAAATTGCTCAGTGCCCTGTGTTAACAAATACCATGTTTATGCTTTTAACATGGGTCTCTATTGTAAAATTGTATCCATCAGAATGAATTGATGTTGGTCATTTTAATTTTACTGGTTTTACATTTAATTCAAGTGAAAATTTTAGCTTTAGAACTTATCCAAGCTTTAGAAAGAGCATTTCCATTTTTAGGCCCATACATAATTTGTGACTTAATGAAAATTATTTCTCAGCACTGATGTGCTTGGGAGTTCCTCTCTTAAAAGATTCGGTTTGTTTTAATTAAGCTGAAAATCACTGACAGTTAAAATTTCATTAATTATGTAATATTGTCTATCCTCTGAGTATAAATGACATAGATTTTTAGTCCTTTTTTGAACCAATAGGAAGAAAAATTTTAATTTCATTCAGGCATATTAAATTATGTTGAGTATTTAAGAGTAATAGGTTGGAGGTGTGGCTAAGTGGTAGATCACTTGCCTAGTGTTCATGAGGCCCTGGTTTCAATGCAGGAGTGGTGTGTGCTGCTAATAAAAGTCGCCCAGCCCGTCTTGGAGGCTCATGCCTGTATTCCCAGCTCTTGGGAAGTGGAAGCAAGAGGGCCAGGAGTTCAAGGTCAGCCTGAGCTACCTTAGACCCTCTCTCAAAAAAAGGAAAAATATAGTCTAGTCTATATCCAACTGAAACATTTTGAGGAAAGTAGCCCCCATAGTGGGGTCAGCAAGCAATAACCATACAGGCTAGTGAGTTCTGAGATATCTGCAGGGAACTGCTGGCAACTATTTGATTAGTATATTGTACAGTATTACTAGTGCTCTGTCAGAAACACAGGCAGATGCATTTCTGTCTTTCTACTGTGTCAGTTATTAAATAACAATAAATTCATAAAGTATGGTAGTTTTGTTGGTTGAAGTTTGCCAAATAGTCCTGTTTTCCTTAACAGCCAGCTAAGACAAACTGGTTCTTTTGTTCCCATTGTAATTACTAATATTAACAAATAATGCATTATAGTCATCTAGTAATATCTCTCCGTGTGTATATATATATGTATATGTAGGTTACAGAATGGCTACAGGGGTTAAAGAGGCTCTAGCCAGAATTCAGGAAGTTGCAAAGAAGCCTGGGAAGAAGAAGCTGGTGGAGGCAAAGGAGTAAGAGATACTCAAACAGGGTCCTGATGGAGATGCTGCCCACCAACTTAGGGTCTGTTAAGCTGCAGATGTGAGGTACGGAAGGCTGGAGGGGCAAAGATAGAACCATATCTGGTTCCCAAATGGCTGGGAAGGTGGTTGAATGTCAGGTCCAGACAGAATGAGAGAGACATTAGTTGGAGCAGGTAGCATCATCAACCAGGTCAAGCTGAAATCCCTGAGACAGTCAGGAGTTTTCTGCTTTTGGTGCCTTGGACAACCAGGTGGTCAGATGACAGGTTGGTGTGGCCATCACATCACAGTGTTAGGTGCCTACCTCTGTATGGGTTCCATTTGAGGGAGCTGCACCTTTTTTCCAGTCTGGCATACCAGGCTTGGTTTTCCTGGTGATGGCTTCATGTGCTTTTGTGCTCCTATAGTCCTCATTTACTTTGATTTTACAGGATGGTACCCTTTTTACTTTCTATAAACCCAGTTTGTGTCTGTGGGTGGTACCAGGCAGATGGTGTTTGTTTACAGTGTCCACCCAAGTACAGAGTTATCCTTCATTTATACTGCTTATAAAATGGAATTCTTGGGACAAGGCATAGCCTTAAAAAAATCAATTTAGTTTTTAGTTTTTTGTTTGTGTTATAAATATGGCCCAAGATGGGACCTGGTCGGATGGTGGTACAAACAGGCCATGCAGACAGAAGTTTATTGAAAAGCTTTTTTGGGGGAAGGGAAAGAAGTGGGAAAAGGAGAAATAACTTGCTTCCCCAGAGAAGTGGCAGAAAGAAAAATGCAGAAACTTGTCTCTGATTTTTCTGTAGACCAGGCTGACCTCAAATTCAGAGATCCTCGTGCCTGTGCCTCTAGCTCTGAGATTAAAGGCGTGTGCCACCACTGTCTGGCTAGGAGCACTCATACTCTTGCGCGCTCTCTCTCTCTCTCTCTCTCTCTCTCTCTCTCTCTCTCTCTCTCTCTCTCTCTCTCAGATTTATTTATTTATTATGTATGGTGTTCTGCCTACATGTATGTCTGCTGGCCAGAAGAGGGCACCAGATCTTATTATAGACAGTTGTGAGCCACCATGTGGTTGCTAGGAATTGAACTCAGGACCTCTGGAAGAGCAGTCAGTGCTCTTACTAACTTCTGAGTTAAAGAGCCCTTTGTACCTGCTTACAGAGCCAGGATACTGCTTGCCACGTGAGAGGGGTGATGCACTGAGCCAGGTTCCCAAGGGGCAGAGCCAAGGTGTGCCTAGATACTGTTTGTTTGTTTCAATACACGATTTCTCTAAAATCACTGTTACACACTAAGGAGTGACTTAGAGCAGGACACAATTTGATCTCATCATGCAACTCTTAAGAATTGAATCTGGGGCTGGAGAGATGGCTCAGAGGTTAAGAGCACTGACTGCTCTTCCAGAGGTCTTGAGTTCAATTCCCAGCAACCACATGGTGGCTGACAACCATCTACAATTCAATCTGGTGTATATGTAATAAATAAATAAATCTTTAAAAAAAAAAAAAGAATTGAATCTGTTCATTTGGGAGTTCTTTCCAGTGGTTTTAACCTTTGGTATCATTTCTTACCTGAAAAGGTGCTTATAGCTGTGTTCTAGTCTGCCTTTGTGTCGTTGTGACAAATACTGTGACCAAACAAAACATGAGGAAGAAAGGGCTTATTTCATCGTACTGGTTTTAGTCTTATTGTTGAAAGAAGCCAGGGCAGGATTGTTGAGGGCTGGAAATAAAACAGTCCTTGGAAGGAAGCTGTTTGTTTGTTGACTCCTTCTGACCTGCTCAGCCATCTGTCTTCTACAATCAAGGCCAACAGTGAGCTTTGCCCTTGAATATCAATTAGCAATGAAGAAAATGCTTCATCCAGTAGTGGCACACACCTTTAATCCCAGCGCTTAGAGGCAGAGGCAGGCAGATCTCTAAAATTCAAGGTCCTCTGGTCTACAAAGAAAGACCCTGTAAACCCCCAGTTCCCGTCCCACCCACCACCACCACCAAGAAAAAGAAAATGCCTCACAGACTGGCTGTAGATCTGTCATGATCCATAAAAAATGGATCCTTACTTTTCCAAGGTTATAGTCATACGACCTAAAGGTCTAAGGCGTGGCTACTGTAGGATGTTTGGTCTTGGTCATGGATGTTTTATCTAAATAACAAGAGACTTGGTCTGAGGTGTAGTTACTCTTAACCCTCAAGGCCAGATAACGAGATTTAGTCTAAGGCTTGATTACTAAATGGTTGGAGAATTAAGAAGAAATCCTTGTTTCATGATAAAGAGGTCTTTTGTCATTTTCTCCATTTTGGATGGAGTATATAAGAATATTGAGGAATAAACTTGGTGTGTTCAGTATTAACTGGATTGCCCTTCTGACTCTATTCTGTGTCTCTTTTCCTTAGTATCTTTTACCTGCTGTTACTCAATCCACACACCACCCCCAGGCACAAACATGGGTTAATACAGACTGGTGCTGCAAAGCGGGGCTACTACAGGTGGCTGCTACACAGGCCACTCCAATTGAGGCAGCTCTCTCTTGTCATGTAATTCTAGTCAGCTAGATGCTGACCTGAAAAGCTGTATTTTATCTCTGCAAGCTTCCTACTTTAATGGGTAGAGTGAGAACATAGAGATCATCTGCAACATGACTGGCTTCAAGGCAGCTGTGGTAAATCAGCTCCTCCCCCCTCCCAAGGGTTTCTCTGTGTAGTTTTAGAGTCTGTCCTCAAACTCACAGAGATCGGTCTGCCTCTGCCTCCCTAGTGCTGGGATTAAAATCAACCATCCTTACTGCCACAAGAATACAGAATTCCATCCACAGGATATGCCCTGACTGCCTCCGTGTGTACTGGGCCTTGTTCTCATTCAGGCAGCAGGCGACACAGCTGAAATATATGAGACTGACCTCCAGAGTCTATCCTAGATCCTTTTCTGGAAAACATGACAGCTTTTATTCCCACTCACAGGCATGGAGCCTATTTCTTCCCACACTTTGGGACTAGGGAAGCTCCCAGCCTTCCTCCAGTTTGCCGATCTTGAATGGGTTGTCCATGGTGGCTGTGCTTACACAATCCACTACTGCAGTCCCCTAGCTGTAAGAGTGATCTCCACGAGTCAGGCCTCCCTTATAGGCTCTGATGTATTATAAGTCTAGACCTACTGTGGAATATTATTTTAAAATGTATTACATTTGTTTATGCTGTTGAATATGTGTTTAATGATGCAAAGATGAGTTGCATCCTTTTATGTTGCATTTGTTTAACTCTGTGAAGTTGTGTTGCTTTGCCTGTCTAAAACACCTAATAAGGAGTTGAATGGTCAATAGCTAGACAGGAGAAAGGATATAGGTGGGGCTGTCAGCCAGAGAGAATAAATGGGGGGGGGGAATCTGGGGAGAATGCTGAGGGTCAGCCACACAGCCAAAGAAGGAAAGGAAAGATATATAGAGAAAGGTAAAGGCCCAGAGGCATTAGGTAGACAGGATAAGTAAGTTAAGAAAAGCTGTCTAGAAATAAGCCAAGCTAAGTACAGGCATTCATAAGTAAAAAATAAGACTCCGTGAGTTTATTTGAGAGCTGCAAACACACACACATTTAAAAAAATACCATTTATCTTAAAAGTTGACATTAAGTATTTTAAAATTGGGCACCATTCTTCTAAGACCAACCAGAGTGCTTTATGGTGTTTTCCTTTTAAAATTATCTTCCAGAGGCTGGGGTGATGGTACAGCAGTTACAAGCACTGGCTGCTCTTCCAGAGTTTTATTTCCCAGCAACCACATGGTGGTACACAACCATCTATAATGGGACCTGGTGCCCTCCTCTGGCATAAAGATGTACATGCAGAGAGAGCTCTTGTGGACACTAAATAAAACATGAAAATAATTTCCTAAAGTCTTATTCTGCTTTGCAAATAAAAGCTGCCCAGTCTATGTAGTTGGCCTATGCCAGGAACACCAGGTATTGAATCAGTGAAATCAGATTCCGAATTCACATGTACTGGTGAGTTCTCTCTTAGATCCAGAAGGCAGCCAAGAAGTGTGTATATTTGCCATGGAATGTTTGTTTTATTTGGAGAGAGTGTTTGTATGTGTTGATTTTTTGATTCTCACAAAAAACATGAGTTGTAATTGACTCTGTCTTCTGTTGACAGCCGACATCATCTCCACCGTTGAATTTAACTACTCTGGAGACCTTCTTGCAACAGGAGACAAAGGTGGCAGAGTTGTTATTTTCCAACGGGAACAAGAGGTCAGTGCTTTCCAGTCCACAAATCAAATGGCATGAATACACTCTGCACATACTTCTTACCAGAAAGGAAGCATAGTTTTCAGTATTTGGTTTTCTTTAACACTCAGTCCTGTTGCAGTAACTATGTAGAACATTTTTTCAAATGCTACCCTGGTAAAAGAGGAAGAAGTCTACTTCTCAATGTGAGTGCTCCTGAGCTGACAATGCCTTCATCCTATTACAACAGACACTTAGGAAATACTTTTGTTAAAAACACATGCCTATCTTATGCAGGTCCGTAATGCAGTTAGAAAGAGTATAAAAATGTGATATCTCTGAATCATTTGTATTTGACTAATTTAGTTTGGGTTACCTGCTTCCCAGTGTCTTAAGCACATTAGAGCACAATGATAAGTCATTGTCTATCCTTGGATTCTGGGAACAGCAGAGCTAACAGGACACCCCAGACATGAGCAATTATCCATAGGGCAAGGCTGCTCCATGGAACAGAAGCCAACATCTCCTGAGAGCCAGTGTAAGCAATAGGAACCAGGGTGGAAACAACTATAAAAGGAACCTGACCAAGACTGCCAGGCTACACATACCTCTTGCGCTTTGACTCCATTTTTTTTTCTTTACTTAAATTTAAAACTCATATCAGTGCCCTAAAAGTGAGTCTTTAGCCATTAGACTTTTCTGCATCCTCTGATATGGTCACATTAAATCTCTGTGTTTCTTGTCTTAGTTTCTTTTGTACTGGCATACTGGAACTGGTAACCAAGGTTAGCTGGCAGGAGCTACCAGAGGTAGGACCTAGGCCCTGAAACTTCAGTTACACTGTAAACTTGGCAAATTCAACAATTACATACAAAGAGAAAGATGGAGGAAGGGAGAACATCTACAAACAAGTTTAATCACGTCCCCATAAAACTGCTGTCCACTGCAGAAAAGCCTGTATTTCTTCCAAGTGCATTAATGTGCCAAAGCCTTTATTAACTTAAAAATATGTGTGATCATTTAATGCTCATGTTGCTAGTAATAAAATGTATCTGCATTGTGCTTTGTTCATTAAAGAAGTTGTCGTGTTTCCTTGCAGAATAAAGGCCGCGCTCACTCTAGGGGAGAGTACAATGTTTACAGTACCTTTCAGAGTCATGAGCCAGAGTTTGACTATTTGAAAAGTCTAGAAATTGAAGAAAAAATTAATAAAATCAGGTGGTTACCGCAACAGAATGCTGCTCATTTTCTACTCTCTACAAATGGTAAGAATTGTAAAAGACTATTTGATCCCTTTTTTTTTTTTTTTTTTAATTTTGGTGTGGATGGATTCTTAACTAATTCTAGTGGTTGTCTCTGCTTTAAACTCTGGAGAGGGTGATTTGTCAGCTAAGGTGAAAACAATAGCTAGGAAATTCAAACTGCAAAAAAAAGTATTAGTTTGTTTATTTGTCTACATCTCAGTTTTTATATGTGCACATATGTCATGAATGCTTATGTACACATGCTCCTGGAGCCATTGAATGTGTTACACTATCGCTCTCCCCTTATTCCTTTGAATAACCCCAGACAGGGCTAGGGATTTGAACCTGGAGTCTCATATGTGCTAAGTAACCGCTCTTAATAGTGAGCTACCTGCCTTAGACACCATCTAAGGGAGGCAAAAGTTTCCTAGAACAGCCCAATAATAGTGATATGTGTTATTTGTGGTTTTTCTTTAATATGAAGAATAAGGTTTTTGTTTTCAGATAAAACTATTAAATTATGGAAAATAAGTGAACGGGATAAAAGAGCAGAAGGTTATAACTTGAAAGATGAAGACGGACGACTTCGAGACCCATTTAGGATTACGGCACTACGGGTATATTGCTACATTTTCTTTACCTTTCCACCACTTTTCAGAAATTAATTCAAAACATACTGTATCAACTGTTGAGAATACTGTTTTGTGAAGTATAGTAGGCTCTATCTTGCTGGCTCGTCTGTAATGATAAGACTCTCCTTGCTGTGTACTTGTTGAAAATGTCATTCATCGGTGTCACCAAGGTCACAATCTTCAGAAATACATGGTACTGAGGGAAAAGCTCATGTTCAGTTTCCTGGCAGAGCTTCTGTTAAGGACCCAGGCCAGCTGAACTTGTGGGGTAGAATCCAGAGTACTTGCTGGTGGAGTAACAAGTGTAGGTAGGATAACCGATGAAGCAGTGAGACATTAGCAGTGCAGCTGGTGAAAGCTCCCCTTGAGCTAACTGTGGGACACTGGGTGGTGTGGCTTTTTTCCTCCTCTTCCTTCCCCCCAGTGGTGGGCTCAGTGCAAGCAATTGTGCCTGGGAAGGTGGAAACAGGTGGGTAGCAGGTTTTTCAGTGCATTGTTAAAGAAATGATGGTATATTATTTGAAAGTAGCTGTCTCCAGTGCTGATTATGTGGCATCTTTTTTCTGACCTCCCTAAAGGATGTCTCAGGCCCAGCAGTTGGAGTGTATGTAGTCTCTGATGTCCCATGTGCTTGAAGAAGCTAGAGAGTGGTGACAGCCCCATAAGGGTTGTCCCTGCACAATGATGATTATTCAGGACAGTCTTCCTCTTCTACCACTTGGCCTGATACCAGGCCATGAAAAGAGATACGTCATAGGAACTCAGATCCTTCTTCCTTACCATTAGTCAGTTCTACCATAGTGTGCTGTGTTTTCATCTCTGACTTATTATGGACATATTTTGTTTTAAATCTCCCATGGTGTAATGTGCTGGTGCCAAATTCTCTGAAACCTCCTGCTCTAGTCTTACCTCCCCTGCCACCATCTCTACCCCACTTGCACACATGGCCCTTCCCATGTCTCATTCAGACCCCTGCATGTCCTTTAGGTTCATGTGCTTATTGTCCTACCAGGTCCAGTGTTGGCAGAGTTGACCTGAATAAACGCTAACCCTGATTGGTGGCCAAAATGACATAAGAGAGTTGGTATTACCCTGGCACGGTGTGAGGACAGAATCATTGGCCGGCAACTCTGATATTCTTGTCCATGTTGGGGTTTGTGCTTCTCACAGCTCAGAGTGAACCATCTGGCCTTTCCTGAGCAAGAGCTGGAGACATTAGTCTTTTGAGGATTTTTTTCCCTGTTATTTTAGTTCTATGAAAAGGACTGTAATTAAAGGGGCTCTTTGAATTAGTATTGCAGTTGCTGTTACTTTGGTTAGCTGGAAATAGTAGAGGGTCATGGCGGTGTGTGTCTTAGACCAGCACATTGTAGAACTGTTGTTTCTGTTCTAGGGAACCCCAGTGTATGGTCAGCTCTGACCTAAGCTCAAATGAGAACAGCATCACTACACATTTTTGTCCAAGCTTTTATAGGATACTCAGTTGATAAGCCTTCAAGTTTCTTGGTGTCATTACAATAAAAGTGACTCTAGCATTTGGTTTTTCACTGGAACCTTAGACTTCCCTTCCCTGGATGATAGAAGGATAGGAGACTTTTCCTCTTCTCTCATGTAGCACTGCTCCTTTAGACTGACTTTTGAGTCTGTGTAGGGCACAAATGCTTTGGCCAGGCCATCCTTCTGTGTCTCTCCCTTTGCACTTAGCAGCCTATCCCCCAGAAGCCTCTGGGACTATGGCATTGAGACCTTTACATGAAGGAATCAGACTATAGCTAGCTACATCGGGGGGTAGGTAGAACCTTCTCAGTCCAGAAGGCCTCCCGCACTGCATGCCATCTATTGATCCCTAATATGCGTACCCTCCACCACTATTGCCCGTGAGTTGATACTATGAAGCAGACCACCAGTGCTATGAAACCAGAAATCTGTGCACTCAACTACAAGGACTAGGTGTTGCTGTCTCATGACTCAGTTCTGGCCACCAGAGAACATCCAAGAGAATGGTGCTTTGGTGTCCTGGAAAACACTGGTTAGGGCAGTTTACCTTCTTGTTTCCAACAAGACCATATTACCTCTGTAATGGGAACAGGAAGGAATAGCTGGGAACAGACAGCTTTTCATTCTGTACTCAGTAGCGGTTCTCCTGGTTTGAGATGTTGCACAACTGGAAAACCTCTGTTTGTCCCTTTTCTTGTCTAAATATCGTATGATATGCTATTGTGACCTTTGTTTTGAATTCCTTTCTCCATTCCATTTTTAGGTTCCAATATTGAAGCCCATGGACCTTATGGTAGAAGCAAGTCCACGACGAATTTTTGCAAATGCTCATACATATCACATAAATTCCATTTCAGTAAATAGTGATCATGAAACATATCTCTCTGCAGATGATCTGAGAATTAACCTATGGCATTTAGAAATCACAGATAGAAGCTTCAGTATCCTTTACAAGGTGCTGCCTTTGCTTGTTTCTATGATTATTGTACAGTTACTTCTCATGGGGCAACTATACCCCAGTCCGTCAGACACTGACCTTTGGATGCTAGATGTGCTGGAGGAGTGGCAGCATAAGGTCTTTGTGATTGAGTGTCCTAAAAATACAAATCTCTGTCTGAAAGGCCTTATGAGAAACCTTCAGTGTCCTAGAATCAGCTTCTACCTTGCCTCTGGCTCCTAATACTGCCATGTGCCTCCCGCCCCTTGCGCTCAAGTGAACCATTCATGTCCTGCCTGACTGCTCTGCCATCAGGCGTTGGTGGGATCCCAGTTACTGTAGTTCTTGTCACTGTAGAAGTCACAGTACTTATTCTTGCACCAGGCTGCCTTGCTGTCCCTTTGTTCAGTCATATCCACACTTTCTGTGAGATCTCAATGCCGTGGTTCCCAGCTGCTTCTCTGGTGCTTTACCCTATAACCCTAGCAGCTTTCCATCTCTTTAACTTGAGGGTGTCATCAGACTCTTGACTGGGTCCCTCTCTTCAGCAGCCTGACACTGACTGGGCAACTTGAGACTCGTACTGTTTCAAGTCCCTCTGGGTTCTTGTCTCTTAATTGTGGCAGCCAGTGATAAATAAAATAGACTTACACATTGGTTATTTTTATTCTTAGTTTCCATAGACTGATCTCCATTATTGGTGTTGCTCTGGCAACCCCATGCAAGCTCTTAAAGTCAAATAATTAGGAAAGCAAAATCATTTGTAATTTGATACTGTTTGTGTATTTTTTATTAGTTATAGATAGAAATATGTGTGTAGATGGTACTGCTTGCCTTTGTTGTAGATGTCATCCAGCATACTCTATCAAGTCAGGCACCCTCCTGCATCTCCCTTGAGCCTTACTGCACAGTTGTCTTATCAAATTTCCCCTGAATGGCCAAGTACTATGCCTTAACGTCACCCTCCAGACATTGTGGACATCAAGCCAGCTAACATGGAGGAGCTGACAGAAGTCATCACTGCCGCTGAGTTCCACCCACACCAGTGCAACGTGTTGGTCTACAGCAGTAGCAAGGGGACCATCAGGCTGTGTGACATGCGCTCCTCTGCCCTGTGTGACAGGCATGCCAAGTGTAAGTCTCCTAGAAATACCCTTGTTTTCCAAAAACTAGCTGTCTGCACTGGTGGACATCTTCCATGTTGTCTGCAGGCCTAGAGTGTGGGGAGACCCCCCATGGATCATGCTAATAAAGAGATGCTCCAGCAGATTTCCTCTACTCTGACTTCCAGCATCTGCCCTGAGCTCCCCATGAC